>NC_143576.1:29390184-30042007 GCF_048544385.1 Mastigoproctus giganteus
TAAAAAAAATACTAGGTACATAATGTGTCCTACCGCTAGCATATTTAAAGTGTTTTACATTTAAGAGTAATAGACAGGCGATTAAAACGCTTTAATTTTCAGATACTAATAAAATTCATGGATAATAATATAACAATATTTTTATTTTAGTAATAATAATTACATATCGGTTACTGAAAGTATTGGTCTGTGATGACTAAAATAAGATATATAGTTTTTACATTGAAGAGATTTTAGTTCACGACTAAATACACCATCTGTAGTTGTTCCATTACGTGTAGCATTTACCGAAAGATCTGATGACATATCCAAGTTGAAGAATGTTTTCATAAATGTCAGAACTCTAATCTAGCTTCAGAGTTTAATTGTAAAGAAAAAAATTACATTCAATCTAAAAACCAGGTGACTTGAAACCAGATGCGTTTTCGAATTAACGCATTTCCCAGTTTTCGAAAGTTTTTTCCTACCTTAAAACCTTATATTTCTGTTTCTAAATGCCTAGCTTTCCAACGATATGCTATATGTCCACATTATTCCGTTTATTACGTGGGAAAATTTCCTTGATAACATTTCATATTTTCCACTATCCTGGAAAAATTACTGAAATTTTCAGATGTATGGAAGTTTTTCCTCTAGTATAGAGCTAAGATGAAGCTCCGTGCAAAATTTCATTAAATTTGGTCCAGTAGAAGATAAATTATTGTTCCCTTCACACAAGTATGATTGCAACAATACAAGTTACAATAATTCGCTTCTGGCGGAAGCTGAAGATGACGTCACTCCCGCAATGCTTTTCACATGACAGTTTTTCGTTACAAATTTTTTGGAATAACGCCAGTAAAAAAGTTTTCAACGTCAAAAATGTGCTATTTTTGATTGTTACAGATGGCAGTATTCAAAATGATTGCAAACTATATAGCACTGAGGTAACTATTCATAATAATCATCATCAGCCATTTTCAATCCACTGCAGGATGAAGGTCTCTCCAACAACTTTCCAGTTCCTTCTGTTTTGTGCAATGGCCATCCATCAGTAAATGAATTTCATTTGCTAATGGATGGTAATTAGCAAATGAAATTCATTTTCATTTGCTAATTCATTCCCACAAATTCACGAATTTCATCTGTCCATCTCCGTCGTTGTCTTCCAGGTTTTCTTACAGCTCCTCTTGGGTAGCATTCTGTTATTTTCTTAGTTCATCTGTCATCTTGTCTTCGAGCTATGCGTCTTGCTCAAGACAATTTTAGTTCTTTAGTTGTGAAAAGAATGTCCTTTACTGGAGTTTATTGCCTAATCCATGTGTTTCTCTTCTTATCTAACAGTCTGATTCCCAATATAATTCGTTCCATTCTTCGCTGTGTAGTTCTCAGCTTCTCTTCCGTTCTTTTGGTGAGTGCCCAAGTTTCACTTCCATAAGTCATGGTGGGGAGTATACATTGGTTCATTATTTTACGTTTCAGACAAACTGGGATATTGCTCTTCAGTATGTGACTATATTTTCTGAATGCTATCCATCCAAAATTTATTCTTCTCCTGACTTCCAGCCTTTATCATTATTACAGCTAATGCCATGTCCCAGATAAGTATGATTCCACCTTTTCAATTACTGCTCCTTCAATCATTATATCCCTTTCTGTGGCATACTTGTTCATCATTACTTTTGATTTAGCAATATTCATCTTTAGTCAAAAATCATTACTAACGTAAGGATTTTGATCTAAAGATGAATATGGCTAAATCAAAACTGATTTTCATATCTGATTAAGATTTTCCTCTAATTCTTTAGGATCGTGGCTTATGACCACAATGTTATCTGCAAATCGTAAATGGTTTAGGTACTCTCCATTCACATTGACTCCTTTCTGCGACCAGTCTAATCTTCTGAAAGCTTCCTCACGGACAGCAGTAAACAACTTCGGTGATATTGTGTCTCTTTGTCGAACTTCTTTCTCAATTTGAAATTTGCTACTGTCTTTGTCTAGTCTAATAAAGGAGGTAGCGTTCTCATACATTTTCTTCAAAATCATAATGTATGAGATGTCTATGCCTTGTCTTTTCAGAGCCCGAAACTTATGCTGTATGGACTCAAATGCCTTTTAATAATTCACAAATGCTAGGTATAATGGTCTTTTATATTCATTTGCTTTCTCCATTAGATGTGATATTACGTGAAAGTGATCCATAGTTGAGAATCCTGTCCTAAAGCCAGTTTGCTCTTTCGGTTGATTCTCATCAAGTATTTTTTCTAATCTGTTAGTAATGACCTTTGTGAACAACTTGTAGATGTGAGATAACAAGCTAATTGGTCTATAATTTCCAATTTCTGATTTATCTTCTTTCTTATGCAGCAAAACTATGATTGCATTATTCCATTCCTTAGGTGTCACACCTTTTATAATGCATTTTGTGAAGAGTCTTGCCAATTTTTGTGTCGTCTTTTCCTCCCAATTAGCCAACTATCATACTAGGCTGAATACACCGGTTCTCGTCCGTCCGTCCTCCCAATATTAACAACTCTACAGTAACTTCATCTTTCTCCGGGGCTTTCTGATTCTTCATTTTCTTCAACGCACGTTCTACCTCATCAGAAGGATATCGGGTATGTCGTATGTGTTACTGATCCATCTTCCCCACTGCTGACATCATCCCCTCGCTCCTTGCATAATTCTCTATAGTAGTCTTCTGCTATTTGAATTATGCCTTCTCTGCTATTTATAAGTACACTATAGCTATTCTTCAGTTTCAGTATCATTTGTCTTTTTCTATTACTGCTCATGGCTGCTGATTTAAGTTTGTTCTATTTTTCTTGTGTTAAATCTTCTTATGTCCTCTCTGAGTCTCTTTCTAATGGCTTTGCATAACTCAGTATACTCAATTTTCTCGTTGTCAGTATACTCAATTTTCTCGTCGTCGACAAATGAATCTTACTCTTCATTTGTCGTCTTCGGTTCATCATGGCAAGTGCTTCTTGATTATTTTTTTCTTTTTTGGATTTCTTTTACCTATAGGTTTCTTGGGCTTTATCACTTTCAAAAAGTTGTAATATTCCTCGTCGATACCTTGGTCCTGAACAATCTGCAGAAGCTCAAACTTGTTTTAAGTTTCAGTACATACTGCTTTTTCCCCTCTTCTGTTATTTCAAAGACAAGCCAGCCACCGAGGGGGGGGGGGGCAAGCCAGCCTCAGTAGGTGCCGATCTCAAGACCGGATAAATGGTGAGGGCATCCGGCCGTAAAAATGCCAAAACAAAAGAAAATGATAGAATGGCGGAAAATAGATGTGGAATGGCTAGGGCGTATCCCATAAGCGACGCGCAGTCACGTCGCTCGGAAACTGTGAGAAAAGGGTCAATGCTACCGAAAAAAGGAGGTTCTGTTAAAGAAGTTAATCCAGCTAGAGAAAAAGAAGAGGATGAAAAGTGTTAGAATAGGAACATTGAACATTGGGACGATGAATGGAAAGAGTAGAGAGAGAGATTGTGGATTTGATGCAAAGAAGAAGATTGAAGATTCTATGCCTACAAGAGACAAGGTGGAAGGGAAATAAAGCAAAAGAGCTCGGTGAAGGGTACAAGTTGTTCTTTAGGGGAGCGGATGAGAGAGGAAGTAATGGAGTAGGTATTGTAGTTGATAAGGAGTTAAAAGATGGAATGTGTGAGGTTAACAGAAGGAGTGACAGGATTATGAGCATCAAACTGGAAGTGGGTGGACACTTGACCACAATAGTATGTGCGTATGCCCCGCAAGTAGGATGCGGGGAAGAAGAGAAGGACAGTTGTTGGATGGAAATGGATCAAGTGGTCATGGCAATATCTGAGAAAGAGAGGTTGATTGTTGGGGGCGATTTAAATGGACATTTAGGAAGAAGCAAGAGAGAAGAAGGAAGAGTGTATTGAAGGTGGAGTATTGGGGAAAGAAATAGAGAAGGGGAGAGGACAGTAGAACACGCAGTGGCATTCGACCTGGCGATAGTTAACATCTACTTCGAAAAGAAAGAAAGCTAGCTGATAACTTACAAGAGTGGGGAAAGGACAAGCCAGATTGACTATATCATGTGCCGTAGGAGGCATCTGAAGGAAATGAGGAACAGCAAGGTGATAAACGGAGAAGGTGTGTCTGCACAACATAGATTGCTTGTGGTCGATTGGGAGGTTGCAGTGGACAAAAGTAGGAAATATTCAAGAAAGAGGGAGAAAGGGATAAAATGGTGGAGATTGAAAGAGGAGGGTTTGAGGAAGCAGTTTAGGGAAAAGGTGCTAAAAATAATAAAGTTACGGGAAGACGTGCAAGAGTGGTGGAAGTTAAATTGTATCATAAGGAAAGTTGGAGAAGAGTTGTTGGAGAAAACATCAGGAAAAGGGGTGCCGGAGGGAAAGGAGGCTTGGTGGTGGAATGAGGAAGTGCAATCGGTGATAAAACAAAAGAAGGAGATGAAGAGATTTAACAGGTAGCCAGGAAGATAAAGAAGCATATAAATTAGCAAATAAGGAGGCAAAAAGGGCTGTGGAAATAGCAAAGGAAAGGGGACGAAGCCTATGAGGAACTAGAAGTCTGGGAGAAGAAGGGATCGATATCCAATGGGACTTTATGGAAAAACTGTGGCAGCAGGAGAGGATACCCGATGAGTAGAGGGAAAGTATACTTGTGCCAATCTATAAAGGAAAGGGTGATGTGCAGGAATGTGGGAACAACAGGGGAATAAAGTTAATGTCTCATTCGATGAAGATCTGGGAAAGAATTATGGAAGGAAGAATAAGGGAGGAGACGGAAATAAGAGAGGAACAGTTTGGTTTCATGCCGGGAAGAGGAACAACAGATGCGGTCTTTGCTTTAAGGCAGGTGATGGAAAGATACAGGGAGATGCAAGTAGAGTTGCATATGGTGTTCATAGACTTGGAAAAAGCATATGATAGAGTTCCCAGACAAGAGATATGGAGATGCATGAGAGAGAAGGGTGCATCAGAAAAGTACGCAAGGCTTGTGAAGGAAATGTATGAGGGAGCGGTGACTCAGGTTAAGAGTAGTGTAGGTATGACTAGGGGGGTTTCTCTGTAGCACCCCCTGATCCCTGGTGCAGTTGGACTGCACCAGGGATCAGCTCTTAGCCCATATCTGTTTGATCTGGTAATGGATGTGTTGGTGAGAGAAGTGAAGAGTAGAGCACCATGAAGTATGCTGTTCGCGGATGATATCGTACTGTGCGAACCGTCCCAAGGAAAGGTAGAGAAAAAATGGAGGAATGGAGGAAAGCATTGGAAGATAGAGGCATGAGGATAAGTAGAACAAAGACAGAATATATGGCATTGAATGGAGAAGATGAGAGTTCTATAAAACTTCAGGAGGAAAAGCTACCATTAGTTTCGAAATTTAAGTATCTGGGATCGAACGTTGAGAGGGATGGAGGATTGAGTGCAGAAATACAGCATAGAGTGCAATGTGGATGGTTGAACTGGAGAAAGATGAGTGGGGGCGCTGTGTGATAAGAAAGTAAATTGTAGAATGAAGGGAAGAGTGTATAAAACTGTGGTTAGACCCGCATTGATGTACGGTGCTGAGACATGGGCGATTACAAGGGCCCAGGAGAAGAAGATGGAAGTGGCGGAGATGAGGATGCTAAGATGGATGCGTGGTGTAAAGAGGAAGGACAGAATAAGAAATGACTACATCAGAGGTACGGTTAAGGTGGGGCCTATGAGTAAAAAAATGCAGGAATCTAGGTGGAGCTGGCTTGGACATGTGGAACGAAGCAGTGAGGAGTATTTGGGGAATAGGTGTGGAAAGTTGGAGGTGATAGGGAAGAGGAAGACGGGGGGAAACCTAAGCTGAGATGGAAGGACAAGGTGGCAGAGGATTTAAAAGAGAGAGGATGAAGGAGGGAGGAAGCCCGGGATTGGGAGGAATGGAGGAAAAGAATTAAGGACGGAAATGCCAACCCTATATAAACGTGGGAAGAAGGCGAAGATAAAGAAGAAGTTATCTCAAAGACTTTCGTATTATTTACTCGTGTCAGTTTTTTTCCTTTCTTTTCTAACATCTATATCAAGTGTGCATCTTACCATTCTGTGATAACTTCCAACATTTACCTTGTTCAGGACAGTAACATCATTCACGATATATCTTGTGTTAGTGAGGATGAAGTCGATTTCATTAGTTGTTAATCCATTTGGGCTCTTCCTTTCCACTTTCTGTTCACCCTTTTCTTGAAAAAAGTGTTCATTACTGAAAATCCTCGCGATTCTGCAAATTCCAGAAGGCTTTCACTTCTTTCATTTCTTTCACCAATTCCAAAATTTCCTATAGTTCCCCTTTCTGTGCTGTTTTGTCTCTTTCCAACCTTAGCATTAAAGTTCCCCATAATGATAGTGTAGTGGGTTTTCTGCTCATCTAGAAGACTCTCAATTTCGGTGTACATTTCTTCAACCTCTTCATCATCATGGCTCGATGTTGGTGCATAAATCATTATAACCTTTAGATTGTACCTCTTAGAAATCCTGAGTAATAGTCTTGATACCTTTGGTGATGTACTTTTGAATTCCAAAATGTTGTTTTTTATATCTTTATGGACCAGAAAGCCAACTCCACCTTCGCTCCTTTCACTGTTTCCATTGGTGTACAGCAGATTTCCACGATAAACTTATAAGTGATTCATTTCTTCTTCTTGTTTCAGACAAACCGATGATATTCCAATTCACATTTTCTAATTCCTTTTCCAGCTCTAATATCCTGTCTTCGCCGATGAGCAATCTCACGTTGTAACAGGCCAAGTTCAGTTTCCGTGCATGGCAGCCTGGTCGTACCCAGGTCCTACCGATAATAATAATATAAATAAATAAATCGTCAAATCCAAAGAAACTCGCTCTCAGTGCCAACAGTGGACGGAGACTCTATGGTACAACACTGGGTATCTTCATGTGAGCAACTTTAAATGGGGTTACTTTAAAACAGGATTCTTTCAAAAAAGCTGTCTGACGCTTAGTATTCATAATGCCTCTATTATGGTAATCCTAAAAACTAAAATAGCAAAAATATTAAAAGAGGTAGTTGAGCACCTGGTGGTAACAGGCTGTCCTTATCATCTCATTTATTTGTGCGCTGAAAAAGAAGCTCAAATACTACTATCTAGAAATAAATACTAAAAGCAAAGACAGATTTAAACAATTTCAATGGATGCATGAACTGAAGTAAAACAGATTTTGAAACGTGTGCGCGTAAAAGTAGACTGCTGTCTTTAGTTAAATGTGTAGAATATTTAACTAAAAAACCATTGGCAAGTTTATTTAAATAAGAGGTTAGAAGTGAGAAAAGCCATATGAGCACTTCTCAGAGTTACCAAATTGAAAATTACAACCAGCGACTGCTAATAAGTAGCACACAACCACATCCAGTTCATAGCGAAAAGTTTCCAAAGAAGACAAATTAAACCTTTCCAAGAAAAACTTCCGAATTGCAAACTTTTGGTAAAAGCAATCCTCATCAGGCAAGTGATAACTCTAGGCATGCAACCTCACTCGCGCGTAAAGCTGGCCATGTTCCTCTCTCCTGGCACGAATAAAGAAATTTTCTTGTTTCCTTTTAAATTCTATGCCTGAAATTCCGAACATAGCTCTTCAGCCTAAGGTACCGCACATCTAAATACAAATAATACAGATTTCATGGTTGTCGTTATACTAACAGTTATTAAATCTTCCACTTTCATTTTGACAGGCGTCACGGTAGTACAGTGTTCCTTCCTACATCGTTTAAAAAGTGTTGATAAATGCTACAAGTGACACTTGAAAGGTACTGACAGCTACCTACAAATACAATAAAACTACAAAATAAAAACTAAAATTGACAAGCAAGAGCTAGTACTCATCCAGAGAAGCATAGAAATATAAAACACCTTTATGGCACCTATTTTCGTACGGGGTTGGCATATGCAACTTATCGATCATAAGTTTTCCCTTGCCCAAGCCACGTGTTTGCCGATATCAACCAAAATTACGCTATGATATTATTGAATGGTTCGTTGACAATCAAACTCGGTGATACATGTTTCTCCCTGGTTGCTCTTAATCAAGACTTGTAACTACTGTCAATACCCTAGTTTTAAAAAGTCGATACTCTTTCAAATTTTCGGTAGCCTTTCTTTTACGAATAAATAATATTAAATACTATGAAGTATAAATGTTTGAAAAAAAAAAGTTAGGATACCTAATATTTAAAAAGAGCACCCGTTTTGGAACACTGGGTCATGTTTCTTTACTTCAGTCTTTGTTATTTATTTTCTAAATTAAATTTAATTTTATATTTTGATTGTAATTTTATAGTTCGTTATAATTAATTTGACTATAACACTACTGATTGTGTTTTTTGCCAGTCTCTGGTTTCTTATTATTTTTAAGTTTTTAACATTTAATTACACAACTGATTTCCATTCAGTCAAATACAAAAATTTTATTACATCAGCTATGTTAGGGAAATTTATCAAAGTTTCTAATACGATGAAGTTTAAATGATGGTAGCTTCCAGTCATGATTACTGGCGACAAATAAGAAACATGCATCATGAAGTTTGATTAGCAAAGGATCGTCCAATAATATCATAGTGTGACTCTGAGTGATAGGCAAATGTGCTGCTTTAGAAAGCGAAAACTTAAGGTCAATATATATCAGAGTGCCCAAAAGGGAGTTTAATTTCAAACGTTATTAGTTATTTGTACCACATTTAATTAAAACCATGATTTATTTGGACGTTTTCGAGGGGTACTGGAGAGATCTGACCTCAAGCAGAAATAGCAGGATTTTTTTCTATCTTTTATCCCACAAATCGACAAGAGGAGCTTATAATGCACAACAATGTACGAGTTCTATCGAAAGTTATGAAATGTATTCAAAACAAAGATAATCTGTATCATATTCCCCTTCAAAGTGCTTTATCCCCTTTTATTTAGGGATCCCTGCCACGGTGTTTTTTTTTTTTTTTTTTTGGATTGGGCTGCCGACACAAGAGATCTAAATGGAGGTGCTTGCAGTTTAATCAATGCTATCTTTTTTCATGATACTAGAGCTTAATAAAAAAATTTTGTTTATACTCAGGAAACGATACATGGACCACGGGAGTTTAAAAGATGGAGAATACAAAAACACCACAATCACGTGGGCTCGAACCACGATCAACTGAAATGCATGAAGTATTCTCCCTCCCACCCCGCGGTGACCAACCGGTTAAATCAGTAAAACTCCAACCGGTTAAGTAAGTGAAACTCCAAAAGAATATCCTTGAATATGTACTTTAAATCTGGTTTGGAACAACTGTAAAGATAAAAGTTCTGAATGAGCTATGTTTACATTTCTGAGCGACAACTATTATGTTTCAGGATAATATATTTAAATAAAAAATAAACCCCATCAAGTTAATCTACTAGCTTTTCACATGATTGTCAAGTTGGTCTGAATGGCACTGTAAACACAAAAAAATATCACACAAGCCTGCTTTCCATTTTTGAAAAATAATCTGCGGCTTAAAATGCATTTATAATAAAAATATGAAAAAAAATATGTTATTATTTTTTATTATATTCGCCTAGAAAAAATATATAAACAATATATATTACTAAAATTTCACTTCAGAAGTTCTCACACAACGCACTACAGGGAATAGTTTGGTGTAAAAAAAAAAGCGCATTCGTGCCACACTTCGGTCACCAGTAAGTACTACAGAACATATAAATACCATTGTAACTAGTATTCGTATATACCAGGGGTCGGCAACCTTTTTGAGTGAAGAGCCATTTTTGATCTAATTAAAAAATAGAGAGAGAGAGAGAGAATCCGAAGAGCCGCACTTCAGCTCAAGCTTGGAGGGTGTGGGGAAGTTTTTTAAGAAATAGAATAGAGCGGGAAGGTGTTTTATTAAAAAATATATATTTCGAAATATTATTTTTTAATAATATTTCTAATTAATTTGACTTTTGCTGCTGAACTTCTTGAGCGAGTCTCTCAACATCAGGGAAGTATGCCGCAATTTTCATCTTTTAACATGCTGAGAGACTGGCATTGTTCAGTTGGTTTCTTGATTTATTTTTAATATAGTTCATGTTCGAAAATATTTGCCCGCAGAAATTCGTTGAACCAAAAACGGAGAGAAGTCCAAACGCAAATATTTTAAAATTTATATTTGTGTCCGGTAAGCTACACCACGTAACGAACACAATTTGATCTTGCTTTTTCAACTCATCTATCGGCATCCATTTATATAGAATTATAAGTGCAGCCTTTTGCCTCTCCAACTCCTCAATTTCAGTTTTAAGACATTTTAGTCTTGCACTCCATATTGTCCTTGATTTTTAAGTCCTCTAACTCCATTTCAAACTTTACTTCATGTGGGCTAAAAGTTAGAGACGCAGTTACATGCTCAAAGAGCCGCAGGTTGCCGATCCCTGGTATATACAATAAAATCTCAGTTATCCGAAACAAATAGCATCGAGTATACTTCGGACTTCGATTTCTTTCGGATAATCGATTTTAAATAATAGATTTTTAATTTAAGGTGTAAAAGGTAAGCAGAAAAATATAAGAGAAAATTAGCCTTTTGCACTTATTTACACAATTTGTATTGTACGTGCTTAAAAGGTTCTCAAATAATTGCAAACAATTTCTGTTTGAAAGATGTCAGAATGTTTTCGCTGAGAAATTACATATTTTCTTCAAATACACAACTGAGTCTCATTCAAATGTTTTTGCGATCTGAAGGGTGTTAAAGACTTCACCAGCTGTTAGTTTTCGTGATGTGTATGTTTTCGTCATCACAACGTCTCTTCATTTTCAATTTTTGTGGGATTTGGATTAGTATTTAATGAAACTATTTCATTATCTGTCAAAATCATATCAGTGCGGCTGGTATTATACAAAAAATTACATGGATAAAAGTTTCTTCTTTGCTTCATTCATAACGCTTTATTCGCGTAATTCGTTTTGTTTCTTAGTTAAATACAAAATGTGTTGATTTCTATAAGGAAATTAGGGAGAAAAAATCGAGAAAAATTTTTCTGTTAATTGAAATTTCTGATAACTGTTATTCTGATAGTTGGAATTTTATTGTATATTTTCGTCCGACAACATCCTACACGATAATGAAAATATCTAACAGGCAGCATGTATTAAATACTTTCAAATTTGCAGGAGTCGAAATGGACTTCTCCTTAATAAGATATCTTATTTTCGATAATCAAATATGTGCTTGACATTACCAATGCGTATGACGAACCGGTACAGCGTTCTGTACCTTTCCAGTCCCGCATATTTGTATATAACAAATTTTCATTTATAAATCCTTACCAAGGCTCATTTAAAAGCTTTGTGAACAAAATAAGAAACAACAACAAAAAAACAGATGATATAATCTCTTGAAATATTAGTTCTAAATACAAAATAAAATTTTGCACTACACTGTTCCCCTCCCCCTACGTAAAAGAGGAGCGGATGTAGAGTTATCCAAGTGATTCGAAACACCGTTAATGCTTTATCTTAAAAAAAAAAAACTAGCGTCACACGAAAGTATGCCACTAGTTTTGGCGCGAAAAAAAAATAAATACAAACAAACTAGTTCATAGCTTATGCGCCAATGATTATGTAGACTAGAATCTGCTAAATGTATTTTGTTTGTATTGTGGGCTACTGTTAGCACTAGGTTGTGTTATGAATCAGAAAGAACTGTTATTACGTAGATGTAACCATAAAATGGTACTGGTAAAAACTAGCTTGATACAAAACGAAGATAGGAACTATTTATGGCACCAGTCAAACTACCTGGTATGAGCATAATGGAATTCAACTATCAACGATATTCGTTCCTTTCACTCGCAGTCAGCCACAAGGAAGACGCTTATTACTGCATGTTTGTGCCATTGACCGCGGAAAAAATAATGATACGGAAGGATATTTCCGGTGGCATTCAGATGTCCCGGCTGCCCGTTAGTTATAGGATGATGTCGGTAGGAGCGCAGATCTGAATAGAACCAGTGCCACTGACCGTATGGCCGATAATAACAGTACGAAGTGATGTTTTAGGGTTACTACCCTCGATGCTGCTGAATTGCTATAACATGAACAAAGAGAAATTTCAGGAATTGAAATGAAAAGCAAAACGTAAAAGTATAGAAGCAATCTATAGGAAATACTACACAAGTAATTAAGCGTGTAAATCACGGGTCGCAGTGTCATGTAAAGTGAAAAATTCCTAACTGGTGAAAATGATAGTCATTAATTTAAAACAGAAATGGGCTATTTTTGAGTTCCATCTCGTAATAACAGTTCTATTTGATTAAAGTGAGCAAATAATCATTATAAAGTATTTATTGTATCTTCCAAAGGCGTTGTTAATGAGGTTTGGAAACGACTATTTAATACATTCTATTGTTACAATATCACCATACCTCATCTACTGTTTTAATTATCATTCTCCTTGTATTGTGTTTTAGAGTAGTTCTACTACGTAGAACTGCTATAAATCATATAATGCAAGGAGAGTGGTAAGTAAAACAGTTATGCAGTATATAATGGAAACTTAACCAGCAATATAGTGGAATCTGCTTAATAGGATCCCAGTTGAGATGTTTTCTTAAGGGGATGGGGGTTACTGTACATGATATGCTCCTCAGATCAGCCGAAAATATTATGAAAGGCAGACAGCGCATAAACTGTTCTGTCTGCATCATGAAGCCTCCCAGGCCACCTTAGACTTGAGAGGATTCATAAAATCAAATCTGGGAGGATTTCAGATTCTCAAATGCTTTCGCTTTCCACGTGTTAGAGTCATTCTGCAGCCTATGTGCAAAACGATTCCAAAAGAACGATGCTTAATATTGCAGTATATCTTAAAAACACCCGACAGAGTGGTATTTGTGAGCTGTCTTCTATGAAAGACCTACTACTAATTGTAATGAAGGACTCAGTTTCCTCATATAGTGAAAGTAACTATAAAAACTTAAGAAACTGCATTTTTTTTTAATGAAGACGTAGATTCTTGATAGAGACATCATTCGGATATTTATTTTTGGAAAGGCATGGGAAGTAAACGGAAAAGATAATTTTCTCTTAAAAATTTTATAATTTTTAAAGCATGATAATATTATGCTTTAAAATTAATTATTTTCAACAGCATTTCATAATTTTAAGAATTAAAATATTTAAAAGCATTTCAATTCTTAGTGAATCTACCAGCGATACTCCTACCTTCCTGTCCCCGCAATTAATTTTCAGGATACGCAATTGACAACATACATAAAATCCCGGGGTCGGTCCTTGGGGAGAGAGAATTCAGCGAATCTGGGTCCCAGACTGAAAAAGGCCCCTTCACTCTATGCAAGGAGGGCTTCTCCTTGCCCCAACGTTAACTGATGCAACTGGATCATCTAAACTCTAGTCCCGTCCCTGTAAAATCTCATCTCATTTGGTCCGTAATAAGTGAATATAACTGAAAAGTATAGGAAAGAATAAAAAATGCACGAAGATGTCAAAGTAGTATGGCAGTGATGCCCCTGTTTCTTGTATAAACAATCATTATATTTGCGAATCCACAAGAACAGTGCAACGAAAAATAATGAATTACAGTGTACTTTTGCCACACCAATCTCAATTAGATGCGCGCATTTATAGTGTCATTTACGAAAATTCCAAACACTGTACTGTAAGTTACAAGCAAATAAGATTTTATTTTCAAAATTTAGCCTTTTTCACAAATGTTCAATATTTTTTACATTATCATAAAAAATTATTTTAGAGGACAAGTAATGTTCAATAGATCCTATAGACTTACCTATACCATATTCATTATTTTACTCCCTGAACATTTATGACGATTTAATGGAAGGATTTTAGAGATACAGTACCAACAAAAATTGCACTTTGACTGGCATTCGCTATCATTGGTAGTTGTTTCACGAGTATGATATTAAAAAAAAAAAAAAAAACTTAAGACTATTCAGCTAACGATTTTTTTTTTTTTTTTAGGCTGATTACTGAGTCTGTTCAGTTACCTATGACTGTTCTAGTGCTGCAGCCGAATAGCAGGAATCTTTCTTCGCATCACCGAATCGGGAAAGGCGTGGCTGGTGGAACTTCAAGAAGTTCTGGTCACTGTATTGCAAGAACTTTGAATCACTATACTGCAAAAGTTTCTTCTTGAATTAGAAAACTACTCTACTGCTTGTCAACATAGGAAAACAACATGTTCAAGAAGATTGTTCACCAACTGTATCCACTTACCAATTGCCCAAATATACAACCTTTTAGGAGTGATCTGCCAAATTTGACGTGGTGTGGGGACTTAACTACCTACTTCACTTTGTTGTGAGATATCTTGTTCCAGTAATGAATTTTTAAAATCAGGTGGCCTGTGTATAAGGAACCCGCTGTCATTTCACCTGTTGTTATATTGTAAAGATAGGTGCACACAGAATGCGTGGCGGAAACGGGAATTTGAAATAGACTGGGGTTTTAAAATTGATTTGGAACACGGGCATGGTTTTCTGCGAGATGATTAAATAAAATTGTCTCACGGTGCCATCTGGGGAAAATACTACGACAATTACCGCAGGAAATGTCGTAGGAACGCAATGTCAACAAGCAGTCGGTATTTTGATTACTGACTCACCAGTGCGTTCTACAGGATAATTGTAATATTTGTGTGCTTTTCAATCCCATTTCATTCTGTTTGCTTGTTGGGAGAGATTGAGAGATCAATAATCGGTACTCAAAATTATAAGCTTTACATTAACACCAGGCTCAACTTTGTAACCTCTTTTACAATAAAGTTGTTTTACTCATACTTAGCAGTACTGAGGCACCTCCGTAGCCAGGTGGGCAGGAGTAGCAGTGCCTAGCCCACGCTTCTTGATTAGACCGGGGTTCGAGTCTGTGACTACCAAATACGGAGGATGCGGAAAGGCCAGGGAATGACCACCGCATATCTCCGGAGCAATATGGCTTTAGTTGATAATGCTCCTAAAAACCAAAAAACAAACAACAAACAGCAGTACTGTCTTGTAATCGAGACTTGAATTCGTCCATCACGAATTCAAGTCTCGAACTTGAATTCGTCCATCATGTTTGGATTCAAATACCGCAGAAGACTGTTCGAATTTTTCAAGGCCTCTTCACGGCTATAGTTAGCCAATCTCACAGGCGAAGGGTGTATGGTTTTCACCATGAGGTAATGTTCATTTTTCACCCCACACAACATGCAAACAGGCCTGTGAACACACATTTGTAAAGATGAAATGCATGACACATTGCATGAGAGTACTATAAAAGCTAGCAGAGTATGGTCTGAGTAGCCGACCCACCAAAAATTCTTAAGAACAAGCTAATAATTTAATTTTTAACGAACAACACGTAATGTCCAACTCACAGAATCAAGATTACCTCATCATGGCAGGAATTGCCAAGAATTAAAAATAATAAAGGGGAACTTCCTTAATAACTTTAAGAATACAAAAAGTTTTCGTATATCGAATAACAAAACAGCCAGTGACAGCTATCGCCTTTGTTATATGACACAAAGTAATGTAGTAATAAAAACTACAGCGGGGAAACACTGGCATTGAAACGGCATCATTCCCTCACTGAGGTTTCGACAGCCTCCTCCCTTCGTATCGAGGAAATTTGAAATTTCAATAAGGAAACTCTAAATTATTACTGACCTAAGAATTTAAGTTTCCTGTCCTAAATTAGTTTTATGGTTAAGTATTTAAATAAATAAATTTTCTGTTTATTCTCTGGGACGACCACAAAGTAGCAGGAGTTTAATATAATTATATTAAAATTAATTAATATACAATTAAGCCTACATACAGCAAATAATCCTACTACAAATACACGATTTTTTATGTAGGCAAAAAGAAATTTGTAATAAAAGAATTATACGACTCACATTGAAGAGTGAATCACAAGTGGCTCCAATCTAACTTTAAAAAAATAGCTCATCAAGATAAGCATATTACATAGCTAAAAAAGTAATCAGATCTCTGCATGTTTCTAAGAACCTTTTATGATAAAATAATTAATAACGTATCGGCCGACATTTAGTCCTAATTACACGCTGTGCCTTGTCGGTAGACTTCGAACCAATTTTTGATAACAAGAAGAAGGTATTTTAGTCTATTCCTCCTTCAAAACAGCGTTAGTTATGCCTCAAGTCAATTACTGATTTCATGCGTTGGCCTGGCCCGAAGCTGAAGTTTCAGATCATCCCCAAAGTATTCAGCGGGATTTACACTGGAGTCCCAGGCAGGCCACTAAACCTTTTATGCGACAATATCTTCAAACCAAGTCACTTGTGCAGTACACCATGATGCACTGACATGCTGAAACACAAAAAGGACCTCTCCATACTGCTGCCACATTGTAGGAAGAGCTGAATTATCTAGTATGTCAATGTATTGTATTGCATTAATTGTTCCAGGAACAAAACGCCCAAAATAACTCTGGTAAATAAGGTTCTCAAATGGCTATCAGATCAGAAAACCATGTACCGTGATTCGTCATTCGATAATACACTTTTCCAACGTTGCAATATCAATTGCAATAGGCTGTGCACCAGGCAAGCCGATGCAGTGCACTCCGTGCCGTGATGTTTAGTTTGTATGTTGCGCTCTTCCATAAAATCCCACGCTATACAGCCCTCAAGGTATCGTCCTCATAGTAATATCAGTTTCTATGGCCTCCCTGAACTGATTATTGATAGTATTCGATGAGGGCTGACGAGAACTATACACCACTCTTCTGAGTGTCCTCCGATCTCTTTCTGTCAAATTTTGCAGTTTACCTGAATGTTTCCTAGTTGTAACTTGATGTTTCCATTTGGTGTTGCAGTTCTGTTGAAAGGGCAAGAACGTATTGATTATTAACATGGCTTTTTTTTTGTATATTCCTGACAAATGGATGTTGAGTATTCATTTTTTTAAATTCGAGGGGTGCCTAATATCTTTGGCAATATAATGTGTATTGCTATTTATTTTCAATGAGTATTGTTACCTCTATATATGTTAGTTATGTCTCAGGAATATGGTACACAAAGGCCAAAGAAAACACGCCCTAACGTATAATTCTTCTCTCCATCACATGAGCATACAGTACAGCCAGCACCCACGCTCTGCAGGTGCTGGCTGAGACAACACCACTGTACCTGAAAATTGTTAGAAACGGGCTCCTCTACTAACTAACCAAGGGCAGAATTGTTTCTTGCTTAAACTTCACAACAAATCCAGCTAACACCACAAAGACAGAGAGAAAGAGGCTGTTCCTGCACCTTCAACAATACTGAGAGACCAAGTGGTCCAACTCCTCCAAGGGAAACATAACAAAAAAGTTCTTCCCTTTGATCTCCGAAATTTATCAGGAACTTCCCAAATGGTTCACACCTAGTCTACGGGTCACTTTCCTCCTGACTGGGCATGGACCTACTGTTTGGGGGGGGGGGGGAAGAGAAGACCGGGAGCATATCATATATTATTGTGATCTATACGAGGATCTTAGTTGCGTCCTTCTTATAAACCTGCATTACCTTCCTAAAGACAAGGAACATCACATCTTTGAATCTGCTGAAGACTATGTAAACTTTACTCCCTTTACTCGACGACGCGCTCTTCCACGGACGTAGCACCCTCTACTACTATCAATGGCCCGACTAAGCCACAACCCTGGATATCCCGGATCAAAACTTACTCAAAACATGAAACGAATTGACGTTACCACCCTGTCAGAAAGCAAGTCGCAATTAATCTAGGATGCATTCCCAACTGGACCAAACTGAAAATACACTCGGAAATGACTATATTTCCTTCAAGGGACCAAGTGTCCCAGGAATGACGACTACAGTGGAATTGAGCTACTACCTTCCCTCGACCGAACTGGAACTCTTCATCCTGATTATGACCACACGCGGCTTTGCTGCCACCACGCCAACTGGCGATCTGAACTGGGTACCCTAACCTGGTTCATTTTAAATCTCCGTTCCCCTTGGTAGGGAGGGGGAGGGAGAAGATCTCTATCACCTCCCCTTCTCCTCACCAAAAAAATTTCGCCCAACCTTTTAGGCACTTCAGAAACAGGCCTTCAGCGTCAAACCCCATATTAGCGCTTTAATGTAAGTGAATTAAAATCATCCGCGGTCGTTCCAATTTTATTTTAGGTCCTAGCCACTAAAATCCCAGGAAAGTAAGTGGCAGGACCTGCCAGAGTACAATTGATTCAATGGTAACACCCGGCTAGCCTCCACGTGGCGAGGTATGGCCAACGTCGGGTCCCATTAGGGGCCTGGCGGCCAATAAGCCGGATAAACAATGGGCACAACATATAACACTACTCATGACCCACACACTTCTAAATCTCTGGCTTTGACAGGGTACTGTCACCGATCCATAGAACATTCGCGGAGATGGGAGAAATCCCAGGAGCCGCTAGACCCTCAATATACCTCATACCTCATACCTCATACTCCCCTTCCCCTGGTGGCGAAATGGCCTGACATAACACTCTTTTTTTTTTTTTTTTTTTTTTTTCAGGCCTATTTTGCAGAGGTTCGGAGCTTTTACAGAAGTAATAGGTGGAGATGGGCTTATGTCTAGGAGCCACTCTTCATATCAGGACACACACACAATCAAATATACAGAAAGACTACAGTATATATAAGAATATGTATATAAAATCTGTATATAAATCTTGTATATAAATTGATTAATATGTATCTTGGGAATGTAAATACAATTGTGTACTAATAAATAAATAAAAAAAATCCCCTTTCCTGTCCCCCCCCCCCTTTCTTTTGCCTGGTGGGACTTTTCCCCACTGCCCTTTTGGGGTTGTCTTCACTATCATCCCCATTCTTCTACCTGTCTCCTCCCGTCTTCCGTCATATAGGCCCTTGCCATCGAAACCTTCGGAAACTGGGTGACCGGGTCCGCCAAAGTACTAAAGCGAGCCCTCTACTTTGTGTACACAAACAGAGTACACAAAGAAAACCCATGGGGCCATTTGACAGCTAACACTTTACCTCGACATACGGTCTGCACGGTAGCACAGTGGTATCGTCACCGTCCTCCCCACACCAGTTGGAAAAGGCAGGGGTTCGAATCCCACCGATGACGCGAGGAACTTTTATGGGCTTTTTTTGACTCCGTGGCTGCGTTATTTGGTCTCACGTGTAGACAGCAAGGTTTTTCTCCCCAGGAACCCGGGATTTTTCGTCCGACAAAGCAGGCCAAATCGACAAGAGAAAACATGCAATATACAGACACAATACACATGGTTAGATGTATTTGCACTGTTTGGAAGACAGGCAAATACCGTACGTAGGATGAAGCTTTATTGCTCTAAACAATTGGTGGTCAATCTTTTTTCAGCTTGTGTGTGTGTGTGTGTGTGTGTGTGTGTGTGTGTGTGTGTGTGTGTGTGTGTGTGTGTGTGTGTGTGTGTGTGTGTGTGTGTGTGTGTCCTGATACGAAGGGTGGCTCCTAGACATAAGCCCCTCTCCACCTATTACTCCTGTAAAAGCTCAGAACTTCTGCAAAAAAGGCATAAAAAAAAGAGTGTTATGTCAGGCCATTTCGCCACCAGGGACTAACCAACACCTGGATCAACCATTCTCTGTGTTTGCTGTAATGCCCAAATCCCGCACCTACCGGAAGTAGTGCTATACTGGTAGGTACTAGCAATTCCGCCCCCAAGGCTGCCCAAACTTGGAGGCCAGCAAAAAAAAAAAAAACATAATAATAATAATACTAATATAAAAGGGAAAAAAAAGTTCCAAGAACAATGTATACTTGTTGAAATAAAAGCAACATTATACAATTATTTACAAGTAAATAGCAATACATACATACATACACTTAGAATGACATTAACTTAACAATAACACTTAGAAAACATTCACATTAACATTTAGATTAACATTATCTCCACTTAGAGTCCATCCACAAATGCAAGCCTGCATTTGGGTATCCAGGAGCGGAAGATCAACTCGCACTGTAAACCAGAAACATCCTATAAAGATGACAGTAGACGAAGCGTTCTGTCGACAAATGTGCCGCACTTCCCTTAATTGGTATCCTGCAATAGATTTCTTAACTCCTGACTTCTTTTAAAAACTTTGGCCGAGAATTCCTGAAGCAAAGCAAAGATGTCCCACCTCTGAACCAAGAAAGGTAAATTATTCTCCGTGAGGTTTGGTAACCTATTTAGTAATTCCTGTCTGTATGAAGTATACAGTGCGCATTAAAGGATGACATGTCTCCAAGATTCAATCTCACCGCACGAACAGTAGGGGTCAGGTTCCAATCCTCTTTCAAATAGTTTGGCCCTTACGCCATGTCCAGTGATTAAGTAACTCGTGGTCATGGTAGGAGCAAACCAAGAAGACAACCTCCTGTCCATTGCAAAGCTTACGGCCTGGAATGAACCCTCTCGTAATGGTTCCATACTCACTCAAATCCCAACGTTGCTGCCAGAAATTCACAAGCTCACCCCAAATTCTATGTTTTTTCTCCTTTATGTTGTTATTTGGATTAGAGGTGATATTCAGTATTTGTAACGTCCTTCCCTTCTTTAAGTTATATACAATACCTCGGAAAATAATGTGTAAATCCAAGGGGATGGTACCTGCAATAACCTGTAAGACATTTGTCGACACTGTCCTGGGAGCATGTATAACTGTAAGCAGCATTGTACGTTGCAGGGACAGACGCTGGGCTTTAGTTGTAACCTTGGTAGCAGCCGAAAACCAAATACCAGCACCATAAACTACAATGGGAAGAAATATCGTCTTATAGTACAATACCAGAGTTTTTTTGGATAAACCTCATTCCTTGCGGGAAATTCTAACAACTGCAGCTACGAACTTTTTGATTTTTTCATTGATTTTAGTGACATGTACATGAAACCTGAGACGATCATCTAAAGTTAAACCCAAATACTTGGTGTTCTGTACATATGGAATTTGAGTACCATATAGGGTTACCTTTGGCGGCGTTCCATAATCGAAGTGGTGTTTAAACAATATGAAATTGGTCTTGGTGACAGAAATCTTTAGTTTATTTAAACCTGCCCATGCCACTAAATTATTCAAAACTGACTGAATTTTGTTCGAGAATTTGTCTTGATCCTCCCTGCACTGCCATTACCAGGTCATCTGCATATGCAACTTTGATGAACTCATCGCTATCCTTCGTAAGCCACTGGTCTAGCACTGCATTCCAGAAGAGAGGTCCCAAGACTGAACCCTGAGGGCATCCGCCTGAAACGGTAGTCGTGTATGATAAATGCTTTGCACATACTCTAATTTGTCGGTCCTTAAAGTAAGATCTAATGATTTTGAACAGGTAGTCATCACACTTTGCCAGTTGCAGTGACCTGAGAGAACTCTCCCACCAGAGGGAATCGAAAGCGCCCTCAAAGTCAATAAAAACAGCAAGAATATATTTGCTGTTTGCCTCCTGAATGTAAGTCAGCAAGGTTGAGATTGCATCCTCAGTGGATCGTCCTTTTTTGAATCCAAACTGGCAATCAGACGAGAGTTTATGTTCTGTAAATAATTTTAAAATCCTTGGGACAATCATCCATTCAAATAATTTGCCAAGATTGGCCAATAAAGAGATTGGCCTGTATTCTCTGGAGTTTGTTTTTGGCTTTCCCGGTTTATGCAAGATTTTTAGGAGCACAAGCTTCCATTCAAGAGGGAAAAGCCCTTCTACCAAGCATTTATTAAATAAGTTTAATAAAGTCTCTGGGAAGAATTCATAAAATTTTTCAATCACTTGATTCTCAATGAGGTCAATGCCAGGACATTTTTTATGGTTCAATTTAGCTACTTCAGCTCCTAGCTCAAGCATGTCATGTTAAAAATGGCAATTTCAGTTGTTGTCCCCTTATATTCCCGATTAATGCGTCTAATTCCCGCTTGGTCAGGGCTGTCCATATACGGCAAGTCTTCTGGAAAGAGGCTACTCACTATCGCTTCGACTGTAGATTCCCAGTCTGAAGTTTCTTGATTCTCTCTAATTACCGTATTGTAAATTTCACCACACAAAAATTTATTTCTTGAAAGCTTATAGATTATATCCCAAGGGTCAGCATTTCCTGTTTCCTTCACCAGCGTTGCCAACAATTTTGCATGCTATCAGCAATTGCTTTATGGTACCTCTTCCTCAAGTCTCTGTAATCATTTTTCAAAGCCTGAGTGTCCGTGTCCGATAGATGCCTATTATTCCTTTGGTATACTTTTCGTGCTTGTTGAGTTTGTTGTCTCAATTCAGCTAGTGCTGAAGACCACCATGGGACAGAAGTTCTTCTTGTCTGTTTTCTTTTCGTCGAGTAGGCCATCGCCTGATATAAATGATATTGAACCAGAAAAAATATTCTTTTGCTGTTAAGGTGTTAATGATTACTTTGTCATCTCCATTAAAAAATTGTATTCAGATATTCACGAAACTTGGTCCAGTTCACCCTGTCCCCGTCTGAAAACGCCTTAAATCCCTTATTGTTGTATCTACTTGTCTATCCTCCGGTAAAACCGTGAAGGTGATTGCTCGATGGTAACTATTAATTAGATTGACGTCCCAATCTTGCACCCTATCCACCAGATTAATGGGGGTTAAGGTAGCATCTATATTAGATTCACCATTTGTCGTCAAGAATGTATATGGTTTATTAGGTAAGGTAAGATCAGATCAACCAACTGCTCGCCTCGAGCATCAGAAAAGCCGCTGTTCCAAAGTGTAGACTTAACGTTGAGATCAGCTGTAATTAGTAAGTTGTTAGCTGAAAATCTGCTACATACCCTGTCAAGTCTGTGTAAGGCTGGTTGAATATCTTCCGAGGGAGGAAAATACTGGGAAACTGGATAAAACGACTCCTTGGAGGAAACCAGGATACAAACTGTGGTAGCAGAACATTCACTTGAGATAGTTGTTATTACTAGTTCACTGTTAAAGATAATTATGGCGGCCTTGGGCGGATCGTCACTTGAGGCAATAATCCTTGCCGAAATTGGATATCCTATAACTTTATACGCTGAACTCCCTACCTGAGAAGAATAATACGGTTCTTGCAAGCATACAATATCAAACCCCAGATCATCATCAGCTTTCCTAATCTCGTCCGCCGCGGCACGAGATCTCTGCCCATTAATTTGAAGAATTTTTATTTCGCCGTATTGCAGGTTAACACTTGAATCAATTACCGTTGTATTATTCATGTCTGGTTCTTCGGTCTGTCATTAAACAGTTTTAAGATACTAAGGGCATTTATTATCCCTAACCGAGTGATTACAACCCCTACCTCTACGCTTACAATTAACGCACTGAGGTGGTTCCTCCTTGTGGATACAGTCAGCAAAAACATGGCCTCCACTCCCCAATTGGCCACAAGATACAGCGCACTGTGACCATATCCCAGACATCTGAAACATTTACTTACGAATGTAAACTTACGAAATCTATGTGATTTCGTAAGTTTACAATTTTGTCACTCTGAATCACGTATCCCATAAGGCGTGGGCTGAAACCAATAACCCAATTGGTCACTCTGGTTCCGGTGCCAGAGTTAAATCTGAATGTAATCTCATTCTTAACTTCCTCCTGGCTAAACCCAAAATCTTTTAAATTTTTTATTAATTAAATCCTCCAAAATATCCTCCTTTGAGAAGCCCTTAGGGACACCGTAGTTCAAAACTGTAGGATCGGACAATCTGGGTTTTTCCATTGATAATCCTGCTTCTTTTAATGTAGAAGCACTTGAGATCTTCTTGGCATCATCAGGATTTGTTGTCTCTAACAACACACCCTTGTTTCTCAAAAGACGTACACCCTTGATTTTCATGTCCTTGTGATCTTTTTTTTAATCACTTCAGTAACTGCCTTCCTGACATCCTGACTAGACGCCAGGGACAATTCTGCTGAGGGCTTAAGTATCAGTAAGTTTTCAGAATCAGAGACCCCACTTCTGGAATCCATCCTATCTTCACCAGCAATTGATCTGCCCGAAGAAGCCGCCACCTCCACTGAGGAAGCCAGGAGTGGAATCTGTTATTTCAGGAGTCTGTCTATTTCGCTTTGAACTACCACGAACAGCTTCCGCAAAAGTCTTATGAGAATGTAGATCACGTTGGATCTGTACCAATCTTGTCCAAAAGACCTGCTCTGATTTCCAATTCAGATGCTTTGGTCTTAAGTCGTTCATTATTAATTAAGATTGCGGTGGTAACTGCCTCTAGATCCGCCCATTGACTATGAATGCGGTTAGAGGCAGACTTAGTTATCTTGCTAGAATCCTTTGATAAAAACTCTCCCAGAGCTTTCCTGATTTTGACAACTGTGGCATATACAACTGAAGCATTCAAAGACCCACCCAGGTCCAATCCCTGTTAGAGAAAGATCTTCAGATGATTCTGTTGGAACCGAGTTACTTTCGACAAAGACCATCGGAGGCTCAGAAGCCAACGAAACAGAGGGACTCTCCTCCACCACAAGGTTTTTATCTCCTCGAGCTTGAGTAATTCTAGAAGTTTTGGGAGTTTTCTTCCCCCTGCATCCCCCCCCCCTTTTTTTTTTTCTTAGATGAATCCGTAGACTCTGATCCAGAAGAATTCTCAATGTCAATATCTTGTGTCAGTATCCTAACTTGGTCATGGTCTGTGTCAGATAAGTGTAGATAAAAAAAAAAAAAAACTATTGTCTATCCTCTTGTTCTAAACTTGTCTTCTCAATCCTAATAGGATACTGACTAGTACCCTAAAGACAGAGTTATATGAATAATCTTTTTTCTGCAGCGGATCACATATTATGTTAGGTGCAAATCAAGAAGCTATTGAAATCGATAATTCCTCTTCCCCCTCACTGATCCTCGTTTGGCGCCACTAAATGATTTTGGTAAAAACGTAGAGGAATTATATGCTAAGCACTTGTAATAAAAAAAAAAAATTAACAATTTTATGTTTATAAAGTAAACTGAATAATGAATTCGTGTTTGTACATACAGAATCGATGCCATTAGGAACTCACTAAATCTTCTTGTTACCTACAAAACTGACTAAAGGGCGGTAATTGAGCCATAATTAATGCCTATAATTATACTCAACTTATCAACGCCACCATCCTTCCCCAGAAGAGCAAGGATTATTCAGAAAGAAACCAGAGTATGCATTTCAGAATCTACGGAAACTTAGTTTCAATAGCGACCTTGTAAAAGTGAATTAATTCTTCCATATTTTTAATTAAATATTTTTAAATCTTTTATACAGAAGCGTTTCGATATTAGTTTAAAACTGAATAAAGAATAATTCTATAAATGATTCCTTGTTCCCCTTCATTTTTATATAAAATATACTCAAACGAAAAATTATGAACGTTATGTATTAAAAAAAATAATGTTACTTTTCATCATCACTCACTAACGTTTCATTCCACAATAAAACGAGGCCTTGTATCACATATACTATTGGTTTTCAGACCAATATCGTTGATTACAGCACATCATAACTAAAGATTGCATGTTATTGAAAAGAATTTTACTAACGCAGCCTTGAACTTCTATTACTTTCAAAACTACGTTCCATCTTCATGTCATAGACAACTTTTCTTTCAGAAGTCATAAAAATGGAATGATTTGTGACACACTAGTAATTCATTCAAGCGTGGCTAATATATATTTTGTCCTACGAAAGCTTTATTGCTCTTGCAAGTAGATTTGCCTTCAACCTATTTATTCTGTAGGGAATAAGAACTGCATTTATGTAATAAAATCACTTCCCATTTATTCAGTTTATACTTTCATTAAGAGAGAGAGAGAGAGAGAGAGAGAGAGAGAGAGAGAGAGACGAAAATTCGAGTGCAAACAATAAAGATATAAAATTCTAGACAAGCATCAGGTAACTCAAAAAGGGGAAAAACAATCAAATAGTTTTAATACGAATCATCTAGATGCCTATTGCGACTTTAGAGATATGAGTCAGGGTAGCAAAATGTTTTTAAAACTTGACTGTGATTTTTTTTCCAATGAAACACTTATTTTATAAAGTTAAGATTCTTTACTTTTTTATTTGATACACGGATAAAAATTTAATTATTACAAGTAAGTGGTATACTTATTTCCTGCCCAACTCTAACCCAAATGAAACCATTAGTTTTATTTATGGGAGGTCTGCACAAAATCATTTATCATTTTAGGTAATTTGCAGTATCGCGAAATTTGATAACCCTTGGTTTATATTAAGAAGACAGATAATTGCATAAATGTAATGTAATGTAATTTATGAAATTATCACTGTTCAGTTTACGGTTCTAACATTTCTGATCCATAGATCCAATTTATTTAATTATTCCAATGTGTTTAATTAAAATTTCTGGAAAGGATCATAAAAACATAGATTTGCTTTGCGTATGAAGGTTTTGGTATTATTGCCTATGGATTACAGATATTACAGCTGCTGCCTTTTCTTGGACAGGTTGACCTGGTCTGCGTCAATGTACTGAGGCGATGGTGACGTAGCTAAATTGAGCTTTGTCACAGTCTAGTTCTGGGTCACAATAACATCCTACAACTTCTGTCATTATGTAGCCCAGCTACCAAATGCTTTCCCACTAAATATGTAAGCCACAAACACCAGCTTGCACAATTTGTCAAATTACTTAACAGAGTAGTTACGCTGCTAAATTCTGAGAGTTTTTGCTCACTGCTGCTGCTGCTACTAATGTATTCATATTCAATGTCGAATTTAAGTTTTCTATAGAAAGAAAGCCATACACTACCTTCAAAAATTATACAGACAAATGGTTTCATATCGTCAGTAGAATGCTATCAATTCTGACAGCACCCTACTTTTGCTCACTACTGTTACTACTATGGATTCATATCGCAATGCCTAAGACTACCTTTCCAGAGTCGCAGCAAGAAAGCCATACACTACCCTCCAGAAAGTATCCGAGACACATCAGTTTCACACTGACATCTCTGCGGCATGTGTGCCAATTTCGCTAAGGTTTTCATGGCAGCAGTTTGGAGTGAGTAGTTTTCAGATTTAATAGAAATCTTCACACTTCGACCTTTCACACTTATGGGAAGATTTTATCACTTTTCTTCGTTCAATGGGCGTTTCCCCCACATCTTAATACTTTCACTGCGCACACCTTCATATGACGGCCTTGGGATTTAATCCTGCTGTGATGAAGATGTTAATTGGCCTAATTCTGTAATGGTGAGGAGAGAATTTCTTTGGAGTAGATGAGCTTTCTTGACCGACGAAAAGGGCACCTAACTGCTTGACGTGTATCCACCACCAAGACTTCGTTAATTATAAAACTGACTTGACTAACTTCCTTGAGTGTGTATGGCCAACTTAAAAGAGAGGGAAGATGTGCAGTAAAGAAAAAACAGGCTTAACCAAGACTATCTGAAATCGATTACGTCAGTTATTAGCTTTCAAAAAGAAAGAACGTCCAGAGCTCACCCGGCTGCCGAATATGAAGCTCATGAATAAATAAATGTGGTAAATTTTTAATGTATTAATTAATAATTATTGCAGTCAGTCAATAATATCAATAATATACAGCAAAAACAATGCTATGATGCCAAAATTTAACGAAACCCTTTAGGACGCAGCATATATATTGCAATGTTTTTGGATGTTTTTTGGAAAGCTCTGGCTTAGGCAAAACCACCAGCCCCCATAAGATTGCAACAGCCTCCAAGAAAACGATATTATTGCCAGAGAATCACTTATATTGTATATTGTTCTAGTAAATGTATATTTGACATATTAACAACAACAAAAAGATTTATATTATGACTGACAAACATGACTGATCAGAGTTGCCATCCCTGAGAACGTCATTATAATTAAAAAATAAAAACATTCAAGATAGTGACAACAACGTACAAATTTGTAAACTGAATTTTACGGAGTAAATAAACTGGGCGCAATTTGGCCATACATCATGGGTGGTCAAGCTTAGTAACCCTGAGAGCCGCACAAAATAATCGTTGAAGGTTTGGGGTTAGCAGGCCTTCGAAGTATGTGTGCAAATCTGATCAATAAGATTCACGTATGCATTAAAACTTTACTTTCGATATTAAGACAATTTAACTGCATATAATATGATCATTAATAAATAAAGTAACATATATTGAAAAGTTATCGTATAACTCATTGTAACATGAAAAAGAAGACGACTGTTAATGAAAAAAATATCCTGGCGTTGAATTTATTGGTTTAAATTTTTTTTCTTATATAGAATCTTCATTACGATGATTTAAACTACAAGGTCTGTTTAAAAAACTGGGCCTTTCGCAATAGTGAAATATCGATGAATACGGGTTGTTTCTGGGAATTTTTGGTATTTTTCTAAGACAAGACACAGCTATCATACAAAGCAAGAATAAAAGCTAGAAACTCGGCGCAAATTTCTTTTAAAATGCCAACTGGTATTAAAATCATTAAATATTACTTTTCTACCATTATTTCTTTTTCTATTTCCAGTTGATCAAAGTATTATTTTGAGACATGAATATTTTCGGTCCATATTTCTCAGAAAGCCACAGTTCTAGCATCAAAAGCTGCATGCAACTCGCAATTCGAGGCCTGGCCAGGTCTCATAAAATACTGATACGCCATTAAAAACAACTAAAAGACAGTGACTATTCGCTTAATTTTTTTTTCGAAACAGCAACTGAACCTAATATTTCCTCTATCGGAGAAATAAGTTCAATCAAAAATATCGTGTTTGTGACCATCAGAGTTAGTTATAATTTAATTCAATTATGAAACATTTTTTCTGGTTTACTCTTGCTTCGAATTGAATTGAAAACTGACATAACTCCGGTAATTTTCAGATGAGTGCAGAATGTTGTTATTTTGTTCTGCATTAAAAATTACTGAAATATACTGGCCCAACGTAATATCAAACAATTTAAAAATCCTTGAAATTGCCAGTATGCAAGAAAATTTCCTTTTATTACCTATGTACGCTTAACCATATGGTAGTCGTGACTGAGTTGTTCAGATGTGAAACTGTAACAGGATACCAAATGGTAATGCGAGAGAGCAGCATGTATGTGGTCGTTGAGAAACTAAATCATACGAAGCTGTCGTTCGAAGAACACGGACTTTGTTATAAATTTCTTGGGTGGAATTTTATTTGTCTGATTTCCTTTCAAAATTAAATTGGAAATGAAATGTTTCTGAAATAGTAGTTTAATTTTAGTTTTAGCAGGTTTAAATTATTGATAATTAACTTGCAGAGAAAGAGAGAGCATATAAGAAGAAAAAAGAATTTCTTACATGAAAACTACTGAAACAGTAGTAACGCTGAAACAATAGAACTGTTAGCGTAAAGTTTGCCTGTAAGTATGGCGTGAAGGCCTCTCGGAGAAAGCACCCATTAAGGAATCACATATGATTAGGTTAACCTCTGTCTCTTCAACCGCAGCCACATACAGTAATATCCATTTCACAATTAGAAGCTTTGTGTAATCAGAACACGAAATACACCTGCCCCCAGAATTTACTATGGCAGCATAAACGCCTTTAATCAACGTAAAGTTGCTGCGCCATATTATTCTAAACGAGAGAAATTTCAAATTTATCTGCAGCTCAGCATTATTCACAGTCCCCTTCTACCTCATATTCTCTACCAAACAATCAATGAAAATAGCTTATCAAGCTTTTTTCTTGCAGGTATTTGAATATAGTAAAAATCCAGAATTCTTTAAAAATTCTGGCACATTTTGCGAAGGAAAAAAAATCATTTTAAAATCCAGAAATATTAAGAAAGCAATGACATTTCTCTCCTTATAAGATGCTTTCAGATTTAGCTATCTTGTCTCTTTGGAGCCAACAGTTTAAACTGAATAATGCAATGGTCAATTCTCAGGACAAACTATGCTACAAGTTGTTCTGCTACTGCCCTACCAATGGCCTCTTCAAAAGGTAACTGTTCATTTGTTTAAAAGATAAGACTACTATAACAGCCTGTTTCAAGACTAACTGGTCTCTCGTTAGATAGCATGGGAGGGATCTCTAGTGACAACAAACGGACGAAACCGTAGTAAAGAAGATATTTGCTACTATGCGGTGTACGAAATGAGTTGTAATATAGCTAAAGTTATCTGCGTGACTCATGCAATGGTCCTGAATGGCCCTGCTGGTCACAAAAAACAATGACAGGTGAAGGTAAAATTAGTTCAGTTGTTTGTGCTTAATATTTATTCAAATCTGCTTTTAAACTGCGCGCGCGCGCTCTCTCTCTCAACCCCCCCTCTCCCCCGTTCTCTCTCCCTCTCATCATTTTTTTTCTAACATTTCTTTCAAACTTACTTACATACTCTCACTTGCGAAGACTTGAGAATTCTCACCTACACTAAAAGTTTCTCAAATGGAAATTATAAACGCTCTGTTCTATTTCGATTGTATAAATTGCACCTGAAATGAAATTCTCTTTTGTTGTTATTTATGGGTTTCATTCATGCTGTGCCTGTGCAGCTCAACACACCGAACAAATGCATTTAGTCGGATCCACTGATGAAGGAACAACATAACTGGAAAAGATAGATAAAGTGTTTGGAGCAAGTCACCTCGAATTAAAAGAGTCTTATTATGTGAATTCCAGCACTGCATATTTTATAGGAGAGGGAGGCTGCCAGATTCAATTCCATCTAGTGATGCATGGTCTAATGCAGGCATCGAAGCCTTTTAACCGATCGCAAGCATGTCAGAATTTTTATCATGGTGCCTGCGGCCCACACCCTCTTTATCATATTGAAAATTATAAATGAAAAACAAAAAACTTTTCTGAAGTATGCTCAACAAACAATAATGCTAACTTGAACCAGAACAAAAATAAATTCAATGAACGGTTTCTTTAAAAGAATATCAGTGTGGTGACAAATATTTGATGTCGTTAATCTCAAGATGAGTGAAAAGTATTACGTGGGACTTTTTCATAATATATTATTATGAACAATGGAGCCACGTGAATTAACCAATTAATTTAATTTACTGGGTCTTTAGTAGTACCCTAGTGTTGGGAATACTCATCCATCATAGTAAATTCAATTCACCAAATTAATTAAGTGCTTAGTCGGAAATGATTCTGACTCCTCCTTTTGGAATTCATCAAGTTAAAAAATTCAGATGAAACACTTAGTCGACCTTTTCTGACTGTAACCAACCGGAGCAGCAACCTTATCTTGATTACAACAAGATTACAACAAGATTACAAAGAGAGGGTTGCACTCACTTGTATTCTAGTCTAAATGGAATACCAAAGAGGATTCAGAAATTCTGCCTTCTAAGCAATTTATCAGTTTGGTGAACTGAATATATCAGACACTGGGGATACAGAGCTCTTATTTAGGATTCAATAAACTAAACATTTTAATACAAGTGAAATCAGTGTTCATTTATTCGTGTTTATTTATTTATTTTATTTTATATATTATTTATTTATTTTATTTAATATATTATTTATTTATTTTATTTAATATATTATTTATTTATTCATTTATTTTATATATTATTTATTTATTCATTTATTTTATGTATTATTTATTTATGTATTTATTCATCTTTTCTGCCTTTGACAGCACTTCTCAACCTTCTGCAATCCTTCTTCTGAGTAAATCGCGATTTGCTAGCTTTCTTACCTCAATTTTGAAGAATAGAAGTATCCACCTCACAATGAAGAAGCACCCAATTTACCTGGAAAATCACTGTAGAAGTACAAGGAGTACTTTCAGGAGTCAGGAGTACTTTCTGGTCTCCTATTCTCAGCCATACTTATCCCTTTTATGTGTCCCCGTGAAGATGCTATAATATATGCAAAAGATATAAATTTGTGTACCTTTATCCAACTTACAGCAAATCCAATAGAAATAGCTTCATCATCGAAAGTGTGACAGCACTTTCAATTTGGAGAATTGAAATCTGCAAAAATGATATGTTCATCAAACAGTGACAAGGAGTGAGTCAGCTATTAGTCTGTGGCACTTTATTCCCAGTAGTTACCAGACATAAGGACCTCGGCGTCTATTTTTATCCGAAACTGAGATTTATTGCTCTCACAGAATACCTCCCCAAATGATTTAACACCTTACGCTGGAGAGCGAAACAGCGCTTACTCAATATGAACGATGCTGCAACCACTATCCGATATCTACAAATGGCAGTTTATCCCGTAATTTTATATGCTGCTGAAATTTGGGGGCATCTGCTTCGCCCTCACTTCGGACACGGATGTACGCATGTAAATACTGGACTCTGAAATGGCCCACTCATAAGCATCGCTGACCTCAACTGACAGAACCACCGACATGGCTGAGCATGCTACACGTAACCAGGTTCCCAAAGTTAACTGACATCAGACGTTTAATTGCTACTTGAGAAATTTTCACAAGCGTGATAAATGCCGCGAATATCTGGGATATCTGTCAGTAGTACAAAACCTCCACCATCGCTGAGGTCTAACCCCCACGTTTCAGGAACGTGGGGATTAGATCTAAGCCGATTTCAGACCGACTAACTCAACCACGGAGTGAAAAAAAGCCTAATAAAGTTCCTCGCGTTATCGATGGGATTCGAACCCGGGCCTTTTCTACCCGGTGTGGGGTAGCGGTGACGATATCATTGTGCTACAAGCAGCCGACCGGGCTAGCCGAGTGGGTAAAGTACCTGCCTGGCAACCCAAAGGTCGCGGGTTCGATTCCCGCCTCGGGCTTGGATCAAAGTACTGCAAAAACCTTGGGAGGTGCAATATGGCCACAGAAGCCGATGCGCCAACAACTACTAAATCAAATCAAAAATGTGCTACAAGCGCAGACAATGCGCTAGTGTCGTGGTCTTATGTTGGTTTGGGGCGGCTGGTTTCTTGGCATGCTTTGGATCCGCTGTTCATCGTTAATCAATGGCTCGATGGGAATGCCTACCTTTCTATCGTCGCTGACCAAATACATCCCTTCATGACGACAGTATATTCAGACCACTCCAGCTACAGGCTTTAAAATCAACAAGACAAAGCGCCATGCCCCAAGGCCCGGTAGGTTGCAACTGGTTACAGAAATATGATAAATTATCCGTTCTCCCTTGGCCCCACAACTCATCCGATCTCAACTCAACTAGTCATGGTTGGAACCTACTGGAAAAGGACGTTCGATGCTACGACCGTCCACCTGACAATGTGTAGGCATTATTGTACACGTTGTGAAACGCATGGGTAGCACTACCACGGGACACCTTGCAACAAATTGTGGAGTCCGTGCCAAAACGCGTACGTTTTGGCACGGACTCCACATAATACCTCCACACAACACCTACATAATAACTCGTGGACAGCCACGAGTTATTATGTAGGTGTTGCTAACAAAGCCAATCCAGTGCATTTGCCAATGCAACAAAAAAGAAATAAATTAAGAACTGATAAATTTCACATCTATGAGAAAGTCCTCTTTGAACAGAAGCTGTAGAATCCTAACAATTAAACCGCTTACTTTTCCATTTAAGTTCAGTGTATTTGAGAAACAAGTTGACGGTAGTGCCTAATGACGAGGAAAAGTTATTCAGACTACGTTTCTCTGACCTGAACACCACAATTCCGTCGTTCAGTTCTTCATTCGGGCAGCGAATTCGTCATCGTATGATTAACATTCAATTCTTCGTGATTTGTCAATATAGAAAAGTGAAAGGTACTGCTGTTCCTAAATCATATTTCGCTCAACCGAATTTTAGTTTTCGAAAGTTTAACATGGCTCTATAATTGATGATTCAACTGTGCTTTTTTCGTAATTTGCAATTTAGGTCATTAAGTAGCATTTAACAGAAAATCAAGATTACACATCCAGTTGTCAACATTCAGCTCTAGTGCTACTGAAATTTGAGCATAACTACTTTCCATAAATGTGATAATCTTACTTCTTAAATTGTAATATAGTTTTCCTCTTCTCAACAACAAACGACATTACTAAATTCAGCGCTTCGTCATCTTTAACAAACTCTGAAAGTCTTTGAAATACACTATTTCAGAAAACATACCAAGTCCCAAAAATTGTGGATTGCCTTATTTTATTTATGGTATACAAATATGTAAAGGCAAGAAATGATTGAAACAAAAGTCTTTAATGCGGAAAACTGTCGTATGGGTACAACCAACTGTGTATAACGAAGCAAGCACTTATGGCTACGTGTAAAAAAATATGCCTGATATCAACTTCAGGAATATTCTTCCCATAGTTGGATCAACTATTTTCTTAAACTGCTATAGACTGAGATGGTTAAGGCAGAACTCTTAAGCTGTTTCGTCATGCCCAAGACATGCTTAAGCAGTCAAATTAAGGGGTCGCAGACCAAGGAAGCATGTCGATACTCAGAGAAATTATGTAACAACATTACCAGTATGGGAGCGAAGCATTGTCGTTGGCTGTGTTCCGCCGTTCACTGGTACATCGTTCACTGGTTCACTGGTACTTTGCCAGAATGTGAACAGCAATTATCCGGGTGAATCACCCAGTTTCATGGAGTTGGGTGATTCCGCGTGAAAGGAACGGTCCCAAAGTTCCATTTGGGATTGTTCCTTTGTTTTGTTTATTTGTTTGCAGATTCTCTTGACACATCGGCACCAATGACCATATTACGCCATACATATGCTATGTCAAGACGGGAGGAATTCTTAAAACGTTCATCAATCAGGCTGTAATTAGCAGATCTCAGGCGGAGGCAGTACGATTTTTAATTCTTGAGTTATTCTGGGGTTTTCAGCGTTCACATCATGCAAATCGGTCCGTACATTATACAGACATAATACACACAGCGCCATATGGCTTCAGATGTTAATGACTATATAAATAATAAAAACAACGCCAACAATCATACTTCTTTTAAAGTCATAAGCTCCATATCGTACCATATTCCCCGTTGAACTGATTTGGAAACTAGTCGGGCACAGCGCTTTAAAGCGCTTTCCAGCACATATCACAGCACATCACGTGACCTCTTCGATTGTTATTGTTATTTGTTTGTTTTTTTTTAGGAGCTAAGCAACTCCTAAAACATTAGCAACTAAGGCCATATTGCGCCGGGATATGCGGTGGCCATTCCCTGACCTTTCCGCATCCTCCGTATTTGGTGGTGACGGGCTCGAACCCCGGTCTAATCAAGAAGCGTGTGCTACGCACTGCTGCTCCTTCCCACCTGGCTACGGAGGCGCCGACCTCTTCGATGTACATGGTTTTGCACAATTGTTGCGTATAGCCAAAATTTCAATCGTTATAATAAAGTGGCCAGGCAGTGTAGATGCCTTCTAATGTAGTCTTTAAAAAAGACCCACAATACTGATTCATAAATTTATGTTTAAATTTAAATGCTGAAGTTCATATAACAGAATCCCACGGCACCGAAATTTACTCGCCAGTAATGAAAACAGCTATCCGGTGCCCAAGGCTAAGGTATCATATGCCCAAGGCTAGACCTATGTGTGAGTATATTGCATATAACGAGTTCATGATGTTTGTAATTTAAATTTGATATACATCTGGACTTCAGAGGTGGTGGGTTAAAATCCGAAATTATGACACTTAAATTTACACACCCAATAAAATTTGTTTGCAATATATGTTTACTGCACACATTTCAAATGCCAGTGTATCTCAACCGAAAATATGAGGTCTCTGGGACTTAATATTTTCGATTGAGATTAAATTGAGATTAAATCACGGCCAAATCATGGAATGAGAAGCGCCAACTATGCAGAGGATGGAAAAGCCGATCCGACGTTCTGCTAATTGGCGGGTGGGGGGGGGATTATATAAGTAATCTCTTTATTGCCAAAGATGTACATACAAATAAGTAGAAAAACGTCCTTCCATGGCAGGTGAGAATTTTAACACATCACAATAAAAATTACTGGTGGGGAGAAAACTGACATAGAAATATTCAGGATCGACTCGCAATCAGGGTAATTAGGGTTTGTATTTTATATTTAAAAAATCTGACGGTTAATCGTGAGGTGGACAACTGTTCCCCAACTCTTCGAACGTTGCACGGGCAAATCATAAGAATGAGCTTGAATCCGGCGTTTCGGGGGAAGGGGAGCTTATACACAGTACTGGCACACAGCGTATTAATACCTGCTTAGCAGTAGATATTAAACATCTGGCACTTCAAAGGATCGTGTAGTACTCTAGCGTTGCGATTCAATCTCTCTGTTTGTCCTACTTGTGACTGCCATACAGCTGTCGCACAGCATGTTAATGTTGTCAAACAACACACGCCCGGGTATACTTCTAATCCTAATTCTGAATCTTATCCTAGGGGGACCTTCCTGTCTCAATCCTCAACCTAATCCCAACTATAACTACCCTCTCCTTCTCTCAACCCATCTCTTTTTTACACAGATTTTTAAGGGTTTACCTTCTGAAACCCCAGAATCCTGAGGGCAACCCAACGGAATTTCAGAGAACAGAGTGCACAGCCTTCCTCCACGTGTCATGGGTTGTAGTCAGCTAGCGAATTTCTAGATGAATTTCTCCTGACTGCAAAGAGGCCAGTCATTCAACACAACACAACACTAGATGCACACAAACACACATAAGACTGGCTATACAGACAGATGCCACAATATAGAAGATACCAGCAGATTGTAGGAGAATCCCTGGGAACCACCTAGAGTCTAGGTGGTTTCCCTAGACAGTGACTACATGACCCACGTGTCTTCATATGTAACATGGGGACACATGGGACTTGAGCCTATCACTAGATACCGATTTAATAGGATTGCATGTGATAATCGAAACATATTGCCTGTGTTGTTGTCTCAGGCAATCCCGTGACAACAACAACTGTGATGATACAGTTTTTGTTGTATGGTTTTAGGCGCGTCAACTACTTAGACTATATTGAACCGTATACATATATTGTCTGTAAATTGCGTGTGTTCTGTGATCGAATTTCTTGTGTGATGGACGAAAAACCTGAGTTTCTGGGAGAAAACACCATGCTACCCTCCCCTGAGACCAACTAACCCTGCAGACACTGCTGTGACTACATCAATGCCTTAATCCTTCAGAAAATCAGGAACCTTTAGGCCTTTCTCTCTGGTTTCGGTCTCTACATCAATCCTCAGAATTCGAAACAGTTGACTTTCTCGCTCAAACCGAACCCAACAATACTGCAACCCATTTTAAAAGAATCCGCGATTTCTGCCGTCCAACCGTCTGGGCATGCACATCCATGACCAGGCTGTTGGGTACAGATACATTAAGACGTGTATATCCGGTAACTCTATGGCGCCGAAGTCTGGACTTCAACTGCTACGACACATCTTAGACGGATTTTTGCGGGGGAATTCTGGCTATTGAAGTGGGCAATATGGAAATTTCGGCTTCCCCTTGCACCAAGGACTAACCAGATGACGATAGCTCTCAGCATCAGACGACTTCCTGCCTTCATTCACGAGAGAAGACTCGTCTTTGCCTTCAAAATGATGTTGGCAAAATCTTATATGTTCAAACTAATATATGTTTTCTGAAATGTGATAACAGCGTTTTTATGATGTCACAATATTCGTTGAATAAATTAATTTAGATAATGGAATTATCTAAATTAATTTAGATAATGGAATTATCTAAATTAATTTAGATAATTCCTTTCGGAGCTTTATAATTACCAAAACAGTGGCCCATTTCTTAAAGAAGTGAAAGAAAAATCTTAAGATAAATTTCACAGGTTATCACACTATTTCATACAGTTATCACACTGTATGAAATAGTGTGATAACTGGCTAAAAACTGTCGGAAACAGCTCCGGTATGTAATCAAAATTCACTTAAAATAAACTGGAAAGTACAGTAGACTGTGGGGTCAAGCAAAAACAGGACGAAAAGTACTCGAGAAAGTGTTTCATTCCAAAAGTGAAACTGTGCACTAATGAGTAAAGAACTCAGTATTATAGAGGCCAGTTTTTAAATGATTAGTGAAAAATATAGATCTATTTCCTTCTGAAATACAAGTACAGGAAAAATCCCTTTACAACAAATAGCGTTTCAACAAAAAGTTCTCTAAAGCAAATATTTACAGGTCCAGCACAATTTCCCATAGTGCTTTATGAGTTTCATTCAAACGAACTTTTTTTTTTTTCCCCCTCGCTTTTTTCCCATTATATATATATATATATGGGGTCAGCGCTTTTACTGTTTTGGCATGAAATTTTTACGGCCGGACGCCCTTCCTGACGCCAACCCCTCACCCTTTATCCGGGCTTAGGATATGTGGTAGTCATTCGTTGACCTTCCGTATCCTTCGTATTTGGTGGTCACAGGCTCAAACAGGCGCCTCCGTAGCCAGGTGGGAAGGAGCAGTAGTGCATAGCACACGCTTCTTGATTAGACCGGGGTTCGAGAACGTCACCACCAAATACGGAGGATGCGGAAAGGTCAGGGAATGACCACCGCATATCCCGGAGCAATATGGCCTTAGCTGCTAATGCCCCTAAATAACAAACAAACAAACAACAGGCTCGAACCCCGGTCTAAACAGGAAGGGTGTGAACGAAATAGATTTTTGTTAAAACTATTATTTCAAATGGCGACGGAGGCGCCATTTAAACGAAATAGTTTTAACAAAAAAAAATTCAGTACAACGAATTATTTACAAAGTCCACCTTTATAAACCTACAAAATGTAGTAGTTTATAAATAAGGAAACACTTTGTGAATATTATGAATTGCTGTGCAGTCGCATATTGTAAATATGACTATGGAAAGATTTGCTTGAATAAAAAACCGAGGTTTGAAAACATTATTAAGGTAAAACTAACCAGTTTCATTAGGATCTAACCTCCAGCTCACATTTTCTATTAATGGACGAAAAATCCAATGCTAGGCAAATTCGTCTCAATGACAGGAATGCCAAAATCGAAGAAGTTCAAAGTCACATCATTATAGGCTCTATAGCCACAGAAGCTTGTGCGCCATTGAACACCCATACCACACACACGTCATATCATTATCTCAAATCCAAATTTTTTACCTGTACGCAGTAACACAACGCACTAATACCTATTAAGCTCATGAGCACTCTCTCTCTCTCTCTCTGAAATGGGACAGTAAACCAGATTGTGCTATAATGGGGGATTTTAGCTTCCCAGATATTGACTGGAACTTGTGGACTGGACATTGCACACTAGCAAGACTTTTGTGGATTTACTAGATGACTGTTTTCTGCAGCAGCATGTCCCAGAGGCAACTAGAGAGTGTAATACTCTTAATCTGGTTATAAGCAGTGATCACAGTGTACTGGTGTGGGATTTACTTAAAGATATAACTACCATAAGGGGTAAAGCGAAGGTTTTTTGCTTCCGTAAAGGTGACTACAGTGATCTCAGACTGTTTTTAAATTCTGCACAGTGGGACCGATGATGATGATGTTACCAAGAGCAAATTCTAAGTGCGAAGCATTCAAGGAACTAATCGTGGAAGCTACTAGGCTTTTCATACCGATTAAGAATTACTGTTCAGAATTTAGGAATAAATGGATGTCAGATGAACTAATGAGACTCGTGGCATAGAAGAAAAATACACGGAATGCATAAAAATTATCAGGTGACACAGAAGCTTATGGCAGATATAAACTAGTCTGTAATGAAGTCACAAAGGAAGTTAGGCAAGCAAAGGCAGATTACCAGAAATTTTTGGCAAAGGATGCTAAGAAAAACAGCAAGGACTTCTTTACTTATATAAACTCTAGAAGGAAAGGGTTGAATCACATTGGTCCACTTGATATCGATGGTTCGGCTGTTGATGATCCTGCTCAGATAGCGGATAATCTGAATGAGTATTTTGCACCTACATTCACACGAGGAATTATTAAGGGAGGATATTGCCAGAAGTTTATCAAACTGTAACAGGGTGCTTAATGATTTTGTAATAACTGAGAGAAAAGTGGGTGAGAAATTGTTGAAGTTAAACATAAGAAAGGCATCTAGGGTGGTTGGGATCTATCCAGTTATATTAAAGGAGGCGGCAAAGAACTTATTTATGAGAGCATCCTTGGACTCAGGGGAAGTCCCCACGGACTAGAGACGTACAAATGTATCCCCAATTTCACTCTGTGGCTGAGTCAATCGGTCTCAGGCGTAGCTAGCAAAGTTTTTCCCCCCAGAAACAGCGGTTTTTTTCGTCCATCAAAACAGCAAATCGACCAGAGAACACGCAATTTACAGACAAAATAAATATGGGTAGAGGTAATCATTTACGGGTGGTCCTAATATCATAATTTAAAAAAATAAATAAATAAAATGTATCCCCAATTCTCAAAGGAGGATCTAAGGGTGACACGAGTAATTACAGACCAGTTAGTTTAACTTCTGTTCCGGGGAAAATAATGGAGTCACTGGTTAAAGATGAATTGCAGTACCATCTAGACCAGCGGTTCCCAACCGGTGGTTCGCGATAGTGTTCCAGGTGGTTCGCACTAAAAATTCTGTAATGGCGTCTGCTTAGATTTACAAAGGTATATTACTGTAAACTAAAAAATATGACTAATAATAAACAATAGAGTAAAATAAAATTAAATAAAAAGTAAAGAACGGCCAAAGAAAGAAACCACATCTCCCACAAAATTCCTTATAATTACTTGACTGTCTTACAGTATATCATGTTAAATAAATGTTTTCCATACTAATTTTTAATTTTTTTTTCCAAGTATCATTGTTACGTATAGGTACGTTTTTTTTTAGAACCTATAGTACTTAGTACCATGCATGGGTTGAAGGTTGAAAAGATGAAAGAAGATGATATTAGACTTGAACTTCTGTAGATTGTAATTTTCAGAAATTATGTATGAAGGATGGTTGTTCCAGAAAACAGAAGCAGAATGAATAAATGAGGAAGATGAAAAGTTGGTAAAAGGATGTTGTCTTGGTTGCGGCACGTGCTCGGACTGCTTTGAAAGAGAGAGAGAGAGAGCGGGAATTATAGAAGCCAATTCAGAAGAACAGTGTCCATGCCAGTATCTATAGAAAAGGAATGCAACAGAAACAGAGAGGCTGTGAGACAGAGAGTGGAGAGACTCTGTTACAGATGAGACGTTAATTAACCTAACTCCCCTCTTTTGAATGGAATCTAGAAGTCTGAGAGAGAGAGAGAGGTTCTGTGGGCACAATATTCCATGGTAGGCCGGATTTACCATTTCTACGGAGTCAACAACTGTTTGTAAGAAAAGTAACGTCGAGAGAGCGAAAGAGAAAACCCAGTTTATTAGATGCAGAGGAAGCAATATTTGTAATGTGCTTTATGCCAAGACAGATTAGAAGTCAGGGTAATCCCCAAGATCTTACCTAGAAATCGAAGATAAGCATAGGAGCAGAAGAATGAAGAATCCTTTTTGCGAGATATAAGACAGGACTGAGGTTTAGAAGGATTGAAATCAACTAAGTTATCTTTGCCCACTGGAGATCAGCATTCAAGGATTTGGCAGTGGATACTCGAGAAATTAAAGCTGTTTGAGCAGGGCAATGTTTTCCAAACTGGAAGCTGGAATGCAATGTGCTGTCATCAGCAAAACTACGGATAGGATTTCCGGTCTCAGAAGAAGGTCATTAATATACAAGAGGAAAAGGGAAAAGAGTGGGAGAAAGAACTGAACCTTGGGGAGCACCAGCATTAGTGGAGAAGTTAGAAGACAGAGAGCCATCTACCATCACCCCCAGTGAGCGGCCAGAGAGAAAATTGGATACCCAATTACAAAGAACAGCTTGCAAACCATAGGATGGAAGCTTATTTAGAAGACCTTTATGCCAAACACGATCAAAAGCCTTTGAAATGTCAAGAGCAATGACTTGAGTGTTTCATCAAACTTTTCCATTGAATTTGTCTATATTTGTTATTGTTATTTTGGTTTTTTTAGGAGCATTAGCAACTAAGGCCATATTGCTCCGGAGATATGCGGTGGTCATTCCCTGACCTTTCCGCATCCTCCATATTAGGTGGTCACGGGCTCGAACCCCGGTCTAATCAAGAAGCATGTGCTACGCACTGCTGCTCCTGTCCACCTGGCTACGGAGGCGCCGAATTTGTCCATAGATGGATAACATAAGCCAGAATATCACCAGTGGAAAACACTGACTGAATCCATACTGGCCATCGTTGATCCGATGAAAGATTTCCAGATAGTTTAAGAGTTGGCAGTTAAATGACTTCTCCATTACTTTGGAAAGAGTAGAAGTAATCGCAATGGGACGATAATTAGATGGAATGCATTTGTCACCCTTTTTAGAAACTGGCTGGATATGATCAAATTTCCAAGAAAAAGGAAAATCATCTCTGGAATAAGTAAGTGAAACAAAACGACACAAAAACAGGAGTAAGCTCAGGGGCAGAGGTTTTGAGAACAAGTGGAGAAATACCATCAGAACCTGGAGATTTCTTAGCACCAGATTCATCAAAATCATTCTGACATCCTTTTGACGGAAGACCACTGGAGGCATTGAATGGAGTGTACAGTACTGGAAACGGTTTGAGGTGATTTACCAAAATCATCAATACATGCTTTGGAAGAAAAATAGGATGCTAGCAGATCAGCTGCCTTTGGCTGATGTGGCAATGGAACAATCTGGTTTTGACAGAGGTGGGAATAAAGTTGGGCAAAAATCGCGGCCAATAGCTTTGGCAAGAGACTCTGAATGCTTTCCTACCATTTGGACAAGAAGCAAGTTTTCTACTCTTAGCCTGTTGAAAATCTAGTTTGGACCGATTAATAACTGCTTTATAAAATATAAATAATATATTTTAATTTAAATATAATTTTATTGCATTTTAATACAATAATTTTAAATATAATTTTATTATATTTTAATATAAAAATTTTAAATTTAATTTAATACCATATTAATTTTTTTAATTTAATTTAATGCCATGGTTTAATTCTCATCTATTTGTCATACATGATTTTATATTAATCCATAACCTCGGCAAGCCCCTGGCCTCCTGGCCGTGGCGGGCATATATTGTATCTTTATTGTACAATAAAGATTTCTTCTTAATAATAATAATACTGTATTTATTAATACGTAGTGCAGCTTATAGAAACATTGTTCTAAAAATATTTTATAATAAAAATTCAGAAATACAGGCAGTTCTCGCTTTAAGAGCTCCCAGGTTTACAAGGTTTTTTTTTTTTTTTTTTTTTTCCAAGTATCAAGTATCAACAAAATCTAAAATTTGAACGTTAATTGCAAAAAATGAATGGTTAAACATTCATAAATACCTCATTTCAAACAACGCGCGTAGCGGCGCTTCCGTGGCCAGGTGGGCAGGAGCAGCAGTGTAAAGTTTAAAGTGTGTTTAGAGTCAAACGGCACCATGGGTTTCTCCATTTCCGCGTAGTTTACATTGTGGGTGAACCATTGACTAGAAAAGCTAGAGATCTAAAAGTGTGGGAATTGTATTTGTGTGGTGTCGTGTACCGTTGTTCTTCTGGTCGTTTAGCCGCCAGACCTCTATTGAGGCCCGACGTTGCCCCACTTTCGCCCCGTGGAGGCAGACCAGGTATCCACTAGTATATAGTTCACTCTGGCAGATCCTGCCACCTAATTTCCTGAGATTTCAGTGGCTAGGAAAAAAAAAAACAATGTGATCGCGTTGAGGAGGAAGCGCTAGGAGGTCAAAAGAATGGTGGGGAAATTGATTTTCAATTGTGGAATTTAGATTGTGTGGGACGTTCACTAGCGTGCAGGTAGAGTGGGGAGGGAGACTGAAGACTGGGGGGTGATAGATAGAAGTATGGAGCCGATAGGGAAGACAACTCCAGTTTACAGCGGGGCATGCCCATGCCCCAGCAGAAGGAAAAGAAGGGGTGGCGAGGTGACACCAGGGCTGTCCCCTCACCCTCCCCCGCCAGGGAAGGGTAAAAAGTAGGCCAGGCAAGGGAGCCGGCCTGATCGCCAACAGGGCATAAATGTGGGGTGGCTTCAGTCTGAGCGCCAAGGCACCAGGGCTGCCCCATTCGGTATTTCCAGGAGTGGAGTGAAGATATCTCTGTCCAGGTTTTCAGTCCAGGTCTGTCTGACATTTGTGCAGGTCCTGCTTGGTCTTTTATTAAGTAGTTACTCGTGAGATCCAGGTCCGTCCTCTGGTCAATATTCAGTAGGATAGGGTTCAGTCACAGTTAGGGTGGACTCCAGAATGTCCAATTGTAATCAATGCGATTGCGCGATGCGATTGGTTAAAAGTTCTCAAATGGAATCGGTGTCCCATCCATGGGTCAGTATTTGGAAGAGTGCAGTTCAGGTACAGTCCAGTTTTATCTTGGTTCATCATTTATTGTGATTGTTGTTGTATTTATCCTAGTTGTCCTAGGTTTGCCGGCAAAGGAAGAGTTTGGCGTCTTGCAAAGAGGCACTGAGCAAAGTTGGTGAGGGCATTGTAGGTTTCCTCGTCCTCCAGTAGGTAGTGCTCCTGATTTTTGGGGTTGAACTGGACTCGTGTGATGAGGTATCCAAACAGATCTTCGTACAGCTCACACTCTTGTAGCAGGAGGTCCCATGTCTCGAGGGAGCCACACGCGCTGGCTGGGTTATCTGTCAGTCCGAGGAGGTTTAGCTTGTGGCAGACAGCTCCATGTCCTGTGAGAAGGTAGGTGACGTGGAGACCAGGGCAGAACCATGTCGGATATTTTGGGTACACCTTTTGCAAGTTCGGAAAGAACCTTCGCGTGACGTCTCCTTTGTCAGAAATCGACCAGCGTTGTTGCCATATTGATGTCAAGTACGTTTGCAACCTGTATTTCTCAACTTTACAATTATTAGCCGGGTCCGTAGTGTGGTCCTGGAAGGTTGTGACTTTGCCCCCTCTGAGTTGCTGAAGCATGCCGGCGCCAGTCACCGCAAGATCAAGAGGGAGAGCGCCCGTGATCACTTGTAGTGCATGGGTAGAGACTGTCTTGCATGCTCAGGTGAGGGTCAATAGGATGGGTCTATGTATAATATCCAGTCGTCTGAGGTTTACCACTGTTGAGGCTTTGTGGAACCAGACACCGGAGGCGTATGTGATTGCTGGGATAATGGCTGCTTTATAAAGGATCGCAAGGGTTCGCCTTTTCAGGAGCAGCAGTGTAGCACACGCTTCTTGATTAGACTGGGGTTCAAGCCCGTGACCACCAAATACGGAGGATGCGGAAAGGTCAGGGAATGACCACCGCCTTAGTTGCCAATGCTCCTAAGAAGTTCAAATTTTCGCTATATAATTCCCTAAAAGGTCGTTTTTATAGGGTAAGTTGTATTAGTTACCAATTCAAATCATTAAACGCGCTACCTTTCTTCGTTATCATAAGTTATAAGAACCAGTTTTGAACGGCTTTGCGATATTTTTCTCAAGCACATTTCTGGAAGTCACGACCATAAAACAATAAAAACAATTTGCTCTTTCCGGTTTATTGGGCTTTTCTGTTACTGCAAGGAATTATAAACGGGTAGTAAACTCGATATTATTGCATTTGTGAAAATACCGATAGCTGGAGTTGCGTGGGTTTTTACGTTATTACGGTGAAACGTGTTTGCCCTTTACTGAAATCTTCAATCGTATAAAAAACATGAATAAATTTTCACAATCTTCTCTTCATTCCCTTTTTTAAGCTTCGTAAACTTGTTACTCGGCGGAAATCGTGTTAGTTGCAATTTGGGCGTTCCATTAAAAAATGCTTATGCATGCTATTGAAATTTATAAAGAAAAGAGAAGATTATCTTGGAAATAAATGCCTCTTGAAGCATTTCTGAAGAAGACGACTCCTTGTGCAACAAACCAACAAGTGCTGAGTCAGTAATGAGTGATCAACGAGTGTGCAGTTAGTCGATGATGATGATGAAGAATAAACATTCTTTAACATTTGTAATCATAAATGTATTATAATTTGCTTGATTTTACAGGCTACGTTTTCATTTCTTTGGATAAATCAATCATTGTTTAAACATAAACTAATAAGCTAACTAATTTCATTGTTGATAACGTAACCCCCATTTTTAACATATTGTCTATGGGAATAAATTCCCACTTTACGAGTTTTTGCTTTACGAGCGCGCGCTAGGAACGAATTAACTCGTAAAGTCGAGAACTACCTGTATTATACAATTTCAGAGAATATAATGGTTCGCATTAAAAATATTGTGTTGAAAGGGGTTCGTGATAAAAATATAACGTTGAAATTGGTTCACAAATGAAAAAAGGTTGGGAACCGCTGATCTAGACAAGACTGCAGTAATGATTAAGACACAGCATGAATTTGTTAAGGGAAAGTCTTTTCTGACAAATTTGATTGGATGCTATGATGTGGTTACAAAGGAATTGAATGCAAAAAATATTTTGATATCATATACTTGGATTTCAGGAAAGCTTATGGCACTGTTGCGAATGGAAGACTACTGTACAAATTGGAGCAGTGTGGTATTAAGGATAAGTTGCAGCAATGGATAAAATGGTGGTTGAGTGGGAGAAGACAAAGAGTGGTAATCAATGGACGCTGCTCTTCGTGGACTGTTATTATGGAGCCCCCCAGGGTTCGGTGTTGGGCCCACTGTTGTTTTGTATATTTATCAATGATATTGATGAAGGTATAACAGGCTTAATGTCGAAGTTTGTAGATGATACATAGGTTGGCAGAGTTGTTAATGATAGTAATGGCAGTGTGTTACTGCAACAGGATCTAGAAAATTTGGTTAGATGGGTTGAGAAGTGGCAACTAAAGTTTAACATTGACAAATGCACAGTACTGCATATGGGTAGACGTAATCCCAGAGAAACTTACCAACTGTGTGGTACTACACTTAGGGTGGTAGAAAATGAAAAAAATCGGGAGTAATTGTTTAGTCAGATATGAAGTTTTCTGAGCAATGCAGACAGGCTGCCAGAGCAGATCATGGGGTATTGTAAATGATATACAGGAATTTTGCTAGTAGGGAAAAGGATGTAATTATCCCTGTGTATAAGGCAATGGCCAGGCCACGCCTTGAGTACTGCGTACAGGTCCGGAGGCCTCATTTTAGGAACGATGTTGAGTTCCTTGACCGTGTACAGAGAAGGGCAACAAGATTGGTGAGAGGAACGAAGGGGTCCTCTAACCAAGAAAGGCTTAAGTTCTGCAAATTGCAATGGCTGGACACTAAGCCCCTGCGAGGTGATCTGACTGAGGTGCATAAGACCTTGCATGGGTTGAGCACGTTGAATTCTGATGGGATTCTTCCGCTTGCTCAGATTACAATCCTGGGGGGGTCATAAATGTCAGTGGGTGGTTAATTGCTGAAACAAACTTCCATCTGTTGTTGTGGAAGTTGATAGCTTAAATAAATTCAAGGAAGAACTGGACAAAATTTTAAAGGGAATGGATGCCTGAAATTGTCGGTTGTTTTTTTTTTTTTTTTTTTTTTTTTGGCTGATGCTGCATAAGCTCATACGCTTGCTTTCTTGTATCACATTCACATGCCTCCATTACTACTACTACTACTACTACTACGACGACGACGACACACACACACACACAGAAACATTTCCTTAACTGGCTCACTCTTTCGGCATGGATACTGAACTTGTGTAATCTGGATCTGCACATTTTCAATTTGCATTAAGTTCAATTTTCGCATTAATACTCGGAAAAAAAAAAAAAAAAAAACAAGAAGAAATTAAACAATAAATAATATAAATATTAATATGTGAAAAGTAACAATAAGTTAAATCCACTGTAGTGTATATCTGAATGTGAAATTTATACATGTGTCGTGTGTACAAAACTGTATTTCTTTTAATAAAATTTGCCTTCAGTAGGATAATCACTGAACGAATATTTTCCTTTTGGAGTAAGCATTTTGCCCTTTCACTTATTCTTGCTTTTAAAATCAATATTTAAGTAAAATAAAGCGGAAATTACTGCTTTAAAATATATAAAAACTGCAGCAGAACTTATTTGAAAAAATAATAGTTCTCTAGTAATAATTTTCAACAATATTCATTAAAATGGGATTTATGCACATTAGCGATTCATGCACCTTCGAGAAGTTCGGTGTAACGCGATTTTACTATATTGCATACATTACCACAAAAACGGTGTTCAATATATTGAGCAATCTAAAAGGAAATTATCTATATAATATCGGTGTAGGTACACCATAGTTTACCCATAAATTTGAACTACGTATGTAGTATAAAGGCATCGTTTTAACTGTATCTCATATTGTGGATGTCTTCACAACGAGATAGCTCGTATTGCACTACTTTGAATAAATAATGCTTCTCTAGTAGAGAAGACTAGTTTTATTTATTTTCAATGGATACCACCACCCAGACAATAGTTTCGAAGCTAGTTGTATACTCGTATGTGTGGGATAATAACTCTATTATCCACTTGTCCCTATTAGATTTAGAAAAGAAAAAGTAGAGGGAAAGTTATAGTTGGAGAGAAAAGAAACGGTGTAGAAGAATGAAAGGGACTAGCTCCTTCAACTCACACCACTTAAAAACTCATAAACTCCTCGAAAAGGCAAGGCTGCCCCAGTGGGGAAGACTGTTTTTACCTATTCTCGGAAACTCCGGACAGCATAAAGCACCCCCCTAAATGCACCGTTCCGAAGCTACTTTGTATATGTGTGTGGGATAATAACTCTACTATCCACTTGTTCCTATTAGACTTAGAAAAACAAAAAGTAGAGGGAAAGTTATAGTAGGAGAGAAAAGAAATGGTGTGAAAGGGATAGTAACTCTTTCTACTCACACCACTCAAAAACTCCACGAATAGGCAACGCTTCCCCAGTAGAAAAGACTGTTGTTACCTATTTTCGGAAACTCCGTGAATATCAGGCTTCCCCTGGTGACCGTTTGAAATATGGTATGGGATAAAGATCTCTGTTATCCGCATACAAATTTGTACTATCCCTATTAGACTTAGGAAAGCAAAGAAGATGATGTATGAAGGTGACAGTAGGAGAGGTAGAGGAAGGAAATGCCGTAGAAGGAAGAAAGGGACAGTTACTCCTTTAACTCACACTACTCAAAAGCTCATAAATTCCTCGAATAGGCAACGCTTCCCCATTAGAGAAGATTGTTGTTACCTATTCTCGGAAACTCCGTGAATATCGGGCTCCGCTGACGGCACTGTTTCCAAGCTGTTTTGAAATATGGTATGGGATAAAGTTCTCGGTTATCCTCATACTATCCCTATTAGACTTAGAAAAGAGGTAAAGATGTAGGAAGGTGATAGTAGGAGAGGTAGAGGAAGGAAATGCCGTAGAAGGAAGAAAGGTACAGTTGCTCCTTCAACTCACACTCAAAGCTCATATATTCCTCGAATAGGCAACGCTTCCCCAGTAGGGAAGACTGTTGTTACCTATTCGAGGAAACTCCGTGAATATCAGGCTCCCCCCGGTGGCCATTTCAAGGCTATTGGCCTATCATCAGTGGATGGGCAGGCTGTTGTGAATTTAATGTGAAAAAAAAACCATTGGACCAGATCAAACAAATGAATTATAAAATTCAAACCATTTGTACCTATTAGACTTAGAAAAGCAAAAAGGTGGAGGGAAAGTAATAGTGGAAGAGGAAAAGAAACATGTCGAAGAATGAAAGGGACAGTAACTCTTCAACTCACACCACTCAAAAACTCAAATTCCTCCAATAGGTAACGCTTCCCCAGTAGAGAAGACTGTTGTTACCCATTCTCGGAAACTCCGCGAATATCAGGCTCCCCAGACATGTTTCAAGGCTATTTGTATATGTGTGGGATAATAGCTCTACTATCCACTTGTCCCTATTAGACTTAGAAAGCAAAAAAGGTAGAGGGAAAGTAATAGTAGGAGTGGAAGAGGAAAAAGAAACATGTAGAAGAATGAAAGGGACTAACTCCTTCAATTCACACCACTCAAAAACTCATAAACTCCTCGAATAGGTAACGCTTCCCCAGTAGAGAAGACTGTTGTTACCCATTCTCGGAAACTCCGTGAACACCAGGCTCCCCAGACATGTTTCAAGGCTATTGGCCTATCATCAGTGGGTGGGCAGGTACCCTGGAAATGTTACATACCATCACAGTTGCGAAGTTATTTCCACAATATGAGAGATGCCAAATGGTGAAAAAATAATAATGTATCAGAAGACGAAATTCGCAAGGCATAATTTCTTATGTGTTTAGGTAATTAAGTATATAATATCAGTGTAGATACACCATAGTTTATCCATAAATTTGAACTACGTATGTAGTATAAAGACATTGTTTTAATTATACCTCATATTGTGGGTGCCGATGATGAAGCCAACTAGCTTCGATACGATCGTCTCGGTGGTAGTATCCACTGAAAAGAAATAACAGTAGTCTTCTCTACTAGAGAAGCGTTATTTATTCGAAGTAGTGCAATAACAGCTATCTCGTTGTGAAGGCACCCACAATATGAGATACAATTAAAATGATGCCTTTATACTAAACACGTAGTTCAAATTTATGGGTAAACTATGGTGTATCTACAGAGATATTATATAGTTAAGTACCTAAACCCATAAGAAATTACCGACCGGGCTAGCCAGGTGGGTAAAGTGCTTGCCTGGCGACCAAGGTCGCCGGTTCGAATCCTGCCTCGGGCTTGGATCAGAGTAAAAGGCAAAAACTTTGGCAAGTGCATTATGGCCACAGAAGCCGATGCGTCAACTACCAGAAAAAAAAAAAAAAAAAAAAAAAAACATAAGAAATTATGCCTTGCACATTTCATTTTCTAATAAAAGAAAATTATGTACAGGGTGATTATCATTAAGGTGTTACTGGCTGCTTGTAACATACCCCGAACCGCCCTGAAATGAAATTTAGTGTCTAAATCATGCGGAAACGAAAAGCAAAAAAAAGTTCCAAAAAGTGACAAGGTGCATTTGGCGCTGCACGCAGCTGTACAACTGACACACAGAGTATAATCTATTGAATCAAGTTACAGCATGAGGAAGCAACAGGTTTTAAAGATAAAACTGATCAAGTGACAGCCAATTTTATTGTTAATATGTTTGAAGAGCAGTACGGCATAGCCAACCTTTGCCTGAAGCGTGTTAGGGGGGTTTTTTGGCAACATGCCTTGTGATGCTTTCCTTAAAGTCCACCTAAGGTTGAATATTGCATTCATAAACTCTGTCCTTGAGATATCCCTCCCTCCCCATTATTAGAAATCACAAGAATTAAGATTCGGAGGAGGTCAAGCATTGGCAAAATGCCGGAAAATGATGTGGCCATCATCACATATGGTCCGAAACTTTCAGCTGTCGGACAATATGCGATCGAGCTCCGTCCTGCATATAAAAAGTTGTATCTGAACATCCTTTCTATCTCTTTGGTTAGAATCCCATAAAACGCGAAAAAAATTTATGGGATTTTTTAGTCAGTATCTCGAATGATGGTATCTTAGTTTCTTGGTGATAAAACCAAGAAATAAAAAGGTAAAACCAAGAAACTTGGGTTTTTTTGTCTAGCAAATAGTAAACCCATCAAAAAATATACTCAGCTGCAGACGCAATATACTAACGCTTCATAATCTTAATACACACCTCTGTCTTGAAGGGTAGGAATCAAAATGGATCTGGTTATGAAATTTTCTGTAAAATCACATTACAACAAATACAGTTCCAACGAAAAATTCTCTAAAGAAAATATTTACAGGTCCCGCACAATTTCCCTTTTTATTAGTGCTCAATTCTAAATTCTACGCCGGTTTGCCGGTTTATAAATTAAAATTAATAATTTAAGTAATAAATAATATAATAAAGATAATTCATAGGTAAACTATGTTATTTTTAATTTTACAGCCATTGATAAAATGGAGGAGAAAACATAGGCGAAATGTATAATTTTTAGACTATTAGTAATAAATACGTATATCTAAACTTTGGAGGAGCTATCATTTCAACGCGTACGTCTTAGGCGGATAACGAAATATAAAAATTTCCTCCTAATTTTAAAAATTAATGAACGAATGCACACCTCATGAAATAATGAAATAGTGGCATATTACTACACTGGTTGGCGCTTTCGTGATAATTTATTATAAATATTATAATTATATTCTTATATTTTATTATTCATAATACTTTATTATAATATTATTATAAATAAGTTCGCATTCTTAAAATTAATAGTGAATTGTGAAATATAAATTCAAGTTCTTATAACAAAAACGGGAAAAGTATTTTTTATAGTCATTGTATTATCGATTACACTGAATAAAAAGTTTTGAGTCATATCTTGTTACGGGTATGAAAGTAAATTTACTTTATATATTTTTGGAGTAATAAACACGGAAATAATGCTTAAAATGACAGATTGGCTCTTGTTTTCGAAAAAAAGTAGTTTGTTTTTTTATATATATTTATACAATGTATTTTTTTATTTATATGGCAGTAAGATGTAGCTATGAACATACCAGTATCAAACACGGGACCTTTGCAGCACTCCATTTGCTTTTGTATCTTTGTTCCATCGCTGCGATGTCTTGATGGAAGCGCACACCAAGTTCATCGCTGACGGCACCACAGTTTGGCGGGAAGAAATCCAGGTGTGAGTGCAAAAAATGCATCTTCAATGACATATTGCACCCCAGTTTTTCGTAAGAAGTAATGACATCTTCCACAAGCTTTAATGTTTCCTAGAAAACCAGTCGAAACATTTTGAGAAACACTAAGAGCACATTTCAACTGTTCGTCTTTGAAAAGTTGCAATATTTGTGGATAAATGAAAACGCCTGCCTTAATCTTCTCTGTACAAAGTCTTGGGAATTTCTCTTGCAAGTATGTGAATGCAGGACCGTTCACTTCCAAAGATTTCACGAAATTTTTCATGAGCCCCAGTTTGATGTGGGGTGGTGGAAGCAAAACTTTATTTGGATCTAGCAGGTTCAAATGCTACGTTTTTCATTCCATGCGTTAATGATTTTCGTCGAGGCCAACTTCTCTTCTCGTAGTGCATATCCTTGGCACGACTATCCCACTCGCAGAGAAAGCAAAAATACAGTACTCAGTGTAACCCTTTTGTAGTTCTAATAAAATGTCGATTATCTTTTTAAATTACCACATACCTGCCACTCATACTTCTGATAGTACATCTAAGACGATGTTCTCCATGTTTGCATATGTTTCTTTTTTGTGGACGGCATATGCAAGGGCTATTGAAGGCAGCATATTTCCATTGTGTAATAACACGGCCTTAAGGCTAACCTTAGATGAATCTATAAATAGTCGCCATTCTTCGGGAACATACCTCATGTGCATTGCTGCCATTAGACTATCAATATCCTTATAGCGAGTTCATCTTCTGACAAAAGTGACAGTTTCGTTCTCGAAATGTTGTCACTTTCACAATATTGATCTAGAAGAGTCCACTGTTGTAGCCTCGAGGATAAAAGCTCTGCCTCATTCTTCGGCAGTTCGAGATCCCTGATGAGGTCATTAAGCTCACTTTCTGCGATCTTATGTAGTTCAGAAAAATAAAAGTTTAGATAAAATGGTGGATCCGTTGATGTAGACCGCTGCTGTACTTCGCGTATATCAAGTTGACGTTCATCAACGTCTTCATCTTCATCAGAGTGTACAGAAAAACAGTCAGATGGTTCAGGAATAGCACGGGATGAATTGCAAATGGTATATTTGAGTACGTCACTCTCCACTGTTTCTTCATTATCATCTCTTTTCTAATAGGAGGCACCATACAGAAGAAACACTCTGCGACGTGATTTGTTGACTCCCACTATATCGTGGAGACTGCGAAAGGCATAAAACTTTCCTTTAGATTCACACATGTGTTGAATTTTGATGAACAGGTAGTGCAGCATATGTGTGGAGCCCAGTTCTTGTCCTGGTCACCTACTTTACACCCAAAGTACAAGAAGTATTCCTTTTTTATGGTTCAAGTTACGGGACGCTTTCTTGAAGCTAACGTGACTTCTTCACATACGTAACAGAAGTCATTCGGGCTATTCACACATTTACGGGACATATTAATCTTACATGATACAAATACTGCGCAAAAAGTAGGAATCTCACAGAGATCAGCTGTTAACTGAGAACAAATCCCCAGTACCTAGCCGTATTCGAGGGTTACTGCAACAGAGTTGAAGACGCATTTGAGGCGACAACAACTTTTCACGTGATGCAAAGCCAAGCGACAGTTGCTGATCACGTGATAAGAGAGTGGTGGTTCTGAAACTGCCGTGTTGCCATGTTTTTTCCAAGAGCCGTAGTTGATAATGTAGAGCAACTCGCTAATATGAGACCCTAAATGTAATTCGAAAACAAGAGCCAATCGACAAATTTTAATGTGATTTTCGTGTTCAGCAGCTTAAAATTTGTGAAAATTGGGTATTCTCGTTTTCTTAACATTTTACGCGTTGACCAGTGTTATTCTTATATTATACTTTATTAAAAATTCGTTTTAAATTTTTATTCTGGAAGCAAAGTCTGTTAACAACTAGCCATTAACTATTCGTATGTTGTCATCATGGCGTTTGCACGCAGGATCAGTATGTGAGGGGTGGGGGAACACTCAAGTTTTAAGTTACAGTTATTTCTCTATAGTAAGGGGTTACTAGTTTTGCAATGATTTAAAATTCGATATGAGAGGGTCAACAAATTATGCTTATTTTATATCAGAAAAGGTTTCTATATTGATCTGTATGCCAAATTTATGCTTAAACAAGTTATAATTGTTTCGAGTCTGTAATTCGGCAACACCAGTGAGTCCAAGCCCAAGGAGGTTTTGTTGCAATTTTGAAAGTGAGTACACCACAGTCATGTCAATTTTCTAAATAACAAAAATTGCTTAAAATTATGAGATACATGAAAAATGCAAGAAGAAAAACCTATAATTAATATTAACAGCATTAATGTCTGAAAAGTTTGCCCCGCTGATCCCTGTATGGGCGTATACAAATGTTCTGTCTGGGGCCCGTGTATTGATATTTTATCCAGCAATCACAAATTTAAAAATGCGCTCCTGCGCTCCTGCTTATTTGATGACAACTATGTAGGTTTAATTAGGCAGGTTGCACTGAAATTGCAACGTGCCTAATTAAAATGTCGTTAATATTTCGTTAGGAAATGTGGGATCACCTAGTTTTAATTAACTTCTCTGTTATTTGTAAATTTACAGTTTTTATTCCAGGAAAAAAAAAACTAACAATAAAAATGGGATGAAGGTAAGCTCTTTGTTCTAATTAAATATGAAACAGGACAGGATACGCACTGACAGTGCCAATACCGTGTCGTGTTCCTGGATCCTGGTTTCTGCACTAATGCTAAATGACTGCATAACTTATTCTTGTGGTATCGTTATGACAGTTTAGCCTTAGTGTGTCCTGTCCGACATGTCTGATTGTCTGGTACCAGTGATAAAGAAAGTTACCTTTCGACATTGCATGGAGAGGATTAAGAGTTATGGTTTTGTTTTGTTTTTTTTAAATACTGTTTCTTAAGTCTTTTTGAATATTTTTTTCTTTTCGAGTGTCGGCAGATTCTGTTTCAGGGAATAAACAATTTTACTAGACACTGATTTCCCAATGCAATTGCGCCAAGTTCCGGTTAAATATCGAAATTGTCTATTACAATGACAACTGCAAAACACTGTTAAACGGATTGCGACGTGGAGAAAAAAGGGGGGAAAAATAGTTACCACGAAACCGTAGCGCAACTATCCAGACGAAATATAGAATATTCCGTCTGGAAAAAATATATTTGGATTTCGAAAAAAAGAAGGCTTTTTAAAAGTCCTCACTTCAATAGAAATGAAATTTCACTGAAAACACAAACATTTTAAACTGAACTACAGAAGTAGGATTGCTTACCAGCACACTATGCTTTCAAAAATTAGCTTACCTAGGATTTTTCTGTCTGTGGATTTCTGTTTGAATTTTTTGTGACACTTCAACTGATTTTATTTGCTTCAAAAAACGCTGTTGCAGACTTCTCCTTCATCAGAAATATTGAGACAAAGTTTCGTTTATAACAACGGACTGCTGTCAAGACCATTTCCAAAACTCAGCCAGAAAGAGAGGATATGAACTCCGTTTTTGTTTTTCTCACCTGTAAATTATCTTACAGTCGGAATTGCTATGAGGAATTGTTCACTTGGAATAATTTGTTATATTTCTAGCTTCCATGGGCACTTGTCAGTATCCAAACTAAGGATCACTGTGCATCATTTTTTTTTTCTTTCTTCTTTCTTAATAGCGTCTGGTAGGTTCTGACCCTGAAACTTACAGAATTGATGCTGAAAAACATCTACTGCTTTGTCTGTTTCTTTATCTTTAATGATACTAAAAAGTACTACAAATTTGTCCACAAAATTTTCAAAAATCTAAAAATGCACTTACCCAACTAATGAAATTTGTGCCACTCTGACATTTCTGAAATGTCAACAAAAGAACAAAATTTTATCCTGTTTCGGACTATTCACGACTGGTTTAGTCTGCAATGGTAACCATCTTCCAAAATGGAAATGGCGATTTAAAAACTCTCGGTGTAATGAATTTGCACATCATATCCTTAAACACATCTAGGAATAATGACCTCAATACAAAAGTTATTAGCCAGATTAGATTAATGCCATCAAAATCAGATTGTACATTACATCAGTCTGTAATCTAGTTATTATAGTAAAAGCATAATAAGTACTATACAGATGCTGAACATGTATATAAAGACAACAGTATACAGCTTGCAGTAGGCCATAAGGCCAAAATAACTTATAAAAACTAAAATAGCCCATGCAGGCATATATACACACACACACAAACACCGAGCTGCCACTTGATTAGGTACACCCCTGCTGTGCACACAAATGGTTTGTCCCACAAAGTCACATTGCAAGTCACATGACCACAGTTGTGGATATAGATGCAACAGAACAACCTTTCTATTATCACTTAAGCGTACAAACCGTAGCAAGAATGGGGAAAAGGAGTTCTCTAACGGACTTCGAACGTGGCATGGTAGTAGGTGCAAGACGTGCTGGACAAAGCATCTCTGAAACGGCAGTTCTCCTGAACTTTTCACGCACCAAAATTTCAAGGGTTATCAAGAATGGCGCAACGAACAGAAAACATCCTCACAACGGCACTCCTGTGGAAGAAAATCGCTTGTTGATGAGAGAGGTCAAAGGAGGATGGCTAGAATTCTGCAAGCAAACAGACGGGCCACAATGTCGCACATCATGTCAGAATACAACCTTGGTGCGCAGAACAAAATATGGCAACGGACCACTAGTCGCACTTTGTCGAGAATGTGCTAGAACAGTCGACGGCCACATCGCGTACCTTTGTTGTCAATGAAGAACAAGAAAGCACGCCTCTTGTGGGCACAGCAACACCAGCACTGGACTATCGAGGATTGGAAAACAGTTGCTTGGTCTGACGAGACGAAGTTCCTGGTGCATCATGTTGATGGAAGGCCCAGAATTTGGCAAAAATAACATGAATTCATGGACCCGTCATGTCTGACGACTACTGTGCAAGGTGGTGGGGGCAGTGTTATGGTGTGGGGAATGTTTTCTTGGCACACGTTGGGTCCATTGATACCCATAGATTCACGTCTGAATGCCACGTCGTACCTAAACATCGTTGCTGACCAAGTGCATCCGTTCATGTTAACAGTTTATCCTCAGTCAGATGGTTATTTCCAGCAGGATAGGGCGCCTCCGTAGCCAGGTGGGCAGGAGCAGCAGTGCGTAGCACGCGCTTCTGATTAGACCGGGGTTTGAGCCCGTGACCACCAAATACGGAGGATGGGGAAAGGTCAGGGAATGACCACCGCATATCCCCGGAGCAATATGGCCTTAGTTGCTAATGCTCCTAAAAATCAAATAACAACAACAACAACCAGCAGGATAATGTTCCGGTGCACAAAGCCCGAGTCACTATGGAATGGTTCCAGGAACATGACAATGACTTTTCTTTGCTGCAGTGGCCCGCTCAGTCTGCGGATCTCAATCCTATTGAACATCTTTGGAATGAGCTGGAAAGGGCTGTTCGCTGCAGGCCTACACCTCCGTCGAATCTCAAGGAACTGCGTGACACACTCATGTCTGCATGGTACTCCATTCCTGCACAACGTTTTCAGCATCTTGTTCAATCCATGCCTAGAAGATTTCAGGCTGTTTTGAAGGCTAAAGGAGGCTCAACAAGCTACTATGTAGGTGTACCTAATAAAGTGGCAGTAGTGTATATATATATATATATACACAAGTGAAGATAATCTGTCTAGAGTTAACTTGCTTTAATTGTTTAGGATTGCTTTTGCCAGAAGTTATTTTTCTTGAGAATTTCATTAATTTATCTAATTTCGAAACTTATTTTGGATGATGATCTGAATTACAATAGAAATCAGTGCCACTCACTAATGATCGCTTGTTGTATTTTGATTTGGTTGTGGAAGTGTTCACATGGCTTTTTTTCTCACCACTTCTAACGCATTTTTTAAATGTGCTTGTCAAAAGTTGCCACTGTTGTACACTCTAGTCACACATTTAACCGAAAGCAGCCAACAACCAGCAGAATAATGTGCAGAAATGTGCCTCGTTTTAGGTCTTTCATAACAGTACATTATTAAAACTAACGCCAGACAGTTTTTAAAGGAGTTCCACATTTCAGGTTGTTCAGAAGACCTCCAATGCTGCACCCTGTAGAAACAACTTCCAATGATCCTGTAGAAATAACTTCCAATGCTGTACCCTGTTGAAAATCCCAATGCTGGCACTGAGAGCAAGCCGCTTTAAATTTGGCGATTATTTTTATAATGAAAATGAACCACAATGAGATATAGCTTTTAAGATATGAGCAATTAAGATATGGAAGCATTTTGATTATTGCCATCTGTAGTAATCGAAAATGTCCCTACGGTAAATTATATATACTATATAATAATAATAATAATAATAATAATAATAATAATAAATGGCATTATTATGCCACGTGAAATTATCAATAAATAGGTTTTATTAAACTTATATGGAATACAAGCTCAATTTCTGCATTAAAATGTTAGCAGGCAACGTTTCAGAATTCTTACTGAACCCCATCATCAGACCATAATGTTATGTGGGGAGGGAGGGAGGGGGGAAATAGAAGTACATTTAACAAATTTGTAAAATAAAATGATAGACAATTAATCAGAACCAATTATAACTAAAACTCTTTAATTTTAAGTTCTGTTATAAGACATTATGATGTTCAGTAACTTAGATTCAGTAACTTAATCTAGATTTTCTTTTTCTCCAAACTTTTCTCATATTGGCTAAGTACCCCTTTAACACTTGGTTAATGTCCTTTGTTACTTCAATGTTTGATGCATACCTTCCGCAACTGTAACAGTACCATAAACCTGAAGTAAAGCTACAAAGGATGCTTCTTTAGGTTTTCCTACCAGAATCTGCTTACTTACAAAGAACTCAGACAAAGGAGGGAAATGTGCTCAAGTTAAGCGAAATTAGTCTTGTTTTTAAGAACTCAGACAAAGGAGGAATTCCTTTCATCACTTTTTAACTGAAAAAATTGTCAAAGATTTCTTTCAGTTCCTTGTCTTTATATTATTCAAAACTGAACAAATGCTTTCATACGCTGCGTGAAGCAAGCTGAATAATCTAGTGTGAAAAACCAAGTAGGTGGAAGTTACAAAATTATACTTCACAGGACAGTGCTCAATCAATTTCTGTGTTGTAGTTTGCAAATATTTTAAACTTTATTATTATTTTTTTTTTATTAACCAATGCAAACCTCTTCTAATAGTTGAGTTTTTTCAACTATCTAATAGTTCAGTCCTACTATTTAAGTGTCTTTTACAATATTTGAAAAAAAGGTAACCAAGGGAAGACTTTCTATGACCATTAAAATGGCAGCAATTGATAACAGATACATCTTCCTTGAGACTAAATATTTTTAAAATTCTTTGAGTTTTCAGGTCTTTCTGATTTTCTGGGGCCCCTGTAACACAGCAACAACTCTCAAAATAAGAAAATATGTTCGATATATTTGTTACACTGCGAAAACAATGTATATCCGAAATTACAATTTTTATTGCATATCTACAAATATACTGTAGTTTGGTTAATATTCTTATATTAGTCTCAGTTTTTAAGACTTTTGTTTAAAAGTTTCACTACAAATGCTGAAATCTGCAGTTAAAGTGTAAAGTTATTTTTTCTATAAGCAGGTTATTATTCCTTGAACAAACATAATCACCTAACACTTTTTAAATGATCCAACAAGGGCACTTAGTCATATTAGTCGTATTTTCAAGTTTTCCTACTTCATACTTTTTTCATAATCCAGATTATTTAGGGAAAATAGCCAAAACGCCAAGATGTACTTTGAAGTAACTCTTTTACATCATACATGGTTCGTTGGTTATTGGGAGTTTAATGGCGCATCAGCATCTAAGGCTACTGTGCGCCAAGTCTAAGGTACATCATACACGTGTAATGCATGTATGATGTGCTGGTATATCAGCTAGTCATACACTGAAATGAAATAGTCTTCCTGATTATCCTTTAGAGTAACTCTGCAAAACTACTTGTAGCTCTACTATCTGTAGCTCTCTAAAGCTACTAACTCACTTTGTTGACTCATTCGAAAAATAAATGCGGCATGGTCAACAAAGTCGAACGAGTTGTCATCTACTTGCATTGATTATTCTACACTAGTTTCTGTTTCAAACAGTGTTATACATACATGATTACATATAGAGTACTAAAAATTTAGCGACACTTTTCTTAAGGTTATAATATGGTGCAATAACACTAATTTTTTCTTCTGAAAAAGTAATTATATTGTGTCATTCTTGCATAAACTCTTTTTTTAGGTCTAGGTAATGAGCAATTAAGATATGTAATCGCATCGCCAGATCGAATATTCTGCTAAACAAAACAGTTTAAGACTTTCAGGAAATGCATTAGGCTGATTTAAATGACAGAAGTAAAGATGAAGTGTAAACAGTGAGACACGTAGTATGAAACTTAAAATGTGCATACGAAACTTGGCGTCAGTGACTGCATAAAATTGCTGTTTTTGAAATCTGTAATCGCTATTCTCTCAAATAGATTAAAAACAAATGTGTTAATTCAGAGGTTGGAGGGAGGGAAAGGAACACGCACGCACGCACATACATACTGTATATACTTACATATAGGAATCATTTAGATAAGCTATAGACTTATAACATTATAATTATGCAAGACAATAACACCTGCAAAAATTCTGTATTTTTAATAAAAACGACACTCTGATATAACGTATTTCTGATCTCACATAATCGAAACTCATACAGGGATTAGTGGAGAACCTCTAATGCAAAATTTGTTTTTGTGTGATTCTTTCACAGAATAAATCAGTAAACAGTAAAATATTGATGTACTGTGATATTCTATTGAAATATCACAGTATTTCAATATTCGATGAACCTATCTCACAAAGAAAACCGTTCATCGAGAACAAAACTAAAGGTCGTTGGTACTAAAACGGTCAAATGATGCAAGGAAGCAAACTTTTTTTAACATCGGCCAAAAATTAAAAAAAAATAAAATAATAATACTGTAAAACGTGTTTGTCGTAGGGTTTAGAGGGCATCAGCGACTTAGGAAAAAATATGCTACCCTCGCCTGAGACGAACTAACCACGTTGTGAAAAAGGCCCATAAGATTCCTCAATCGACGGGATTCGAACTCGGGTCTTTTCCAGTCAGTGTGGAAGGACAGCAATTCTACCAAAAAATCGGAGTCTACATATCGTTCCCATTTCCAAAAGGTAATAATCTAATCTGCTTTAAATAAAGTCAGACTCGCTGCCTCCACCACGATGGGAGGAGACTTATTATAATGTTCGAAAAACTTTTACCATAGATGAACTTCATAAGATCCAATCTTCTGCTGTTCCCGGAGATTTTATATTTGTATCCCCGGTTCTCATCTCACCTTGTGTTTAAATAAACTGATAATAATAATATTCATATTAAAATTGACCTTCCGCATTAAATCAGCCAAAATATATATATATATATATATATATTTCGGTGGCTAAAATGTTTCATTCCAAACCCAAGAAATTGCTTAAAAAATGCAAGATAAATTGAACTTTATTGGCTATTTACGTGGAGCTTATGAATATGGTATGCGGATTTGCTAAAGCTCAGAAATGTGGTGCAGTAAGTGTGCGGGTGCGTGTGAGTGTTAAGCGCTAAAGTGTTAAGCGTGATGCTTCAAGCAGACAGCAGGGCTCAACTGGAGGCCATAGGCAATCATGCCACACAGATGCTACAGGATTGGGCCAAGAGGAATCTTCTAACAATCTCAACCGAAAAAACAAACTCAATACTCCTCAGGGGTGCCCTTGACCCTGGTAGACCTCCACTAATCAAAATAAATGGAGCGACCATCAAACTCAAACAGGAACTAAAATACTTAGGAATAACACTAGACCGAAACTTGAACTTCATATCTCATCTCTGTTATCTCAGAACGAAAACAAGAAGGCTCTCGGCCCTGATAACCAAAATCACCAGGAGGGACTGGGGACTAAAGAAGAGGGCCCTCTCTCTTCTATACAAAGCCCTCTTCATCCCTATCCTTTCCTATGGTGCAGGTGCCTGGTATCAGAAAGCAAACACAGCAGTCAACAAGAAAAAGCTGGAGTCGATCCACCGATCCATACTTTTGACAACAACTAGAGCCTGCTGCACGGTGAGCACCCATGCGCTCCAGGTCCTGGCGGGCTTCCTTCCCTTGGACCTGGAGATTGTGCGCTGTGGGCTGCTACACCAACATTCGAAAGGAAGAACCACAACTTATCTAGGTTACACAACAGATCCACAAAAAAGCAAATCCTCAGAAAATAAGAGGTTAACGGAACACCTGCAATCTATCTGGCAAAATAGACGGAATCTTACCACAAAAGGGCAAGTCACCAAAAAATTTATACCCGATGTCAGCAGGGTATATCCTATTTCCCCGTCCTGGTTTTCCCCTGGCTTGCACACCACCTTCCTTCTTACGGGACATGGCTCCTTCAGAGGAAAACTCCACGAGCTGGGAATCTCTGACAACCCGAGCTGTAACTGCGGTCAGGAGGAAACATGGGAACATCTTATCCATGACTGTGACAACTACGAGGACCTCAGATGTCAGCTATATACACGCATCAACTCCTTGCTAAAAAACCGAGAAGAAATAATATTGCAAGAAGAAGATAATTACCGGGCTTTCACCGTCTTTGCCCGCGAACTCTTTTAAAGACAAAGATCCCTGCCACATATCACTAACCTATGAAAGACTGCGAAACTCTGAACTAGTGACCACCTGAGGCAGATACAACACATGAGCGTGACGAACTGAACCTGACTTCTGGACTTGGACCACCACTGAACCAATGCAAAGACGAAGATTGCAATTTGGACTCGGACCTTGAATATTACATCTTATGATGCCATACAGCCATATAGTGCCCTGGCTCTGTCTAGCCTGCTTTTTACTCCTCTTTCCCTAGCAAGGGGGGAGGAGACGGCCTGCTGTCTCCTCCCCCTCCTGCCACCCCTCTTTCTCCTCTGGTGGGGCATGGGCATGCCCCACTATTTCAACAGGGGTCATCTTCCCTATAGACCCCTTACCTCCAATTTCCAACCCCCCAGTCTTCCACCTCCCCTCCCATCTCTTTCTCTTTACAACAGCGCTTGCCCCACACGTACAAATTTAAAACACCAAAATTCATGCCCGACCCATTAGGAAATATTATTACCTCCAGCGCTTATCCCGTATAGCCCCTCTAAGTTGCGTATAATGTACCATCTGTGCCCAAAAGAAAAGAAGAATTATTATTTTAATGATTTTTTTTTTTTTATTATTATTTTATTTTCTATTTTTTTTTTTTTTTTTTTATTATTATTATTATTTTTTTTATTTTTATTTTTTTTTTTTTTTAGGTCCTAGCCACTGAAATCTCAGGAAAATAGGTGGTAGGACCTGCCAGAGCAAACTATAAGGGAACACCTGGCTGGCCTCCACGTGGCGGAGTACGTAAACGACAGGTCCCATCTGGGGCCTGGCGGCTAACAAGCCAGAGGAACAAGGGGCACAACATATTACACAATACATGATCCACACACTTTTAAACCTCTGGCCTTGACAGCGTACTGTCCTCGATACAAAGAACATACGCGGAGATGGGGTAAATCCCTGGTGCCGTTAGACCCAAAAAATACTCTGTACTCTGTACTCTGTTAAGCGCTAAAGCATCTAATACTGAGGCATCATATTGTGTTTGTATCTGCGCACATTTTTTGGTCTGTCTGCCTGTTTGCTGGACAAAAAACTCGAGTTAACGAGAGATTAAACATGCATTCTTGACCCAGACTGACTGTTTTATCTCCCGTTAACTTGGCCAAGTTCCAAAAAATAAAAGTTCCTCCCTCCCGTCAAGACGTTATTCGAACCCCCTTCCCCCTCACCGCATAAACAACATGTATTGTCTTGGCGAGAAGTTCACAGCTTGTGCCAAGGAAACTAAGTCCACGAGGCGTCAGTATACCGAAATAAATAAGAGTATAATCACTCTTTGTCTTACCAAATGAGTTTCACAGTGGTATCGTCACCGTCCTCCCCACACCGGGTGGAAAAGGCCCGAGTTCGAATCCCGTCGATGACGCGAGGAACTTTAGTGGGCTTTTTTCACTCCGTGGCTGAGTTAGTCGGTCTCAGGCGTAGATAGCAAGGTTTTTCCCCTCAGAAACTGAGGTTTTTTCGTCCAGCAAAAGAGGAAAATCGACCAGAGAACACACACAATTTACAGACACGAATGCAGGTTAATGTAATCATTTACGGGTAACCCTAATATAGTAATTTGATTTTTTTTTTTTTTTTTTTTTTTTTTTAACCAAATGAGTTTGCGTGGGTAGCACAGTGGCATCGTCACTGTCCTCCCCACACCGGGTGGAAAAGGCCCGGGTTCGAATCCCGTCGATGATGCGAGGAACTTAATGACTTTTTTCACTCCGTGGCTGAGTTAGTCGATCTCAGGCGTAGATAGCCAAGTTTTTCCCCCAAAATCTGCGGTTTTTCGTTCAGAAAAACAGACAAATCGACCATAGAACACACGCAATTAACAGACATATGACACACAGCACGGCAGATGAATTTAATTATTCGGGTGGCCTAAAAATTATAGTTTTTTTGTTTACCAAATGAGTTTGTCAGAGAACACACGCAATTTACAGACAAAATAAATATGGGTAGATGTAATCATTTACAGGGTACCCTAATATCATTTTTTTTTCACCAAATCAATTTATTTAATTAATTAATTAATTAAATTTCTGTTTATACTGCGGCACGACAACCAAGTCAGTAGAGTTTACACTAAATCGTCAATACAAATATTTATCGTATTTAGTAGTCACGGGCTTGAACCCCGGTCCACTCAAGGAACGCGTTCTATGCACTCTCGCTCCTGAACACTGGGCTACGTCAGGCTCCGTGGCTGAGTTAGTCGGTCTCAGGCGTAGATAGCAAAGTTTTTTACCTACAGAAACTGTGGGTTTTTCGTCCAGCAAACAGACAAATCGACAAGAGAACACATGCAATTTACAGACATAATTTGTTTACCAAATGAGTTACAGAAAAGCAAAGAATATGAGAAATAACCATAACAATACAATAATTGGACCGCCTGATTCGGACGTCATACCTGAACCGAGGTGGCCCGGAGCAGTAGAAGACCGTAACCCACAACCTGTTGCGATCTTTGAACCCGGTACCAAAACCCCCAAAAACATAGAGATATAAAAAGAAAAAAATTCGGAATCCCATGTCACTTGTCTTAGCGAGATAAATAATTTTAAAAAATATATCTCGGGCGATGGGAAAAAACTAAAAAACGGGGCAAAATGTCTCGAGAAAATTTAGGATTTATTAGTGCACAAAGAAGGGCAGGAAACAAATGGCTTTGAGATGATTGTTGAAGGTATTAACAGAATAGCCAATACTTTTTAGATATACCTAAGAACCCGGAATAGCACAACTAAAGGAAAGGAAGCCATACTCAAAAGGGAAGTGGGTACTCAAACGTCAGATCCTGTCTCTTCCGCACCTAGTGAGACTGTACCGCAGTGAGACTGTACCCATGGTGTCGATTGATAATAATAAACCTACTCTTGAGGTTTCTAGTCCTCTAGAAGAAATGCTAAGGAATTATGACTACTTAGAATTTATCAAAAAAATCACACAAAGAAAAACTCCAGATTCCTTATTAAGTGGTGACAGACCCTCTCAACTAAATGGATCGAACCAGACTACACACCAGTTACTAGCTCCACAAGGAGAAATAATGCATCAGAACAACAGAAGACCAACTAAAGCGGCTGTCAGAGGTTCAGAACTGAACTATAAAAAATCCAAACAACCCAAATCAAGCTACCTGCAGCTGTGTTTTGCTGCAGCGAATATACAACAGCATTATTTCCAACCAACAACGAACAGTAATGCAACAAATACATCTGATGGTCACCACATGCAGTTTGAAAGTAGTTCCAAGAAGACAGTTGAACCAAGAGCTTGGGGGATGAAATCAGCACCTATCAGCAGTAAAGTTCTTCCCAAGCAAGGCAAGACTAGCCTTAGAAAAGAGACATTCTTCACCCAAGCAGATCAGAACCGTGATGCAGTTATTGGCCCTAACCCTAACACACTAGGTATTAAAATGGTGCAGCGTAGAGGAAGGAGGTCAAGGTCCTCCAGCATTTTTATAAGCCGACTATGCCCAGAAACAACGGTGGAACAAATTGAAACCCTTCTGAAGCAGCTCAACGTACCCGGTACCGCCATCAAGATCCCCACCAGGCATATATCTATGCCTCTTTCCGGATTAAGATCAAAGGTCCCAATACAGAAAAGTATCTAAACACAGCTATCTGGTCCGCAGGTCTTTTGGTAATGCCATCGTTTGGTAATCATAACGAACAGCCAGCGGTACAACCGATCTTGAAACCAGAGATGGGCAGTGTGCCTCTCTCTGCGTAGCTAGGCAGCGAACCAGACTGTCCCTTCCAACTTACAATCATGCAGATCAACGCACAACACTAGATGCGTTGCTGATGAGATCAGGCTCATTACAACGGAATATTTATTTGATATTATATGCATTCAGGAACCTTATGTCTCTAAGCACTTTTATGGACAATCTTCCAAAGTTATGGAATATCCCATGACTTCAAGAATCATTCAGTCCTCTGAAACAGATCCTAAATCTGCCATTGTCATATTCAACAACAAACTGGATATCACTGTTATCTCTGGCTTGTGTAATCAAAATTCTACCTGTATTTCAGTCTCTACATCAATTTTCTTATTCTTCTTACTGTCACTATATTGTCCACCATCAGCAGATATTATTTTATCACAAAGATATCTAGAACAGGTGTTTTCCACTTTAAATCCCACATATTAAATAATTACAACCGATTCTAACTTAAAATCTTTCTTATGGTTCAACAGCGTCTTGGACAATAGAGATAGGATTTTCGAGGAATTTTTATTCACCTACAATTTAAAATCTGCACAACTTACCCAACCAACCGTATACCTTCTCAAACGTCCGTGGAGAATCAAACATTGATTTAACCATTTCAACGCCTGCCATTTCCTCGAGGATCTCTGATTGGACCGTACATACTGACTATGCAAACAGTGACCGCCGAGTAATCACTTTTAAGGTATCTCTCCTTCCAAATACTACAGGTCCCCCTCATTCTCCTCCTCCTACAAAAAAAAAAAAAAAACTAAACTGTTATATTTAGGCCATCCGAATAATTAAATTCATCTGCCGCGCTGTGTCTAATGTCTGTTAATTGCGTGTGTTCTATGGTCGATTTGTCTGTTTGCTGGAGAAAACCCCCAGTTTCTGGGGGGAAAACCTTGCTATCTACGCCTGAGACCGACTAACTCAGCCACGGAGTGAAAAAAGGCCATTAAAGTTCCTCCCGTCATCGACGGGATTCGAACCCGGACCTTTTTCACCCGGTGTGGGGAGGACGGTGACGATACTACTGTGCTACCCGTGCAGACTTCTCCTCCTCCAAAAGATCTTAGAAGATTTTCTATCAAAACCATCAAATGGTCTTTATTTATTTCTTCAATTCACCAGTATTTTAACGTTGACACTCGCCGCTCTTTGAACCAGTTCAATGCCTCAGAATATGCATTCTATGTACAGGCTACCTTACTTCGTGCTACAGAACGCTACGCTAAGAAGAAAATTAGCAAACATACTACAGTTCCATGGTGGGCAGCTGAACTTTCCACTCTGCGCCAAAAAAGTACATAAAGCACGCAGAGACTTTCAACGGAGAAGGTCCTGGCCTGAACCAGAAGTCACCAAAAAAAAAAATATCTATAAAGGCTAGCGGAAAGTATATGTAAATACAATTGCAAAACAAAAACTTACCTCCCGGCAATACTTAGTTCCCTCCACAGGAAATTCTGATCCCTGGGGGTCTATTATATAAAATTAGCAAAAACAAGTTTCGCTTTCATGAAGTGTACAACACTGTAGTGAACAACGATACAGAAACCACTAACTGGAATGACTCAGTTAATGCCATCCTGGAATGCTTCCCCTAGACGATCTCACCACAGAAACTCCAGAACAAATATCTATTAGGAATAGCAACTCAACCTACCACTCCTCATATGAAACGGATCTCTTCACTCTTCCCGAGCTAAAGCTGGCCCTAAGGAAAATAAATATCCATAAATGTCCAGGTTTAGATCTTGTGGAAAATGCTGTAATTCTCAAATTTGCTGAAATCTTTACAGAAATACTTCTATGTACAACAAATGTCTTACTGAGGGGATTTTTCCTAATCTCTGGAAGGTAGCTTTAATCAAAATTATTCACAAGCCTGACAAAAATAAATCTAATCCCAAAGCATACAGACCCATCTCTCTCTCTCTTTTGGGAAACCTTGGCAAACAATTTGAAAGATTGTTAGCACCCAGAATAACAGATTTAATTGAAGGCCAAAACTTTATGTCTCCATCCCAATTTGGCTTCAAGAAAGGAAAATCCTGTGAGGATGCCTTGGTCTCTTTAGTTAACCATATATAAGCTTCCAGGACTAAATATGAACTGACCATATTCATTGACTTCGAGGGAGCTTTCGATTCCCTCTGGTGGGAGAGCGCTCTCAATTGTCTTAACAAAGCCAAGTCCTCTCAGCAACTATTCCAAGTTATTAGAAGCTACTTCCAAAATAGACTCATTCAAGTAATCTCGAAACAGTCTCTCTCAAGGACCATCTCAAGAGGATGCCCCCCAGGGATCAGCTCTGGGACCCCTCTTCTGGAACATAGTTTTGGACAGTTGGCTTATGCAAAAACCTGACAATATCTCTGCCTTCACCGATGATTTGGTTCTTCCAATTCCAGGTCGATCGCGTCTTCAACTAGAACAATCAGCCAATACAACTCTTTCTGAGCTAATCAAGTGGTCAAATATAAATAAACTGTGAATATCTGGCATAAAAACAAAACTGATGGTTTTTAAGGGCAAGTTAGATTACAGAAGCCCAGCTAATATAAAAATAGACGGTAAGCAAATCTCTTTTGTACCTGAATTAAAACACATTGGCGTAATTGCGGATGACAGGTCAACCTTCTCCTCTCATATTAATCACCTCGCCTCGAAGATTAAGAAGTTCACTGCAGCAATTATCCGCATTTCCAAATCGGACTGGGGACTAAATAAGAAGACTCTCTTACTATATTATACAGCAGTATTCGTACCAATAACAACATATGCTTCGGGAGTCTGGTTCCATAGAGCCGTTAATGTTAAACTCCGTTCCAAGCTCATCTCCATTTAACGGATTATGCTGCTGGCCATGCTCCGGACCGGAGGGACAGTGTTCTCTGCTGCTCTGCAGGTCCTTGCTGGAGTCTTACCACTAGACCTGCATGTCATCTTCAGAGGACTGTGCTATCGTCTAAAGCACAGAGTTCCTGGCGAGATTCTCGGCATCTCATGCAACCTAACTGCTAACATCAAAGACGAGAAACGGAGAATCTGGAATGAACTTATCAATGTGTGGCAATCACGATGAGATTCCAGTACTAATGGTCAAATCATCCGCTCTTTTGTTCTTGCAGTTACCTTCCCTCTCAACAAGAACGTGCGCCAATGGTTTTCTCTCAGTTTAACAATATCATATATACTTACTGGGCACGGCTCCATCAACTCCAAACTATTTCAATTTGGCTTGTCTGACACCAATATTCTCAATCGTTCTCAGCTCTACAACAATTCTGCTCTGCTGTTTTCACCAAAAGAAAGCAACTCTTGTCGAGTCTCAACAGCAAGGAACCAACCCAACACCTGCAATGCCGCCGACCGGGCTAGCTAGGTGGGTAAAGTGCCTACCTGGCAACCCAAAGGGCGCGGGTTCGAATCCCGCCTCGGGCTTGGATCAGAGTAAAATGCAAAAACTTTGGGAGGTGCATTATGGCCACAGAAGCCGATGTGCCAACAACTAACAAAAAAAAAAAAAAAAATATGCAATATCTATCGATAATCTCTTAAAACTGATATCACCTGCCACTTCCTTTTTTTTTTTTTTTTTCCTCTTAGCTGGTACCCCAGTTTGGGTACGGGATTAGCTAGTACCCACTGGTATAGCACTACCTCCAGTGGGTGCGGTTTTCGTCCTTCCCAGGACAGGAAAAGACTGCTGTCTTGTGGTTCCGTGTGCCACAATTTATACTTCTGATTAGTTGGGTGATGTAATATGCTGTGCGGACATGTTACATGTTCATTACACTTATGACATTGTAATTAACATGCTTCTATGTATATTATTGTATATAATATAATATGTATGTATGTATATAGCGGATTTGCCAGTCTCTGGATAGGGGCCGTTTGTTATTTTGTTAATAAAGGTAAAATTACCAAATGAGTTACAGTAGTCAAATGTACACCGGTAAGAGACAAATTCGCTTCACTGTAGTATAATACTAGATGATTCATATGCCATGGAAAAATAAAAAGTGAAGAAAAATAATTAAAAATTAAAAAATAAAATTAAAAATTAAAATAAATATATATTTAGATTTACAGCAACACACTAGAGGCCTGACGGTTATGATATAATAATTAAGTGTACACTACTTTTTTTTTTTTTTTTACACTACATAATTGATCAGTGTTCATATACATATAGCAGAAAGTCGTGTTGGCTTAACGGCCATCTATCACGCTGAATTTATCAAGAGTCCAGGTGTGAGCACATAGCGTTTCTTCACCATATAATTTATACTGAAGGAGCATTTCACTAAATAACACTGCCACTCTGTCTCTGTTCAGAGTATGACGAGATATCTTCTGAATTTACATAGCCACTATATAAATGGGTGGTATACCGAATTTGACAATTAGCATAGATTCCTACAACATCCAAAAGGTTAAATACTGGCAAGCGCTTCGGAGTTGTGTGCGTAATCAAACAATCGTGACTTGAGCAAACCATGTGGCAGTAGATTTCTTGAAGCTTACACATGTAGTTAATCTCTGAAAGTCAATTCCGAAGATGAATAAGCCTCGAATTGACTTTACAGAGAAGATAGCAGGTAGGAATCTATCTGCCACCCTCAATCTGTAAAGTTTCTATCCTCAGTGATTTAGTACCTCGTAAAGATGGAAGCTGGATGTGCCACCCACACATCTGCCAGAAGCAAAATGATGATACGACTCTAATCATTATCATTACTCTTGTTTCCAGGTAATTATGTCTGGTAAAAGTTGTAAACAAAGCTCTTCAGCTAGTTGCGTAATTCTTAACTGATTGGTTTTGATGCTTACTGTTTGTCTCCTTAACGTGAAGGCTGTGGTCATGGGATAATGAGAGCAGATGCAAATCCACACATTGCGAGATGGAGCCCGTGCACTGCCACAAAAAAGGCGCAGTCAATTCTTAGTTGTAGCGGTGGTAAATCAACTGTAACAAAACAGTTTCAATAAAGTTGTAAAAACCCTTTTGCTCGTATACATCCAGAATCTTCATTTAATTTTTTTTTTTGGCCGGTTTTTTTTCACCGTATGGCTAATACCAATACTTATACTAATAACACCCTCTACATCATTAGCGCAGTCAATATTTTTTTATATCATGTTATTACCTACGGTTTTCCAATACTTTTGACAGCATAGTGCGCAAGAGTTCATTAGTTAGTGTAGGCACCTCGTTACAAGATTCTACAAACATTTAAACATTATCACAATAATTTATTAATATTCAGAAACTGCTTGCTTCTTAACACAAGTATAAACTGAAATTCATTTATTTATTTTCCTGTTTTCGCTTCTTCGATTCTTGGGAAGAACATATTAGAACAGAGTCCGATTAGAAAGAAAAGTTTCCGCGAGAAAATAAAAGCATTTTTGTTTTGAAATGCGAATCGATGTATCAAGGCCGCAGAGAAAGCTGAGCTACATCCCCCTCCCTCCACAAGATTTATCTTGGTACATTCTCGGTCTAGTCCAACTAGTCTTCCAGAATTGAAGATAATGGGGAAAGTGATTTGGTGCTACACGAAACGGCTGAAAAGTTCTGTGCCAAATAGATTTGGCAGACAGAACTTTTCAGCTGACAAACTGGCAACTTTTCATGTGACAAAAACCATTTCAGGCTCTGTCTGCCAAATCTATTTGGCAGACAGAGCCTGAAATGGTTTTTGTCACATGATACCCACCCCTTCAAAAATGGGGAAGTCACTGATTATATTTGTGATTTGTAAACTCGTGCATCCTCGGGCAAAAATCTTTTAGGCAGCTTTCTGTTGCGCATTCTGTTATCGCGCTATAAAGAAATTACACTTTCTGTCGTTCACATCTGTTTCCTGCTATGAATGGTTCTATTGTCCACATTTCGATAATATAAAGCCAGCCACTCCTCTAAACTTGAAAACAGCTAAAACGGTAATGAAAACTTCGTATCCCATAACCTATCATGATACGACAAAAATCAGTGATATAAGTGAAACTATTACAATGGTCACTATTTTTTCAATGTCAGAATGAATTTCGACTAAGATAATCTTTATAGTCGCCTTTGTTTCGCTTGCAATGATAAATAATACTGACCTTCTACCGTTTTTTTGTTTTCATTTAAGAAACGAAGCGATCTTGTAGCTGAAGACAGGATTGGAGTATTCAGGAAGTTACCTGCGTGAATATGTTTATGACTGATACTTTAGACCAGTTGGTGACTGAAATTGGACTGAGAACAAGTGAGAGAAAAGTTATGCTTAGTAATGATTGTGCTAATGACAGACATAATTGAGAAATATTGCTGAACCGAAGTGAATAGATGCTACTCGCAATGGTTTGGTAGGCACCATGTGCTAAGGTCGTAGGTTAATACTACTAATTATAGTTTACTATTCATGGCAAGGAAAGAAATTCGCTAATTTTCTACCTACACAACGAATGTGAGTGAATGCTACGTTGCGAATTCAAAAACAGATATTATTATCACAGGAAAATGCTTCAAAAACTGCCACCACAATCGTTATGTTGTAATATACAGAATAAATATCAAAATTTCTTAACTCCAATTTCCTGTTACTAAAATTACAAAGAAAAGAAAAGATAAAGAAAAGGAAAAATTTTAAAAAAGGTGTTCATGAAAATCAAAGTAAACTATTTTGCAATATGTATAATTTTTAAACAATTATTATGACTGTCCTTTTCCGTTTGGAAATTCTGAGTACCTAGCCTAAAAAAATACGTAAGAAGTTCAGGTTTTATCTAAGAGATATAGTCGCATTAATGAGGTGTAGTAACAGAATTTCGAACTTATTGCACCAAAACATTAATGCAGGAGAAACATGATCAGAAACATCACGTATCTGCGGTCATTCTTTTTTGCGTTATGCTTTGACGGGATGTATGCGTGTAGTTAAATAATTCCGATCGCATTAGAACCAATCAGCATAGTGTTCCACTTCAGTTGTGGAACAGTATGCTGATTGGTGCTAATGCAACTGGAATTATTTTAGTCGTTTCTTTTGGATCTGAAACAGATCTGCTTCTCTCCAAACTCATGAAAATATTACAATACTGGTTGTTTGGAAAGAGTGGTGCCTCACCCTTTCATCTCTAAGTTCTTATTGTTTTACTAAAATCTAAATAAACAGTAGTATTTTATTTTAAATCGCTCTATGAGAGAATTAATATTTCTATACATTATAGTGTTAAATACGTTTGACTTAAGCGAAATGCATTCAGTTGACATAAGTTAAAGAAATTTGTTCCACTTTCGTTTAGCTTTTCCAAAACATTACAAATTATGGAATATTTGAACAACAAAGAAACGTTCATACTATTATATTCATGAACATTCAGTATTATCATTTCGTTAACGGGCCGAAGAACTTTCAAAGAATTCTGTCTATCATAAACAGGTGTACATAACAGTGTTTGTATTTTAGACAGAATAATACAACAGCAGTTTCCGTTACTAAAGGAACTGGATACAAACATCCAATTAATTGATCAAAATTCGAAAAATTAAAGAAAGTTAATCTATGCATCACTCATCAAACAGCAAAAGAAAAATGAAAAGACAATAACCCACGATTACTCTCGTTTAGCGCATCATTTCTTTGGCTTATAATGCAAGTTTGTTGTCCTGTTATTAAACTAATTGTACCCTAATGTCTTCCTTCATTCAATAGAACTAATCTTCCTGTCAATGACGTCACACCTGTAACAGGTGAATTGCTGCTGGCTTGTTCAGCCTTCTGGGAATGTAAAACAAGGCCGGATGTTGTGACCAGAGTGTGATCGCAATGTTTATCTCTATCTTTTTTTTTTTTTTTTTTTTCCTTCTTCTTTTCTTTTGAAAAAGTGATGGAAGATATATCTGGTTAATCCGTGAGAAAGCAGTTTCTTGAGATATCTTGTAATGCAAATGCGGATTACATATTTCTTCTAGACTGTCATTAAAAGTTTAAAAATATTCATAAATACAGAAAGAAAGAAACAGGTTGTGCGACTTTTGGAGGATTCACAAATTTGATATTAGTGCTAGAGTCTAATAAGAATTTCTGACAAGAGTTTCTATAATAAAGATGATTTATTGTTTATTTAGAAAGAGTTGATTTATTAAGAAAGAGCAATAATTCAATATCTATGTTGCATGTAAGTCCACATGACTTACATGAAACATAGTATCATACATGAAGTATCGTAATTTTATTAATTCGGAGGATAAAATGAGATTTGATTTTATTTTAGGCTAAATTCCATGTAACTGGCTTTTAATTTTTAATCTTTGTTTTAGTTAGTATGATATTTTAAGTATAATCCGGTTTGGTTTAATCTCCCCCCCCCGTCTTTAGAACATTTAATTTATTTTCTTAATTTGGAAGAACATGGGCCAACCTTTCGAAATTAACCAATAATGATAAATTAAATTTTGACATTTAAACAGATTATATCAGTGTAACCAAGATTTTTGATTTATTTCATACATTACTTATTCATATTTATTTATTTACTGAAATTGTGCTATCAGTCTAAAACAATCGGTAGCAACTTAAAAGCGCCTCAAATGTTTTATGTGTATGCGATGATATTTATGTAAATTCCATCATTTAAATAGTTGAATCGGACTGTTTTGAAATTTCGTCAAACCAACTAAGAGGTATTAATACATTGTGACTATAAGCTGTGTGTATTTCATGGCGGTTTGCTAGATTAAAAGACATTTATTTATTTTTTTATGTTTTATTTTATTTTATTTTTTTATTTCCTGGATTAAAAGCGAGAGTGTCTATACCGTCTAATACATGTACAGGAAACTTCAATTATATATGAAATATATAAAAATGGTTTATATTTAATTAATATTACATTAACCAGTGATTAACTGTTAAGCAAAATTAGTATACTATGATACATAGGTATGTGACTTTCCTAAGACTTCGTGGAAAAAGGCATGTATCGAATCCCGTCAATGATGAGAGAGATTTTTATGAGCTTTTCTGACAACATTGCTTATTTAGTCGGTCTCAGGTCTATCCAGCTATCCATCTAAGGATTTTCCCTGTGATTCCAACCTGTTAAAGCTTATAAAGTAACCGCTCATGTGGGACTGAGTCAAATGTTTTGCTGAAATCCAAACTATATCGAAATTATTCCCTAAGTCCAGCTCTTGGGTGACCCTGTCAAAATAGCTAACTAGATTAGTTAAACATCATTTTCCCTTTACAAAAACATGATGAGTATCCCTTCATGAATGCTGAATGAGAATTCCATTTCCATCTAAATTATCCTGAATTCCACCCCTTGATCATTGTCTCCATGATTTTCCCCACTACTGAAGTTAGATTGACCGGTCGGTATTTTCCCGATTCACTCTTAAAACCGCCCTTATATATTGGAGATACATTGGCACTTTTCCAATCCAATGGAATAACTCCCGAGTCCAGTGATGCTCTCATAATTAGCATCAATGGTTCAATGCACTCACTTTCCGCGTCCCTTAAGATTATAGGGTATATGCCATCAACCCCAGGAGCGTTAGTAGCCTGTAAGCGCGAAAGTTTTTTCATTAATAAACATGTGAAATTTCAACCTCATTAATTACATTTTTTTCAACTTCACTCCCATTAATTTCCATTGACACAAAGGGTTTTTCTTCTGTAATATCGATGCAAAGTAACTGTTGAATTCATCTGCAATTGCAGCTGCGGTATCTAATACTATCCCACGTCCATTTCACAAGGGTCCGATCTGGTTTGTCCTCTTCTTTGCATTTATATATGCGAAGAATTCCTTATCTCCACTCTTTGCCTGCGATTTCTCATAATCTGTCTTTGCCAGCCTAACCTTTTCTGTGGCGCTATTACAGATCAATTTGTAGCTGCTATAGACTCCAGTACTTTTTATTGCTCTGTAACTTTTCCATGCTGTCTTTTTCTGCTCAAGTAATCTGGCAACTTCCTTATTCATCCAACTTGGAATCTTCCTAAGGGACTATTTTTAATGGAATATAGGCATTCAAGGCTTCTGTGATTAATGTTTTAAAGGAATACCATAATTTAATTGTATTCGCTCTCTGTGAGATATATATCAGTTAATAGAGGACCCTGCAGCATCTTAATCCGTCGTAATTTCCTTCCTGAAATTATAACCCATTCCTTTGCCTTTAATTACTGCCACCTCTCTCTTCATCGTCTACCGTAGAACTCCGTGATCACTTCCTGCTACTGGTTCCTGTACTGTCAGCCCCATTATGTCATCTGGTTCATGGGTGATGATGAGTATTCTTTTCCCTAGTACTTTCCCTGAGTTGTTTAGGCTTTGAATGGATTGAGCAAGCTAAATGCTGATGGGATTCTTTCTCTTGCTCAGACTACGCACATGAGGAAGCATAAATTCAAACTGAAGAAGGATGATTGCAGAATGCAGAATAGACATGCGGAATTTTGCCTTTAGCCAACGTGTAGTTTACCTGAACCCACATCTGTATGATATTGTGGAAATGGATAGCTTGAATTAATTCAAGAAGAAACTAGATAAACTGTTGAAGAGGATGGATAGGTGACGCAGGAAGGGTTTTTTTTTGGCTGATGATGTATAAGCTTGCTTTCTTGCATCATTTGCCGCTAGTAATACTAATACTAAAATCATCAATAATAATCCGACCACAGGTGAACTCTGCCTTAATTTTGTCCTCACCTCTAGTAACTGCAAACTTCGATCTCAACCTGAAACTTGCTTTTTTCTCTGATCATCACACTAACGCAATAATTTGCCATGAGTACATGAGTAAATATTAATCCCTTAATACTGTGGAACAGAAAATTGTAGCCTCCCCAACAAAGTTGGGGAGGCTACAACCCAACCCAACTAAATGCTTGCAAACTCAACCTAACTAAATGCTTGCAAACAACAATTATACCTTAGCATATTTGAAAACCGTTCGTATTAGACCTCATCACAATATACATGGATGCGTACAATAAGGTTATATGTGGAATTTGCAGTATCTCGAGGAATGTCAGTAATCAACACTACTTTTTTCAAGAAAATGGTGAACAGGAAGTGGACATGGAAAAGTCCAAATGGATTAACAACTAATACAATTTACTTCATCCTCACTAGATTGTGAACGACGTTACCGTCCTGAAAAAGGTAAATGTCGGAAGTGATCACAGAATGGCAAGATGCACACTTGATATAGATTTAAGAAAATAAAGGAAAAAACTGACTCGAGTAAATAATACGAAGGTCTTTGAGATAACAGAAGAGGAGAAAAGGCAGTACGTACTGGAACTTAAGAACAAGTTTGAGCTTCTACAGACCTTTCAGGACCAAAATATCGAAGAGGAATAAAACAACTTTCTGAAAGTGAAAAAGCCCGAGAAACCCATAGGTAAAAAGAAATCCAAAGAAGAAAAAATTAGTCAAGACACACCTGTCATGATGAGCCGAAGACGACAATGAAGAGCAAGATAAGCATAGAGAAGGGACAACATTGAGTATACCGAGTTATGCAAAAGCCATTACAATGAGACTCAGAGAGGACATAAGAAGGTTTACCACAAGAAAAGTAGAACAAGCATTAAGGGTAAATAAAGGAGTTAAATCAGCAGTCATGAGCAGCAATTCTGAAAGACAATATGATACTGTATCTGAAGAATAGTGATGGTGTACTTATAAATAGCAGAGAAGGATTAATTCAAATAGCAGAAGACTACTATAAAGTATTATACAAGGAGCAAGGGAATGATGCCACCAGTGGGGGGTACATGGATCACAAATTTGCAACACATAAGCCATACCATATATCCTTCCTGATGAGATAGAACATTGCATTGAAGAAAATGTACAATCAAAAAGCCCCAGGTTAAGATGAAGTTACAGTAGAGTTGTTAAAATTTGGTGGAAGAGACATGACACAGAATCTGGCAAGACTCTTCACAAAATACAATAGGAAAGGCGTGACCCCTAAGGAGTGGAACAATGCAATCATAATTTTGCTGTTTAAGGATACAAAACAGAAATTGGAAATTATAGACCAATTACCTTGTTTCCCACATCTATAAGTTGTTCATAAGGTTCATCACTAACAGATTAGAAAGAACACTTGATGAGAATCAACCGAAAGAGCAAGCTGGTTTTAGAACAGGATTCTCAACTATGGATCACCTTCACGTAATATCACAGCTAATGGAGAAAGCAAATGAATATAAAACACCATTATGGCTGGCATTTGTGGATTATGAAAAGGCATTTGACTCCAAACATAAGGTAATGTTTCTACTGGAAAGACAAGGCATAGACACCTCATACATTATGATTTTGAAGAAAATATATGAGAACGCTACCTCCTAGACAAAGACAGTAGCAAATTTAAAACTGAGAAAGGAGTTCGACAAGGAAACACAATATCTCCGAAGTCATTTACTGCTGCCCTTGAGGAGCTTTCAGAAGATTGGACTGGTCACAGAAAAGAGTCAGTGTGAACAGAGAGTACCTAAAAACCATTTACGATTTGCATCATAAGCCACGATTCCGAAGAATTAGAGGAAAAGCTTAATCAGTTATGCAGAGATAGTAAGTATTTCGGACTAAAGATGAATATGGCTAAAACAAAAGTAATGATGAACGAGTATGCCACAGAAAGGGATATAATCGTTGAAGGAGTAGAATTGAAAAGGTGGATTCATATGCTTATCTTGGACAAGTCATTAGCTGTAATTTAGCATGATAAATGGCTGGAAGTGAAGAGAAGAACAAATTTCGGATGGATGGCATTCAGGAAATATAGTGAAATACTGAGGAGCAATGTCCCAATTTATCTGAAACGTAAAATAATGAATCAATGTATACTCCCCACTTATGGAAGTGAAACTTGAGCACTCACGAAAAGAATAGAACAGAAGCTGAAAACTACACAGCGAAGAATGGAACGAATTATACTATTAGGAATCAGACTGTTGGATAAGAAGAGAAATACATTGATTAAGTAGGAATCAGACTGTTGGATAAGAAGAGAAATACATTGATTAAGTAGCAATCATAAGTAAAGGACATTCTCACCAAAACTAAAGAACTGAAATGGACTTGGGCAGGACACATAGCTCGAAGATATGATGACAGATGAACTAAAAAATAACAGAATAATACCCAAGAGAAGCTGAAAGAAAACCTGGAAGACAACAACGGAGATGGACAGCTGAAATTCAAGAGTTCGTGGGTAAATGGATGGCCACTGCGCAAAACAGAAGGAACTAGAAAATTGCCGGAGAGGCCTTCATCCTGCAGTGGAATGAAAATGACTGATGATAATTATGATGATGTGTTTAACTGTTTGAATGGATTGCGTAAGCTCAATGTTAATGGCATTCCACCCTTTGCTCAGACAGACTTCACACATTAGAGGACATAAATTCAAACCTAGAAAGGGTGGTTCCAAAATAGATGTGCGGAAATTCGCCTGTTGGAACAAACGTCCATCTGGTATTGTGGGAGTAAGTACTTCGAATAAATTCAAGGAAGAACTAGACGAAATATAAGAGGCTTAGGGACTAGTGATATGGGAAATGCTTTTTTTTTTTTTTTTTTTTTTTTGGCTGATGTTGTAATGCTTGCTTTCTTGCATCATTTGCCACTACTAATCTACTAATACTAATTAAGAAATTCACTGTTGCAACCATCAGACGGGGAAAATTTTCACCTCGAAAAAATCACTAGTTTTCCTCCACACCTTACCAACTGGATAATTTACATCAACCTAGACGCCAGTCCATCATAACTATTAGGCTATCTCTGGATGTAACACAGCCCAGCCCAGGAACTCTTGTCCACCCAAATAAACAGAAAACTAATCGATGCTATAAATCTCCCTCCCCCTCAACCAACTGCTACTGCAGGAGATGACATAGTACCACATATTATCATCAATGCTCTCTCGTCTCTGCCTTGTAAATCCGCTGCTGAGCCCATACAATGCGATCTTATCTGGCAGTCTTCCCGAACAATGAAACAGAACGTGGGGCCACTACCAAAAAAAAGTATGTTAATGTAAAAGTATGTTAATGTAAAAAGTATGTTAAAAAAAAGCAATTACTATCTCAAAAAAATCAGTAGGGCGCTCTACTCGCGGAAGGGAACAGTTGGTGGATTTTTGTCTGCTGTAAAGGGATAAGTAGTTTTGATATTTTTATCGTATTCTTCGTTAATTAACATACTACATTGTGTTCTACAGAGATATTAAATGTTTAGTAGCGTACGCTAGCTTCGTTTTTTTTGAATTTAACTAGTGATTTTTGGAAGTTACGACTCACCGGTGTTGGCGCCAATATTGTTCAACTAGCCGCCATGTTGTACTCGATAAGAAATAGTGTAACGTATCTATCTCGAACTGATAGCGTAAGGTAAAACGTAAACTAGATAGTAATACGAAGCACTGTATTAGGAATCTGTTAGCTTAGTATAGTACTGTATTATCAATTAATCAAAAATATTTATTAATCTTATTAAATTTCATTGTTAATTAAATTGTATTTAAACGGAAATCATGACCCAGACTAGAGCTGCGAACCCACGTTCACAGACTAGCGAGACGCTGTGGCTCGGAGGAGAAACGAAGGGGGCGATTCTACAACGCATCACAGTCTCAAAAATTGTGCGAAATGGTAAATGTATGCGGATTTCTTAAACAGGATACGATCTAGCCAAGGAGGATTTCTTTGTTGTAGTAGTAGTAGTAGCATGTGATGCAAGAAAGCATGTGTATGAGCTTATACAGCATCAGCCAAAAAAAAAAAAAAAAAAAAATCACACTATTCCCTCCAAATGCCTGTCCAGTTCCTCCTTAAATTTATTAAACCTATCAACTTCCACAACGACAGATGGAAGTTTGTTACAGCAATTAACCACCCCCTGGCTAAAGGCAAATTTCCGCACATCTATTCTACACCTGTCTTTTCTTAATTTGAATTTATGCCCCCTTAGGTTCGTAATCTCAAGTGGAAGGATCCCATCAGAATTCAGCGTGCTCAATCCATTCAAGGCCTTATACACCTCAATCAGATCACCGCGCAGGTGCCTAGTCTCCAGCCACTGCAATTTGCAGAACTTAAGACTCTCTTGGTAAGAGGATCCCTTCGTTCCCCTCACCAATCTTGTTGCCCTTCTCTGTACACGTTCAAGTAAATCTACATACTTCCTAAAATGAGGCCTCCAGACCTGTACGCAGTACTGAAGGCGTGGCCTGACCATTGTCTTATATAGAGGGATAATCACTTCCTTTTCCCTGCTAGCAAAATTCCTATATATCATTGACAAAACCCCATGACCTGCCCTGGCAGCCTGTCTGCATTGCTCAGAAAATTTCATATCTGCCTGCACAATTACTCCCAGGTCTTTTTCATTTTCTACCACCTTAAGTGTAGTACCACACAGTTGGTACGTTTCTCTGGGGTTACTTCTACCCATATGCAGTACTTTGCATTTGTCAAGGTTAAACTTCAGTTGCCACTTCTTAGCCCATCTGCCCAAATTATCTAGATCCTGTTGCAGTAGCACACTGCCATTACTGTCATTAACAACCTTGCCAACCTTTGTATCATCTGCAAACTTCGACATTAAGCCTGATATACCGTCATCAATATCATTGATAAATATACAAAACAACAGTGGACCCAACACCGAACCCTGTGGGACTGCACTAATAACATTAGTCCACGAAGAGCAGCACCCATTGATTATCACCCTCTGTCTTCTCACACTTAACCATCCTTTTATCCATTGTAGCAACTTACCCTTAATACCATTCTGCTCCAATTCGTACAAGTCTTTCATACGCAACAGTGTCAAAAGCTCATATAGGCCCATAACAACGCTGAGTTGTCGCCTGATTTCCTTACACTCCTTACATCGCGAACACACAAAGACATCCCCCATGGCAATATCATGTTCCGTTCCAGAGAGTTCGGCAAACATTTCACAAGTTGCACATTTTTTTAGGCTGTAATGCGTTGGAGAATCGTCCCCCCCCCTCAGTTCTCCCCCGAGTCACAGCACTCCTGCCACTTTGTGCCCGTTGCTTTGCTGCTCTAGTTTGGGGAATGCTATTTTAAATTAATAAGATCAATATATTAAATTAATTAAATGTCAATACTACGCTATCTAATAGAAACAGTGAAGCGTATTACTCTATATAATTATGCGTTAGAGCTACCTAGCTACCTCAATGAAAAATTTGAATTCCCTACCACTATATACAAAAACAATGACTGACGATTCGAACGAAATAACGGTTTTATGTATATTAAGTAGTAAGTGTGTGTTATTGTCTTACGGCACCAGGGGTTTCCCCCATCTCCGCGTTGCTTTCATTGTGGTGAACCAGTTCACTGGGAAATGCCAGAGATTTAAAAGTGTGTGGGATTGTTCATGTGTTGTGTTCTGTACCGTTGTTTATCTGGTCATTTAGCCGTTTGACCCCTATTGAGGCCCAACGTTGTCCCACTTACGCCCAGTGGAGGCAGACCAGGAACCCAGTAGCTGTAGATTCACTCTGGCAGGTCCTGCCGCTTAATTTCCTGGGATTTCGGCGGCTAGGACCTTTAAAAATATAAAATAAAATAATAAAAAAAATAAAAAGTAATATATAAAATAAAAGAAAATTCTTTTATTAAGTCGTCTATATTAAGTAGTAATCCACAAAAACTCTTTTTATCTAAATTAAAATAAAAATAACCAGCGTAACTATAACCATAAGACTACGTATTAAGTATCGTGCGCTACGTACCTAGAGCGTCAAGAAATTAGGTCGGCGGCTAGGACCTTTAAAAAAATAAAATAAAATAAAATAATAAAAAAAATAAAAAGTAATAAATAAAATAAAAGAAAATTCTTTTATTAAGTCGTCTATATTAAGTAGTAATCCACAAAAACTCTTTTTATCTAAATTAAAATAAAAATAACCAGCGTAACTATAACCATAAGACTACGTATTAAGTATCGTGCGCTACGTACCTAGAGCGTCAAGAAATTAGGTCGTTGTTGTCGTTGTCATTTGGTTTTTAGGAGCATTAGCAACTAAGGCCATATTGCTCCGGGAATATGCGGTGGTCATTCCCTGACCTTTCCGCATCCTCCATATTTGGTGGTGACGGGTTAGAACCCCGGTCTAATCAAGAAGCGTGTGCTACGCATTGCTGCTCCTTCCCACCTGGCTACGGAGGCGCCTAAGAAATTAGGCGCCAACTCAGCGTTCTGATGGGCGTCTATAAGAGCTTGAGGTTTAGGGTAAATGTCCTCGAAGAAATTAATATGATGGGCCCATTAATCTCTCGGCTGCCCAGCTCAACGGCAGGGCTCACACCTGTGCATCAGGCAACAGAGAGGCAATCTCCAATGTAGAATGCGCTGGTCCAACAGGAACTAGTTATTGTTTGTAACGCTCTTGTCAGTGAGACGGGGAATACACTATGCACGAAGGATAGGTGGAACAGGACCAGGGTATGTCTGCCGAGGGCAAAAGTCGATGACGTTGTAGAGCAGATATCATCTTTATCTTTTAAGGGCACAAAAGGTGATATTGTTGTACACGTTAGAACTAATGACATTAAGAGTAAGAGATTTACTGCAGATTTACTCAACAAGTACAGGACAATGTTAAAAAAAAGTAGCGAGTTAGGGTTGAATGTGAAAGTGTCTGCAATTCTGCTCAGACACGACAGGAGGGAGTATATAATGATAGGTGTGTCAATGAATTCAGCCCTGAAAAGATTGTGCAAGCCTCATGGGGTAGAATTTTTTTTTCAGCGTGGTTTGTGTTTGTTGATAGGAGAGACTGCTTCTAGAGAGATGGGTATACTTCAATAGAAAGGGTGCAAGAATATTTGCTGATGCTGTCGAGGCAGTGTTAAGTGGGTCGGAAAACTGCTAGCTTGGGGGGGGGGGGGAGGGTATACAGACTAAAAGATTAACAGTGGCCGCAGGCAGAGGCAAAAGTGATTCTTGCACTGCTTCTATTAGAATGAGCAGCAACCTCGAAAGCAAGGTGCCGGAGATATTTCCAGGACTGCTGGGAATCATAGTGGAACAAATAAATACATAGGCTGTGTTAGGGTAACTAAGAGTAGAAACAGGTGCATGTATACGGTTCAATATAGTCCAAATAGTTGATGCGCTTAAAACCATACAACAAGAACTGTATCATCACAGATACTGTTGTCACAGGATTGCCAGAGACAAACAACACAGGCAATATGTTTAGATTATCACATGCAATCCTGTTTAGATCGGTATCTAGTGATAGGCTCAATTCCCACGTGTCCTCATGTAACACATGGAGACACGTGGGACACGTAGTCACTGTCTAGAGCACTGGTTTTCAACAGAGGTGCCGCGGCACCTTAGGGTGCCGCAACAACATTCCACGGTTGGTACGTAATTTGGGTTTAAATTAATTAAACATTATTATTTTTTTAAATTTATATGTTTATTTCATTATAAAAAGTGTACAGTATCTTTTTAATTGTGTGGTGATCTATAATTGATGTTTAGTATATAAAGAATAAAATTATTATATACTGTATATATATATATATATATATATATATATAATAAGATGTAAAAGTTAGGCAAAAGTAATAAAAATAAATAAATATGAATATGAAGCTATCATTAGAGGCAGCAAATGCACATCCTCCACATGAAGCCTAATTATATCTGATAATTAAAATAAATATGATATTTAAAATAAAAAACATCAGCCAGTAGTACGGCAAAAATGCAGAGCGAAAAGAAACGCAAAATAATATAAAATAAACAAACAGGGAAGGGAAAGTAGAAATAATAAGACAAAAAGGTAGTCGATAATCCCCTGTATAATTTAGTCATTAAACCCAATTAATAAAAACGATGTAAATTTAAAATAATGCCAATTATGTATAATTTAGCGGTACCCCCCTCGAAGGTACCAGTTCCAAAAGACGTGAAATATCACCAAAAACCCCTAATTTGTATTATGTAAATGTAATTTTTATAATTATATTATTGTAATAACTATCATATAATATATATTTTTAATATTATATATATATATATATACAGAAAGAGAATCGGATCTAACGGGCAGAAAACTGAGTAGGGGTGCCGAAAAATAAAATAAATCACTTAGGGGTGCCGTTATTAAAAAAAGGTTGAAAACCACTGGTCTAGGGGAACAACCTAGATTCTCCTACAATCCGCTGGTATCTTCTATATTGTAGCAGCTCTGTCTGTATAGCCACTCTTATGTGGGTTTGTGTTTTTTTTTGGTAGTTGTTGGCACATCGGCTTCTGTGACCATAGTGCACCTCCCACGGTTTTTGCAGTACTTTGATCCAATCCCGAGGAGGGATTCGAACCCGCGACCTTTGGGTTACCAGGCAGGCACTTTACCCACCTGGCCCAGTCGGCGTGGGTTTGTGTGCATTTAGTGTTGTGTTGAATAACTGGCCTCTTAGCAGCCAGCCAGAAGAAATTCATCTAGAAATTCGCTAGCTGGCTAAAACCCATGCCACGTGAAGGAAGGCTGTGCACTCTGTTCACGGAAATTCCGTTGGGCTGCCCTCAGGATCCTGGAGTTTCAGAAGGTAAATCCTTAAAAATCTGTGTAAAAGAGAGATAGGTTGATAAAAGGAGAGGGTAGTTAGGTTGAGGATTGAGACAGGAAGGCCCTCCCCCCTAGGAGAAGACTCAGAATTGGCGCTTAGAAGTATCCCAGGGGGTGTGTTGTTTGATAACATTTACATGCTGTGCGACAGTTGCTTGGCAGGCACAAGTAGGACAAACAGAGAGACTGAATCGCAACACTAGAGTACTGCACGCTCCTTTGCAGCGCCTGATTATTATTATTAGTCATAAGGTGCAAGGAAGCCTGAGGCCTGCACCAACCAAAAAAAAAAAAAAAATCACGTGTTAGAGAGAGAAAGAGAGAGAGAGTCAGAAGCAGAAGGAAATCACCAAGAAAGCAAGAAAGAAGAATGATGATATCCAGCTCAGGACCCTTTTAACATCTACTGCTAAGCAGATATTAATACGCTGTGTGCCAGTATTGTTGGGATATCAGAGACGTGGCGTCACACAGTTATAAGCAGTGCAGAATTGGAATTTGGGGAGTACAATGAATACACAAAGGATAGACAGGACAGGAAGGGAGGAGTGGTTATGCTGTTAATTAAGAAACACATAAAATCTAAGGAAGTGCATCCAATTGACGTTGGTAGACAATGCAATGTTGTGTCAGTTTGGTGTGACATATGCACTAGGAAAGGGAAAATGAGAGTAGGTGTGTTATAGGCCTAATGAATCTGATGAGTATAATGAGCAATTGTGCAGAAAAATAGAGGGGGCCAGTAAATCAGAATGTCTTATTATGCCGTACTTTAACTTTCCAGATATCAACTGGAACTTGTGGGTTGGACATTCGCACACTAGCAAGACTTTTGTGGATTTATTGGATGACTGATTTCTATAGCAACATGTTCGAGAGGTAACCGGTGGGAGTAATACTCTCGATCTGATAATCAGCAGTGATTATTCATGCATTCAGAATTTGCAGATAAAAGAACCACTGGGTGACAGTGATCACAATGCACTGGTGTAAGATTTACTTAAAGATGTAACTACCATCAAGGGTAAAGGGAAGGGTTTTTGCTTTTGTAGAGGTGACTACAGGGATCTCAGACAGTTTTTAAATTATATACAGTGGGATCAACTGATGATGTTATCAACGTTGAATTCTAAATGGGAAGCCTTCAGGGACTTAATCTTGGAGGCCACTAGGCTTTTCATACTAACTAAAAAATACTGTTCAAGGTTCAGGCCTAAATGGATGTCAGATGAATTAATCAGGCTCGTGGCAGATAAAAAAAATGTATGGGATGCATATAAATTATCAGGTGACACAGAAGCCTATGGCACATATAAAATAGTCTGTAATCAAGTCACAAAGGAGGTGAGGCAGGCGAAGGCAGCTTACGAGAAATCTTTGTCAAAGGGTGCAAAGAAAAACAGCAAAGAGGTCTTTACTTATGTGAACTCAAGAAGGAAAGGGATGAATCAGATTGGACCACTTAACATAGATGGGTTGACTACTGATGATCATGCTCAGGTAGGTGATAAACTGAATGAGTATTTTGCATCTACAATCACACATGAGGAGTTATTCAAGGAGGGGAATGCCAGACGTTTATCAAACTCTAACAGGGAGCGAAGTGATTTTCTAATAACTGAAAGCAAAGTGCAGGAGAAATTGTTGAAGTTAAACTAAGGAAGGCACCTGAGGTGGATGGGATCTATCCAGTTATATTAAAGGAAGCAGCAAAGGTAGTAAGCAAACCCTTAGCCATAATTATGAGAGCTTCCTTGGACTCAGGGGAAGTCCCCACGAACTGGAGATGTACAAATGTGTTCCCATTTCACAAAGGGGATCAAAGGGTGACAAGAGTAATTACACACCTGTAATTACTCTTGTCACCCTTTAATCTGTTACAAGGAAAATAACTTCTGTTATTTTCCTTGGAACAGATAAATAACTTCTGTAACTTCTGTTCCAAGGAAAATAATGGAGTCACTGGTTAAAAAAGCGATGCAGGATCATCTAGACAAGACTGCAGTAATAGTTAAGACACAACATGGGTTTCTTAAAGGGAGATCTGGTTCTAACCAATTTGATTGGATACTACGATGTGGTCACAAAGGAATTGGATGCAAAAAATAATTTTGATATCATATCCTTGGATTTCAGGAAAGCTTTGGATACTGTTGCACGTGGAAGACTGCTGTTCAAGTTGGAGCGGTATGGCATTAAAGGTAAGTTGCTACAAGGGATAAAGGCATGGCTGAGTGGGAGACCACAGAGAGTGGTAATCAGTGGACACTGCTCTTCGTGGACGAATGTTATTAGAGTTCCCCAGGGTCGGTGCTGGGCCCATTGTTGTTTTGTGTATTCATCAATGATATTGATGAAGGTGTATCAGGCTTAATGTCCAAGTTTGCAGATGATACAAAGGTTAGCAGGGTTGTTAACGACAGTAAAGACATTATGCTGCTCCAACTGGATCTAGATAAGTTGGGCAAATGGGCTGAGAAGTAGCAACTGAAGTTTAACATTGAGAAATGCAAAGTACTGCATATGGGTAGCAATAACCCAAGAGAAACGTACCAAAGTGTATAAGGCCTTGAATGGGTTGAGCAAACTAATGCTAAAAAATTTCAGGACAATTGTAACTTCATCCGCTCTCCTTAAAATTCTGGAAAAGGTGCTCCTGTCGATTTTAACTAAGCATTTTTTCCCACAACTCCAAAGTAGTTACAGTTTTCAGTGCTCAATAGGTAGTCTGCGTGTGTAGCACAGTGGTATCGTCACCGTCCTCCCCACATCGGGTGGAAAGGGCGCGAGTTCGAATCCCGTCCATGACGCGAGGAACTTTAATGGGCTTTTTTCACTCCGTGGCTGAGTTAGTCGGTCTCAGGCAGAGATAGCAAGGTTTTCCCCCAAAATTTGGGATTTTTCGTCCAGCAAAACAGTCAAATTGATCATAGAACACATGCAATTAATAGACATATGACACACAGCACGGCAGATGAATTTAATTATTCAGGTGGCCTAAAAAAATAATAGTTTGCTCAATAGGTACAGAGTAATAAATATCTTTCTTGGAAACCCAGACCACCATATCAGACGTCTTTAATAACAAATCCAAATGACAATCATTGACGCCAACTTCAAAGCAATCTTTGATAGTGTGAACACCTCAACTGTTTCCATGTTCTGCAGTCATTCTTCTTAATAAGTAGAAATCTGTTGGCTTTCCTTACTGCACTGTTGAATAGGAGTCCATTTTATCATCAAAAACAGACCCTTATCATGGAAGATATTTACCGTTTTCCCACAAGGGGAGTTCTGTCTGGTTTCCTATTCATTGCTATTTCGTCCCCTTTTTATGCCCTTGCAAACAGTTTTTAGTACATGCAGATGACATTAAACTAATGATAAAAATCTCATCAGTCGAACCATCTACTATAACTTCAAGCATTGATGAAAACCTCCAGGCACTTGCTAGCTTTCTATACAACTTTGCGCTGCACCTTAGTCCCGACAAATCAACAGTTATGGTGTACTTCCTAAAAAACCAAAGCAATATGAATTAAACGAACAACTGTAGTGGTACTAAAAATGTAAAGTGTCATATTAGGGTTACGCGAGAACTAACTGATCTCCCATGTGTATTATGTCTGTAAATTGCGTGCGTTAGCTGAGCGAAAAACACGAGTTCTTGGGGGGGGGGAGGGTCTCGTTCTCCACGATGGAGGCTGACTAACTCAACCAAGGACAGTAAAAAAAAAAAGCCATAAAAGTTCCTTGCGTTACTAATGGGATTCGAACCCGGGCCTTTCCACCTATATCTCCATGGTCTCGTGGATAGCACAGCTGATAGGATCGCCGCCTTCCTCACACCGGGTGGAAAAGACCTGAATTCGAAACCCGTCGGTGACGTGAGGAATTTTTATGGGCCTTTTTCATAACGTGGCTGAGTTAATCGGTGTTAGGCGAGGGTATCATGGTTTTTTCTCCCGGAAACTCGGTTTTTCATCCAGAAAACTGACATCAGAACACATGCAATTTACAAATAACATACATGGAGCAATATGGCTTTACCCTACTATAACAATAACAACAACCGCCATTTCCCTCATTATGGAAAACAATATTTAGGACTGCATACTGGACCTTTAAAATGGGCTACCTATAAGAGCAACCTCCTTCCTCAGATTAGAACCACAACAGTTAAGAAATCTCGAAGCTCACAATGAGGTGCACGATGGTAACAAAACTTTTAATAGCTTTAATAAATGTCCAAAATACCTAGAATATATGTCAACATCACATTCCTCCACCATCCTTGAAAATAAGTCCCACGCTTACATTAAAATAGAACCGCCTCCACCTCTGAGATCGGTTCTTACCGGCACAGGCACTTACGATAATATAAGCTCGTTGCGTGGAAATAAACTTACATACTTTGGTGACTAACAGGAAACACCAGTAGCTCATCATAGAGTGCATTTCCAATATAAAGGCCAAATAAAACGCTCCGAGCAGTACTACAAGCAACTGTGCGTCAAATTATAAGTGCCAATATTGTGATGAACGATTTAAATATTGTGATGAACGATTTCAAGGCAATTCTCCCACAACCCCTAGTTTTATTCGCAGCAGTTATTCTGCGAATTTATTCACAGTACAGTATTCATTCACACATATGCATGTGTAAATAAATACTGTACTGTGAATAAATAGAATAAAATAGAATTTTTGTTCAGTAAAATGCAACAGAGACGTCAACTGCTGTGCTCACTGGTAAGGATTCCCTACTTAGAACAAAATTTGTTTGCGATGTGTGTTGTGGGGGTTTAATGGCGCATAAGATGCTTGGCTATAATGCACCTATGATGGATTTACTGAAATTTGTATGCAATGTGAATTTAATTATAAATACCTGTAAAGATTAATGATTAATCCTGATCTTTAAAATTTGTATGTAATTTCAGGAGAGGTCCCATAGTTTTTAATACCGAAAACTTGGGTTTTTTGTTCAGTTACAAATTACAGCTCGCAATTACATACACAAATATACCGAAGTCACTCTGCTTTACTTGCTTTGGTGCTTAACATTAAATGTTGGGTTGCAATTAAATCTTTTACTTGCACTCCTGTATTGCTAAATAAGCTTTAAATTTTGCAGTCGCATAATGGCTGTAGAAACTATAAAGCTCATTCAGACTCTGAAGAGATTTCGAGTACCTACCTCGCTAGAAGCTCAGACGACTCTCTACTGATATGTGCAGGCTCAGGGGATGATGGTGAGGGAAATCGTAACTCCTTGGCACTTTGCTTTTTTGTGAAAATATTTTAACTGGTGAAAAATATCATCTAAATGATAGTTAAGTTACAGGATTCCGTAAGGAAGAAGAACCCTGTTTGCTGGACGCTATCTATTATTTCCGAAATTGTGGTCCATTAAAGCGAGAGTTTACAGTATTTAAATTTCAGCTGGGCATAAATTAAAAACAAGCTTATCCTATACACCGATAATGTAGAATTTAAAATATAGAATTTAACAAGTAGTCTACCACAAAAAGAAACGTGTTTTTAATATTAATAATAAATACAAATATTATAACGGGGGTGATCAAAAAAAAAAAAAAAGGAAAAATAAAAGTAATTAAGGCTTTTTGCTCCCCCCCCTCCACCATAGAAAACTACAATGCTGTAGTGATAAAACCCCATCGGGTAACGGTCGAAATTTCCAAAAATAAATACGTAATTTATTCTTTGGAAAATATAGTCGCTTTAGCAGACAAAATGCAACAAACTGGGCATTCAATTTCTTTGGCTGATAACCATGGGCACAGTTCCTGTCTGAAAACAAAAGATGACGTAAAAATAACTAGTTCAAATTTAAATTTTACTGTATGAAGTGCACCAGGAGGTATAATATAATGTCTGATATATGTGTAATGAGAATGTTAATGTATATAAAATTGTATATATATCTTTTTGTAAATATTGTATGTATATATATATATTTAAATAATGACAAAAGTTAAAATATAATAAAATAAATAAATATCTTTATGTTAATTTTCGCTCTACAGTTTTTGCCATACTACTGGCTTATGTTTTATTTTATTTTATTTTATTTTAAAATATTGGATATATATATATATCCAATATTTTAATGGATAAATGGGGGGTAAATTAGTAATTTTACTGTACTACTAGTAATTATATTATTATCATTACTAGTAGTACAATAATAATACTCTTTTATAATTATTTTAATCTTTATTATCAAATAGAATCACTCCTGTACAGCCAAAATGATCAAAATAAATAAAAATATGTTCCAGATTTGAATAGCGTTTCTGCATCAAGTCGGCGAATGAGCTCCCACCCACGACAACCCAAGTAAATAAAAGGAATACAGTATACGGCACGGCATTATCTCCATCTACACTATTCGTCATAACTTGTCATTTTAACCCACCGTCGTTTTCACCCACAATCGTTTTCAAAGAACAAAGAATGCTAAACAAGCCTTTATGAAACCTTTACGGTCGCAGCGTCCAAAGGGTCGTAGTGAGTTAAATTTTATTCACAGCTGTGTTGCCAGTTATTGTTATAAGCATGGAGATAACTAGTTCATGAAGTCTTAATTTAGATATTGTTTCCATTGTGAACAGGAATCAAACACAGCTTAGTTAGTCACGTCTGAATTATTTTTAAACACTTCATCCCGGATGTCAACCTATCCTAACATGAACTAACACTTTGGACAGTCAGAGACGTCCGTATCCATTTAAAGGCATCTCGCAGCCTTATGCAAGTGGTTTGCATTTTCTTTTTAGCTTTTAATGCTAGTGTATATTTATTCAACTGATTTCATAAGCCTTAAGTTTCTGGAAATGGAGACATTCTAATTTTCCCCTTCCTTCTCCGCCCTTCAAGCAAAATCGAAAGCTCTAGCAACATTTTTAAAAATTACCGTGATAGAAGTAATTCTTACGGAACTAGGGGGAGAAATAATTGAACCGGTTGTTACATCCTATAACTCGTTCAGTTGCACAGCGTTACATACCAATGGAACATCCAGTCTACTAATTCTGCTCTGAGTTGCGTCAGTTAAGAAGCTAGGTTTTTGTGTTGTTACTTCAGAAGGACATTGACATTCTGCAACTGTGTCAAATGTTTCTTTAGGCGGAAAATATCGACCCTACAAACAGGTTAAATTTATTCTTTGTTTGAAAGGAAAAAAAAGTTTTGATTGACAAAAGCTTTAGCTGATTGCTCCTTCTTCTCTTATGACAAAATCTTTAAATACCAGTCCATTCTTAAATAAGAAAACAGAAAGAGGGAATAAAAAGTTCTGAATAAAAAAAATTTAATTAAAAATTTATCTATATTTAAAAATGATTTCTTTGGATATGCTTTGAAAAGAGGAAAGGTTCTTTGAAATCTGTTTCTCTTTAGACTATTGAAAAGGAAAATTGCATTTGTCAAGTCATTTTAATAATGGAAATAAACAACTGAAATACGTACTTGCGCGATATTTATAAGCCAATGAAAAATTTTATAGTACCACACAGGTGTTTTAGAAAATATGTATAAGGGTGGACAAAATGATGGAAACACCTGATGCGAAAGTAGTAGTAATTTTTGTAATGCTTAAATATGCTGTATGGCATATTTGTAAACATGCAGTGATAATTTTTTGTTTGATTGTTTCTTGCAGGTCGTACTGTGAAGGAAAGGTGATAAAAGCTGACGTTTACTTATAGGTGATATAAAAAGCCACATCGACAAAATTACTAACCTGTTTGAATTCCAAAGAGTTCAAACTGTTGTTGCACGTTTAGTATGGGCATCGATGACAAACTGCTAATTTGTTTAATGTATCCAGAGCAACCGTATCGAAAGTCATATGTGCATTCACCAAGTATGGAAAAACAAAACCTGATAGGACGAATCGTGGCTCAAAATCGAAGCTGACTGAAATACAGCGGCTGACAAAAAAACTGCATCACTTTAAAAAAAAGTAACATTTGTAGTGAAACGTATAAGATATTGTTTGATTACAGTCATTTTGTTTGTCGCAAAGCAAAGGTATTGCGTCAGATAACGCTTCTTTTTGCATCAGATAGTAATTTCTATAAATAGGCGTTGGAAGGGTATACACGCTCATTAGTATCCCGTTTTGCGGAGGTGTAAGCATGGCTCCATATGTTCAGTTTACAACAAGAAAAAAAAAAGTCTAGCTATTGCTCTGTCCCGGGAAGGGCTTTCTGCGCGTGCTATCGCTGATAAAATAGGCTGCCACCAATCAACAGTATCCCGGGTGCTGAAATTAAAGCGTGAAACAGGTGATGTGAAGAGAAGACTTGGATCAGGCCGTAAGACAGTGACTACGCCTTCCCAAGATCGATATTTGAAGCAGCTATGACTTCGTAATCGCCATGCTAGTGCTCCTGATCTAAAACTGGACTTTGAGATAGCCCCTGATGTTGAAACAAGTGCACGAACTATCGAAAGACGGCTTTCGGAATGTGGGCTGCATGCCTATCGGCCCAAGAAGAAGCCTTTGTTGACTAAACAAATGAGGAAGAAGCGACTTGCTTGGACTAAAACGAATGTTTCATGGACAAAAGAGCAATGGGACAGCGTCATCTTTTACTGACGAATCGAAATTCAACCTGCATGGCTCGGATGGCAAGCGATATGTCAGAAAGGGGTAGGCGCAAATTAACTTTATTAATGGAAGTGAATGCAAAAACCTACACTACTATCTTGAAGGAGTGCCTGAAACCCGTTATTAGGGATCACCACACAGACCTTCAAAACTGCATTTTTCAACAGGATTCATTACCTTGCTACACAGCAAAATTGGTAAGTTTTATGCTATTTCGATTTAATGAGTTTGTCTGCTTGTCTTCAGGCTTAAAACATACTTACACCAATGTTTTCTCTCGTTTTTCTCCCTTAAGGGGCAGTCATACCTCAGAAATGCTGGCATTACAGTGTTGGACTGGCCAGGCAACAGTCAAATTTTAACCCCTATTGAAAATTGCATAATATTGTCTAAAATTGCTCACAAAAGTAAGATTCAACTGCAGGAGAGCACTGTAAGGGTGTGGTACAACGGAATTAGGCAACCGTATATCCAGAAGTTGATCAACTCTATGCGAGATCGTTGCACGGCAGTAATTGCAGCTCGAAGAGGAACAACAAAATATTGAGGACTTATTTTGATGATTTACAGTACATAATACTATTACGTTAACTTGTCATTTCAGTTTGTACACGTAAATGAAATAAAATGTATGTTTGGTTGTCATGATTGCTATTTGCATGATTTCTCATATTTCCATTAATTACGCATTTTACGCTTTGGAAAGATATTTATGGTAATTAGGTACATCAGGTGGAGTCTTTTTATTGGATTTAATTCACAGAGATATATATATATATATATATCCCATCTAACAAATGCATTTCGAACACTTCTGCAACCCACAATGCTGCGCAAAACATTATTTTCAAAATTCACAAGTGATGCAGCTTTTTTTTTTTTGTCCGGCACTGTCGACCACCGGACAGGAAAACTTAAAAGTACTGCCCCATAAATAACTGCAGAATTTAATGCGAGTCTCAGCAGTCCAGTTTTAGCAAAACAGTTCAGCGTGAACTTCATAAAGTTGAAATCAAAATCAGAGGTGAAAGGAGCACAAAAACTGGACACTTGATTAGAAACATCTCATATTTTCAGACGAAACGTCATTCACACTTTATCCAACATCGGGGAGAGTTTTTGGCAAATGCCATAGGAAGCGCATCATCCAGACTGTCTTCTGCCAACTGTCAAACATGAATTAGGATCAACAATGGTTTGTCACCAATATCTTGGCATTCTTTAGTTCCTATCATCACCGTGAACGAGCGAATTACCTTGTATACCTTCATCACTCAAGGAGCTTGAAACGTTCCTCCATGAAGAATGGTCCAATATTCCTCTTAAGGCAGTTCAAGATTTATTTGAATCTACTCCACGTAAAATACAAGTTGTTTTTAAAAGCAAAAGGCTGGCCCAGCACCGTATTAGTGCATACCTGTAACTATTTTCAGAAATGTTTCTATTACTTTGTCCACCCCTTGAATATATTTAAAATTCTCTAATTCTAAAGACATTAGAACGTATGGCCTCTGTCAGCCAAAGGAACGGCAGATCGTGTCATGTACATGTGTAAATGGATGCAGAAATGGCAAAAAAAGAAAAGAAAAAAAAAATACTCCCAAAAGTCCATCGCCACAGGGTTAACAGCACACAAACGTGAAAATTCGTATATTTTGCATATTATTGGATAGTTTTATAGCAATAAGACACTTGTTCTCTGAATTAGAAAAACGTTATCACTCACTCCCCACTTCCTGTTTTGACACTCCTGGTCTCAAATGGGAAAGCGGAATTAGTTTGGGCCCCAAATGAAAAAGCAGGACAGAAGGGAGGTAGTGTGGCCGAAGGCCCGTAATGGCCCTTGACACGTCTGCCATATCTCTTGAGATGTAAGACTGCATATTTCAGAATCCATTCATTCAGATTGAATGAATTCTGGAATAAAACTATAGAAAGACATATTTTGGCCCTTGTCATTAATATCTTACAACACACACACACACACAAAATCTGGTCTCTCAATAACAAACAGCAGAATAATTAAAATATCTTTCGTACACCAATTCTGGAATAAGAAACGCTTCACTTCTGTCCATTCTGAATGAATGAATTCATTCAGAATGGACAGAAGTGAAGAAATGAATGAATGGACAGAAGAAATGAATGAATGAATGAATTCATTCAGAATGGAAACATTCTGAATGGCAGGGTGGTTAACAACAGTAATAAAGGTATGATGCTGCAACAAGGTATAGAAAAATTATGTAGATCAACTGAGAAATGGTAATTGAAGTTTTAAAATTGACAAATGCAAGGTACTGCATATAAGCTGCAGTAATTCTAGAGCAACGTATCAAATGTGTGGTACTACACTCAGGGTAGTCGAAAATGAAAAGGACCTATAGGTAATGACAGGCTGATATAAAGTTCTCTGAGAGGTGCAGACAGGCATACAGGGCAACTCATGGTATGATATGATATGACATGGTATGATTTGTCCATGATATACAGGAACTTTACTAGCAGGGATAAGGAGGTGATTATTCCATTGTATAAGGCAATGAGCAGGCCAAATCTTGAGTACTGCATACAGGTCTGGAGGTCTCATTTTAGGAATGATGAACTGCTGTAACGGGTACAGAGAAGGGCAACGAGATTGGTAAGGTGAACAAAGGACTGCTCTTACCAAGAAAGGCTCCAGTTCTGGAAATTGCAGCGTCTGGACACTAGGCGCCTGCGAGGTTATCGGATTGAGGTGTTTAAAGCGTGGAATGCCTTGAGCAAACTCAGTGATGATGGGATTCTTCCTATTGCTGACTTTGCACATAAGGGGGCATAAATTCAAATTGAGAAAGGATGGTTGCAGAATAGATGTGTAGAGGTGGCCTTTAGTCAATAGTCGGTTGACTGCTGGAACAAGCTACCATCCGTTGTTCTAGAAGTGGATGTCCCTCGTGGGTAGCATAGTTAGTAGAATCGGCGTCCTCCTCACACCGGGTGAAAAAGACCTGAGTTCGAGTTCCATCGATGACGTGAGGAATTTTTATGGGCCTTTTTCACAACGTAGCTGAATTAGTCGGTCTCAGCCCAGGGTAGCATGGGTTTTCTACCGGAAACTCGTGTTTTTCGTCCAGCAAACAGAAAATCGACCACAGAACGTAGGCAATTTACAGGCAGTATATATGGAGCAATATGGCCTGTTGTTCTGTTGTCAGAGGCCACTAATGGGACACCACTTTGGTGTCTCACTAGTGGCCTCTGAATTCCTACTCGCCTGAGGGACTGCCCTCCTTGTGTTCTCCCGCTTTTTCTCAATGCTTTCTCTTCTCCCCTCCCCCTTTCCCACTTCCCCAACTTCTTTTCTTGGATCCTCTTCCTCCTTCTTAGGTAGGAGGTGTTCGCACCAACAGGAATCCTCCTATCAAACTACCCGAGCTCATCGTGTCGTGGATGGATGCTGGAATGCCCATTTCTGGTGGTAGTTGCCTTACAATAACTAAAAGGCCAGATGTACAACACAACACAACAACACTGTTCTCACGATACGATACCTACACTACTCACACCTTTTTCTAGCTTTGGTAGTTTTTGCTTCTTCACAGTGGCACTTTTACGCGGTTTTGTGGGGGACCACTGGTACCCCCTGACAGATGTACACAATGTCCACTATGAGACTAGCTGGTAGAGCAGCGGCAGCAAGATTATACATTAGCTGATAGATGCGTCCTACAGTATCAATACGTTTGGTTCAGTGGACTACTTTAGCAGCCGGCTGCGAAAATTAATTAAAAGTTCTGTTGTCGAAATGTAAGAAATAGCAGATCTTCTCATCAAAAATAATTTTGATATCATATACCTCGATTTCAGGACAGTTTTTGATACTGTTAAACATAAAAGACTGCCTTAAAAATTGGAGCAGTGTAGAGTTAAGGACAAGATACTGCTCTGAATAAAGGGATGGTTGAGTGGGAGAAAACAGAGTGGTTATCAATGGACACTGTTGTTCGAGGACTAATATTATCAGTGGAGTTCCCCAGGGTTGAGTGCTGTACCCATTGTTGTTTTCTATATTCACCAATGATACTGATACAAAAGTTGGCAGGGTGATTAATGACAGTAATGATGATATGCTACTACATGAAGATCTAGAAAAATTGGGCAGATGGGCTGAAAAAGAGCAGTTGAAGTTTAACATTAACAAATGCAAAGTACTACTACTCATTTTCCACTACACTCAGGGTAATGGAAAATGAAAAAGACGTTTGGTAATAGTGCAGTCAGATATAAAGTTTTCTGAACAGTGTAGACAAGCTGCCAAGACAGTTCATGGGGTTTTGTCAATGATGTACAGTAATTTTGCTAGCAGTGATAATAGCTGATTATCCCATTGTATAAGACAATGGTCAGTCACATCTTGAGTACTGCATACAGTTCTGGAAGCCTCATTTAGGAAGGATGTAGGGCTGCTGGTACGGGCACAGAGAAGGAAAAGATAAGCTTGCTTTCTTGCATCATTTGCAACTAATAGTACTAATAACCTCGAAGACATCACTCATCGCATTCCACTGATGATGACTGGTGAGGGATTTTTCTTTTCTTTTTTTCTGTAACTTTTTGATCTGTTCCTTTTTGGCTGAACCTTGTCTGATTCTTCTCTCCTATCTTACGTGAGTGAGTCTACATGTACTGACTGGTTTCCAGAGCGGTTTTATTTTTTCTTTTTGCTATTTTCTTCTCCTATTATCGTTTTCTGCTTTTCGCGGAACGCTAGACTTTCCTGGAGATCGCCTTCCTAGTAGCAAAGTGGCCAGGAACAACTAACGCACACACACTGCACAAAGGTAAAAAAAAAAAAAAAAACCGATTATATTAGTCCACCCGAATATTTAAATTCATATACGGTGCTGTGTGTCTTATGTCTGTTAATTGCATGAGTTCTATGATCGATTTGTCTGTTTTACTGGACGAAAAACCCCACTTCCTGGGGAGAAAACCTTGCTATCTATGCCTGAGACCGACTATCTCAGCCACGGAGTGAAATAAGCCCATTTAAGTTGCTCGCATCATCGACGGGATTCAAACCTGGGCCTTTTCCAGCCGGAGTGGGAAGGTCGGTGACGGTACCACTGTGCTAAGCGCGCTGACCTACACAAAGGTAACATTACACATGCTTCTGGCTGTTTTACAAAGTTCTGCATCGCCACAGTGCACAATAGCGGAGTTGCCCTGACGTTCAGAAGTTACAGGAAATACTATACGTCTACTTGTACCAATACTGCATGATGGAAGAGATGAGGATTGCCAGAGCCTTGCTCTGGGGACTAAATAATGGTATTTAGAAGGACCAGCATGGGTAGCAAGCTAATATTTTTGAATCAACGAGTTCGCTAATTGTGGAGGGTAAAAAACAAATTAAGCAAAAAAATATATATTTTTCGCTTTTATTTTTAAATTTCTCCTCCGAACAAAAGTACATACGAAACCGAAGAGATTCTTTGAACGGGATCTACGGAACCCCCTGGATAACGTTATCATATACAGCTTTCATAAGTTCATAAATAACTTTTTAGTCCATTCCCTTCTTTTGTCAAAATTTTCACGATCGCCCAAAACTCCAATTTCATTATTTTTTCCTCTGGGTGGCTACTTTAAATCGATTCTCTTCTTTCGCACTTCGCTGTATTGAGCTTGACCTGCGCAAATAAGATATCCATGATACCATGTAAGTATGATAAAACTAGTTATATATATATATATATATATATATATATATCAATTATATTTATAGTCAAGGCAGATAATTTATTTCATGCCCTTCATATATCACTTCAATAGTCTAAAGAATAAAAGTTTAGATTGAAACTTCGTGGACCTTTGGTTTATTTAACGGATGATGGTCATGGATGATCTGTAAATTAAGGGGGAACCATGCCTATTAGTTTAATAATATAATAAAAAAGAATGAACATTTTGTTGTTTTTATTAACCTTAGCTGATCACTCAGTGAAGGTTCATTTTCTGTTGTAAGAGCAGTGGTTGAGACCGCCTGCACTTTGAGACCTCTTAATATAGAAAAAACAACATTCGTTGTTTTTTCTATGCTACTCTGTTAACTCTTTTCTATGTTAACTCTGCTATTCTTTCGAGTGTCTTCATTAATCTCAGCACTAATGTCCAATGCAACTTATAAATGAGTAGAAATTTCTGGCATGTCCTTGTTTGGCTTTTGGAGCTGCGGTGTTAGCATTTCTTCAGCCGTGTCTTGCATGTTTTGGTTTTCAATTTCAAGTTCTTCGGTAGTTAAATCTTCAAAATGTGAGTCAAGTAAATTAGGGGCATCCAACCTTTTTTGGCTAAAGGCCAAAACAGATAAAATTCCGAAGGTCGCAGGCAGCATGGATTCTCGCAGGAACAGGCCGCGAGCCGCAAGAACAGTTCCATACCATTACAATCACATTTTTCGAAAAAAATTTAATTTTGATTATCAATTTATATTTAGTTTATTTATTTTTTTTTTTACAATTATTACTTAAATATGAAACTCCAACAATTATTGCAAAACACAAGTAACATGTATAGTTGGAAGACATTTGTATGTGGTAGTTTTCCATGGAATCTAGATTTTAATAATGACCACTCTCTTACCACATGAATATTAAGATAGTTTATTTAGATATTAACTAAATCACTATACATTAAGATACCGTTTCGGGAACCTTGCCGTTAACCTATCCTCAGACTATACATAGCATGTAATCAAAAATTCTGATTAACTTTAATTTCCAATGATTCAAATGGAATAGAACAGATAAAAACTAATAATGTATAATGTAATAAATAATATGTAATGTACCATGCATAAATTGAATGTAGTAATTATCCACTAAAAGTTTTATATAGGTAATATTAATTTTAACATAACAGCAATCTGGTTTATTCTTTTTCTTTCTGTCCTTTAAAAAAAAAAACAACATCCTACGTATAGTCTAAGGATTAGGTTCCAGCAAGGTTCCCGAAACATTACGATAATGTACAGTGATTTAGTTAATAGACAAATAAATTATCTTAATAATCACGTGGTATGAGTCATTGTAGAAAACTAATAACATTCTTATTACTGCATATGATTATAATAGTCAAATACTGAGGAAGATACATAAAACAGCATAAGAAAGCAATGCAAAAAAAATTTATATTACGAAAAACGGACATTTTCAAAAGCCAATGCGAAACAATATTTTGTGACAGCTGCTTTTAAACTCAGGGGACGCATAACACTTAGGGCTGATTACATAGTTGTTGGTCGCACAATGGACGGTTCGAGTTGGAGAACTCTGAAGTATCTTCTATAAAAAAATCTTCAGCTCATGATACACACGCGGAACTGGCGTTCCGCGTGTGTATCATGTGCTGACTCTCCCAGTCCAATATTACTTTAGATACAACAAGGCCCGGTTTTCTCTAATTTGTATTCATATTTGATGTCTTAACCTCCTTCCACGCTACTTCTTCCGCCCATGAGAATTTTTAGCTTATTTTAAAGGGATCCTATTAATGTTATGAATAATGTTTAAAGGGACTCTTAAAGAAAAATCAATAAATGAATCAAGTACAGTAAATGTACGACAAAGAAATTGGTTTGTCGTACATTTCCTTGACTAATTGTATTATTATTATTATTATTATTGCTCTTATATTCTTTCTCCCTAATTGGGGGTTCCACCTCGCGACGGGTATTGCTACCAAGTACATGGGGGGTGGTTGGTGTTATGTCTGTTGTTACTTGTTGGTCGAGGAACTCTCTGACTGTCCTACAGGTGTTCAGAATTGCGACTTTCTGTAGCTCCTTGTAGGTGTTCGCAGGGAGACCTATTGTTGCTAGGCTGTTATGTAGGGTTTTTGGCACCATATCGATGGTTGACACGATGATCGGTATGTTTGTTACTTGTTGCATATGTCACATCTCTTTGATCTCCTGTCTTAGGTTCGTGTACTTCCTGATTTTTTACCCATGGGTTTTCTGCAGGTTGCCAGTGTTGGGTACCGCTATGTCAATCAGATAGGCAGCCTTTTCCTTCTTCTCCACAAGGGTTATGTCCGGTCTGTTGAGCGATATTGTCTTATCCGTTATTATGGTGCGGTTCCAGTACAGCTTGTGGGATGGGGGTCTCTAGCACTTCCTGGGGTTCATACTTGTGGTGCGATACACTTTCATTGATCAACCTGTATTTTCTTGCTAGCTTCTGATGTATTATCCTGGCTACTTGGTCGTTTCTACGAGTGTACTCCGTCTGGGTGATCACCTGACATCCCCCGTTGATGTGCTGGATCGTTTCTGAGGCCAGGTGGCATCGTCGACATGTGTCATCTGACACTCCGGGCTCCTTGGCGATGTATTTTCTATAGTTTCTGGTGTTGATTACCTGGTCTTGAATGGCGAGCATAAATCCTTCAGTCTCAGGGAAGAGCGTCCCGCTCGTGAGCCATACATTGGAAGAAATTTTATCTATGTGATCTGTTGTGTCTGCCGTGGAGTGTCTTCTTTGCCCATCTTTCTCCCTTCGTTTGTGCCTTCTGGATGGGAGAGGACTCCTCGCTTAGGTTGAGTGGGGTATACCACTTGTCTATCTTCGTTATGGCCTGCTGGAGTGGTGCTGGTGTTTCTGGAAGTAATCCTTCATGTTAGCTATCGCTGTTTTCCGTTGCGCGATGAGGTCTATCACGTCCCTTCCTCCTTCTTTACGAGCAGTTGTCAGTTTCTCCACGGCTGACTTCGGGTGGTGTTGACGGCTCTTGGTCATTATTGTCCTTCTCATGATATCCTCCAGCTCGGTGTTAGTTCAATCTGTGATCTCCAAGGAGTATGTTACCATTATTATTATTATTTCCTCCTAAGACACACCCGGTTACGGCTGTTGACCAGGAGGTATACATACATTTTTTTTTTTTTTGTCCTTGCTTTTTCCAATTATATATGGGGTCAGCATTTTTATTGTTTTGGCATGCAATTTTTACGGCCGGATGCCCTTCCTGACGCAAACCCTCACCCTTTATCCGGGCTGTGGATATGCGGTGGTCATTCCCTGACCATCCTCATCTCCGTATTTGGTGGTCACGGGCTCGAACCCCGGTCTAATCAAGAAGCGTGTGCTACGTACTACTGCTCCTGCCCACCTGGCTATGGAGGCGCCGAGGTACACATACAAATATAAGAATATAAATTATACTTATCACTACCCACTTATACACATTGTAATACTATTATACACATCATTATCCTATTACTATATAGTTATTTTTACATTCAAAACATAATTTGTAATTTTACAAGAAATTAAAACATTTAAGAATGTTCGCATCTGCACGACTATTTACAGCGAGATAGTTTAACAGAAAACATAACAGAAGCGCCAGTGCGGAAATAATACAGTATGATGAGTATGATTTGTTTTTCTACACATTCAGTTTACCTTCCCGAATTCTTTATTTCCTGCATTCTGTTGGCTTCACTTGCTTGCAGCATTTAAAAGTGGGGTAACACATTCTGAAAAACTTCCGTCCTGTATTTCTTATCTGTGAAAAGCTTTTCTGGGTCTACTTGAAGATCGTTGTAGATCTTGACAGTGTTGGACGGAAAAATATCGCTGCAGACTTCCCAGCTGCGTGAGTGTGCTAAAGAGTGGAGGTGATGGCTTTTATTGGCTCATCTTTGCGTCATGTGACGCAAAGATGCGTCGACCAAAATGGCGCGAACCGAGAACATTTCGAGTCAGCAAGTATTCATTCGGCTTTCGGCGAGTGGAGTCTTCGGGTCAGCTGTTTCGTGAGCGCGTTCGACACCATTTGTGGCCGAGCGTACTGGCAAGACTAAGGCACAAGTGCCGATCAACTTATACTCCATAATTAGGTCATATCTCTCCGAGAGACGCATCATCGTGGAAGCACCTTATGGTAGAGTGAATCGTGATGTCCGCAGGGGCTGTCCCCAGGGTTCTGTTCTGGGGCCGCTCCTGTGGAATATGGTTCTGGACGAATTCTTGGCTTTGCACCTCGGTGATGTGCGCTCCCTGGCCTTTGCTGATGATTTGGTCCTCACCATTGCTGCAGATAGCAGGGCCCAGCTAGAGGAAAAGGCCAATCAGGCAATGCTGATATTGCAAAACTGGACCAGAACCCACTGCCTGACAATATCAACAACAAAGACGTCCTCCATCCTGCTAAAAGGCAAGCTTGATATACGTAGACCGCCACAAATAAAGGTGGGACCTACCACAATAAAATTAGTGACCCAGTTAAAATATTTAGGGGTTATACTGGATGGTAATCTTACCTTTAAACACCATCTAACGTATATCAGAGCCAAAATTAAAAGATACTCTGGATTGGTGGCTAGGATCGCCAGGCGGGACTGGGGGTTAAACCAACGCACCCTGTCATTGTTTTATAAAACAACCTTCCTATCCATCATCACTTACGCCTCAGCAATATGGTTTCCCAAAACAGCAACTGTAGCAAACCGACGCATCCTTGATGCAACGCAAAGAACCATCCTACTGACAGTTACACGTGCTTGTAGGACACCAGTACCCACGCACTGCAGGTCTTGGCCGGAGCTCTCCCCCTTGACTTAGAGATCACGCGCAGGGGAATGAACTACCACATAGAGAAAGGAATACCTTGTACATACCATGGCTATACTGTGGACGTTAATGCACCACACACAAAAATGAAAAGACAAGACTGCAAAAACACCTGATGCAAGTTTGGCAGGAGCGCTGGGCCAACTCAAATAAGGGAAATATCACCAGGAAATTCATTCCGAACATCGACAGGATGTACCCCAATCCCCCAACTTGGTTTCAACCTGGCTTATACACCACCTATTTATTGACTGGTCACGGGGCCTTTAAAGCCAAGCTGGCAGCGCTGGGGTTGAGGTGGATCCGAGCTGTGCCTGTGGGGAGCTTGAGTGCTGGGAGCACACTATGTATGTTGCACCCATTATGAGGACCTCAGGTGCAGACTGATCACTGCAATACACTACCTCCCCAAGAACTTGGAATCACATCTATTGGACTCACTAGAGGAATACAGGGAGCTAAAGGAATATGCCCAAAAACTATTTGGTAGGCGTAAAACACTGATAGCCATCTACAGAAGATAAAAATAAAAAATAATAAAATAAAATAAATAAATAAATAAAAAGAGACACAGAACACGCGTGGAGAGGATTCAAGGAGAACCTGCCTCAGGAACCTGCTCACTACTAATCATCTAAAACCAGCGATCGCAAGAATAACCCCATGGAGATGCGGATCTTCCCATGATGAAGAGAACCACAGCCATTGCTAACAGACTAACAACGGACCTGACCAGTGTTCATAGCTGTAGGACAAATCTGGATACCAAACGCTACCAATGACAGAGAAGACCGACGAAGATAGAGAAACTCCAAGTTTCTGCCTCAACGGAGCCATATTGGCTCAAGGCTCTGCACTCTCTTGTGCAGTGCAATTCTTTTACTCCCACACCCGGCAGGGGAGGGAGGTGACGGCTTGCTGTCTCCTCTCTTCCCTGCCACACCATTCCTTCCCTCTGGTGGGGCATGGGCATGCCTCACTGAATAATTGGGGGTCACCTACCCTATCGACCCTCTTCTTCCTATTTCACCCCCCAGCCTTCACTCTCCCCTCCCAGCACTTTCTCTTGCACAGTGTATAGCCCTACACGTCCAAATTTAAAATACACCAAAAAAATTTCGCCCAACCTTTTAGGCACTTCAGAAACAGGCCTTCAGAGTCAAACCCCATATTAGCGCTTTAATGTAAGTGAATTAAAATCAACCACGGTCGTTCCAATTTTATTTTAGGTCCTAGCCACTAAAATCCCAGGAAAGTAAGTGGCAGGACCTGCCAGAGTACAATTGACTCAATGGTAACACCCGGCTAACCTCCACGTGGCGAGGCATGGGCAACGTCGGGTCCCATTAGGGGCCTGGCGGAAAATAAGCCGGATAAACAATGGGCACAACATATAACACTACTCATGACCCACACACTTCTAAATCTCTGGCTTTGACAGGGTACTGTCACCGATACATAGAACATTCGCGGAGATGGGAGAAATCCCAGGAGCCGCTAGACCCTCAATATACCTCATACCTCATACCTCATGTTTCGTGAGCGTGAGAATGTTCTTTGTGATGATTATGTGTATCCACAGTGTGACATCCAAGTTGGCGTATAGAATAGCCCTTGAGATGGTAAATGGCAGTGTAGTAATCCTGTTTAACCATCATCTCAGGACCAAGTACTCTAAACCTAGGAAAGCTTGATATCAGTATCCGGGGCAGAGCACCAAATCTCAGATACGCAATACATCTTAAAATGTATTGCTTAATAAGGTCGGGGTTCCTGATGACTGCCAGCTCCTGTCTGGAGGTCCATAGTGCTGCATAAGTTTTCTTCTTTATATGTCCGAGATGTGGTGTGAAGTTCAGGATTTTGTCCCATTTCAAACCAAGATCAACATGTGTGTGAGCTTTTTTAACTTCGCCTCCATTCACGAGTATTGATATGTGGTTCTTAATTATCATGTTGGTGAAAACCATTTGTGCCGTCTGGTGTTCATTTAATTGGAGCCCCATGCAATTGAGGTATTCTTGCAACTCGACGATTTTTGAATTTGCTTCATTGTTGCATTGCTAGGCTGTCTTTTGATCGTTCGAGGTTATGAAAAATTTCAAGTCGTCTGCATAAACGACAATTTTTTTTTTTTTTTTATTTTGGGCAAGGAAAGGATGTAGTGCTGCCACAAAGAGCGTAGCAGAGAGGACGCCACCTTGCGAGACTCCCCTGTTGACTTGGAAGGTCGCTTTGGAAGTTCCGTTAATGGAAATATTCCTTTAAGATGATATTAATAGGTGAGCATGAAAATGCTGTCAAAATCAGATGCAACGTCTAAGAAGACAATATCTAATTGCTCTCTGAAGTTAAGGGCAGGTTGGATTCGAAATAGTCTCGTGAGATTATTGGTATCGATCTTTGTGTGGTACGTATTCCATCTTGGAAAGTGGTTTGCGCTTAAGATTTTTTGAAAAATGTGAAAGAGCAGGTCTATGATGCATACACTGCTGATCTAATCATGAAGAGTGGAAATTTGCCAGGCCCAATTGTGGCTTTATTCCGGAAGCTATTAACTGCGGCTTTAACGTCGTGTCTAGTGATATTAATTTCAGACAGATCTACATTCCTGGGTATTTTTTCATTTGCTAATCGCTTCACGGATTTTCTTTGTGTTGGCCTCACTATCACTTGATTTTCTGTCAGAGGAGTTCCAAAGGTGGCTTGGGCTCATTATGAAAAGATGTGCTCGGATGAGCGAAAGAGCAAAAATGGCGCGAACCAAGAACATTTCGTTTCTGCGCATCCGGACAAAGAAATAATAATCGACGGATTTCTATTGGTCCGTTTAAATTTGGGATGACTACAAATCTTTCTAAAAGACCAAATATAAAATTTCGTGAAAATCAGTCCGTTAGGAGTCGAGCTGTTACATGAAGACACACGAAAGGACATAAGGCAATAGACGTATTATGCATATATGCTAACGCGCCTAATAAAAACAGCGTAAACGGTAATCTCTACTCAACAAATAGCTTTTCGGGTTGGAAAAACGATGATTTATTTTTACTCAGCTTGGAGTAATAGCATTACTCCAAGCATACTACCAAAGCATTGATAGTATGCTTTTTTAATATTTATGGTACTTAATTTTAAAATGTCGTTATAACGATGAGAGGGATGTCGCAAAAGGAGTACTGGTGATAATTTTCAAGTGTCATCATAATGAAATGTCGTTGGTTGTCATATTTTATAAAGTCTTGCTTATGCAATAAACATAAAGATTCGTTTTATAAATTGACACTATACTGTATACAACGCTGCTCAAAAATAATATAAAGCTCCAGCAGATAGGTTGTACAATACAATTCAATTTCAATGGAAAACCTAATTATAATACAGTAGATGAAAATGAACAGTTAACATAATGGATGAACACTGAAAATCCTTTTGCAAACCCAAATTTTTCAAGAAATCCCTAGATCTATCTTTAAAACATGAAAAAATATACAATCCTTTATACCACTTTGCCTAATCCTAGCGTTCCTTTTGCAAACCCAAATTTTTCAAGAAATCCCTAGATCTATCTTTAAAACATGACAAAATACACTATCCTTTATACCACTTTGCGTAATCCTAGCGTTCCGAGGAACATGGGTTGCAAACCAATGTCATAGCATTTAAACATAATATGTGTTATTAGTTCCAGGTTTTCGCTTACGTTTCTTTCTTTATTTTGTTAGCACTGCTTGGAGAAAATAAAAACTGAATGAATATGGTAAGCGGGATAGTGTTACGGTGGTTCTTTATTTATTCTTTATTATTATTATTATTTTTTTAAATATTCCTTCTACACAAAGCACGTAAGGTGAAGTTGTTATCTCCGTCACTTGAGTAACCGATGTGTTCTTAGTATCCCTGGGGCTATGACCGACATTTGTTTTGCTTGTTGCTTAAATTGCTTTGTATGAAAGGGAGAACGGGAAAAATTGAGGCCGGAAAATACCTTCTTCCATGAAGAAAGCAATAGTTTCTCTTTCGCTATTAGAAATGTGTCTTGAGTGAGAGCAACCGTTATGCATGCGTCACACTGAATAAATATCCCAGGGGTGTGTGTGCAACTTTTAAGCATTTCCTTTCAACCTTTGTTGTGAAACCAACTGATGAAAACAACGGTTCAACGTAATTTTTTCCAACAACAGAGCTGTCCTGGAATTTCCACCTTCTCTTTTTAAAGTCATTTGAAGTATAATACTGTAATTATGTACACTGTATGGGAATAACTAGAGTCGTTAAAATTGGGGGCTCAAATAAATGAAAGAGAGGAAACTTCTAAGCTTAATTTTCTATACAATCCCGTAGCTCTGATTGCTGATAACAATTTCTGTTGGGAGTTTTAAGTCTGAAATTGAAATGCTACTTCTGCTAAGATAATTATGATTATTCTTTCGCAAATATTTCTCTGTTCTACTAGTTTATTTCAAAGAATGCTAAAGTTTTAAAAGTTTAATACTCAACCAAATAGCTTCCTTAATTGGAGGCAACCGATTCACAAGAGGACGATTAAAAGTGCTGCCTGCTATATGAGAGCAGAACTTTCAATCGTCCTCCTATGAACCGTTAAGTCTGAACTCACTAGGATAAAATTTCGCTTGACAATGCAAGTAGGTACAGTTATCAGGGAAAACTATTAACGTTTTAAACTAATTAAGTAGCGTGAAACCAGTTTCTTTAAGATTTAAAAGCACTGATGTAGTAAAACCGACGGAAAACAGTGGAGTGGAAATAAGTGTTCTCCAGCTTGAAAATTAGAATTTCAAAACAAATACGATTTTTGTGATACTTCTAAAGCAGCATTGGGCAAAATTTATTCAAAATATCTAATAACGAATAAGAATAAAAACTACTTATTTTATTCGAGAATAAAAATAATTTTATTATTCAAAACGAAAATTATTCTGTTACGAAGAATAAATTATTCATTATTCGTTATTCGTATAATTTTTTATTCATAATTTAATTTCACGAATAGTTTTAATACAGTGTTATTCAAGATAATTTTTTATAGGGACTAACCATTGCAAGTTAAAAGGTAAAAAAATTTGCTCATTACAATTTGAGGAAATGAAGTGTGTGGGTGTTGTAAACGCCAACCATTCACTTACAGTTTTGACGGCCAGCTTCCTTGACTGATGCCGTCCAGTTTTCTTTTTAGTGCATAATTAAGAGTATTTTGGTGGTCTAGTCCATCTTCTAAAAATTCACCTTCAGCACACCACTTTCTTAAAAATTTAATCAGTCAGTTCATGTGATTTAGGCAGACTGATCATGGTGGCAAAAAAGAAAAGCTTTTCAAAGGCAGCAGAAGATGGTAATGGTGTACTGCACTTAAAAACGTTTTTCATTTTTGGCTATTTTTCACGGTTAGTCAATTCCTGACTTTCGTTATCGAAATAAAGCAGAACTTTAAGCTCTATCCCCAAATTACGACAGTTCTATTAAAACTTCTTTTGCATTCAGTTCCAAGCTCAAAAAAAAAGTCATGATGAGACCTGTGCAGGCTGCACAGGTTTCATCACGATTGTCCTGATGGCGATTGTCCCTCTGAACATATTTCTGCCGCCGTTATTCGTTTGAACAGTGATAGCAGTTTCTCAGAGTACAATAAGGATTCCACACAAGGTAACCATACAAGACCTCTTCATCAGGAGAAGGACATTAATCACCATCTACAATGACTGACATCAAGTACCACTAATGAGACACCAGCCAGCACAATGTAAAGGCTGCAACTAAAGATGAGGGACACAAGCACAAGGACGGAGCTTGCCCCATGAATAAAGAAACTTGAAACAATAGCTGCCAATAGCCATATGGCGATCTGAAGAGGGCACTCTAGCCTCCTTCACCTTTAAACCTACTTCCCTGGGGGGAGGGGGGACATTTTCGTCCTCCTCTCCTCTCCACCCTATATCTTCTACTCTGGTGGGACATGGGCATGTCCCACTGAAAACTGGGGCTACCTACTCTATTGGCCCCATATTTCTGTCTTTCTCCCCCCAGCCTTCTGCCTCCCCCCCTCTCTATCTATAAGCTAGCGAAAGCCCTACCCAAAAACCTAACATATCTAAATTACCTTACGCCCATAACTTGGCCTAGCAAAACTAAGCGATTCTACCCCTACGTCGACGCGTTTCTGTCTCTTTTTTTTTTTTTTTTTTTTTTTTTTTTTTTAAGGTCCTAGCCGCCGAAATCTCAGGAAATTAAGTGGCAGGACCTGCCAGAGTGAAACAGACTACTGGGTTCCTGGTCTGCCTCCACGGGGCGTAAGTGGGGCAACGTTGGGCCTCAGTAGGGGCCCAGCGGCTAAATGACCAGATGAACAACGGTACAAGGCATCACACATATACAAAGTCCATACACTTTTAAATCTCTGGCTTTTCCAGTCAACTGGTTCACCCACAATGTAAACTACGCGGAGATGGGGGGAACCCCTTGTGCCGTTTGACCCTAAATACACTTACACTTACACTTACTTACAAGGTAACCATTCATTTTTAGGGTCCGCAGTCTAACGAAGGACCCTTGTAATGTCACTTGGTTGTCTGTCTGTCTGTCACAGCATTGTATCTCTGGAACCACTCAACCTGCTGACTTGAAATTTGCATGGGTTTGTACATCATGTCGCCAACATAACGCCATATTGATCGTTGTTGACAAAATTCTGTCTGAGAAATGGGGAGGGTAAAATGTGGGGGGACAAAAATGTTGTCGACAACCTATAGCTTATTATACTGTTGAAAAGAGCTGGTTGAAAAGAGTAGGTTTAAAATTTAATTTTGAAATATATTTTAAATTAAAAATGGCGGCGTCAGACAGGAAAATGTGAGTAATTTTCGTATCCTCCTTCTACTTCCGTCGCTAATGGAGCTAAAAATTTAAAAATCACATTAGCTATGCGTACAGGGCGTTTGACACTCTCTGGAGGCCAAGTGTCCTCGGCAGGCTCCGGGAGGCTAACCTGCCAGGAAATCTATACAAATGCATCAGTACATACCTCTCAGACAGATCAGTCACAGTCACTGCTCCGTATTGCTCCGTATCACGGTTAATACACTGAGGATGCCCACAGGGTTCCGTTCTGGGCCCTCTTCTTTGGAATGTCGTCCTAGACGGCTTCCTAAATCTCAACCTTGGAAACGTCACATCCCAGGCTTACGCAGACGATCTTATTCTGATGCTTGCTGAGGACTCCAGAGCACAATTAGAGAACTCCGCAAATGGAGCAGTCACTATCCTGCAAGACTGGGCTGACAACAACAAACTCACAATTTCTCCAACCAAGACATGTTCAGTCCTACTCAGGGGGAACTTAGATATTAGGAGACCTCCCCAAGTACAGGGGAAAACCGTCAAACTCGCAACGGAATTAAAACATTTGGGAGTCATGCTCGATAGGAATCTATCCTTCACACCACATCTGACATACATCAGGAATAAAATCAGAAACTATTCTGCACTCTTTGCAAGAGTCACCCGTAAGGACTGGGGCTTGAGGAAAAGGACCCTTGCCCTCTTCTATACGACAGTATTCCTGCCAGCCATTTCATATGCCTCCGGAGTCTGGTATCACAAAGCGACCACCGCGGTCAACATGAGAAAACTCGAGACGATACAAAGATATACCCTGCTAACGATCTCCAGAACCTGCAGGACGGTGAGTACTCACGCGCTGCAGGTCCTTATGGGTGCCCTCCCCCTGGACCTGGAGATCGTTCGTCGCGGAATCCTACACCACCTCAGCAAAGGAAAAACGTCCACCTGCCTGAACTACACGATTGACTTAGCCAATGACCCTAAAATGGAAAAGAAGCGACTCACACTGCATCTCCAACAGACCTGGCAAACCCGCTGGGAAAATTCAATCAAGGGTGAAATCACCCGGAAATTTGTGCCGACAATTCAGACGGTATATCCAAAATATCCCCACTGGCTGTCTCCAGGACTCCTGGTCACAAAACTACCTACCCACCGGACACGGTGCATTCAGACACAAGTTATCAGGCTTCCGACTCAGTGACACTCCTCTCTGCCACTGTGGCCAAACAGAAACATGGGAGCACCTCATGTATTACTGTCACCTGTATCAAGATCTACGCTGCCGGCTCATCACTGAAATTCGATTCACACTACAGAACCAGGAACACCTCATCCTAGAAGAAGAAGACAGCTACAAAGCGCTAACAAAATTCGCTCAGGGCCTCTTCAGCAGAAGACGGACCTTCCCCCAGCCGCAACCACTGCAATGAAGAGAATGCAAGTACCCATCAAAGCTGCCCATAATCTGAAAAACAATTCGACACCACTAAGGACCACCAGAACAAATCAAACCCGCAGGGATCCGACTTCATAACAGAAGGAACAAAATGAAATCGCAAATGCACATACAAACTGACTGGACTAAATAACCTCGGATGGGATCCTAACCAATGAATGGCTACAAAATAAACTGGACTTTTGTAAACCTCGGATGGGACAATGTCCCAGAAATGACATTCCACCGACTGAAGAAACTAGCCTTATTGGCGATCTGACCTGGCGCCATTGCCTGACCCACTTTTCTTCCCTTTCCCTGGCCGGGGGGGGGGGGGGTGACGGTCACTCTGTCTCCTTCCCTCCTTGCCACCCACACTTTCCCTTCTGGTGGGGCATGGGCATGCCCCACCAAATCTTGGAGTCACCCTCCCTATCGACTCCATTATTCTGTCTGTCGTCCCCCCAGCCTTCAGTCTCCCTCCCATTCTACCTGCACGCAAGCGAAAGCCCCACACATCCAAACTTAATTACAGCCAAATTAGATTCGCCCACAATTTTCGGCCTCACAATTCTAGCACAACCACCACGCGATAACCTCTCAAATTTTTTTTTTCTTTTTACTTAGTTATTTTTATTTTTAATTTTTATTTTATTTATTTGTTTATTTTATTTTATTTTTTTAAGGTCCTAGCCACTGAAATCTCAGGAATTAGGTGGAAGGACCTGCCAGAGTACTTATTTAAAATATTGGTGTACCTGGTCTGCCTCCACGGGGCGAAGTGTAGGCAACGTCTGGCCTCAGCAGAGGCCTGGCAGCTAAATGGCCAGAAGAACAACGGTACAAAACACTACTCATGTACAATATCCATAAATCTCTGGCCTTTACAGCGTACTGTATCACACGACAATGTAAACTACGCGGAGATGGGGGGGAACCCCTGGTGCCGTTTGACCCCAAACACACTTTACACTTTACTAGATATGCGTACACAAGGACTGGGGTCTTAAAGGACCAACTCAACGCCTTCTACGACTTATGCTACTATAAATGACCCGCGCATGTAGAACGACATCAACTGCCGCCCAACAGCTACTAACAGGCTGCCTTCCCTTGGATCTCCACGTCGCTTTTATCGGACTCTCTCATGCCATCAAGAATAATAAGGAATCTGAATTCCTCGCTATTCAAACCCGTACCGATACCGACATCAAACAGGAACATAAATGTGTGTGTGTGGCTAGAATTGATAAACCTATGGCAAACCCGCTGGAATAACTCCACAACTGGTGCAACTACTAAATTTTTCCTCCCCGAGGTAAACTACATCAACAAACAACGTTCCACTTGGTTCTTCCCAAACGTCTATGCTTCCTTCCTATTAACTGGCCACGGGTCCTTCAAAAGACGCCTTCTAGAGTTCGGCCTAGTCGAGGATGCCCTCTGTATCTGCGGAGAACCTGAAGACTGGGACCACGTGATGCACTCATGCAACGTGTACTTAGACCTAAATCCAACTACTCCTAGACCTTCACACTACATCATTTTGGCCAGAAACCAAGTTACTGGAATCTAACGATGCTTTCCGTGCACTAACCACTTATGCAAACGAGGTCTTTCGTCGTCGCTGGAATCACCTGCAACTACCGAACACTACTCCTGGATAACCTCCTCCACACAGCAACTGATACCCAGCACCGGAAGCTTCCAGTCATGAAATTGAAAATTGAGGCCAGCCCTGCCGACGCCGCTCCGTGATTCTCCATTGTGACGATCCTGGACTCTTTAATTAGAACTTTTTTTTTTTAGAACCAAATATCTAGGTGTTCTATTAGATGATAAAATAGTTTCCAGCCACACGGTGGACAGGATCTCCAGGAAAGATTGGGGCCTGACTAAGAAGTAATGAGCCTCGTGGCAGAGGAAAAAAATGCATGGGATGCATTTAAACTATCAGACGACACAGAAGCCTATGGCAGATATAAGCTAATCTGTAATGAAGTCAAAAAGGAGGTTAGGCAGGTGAAGGCAGCTTACGAGAAATCTTTGGCAAAGGATGCAAAGAAAAACAGCAAAGAGTTCTTTACTTATGTAAACTCTAGAAGGAAATGAATGAATCACATGGAACCACTTAACATAGATGGGTTGACTTTTGATGATCATGCTCAGGTAACTGATAAACTGAATGAGTATTTTGCATCTACATTCACACATGAGTTATTCAATGAGGGGAATGCCAGAACTTTATCAAACTCTAACAGGCAGCTAAGCGATTTTGTAATAACTGAGAGCAACGTGGGGGAGAAATTGTTGAAGTTAAACATAAAAAAGGCACCTAGGGTGGATGGAATCTATCCAGTATATTGAAGGCAGCGAGGAAAGTTAGCAAACCCTTAGCCATAATTATAAGAGCATCCTTAGATTAAGGAGAGGTCCCCATGAACTGGAGATGTGCAAATGTATCCCCAGTTCACAAAGGGGGTTCAAATGGTGACACAAATAATTATAGGCCTGTTAGTTTAACTTCTGTTCCGATGAAAACAATGGAATCAATTGGTGAGGCAATACAGTATCAGCTAGACAAGACTGCAGTAACATACTGGTGTGCAAAACTTAAGAACCAACACTATTTCTAAAGGTTAAAACCACAAAATCAAACGAAACAGCCTGTGGCGATTTGCATAATTGTAACCGTTCAGTAGAAAGCTGGTGCACATGCAAAAATTTGAATCGTGATGAGAGGGCTCACAGGGGCTCACATCTGGTGAGTATGGGCTTGGCATAGCCAGGGTCCAGAGCTGAATATCATCATCATTCTTCTCTTTCTTGTGATTCCTTTCTAGCTTCCTTGCACTATAAAAACACAGTTACAGACTTTCGATTGGTTTCATACAGTGCTACAGACAACGAAATGGCCAGCAGACAATATCTGCATGACTTTACCCGAGGTCGAATAATTGGGAAGCTGGAGGAGGGTCGAAGTGCGAGGAGTGTGGCTGCAGAGTTTGGTATCGCCCATAGCATCGTCTCACGTGCGTGGTCGGCCTTCAGAACGAGAGGTACAGCTGTTCGAAGGAGCAGTGTTGGTCGTCCACGAAAAACAACGCCCGATAATGACCGCTATATATACTCCTACAGGCCAAGAGGGACCGAGACCAGACAGAGGAATCCATTGCAAACCAGCTGCATAGGAGCACAGGACGCAGGATATCGCGGTTTACTGTGGCCAGGCGACTGCACAAAGGTGGACTGTTTGCCCGACGGCCCGTAAGCTGTGTCCCTTTAACACCTGCCCATCGGAGACACCGTTTACAGTGGTGAATCGAACACAAGGACTGGACAGCAGCGCAATGGGGTAAGGTATTCTTTACTGATGAGAGTAGATTCAGTCTCAGCAGCGATTCTGGGAGTCAACTAATCTGGCGAGAGGTTGGCATATGGTATCACCCCGCAAACATCACTGAAAGGGATTGATATGGCGGTAGAGGTTTTCTCGTCTGGGCAGGCGTTATCTTGGATGGACGTACACAACTCCAGATACTGGAAGACGGTACTGTAACCAGTGTGCACGCCATTGTGCTGAGGTAATCCTTCCCCATGTGCGTCTGTGCCGAGGTGCCATTGGCCCCGAGTTCGTATTTATGGATGATTACGCCACACCCCATCGCACTGCAGCTGTTGATATATGCTTTTGGAAAGTGAGGACATTGTTCGTGTGGATTGGCCTGCCCGATCCCGCGATCTAAATCCGATCGGGCACATATGGGACGCTCTGGGGAGACGCCTAGCGGCACGTCCACACCCACCAGAAAATGTTCATCAGCTGAAGGTGGCGCTGACAGAGGAATGGACGATGTTACCGCAAGAACTTATCAACAACATTGTTCTAAGTAAGGACAGGCAGTGCAAAGCCTGCATCGACATTAAGGGTGGCCATATCACCCCTTGAGGACCTCCTCTTCCCTTTGTTCCATCTTTGGCAGTGATGCATCTGTATCATGGCAGCAAGTGCTATGTTGCCATTTTTGAATAAAGTCCCTCTGTACCGTTTTGTTTCCGTTGTTGTTTCCTTCATAATTTCTGTACCTCATGAGGTTCCTTTGGTATGCTTTTCCCATATCCAGGCCACTCCTATGAGAAGCTACAGATGAATACCTAACCGGTCCTTAAGTTTTGCACACCCGTGTACTACGCCAGATTTTTCATTAGAATCCAAATTAACAATTCGGTTTCTATTCCCTAATAGCATAAAGACCCTTTCCAGGCAGTCAATGGAACAGGTAATGTCCTGAGATGGAGGACAGTGCAGTGAAATTATGTAAAAAGATATATGCTCTATAGCTATTAAAATATGTGTTGCATTTTGAGTACATAAACCTGATATAACAGTTTAACTGATATCATTATTGATGTCATCATTTGTGTACCTCACGAAGTTCCTTTGGTATGCTTTTCCCATATCCAGGCCACTCCTATGAAAAGCTACAGGTGAAAACCTGACTGGTCCTTAACTTTCGCACACCAGTGTAGTTCAGATATAGCATGGGTTTGTTAAGGGGAAGTCTTGTCTGACCAATTTGATTGGATACTGCGATGTGGTCACTAGTACTTCCTGGGGTTAATACTTGTAGTGCGGTACACTTTCATTGATCAACCGGTATTTCCTTGCTAGGTTCTGATGTATTATCCTGGCTACCTGGTCGTGTCTACGAATGTACTCCGTCTGGGTGACCACCTTGCATCCCGCGATGATGTGTTGGATTGTTTCTGGGGCCAGGTGGTATCGTCGACAACATGTGTCATCTCACACATCGAGCTCCTTGGCGATGTATTTTCTATAGTTTCTGGTGTTGATTACATGGTCTTGGATGGCGAGCATAAATCCTTCAGTCTCAGGGAAGAGCGTCCCGCTCGTGAGCCATGCAGTGGAAGAAATTTGATCTATGTGATTTTGATGTAGGTTATTGTTGTGTCTGCCGTGGAGTGTCTTCTTTGCCCATCTTTCTAGCTTCGTTGTGCCTTCTGGATGGGTGGGGACTCTTCGCTTAGGTTGATTGGGGTATACCGCTTGTCTATCTTCCTTATGTCCTGGTGTAGTGCTGCTGTGTGTTTCTAAAAGTAATTCTTCAGGTCAGCAATCGCTGTTTTCTGTTGCTCGATGAGGTATACTCCTTCTTTTCGAGCAATTGTCAGTCTCTCCACAGCTGACTTCGAGTGGTGTTGGAGGCTCTTGGTCATTATTGTCCTTGTCCTTCTCATGATATCCTCCAGCTTGGTGTTAGTCCAATCTATGATCCCGAAGGACTATTTTAGAGCTGAGACTGCCACCTACACAGTTATTATTATTATTCAGTTTATTAAGTTTACTTTCACCCCCTTACAGCTAGTTGGCTATAAAGGTGTACATGGAATTTAAAAACATATTTAGATTTATTAAAGCATAATTAGAAAAACATATACGTTAAAAGGACGATTGACAGTGTTTGACAATGCACTTCACTAGAGTTGGTATACTATATTTATATGCAGGGTGTTTCAAAAGTGATGGTCAATAATTTAAAGGTGAACTGTACAGAGTACAATATCCAAAAAGGCCTATTAAACATGGGTCCTTAAGTGAATCGTTTTCGAGATATTGCGCATTTCTAGTTGGGACCGAGCAGTGACTAGGTGAACTGTACAGAGTTCGGATCCACCACTGACTTGTTTGTTTAGGTTAGGTTATGCTCATTCTCTACGTTTCTCCTCTCTCAATGCTCTGAGACGTAGCAGGCATACTACTACTTGTCAAAGGATAGTCAACATGCAAAGAGGTTACAGCAACGAAGAGTCCGCATACACTTCATGCATGGTAAAGCCAACGGTTGGCAATGCACTCGAGGCTGCACGTTTGTACCAAGAAGCATTTCCCCGCCGAAGGCAGCCCAACAGGTGCACATTCATCAGGGTGCATCAACGCCTTAGAGAGTATGAGCGATTCGCACATGGAGTACGAGCAGGTAGGCCCGGAAGAATAACACCTGATGTATTATCTTATGTTTAATAAAACCACCCTTAGCAAAGGATTCACAGTTTTTGATAAACTAGTGCTCCCATAGTCAGTGGCGGATCTTAACAGAAAATGTGCATTATCTCGAAAACGGTTCATTTGCGGCCCGATGTTCACTGGGACTTTTTTTTTTTTTTTGCTTATTTTAGTTTGTACTTTTCACCGGAACCATGGGGTTTAATATACCGTTTAACAAGAAACAAAATGATTGCTGGCGATGTTTATAACACTGTCTTCGTACATGGTCAGGAAACTCATGACTGTGAGACGACAATTGAATCTATTGTCTCTAACCTTTTTCCTAAAGATATCCCTGAACTTGACACACTTGAACAACAGGAGATAAGGCAAAATAAGGAAATGTATCAAGGTCCTACGAACATTGAACCGTTCACTCTTTTGGATCTCGGAGCTGCTATTGGTAAACTAAATAGTAAGACATGTCCCGGCACAGATCTCATTGAGAACCTTATTATAGTCAAATTTTTTTATCTTTACCCATAGATCTTATTAAATCTTATGAATAAATGCCTCCTAGAGGGACTTTTTCCTAGGCAGTGGAAAGTGACTCTGTTAAAGATCCTTCATAACCAGGGAAACCAACATCGCATCTCTGAGCTTATAGACCTATCTCGCTACTGGCTAACTTAGGAAAGCTATTTGAGAGACTTTTAGTCCCAAGACTTCAAAAAATGCTAGAAGAAACACAACTCTGTTCTAAATTTCAGTTTGATTTTAAAAAGGGAAAATAAACTGAGGAAGCAATAACAACTCTGACTTCTTTTGCACAAAACTCTGCATCCAAATATGTCCTGGCCGTGTTTGTGGACTTCGAGGGTGCTTTCGACTCGTTGTGGTGGGAGAGCGCGCTCAGGTCCTCGAGGTCTGCAAATTGTGATGATTATGTCTATAAAGTCTTACGGTCTTATTTTTGTGAACGTTCAATCAAGGTTAGTGCTAAGCATCTTACTTATAATTCTCAGGTTTCCAGAGGATGGTGTTGGGGCCTCTCCTCTGGAATGCAGTCCTGGATCAATGGCTCTTGAGAATGCATCACAATGTACTCAAAATTGCTTACGCTGATGACCTGGTGGTGGCTGTAGAAGGAAGGCTAAGAAAAATCCTTGAAGAGAAGATGCAACCTATTATCATGTAACCCCTCCTTCCGTAGCCGAGTGGTCATGAGCGGGAGTGCAGTAGCACACGCTCTTTGAGAAGACTGGGTTCAAGCCCCTGACTGCTAAATACAGTCGATCTGCCAACCCGCACTGGACCAGCGTGACAGATTATGGTCCATTTCCCTCAGCATGAATTGTTGAGGAGGCTTCCATCCTGCAGTGGGTTGATAATGGCTGCAGTTTATTTTTAACCCCTCCTTTAGCAAGAATCACTTCATGAATTCTCGTTGGAAGGATTCAACCAGACCCCTTAAATAATTTAAATAGTTTGTCAATATTAGGCCATTCTGAGCACAAAAAACATTGTTGTGTTTTCACTTTCGGTTCAAAGTAGACCGATACGTTCTCTATAGGATTTAAAACTGATTACTTGGCTAGCCAATTTAAACGTCCTACCATCCCTTCGTGTTCCTCGTGACAGTTTAAAACAGTAGAGGCCCTGTGAACTGTACCAGTTGTAATTCTGGAAAATATGATGGACCAAATATTTCAGAATTGTTTCGCAGTCTGCATTTCTGTATAGTCTTCGAGTGTTCGACAAGTATACCCCCATGTCTGATATCTGTTATAATTGAAGCATTCCACTTTGGGCAGCTGAAAAAGGAAAAACAGATAAATATCTGTTTTCTTTCTTCAATGGCCCAAAGTGGAATGCTTTAATTGCATTGCTTGTGCACGTCAATCTATGATTATAATCAGAAAATGACGAGATTCGGAACACAGTACACTAAGATTATGTGAAAAGACTGAAGGGAAAAAAAATCCCAAAAGGATGTGAGTGAAAGGAAAAGTCCGGCAGACAAGCGAGGAGAGTACTTCAGTGTGCCGCTTGCGAAAAGAGCCGAGCATTTAATGCTTCATTAAAAATAATGTATAAACGGAGCGCCATATTTCTATGTCATTTCATGCAATAAAATATATACGCTAGCCCAGGGTGGCTGAACGCTGCAGTAATGTACGAATGAAACAATGAGGCGATCTGTGCACAGAATGACGAACGCCACGTTACTAGTGTGTGTGCACTGTCTTTCCAAGCCTTTGCAACTGCAATATTTCTTAGGCGGAAGACTCTTCTGCATCTGGAAGCCTTGGATTTGTAATGCGGTATGGTATATGCCGAATTCCCTCAAGTTCTGTGAAATCGTGGAGGCTTGAGTCTGCTATATCCACTGCAACTCCAGCTCCTTGTGCTGGCATTTCTGTTCTCAGCAGCTCCTTGTTCTGGCATTTCTGTTCTCGGTAGCTCCTGGCGCTGTGGCTTTCCAACAGACTGTGAACAGATGTAGCTCTTTCCAATGAAGTTTGGACTTTGTCTGAATTTAATTATATGTATATTTATTTTTTATGTTATTTGATTATTTTCAGTTTGTTCATATCAATCTTTTTTGGTCATGGCAGGTTTTTTTTCCTCCCTGTACTTGGGCAAACAGGAGAGGGAGTATATAAGAGTACTGCTAAATTATGTGTAACTGACAGCGGGGTTGCCATTGGTTGGCTGGGACAGCTTTAAGTAATAAATATCAATATCTATGACCACAGTTTTTAGGATTATTTGAATGAAAATAAAAATATATAAATAATGCTGCAAAGGAAGAAACTGTATGCCCCACAGATGCCTAAAGCCTTCCCCGAGGGATCCTGACTACGCGCCTCGTGATGTTCCCTTTTAGGTTCATAGTACACACTGTACTATGGAAGTAGCATTTGAGAACGACCTGACGTAGCAGTCGAGTAATGAGCGACGGATGTAGGTTGATACTCCGTACTGCGTAAAAACAACAGAACTTCGCTCTCGAAGGGGAAGAAAGCCGTAGTACTTCAGAAGACGTACGAGCAACAGTGAAGGAACAAGTCACAGGATGCTGCCACCATTCCAACGGTTCAATAAAAGGAATGGCCAAAATATGAAGGACACCAGACCGTCACACGAACGGGAGTTTTTCTAAAATCCAACATCCGCGTATTTACTACACGATTCCGCTCAAAGTGCGCAACGTTCGACCATAGATCGTTCGAAGGCTACCATAGATCGTTCGGAGGAAGTATCCTTCCTCCAGCATTGCCAGGACGATCAGCATGAGCGTCACACGTTGATCATCATTCTGTTGATCATCTGGTTGCAGTTCTTGTTTCAGTTCACAGCAGAGGGATAGAACCAATATAAAACTGGTTTGCCCTGAAACAGCTCTCGCACTGACAAATTAACATAGGTATTCTGTAGCAACTTCGATCATAGCATGTTGTCCCAATAATAGTCTCTATCAAGAATTGTCAACAACGTGCCGCATACATAAAATTTTACCAACCATTAAGTTTGCAGGTCTGATAACTGACAGTGGTATAATACACATACTGGAAAAACTTAATTGCTCACATGAGATTGGCGGACTGCATGTACAAAACAAGTCGTGACCCATAAAAGTTTATGCAAACCAAAATTCCGGTAAATAACGTGAATTATTGAACCTGGAAACTTAACGGTCGATAAAACTTATGCATGCAGTCGAAGGTCTCTATCTCTCAAGTTGGTTGTCCCTATTGTCCTACATTGTCGTCACCGGGGCGTGCAACGTTACCCAAATCTTAGTTGCAGAGAACAGACACCTCCAATTATAATTGTAAATCATATAAAGAATCTCACCAATCTCCTCTATGCAATCCTTAATGATTGCTTGTTAATTGTTCTTTTCCTATTTGGCATAAGGCAACGAAGGCCATGAGGCATTAGTATTGTGTCTGTAAACCGCATGCGTTCTGTGGCCGGTTTACTAGTGTGCTCGATAAAATTCTAGAGTTTCGCAGGTAAAATTCATGCGGCAACCCTCGCCCAATGTATATATATATAAAAGGAAATAAAAGTACCTCATGTTAAGACAAGATTCGAAACTAGGCCGTTTCCACACGGTGTGGAAGGAAAAGTCATAAATGGTAGTTGCAAGGACTTCTCAATGATATATTTGCATTCTTCGACGCCCTCTACCTTCATTATCCAATTAGACACATCGGAATCTTCTAAAGATATAGTGATAATTCTATTATATTTTAGGAGACTTTAACACTACTTTTGCCTTTGATGGCAACTTTTACAGTAGGATATCTTAAACTACTAACCCCATTGAACTTTCTTGACTGTTTAATTCTCGCTATTTAACTACTACTCTGTTTAATTCAGAACCATTTCTTGTTGATTTAATAACTAGTAATTATTAAATTTATATTATTAATAATTATTAATAACCAGTAAAGTTGATGATTTAATAACCAGTAATCATTACTTGTGGTCCACATCACGTTCTTGGCCGTACTGGCCACAAGTAACAATCATACGGCACTTAAATCTACACTTGTGAGCAATGAAGCTAAATAAAAGTATTGCTAAAGGGACAGCATTGTACTAGCCATAATTAAACTCATTATCCTTGTTCCAATTGATATAAAAGAAATCAACTGGAACAAGGTACAGAGAGACTGTAATTGAAAACTGTGTTATGTCAATAAACTTCACTATCTAGATTGAACTGTTCTCAGAGTTTTCAAGATATACAGAGTGTTTCAATAATTTAAGAGTGAAAAGTAAAAAAAAAAAAAAAAAAAAAACCAACTATTATATTTAGGCCACCTGAATAATTAAATTCATCTGCCGTGCTGTGTCTTATGTCTGTTAATTGCGTGTGTTCTATGGTGATTTGTCTGTTTGCTGGACGAAAAACCCCAGTTTCTGGGGGGAAAAACCTTGCTATCTACGCCTGAGACCGACTAACTCAGCCACGGAATGAAAAAAGCCCATTAAAGTGTGAAAAGTACAAACTAAAATAAGCAAAAAAAAAGTCCCAGTGAACATCGGGCCGCAAATGAACCGTTTTCGAGATAATGCACATTTTCTGTTAAGATCCGCCACTGACTATGGAAGCACTAGTTTAGCAAAAAGCTGTGAATCCTTTGCTAAGGGTGGTTTTATTAAACATAAGATAATGCATTTTTAATTTTTGGTTACAACACTACAGGATTTTACAGATGTTACAAGATGTTCTTTCTAACACCCTTTCCTCAACATCAGGTGTTACGCTTCTGGGTCTACCTGCTCGTACTCTAGTGCGAAGCGCCCATGTTCTCTAAGGTGTTGATGTATCCTGATGAATGTGCACCTGTTGGGCTGTCTTCGGCGGGGAAATGCTTCTTGATACAAACGTGCAGTCTCGAGTGCACTGCCTTTGGCTTTACCATACATGAAGTGCATGTCCGCATACTCTTCGTTGCTCTAACCTCCTTCCATGTTGACTATCTTTTGACAAGTATGCCTGCTAAGTCTCAGAGTATTGGGAGAGGGGAAACAGAGAGAATGAGCATAACCTAACCTAAACAAACAAGTCAGTGGTACATCCCAACTAGAAATGTGCAATATCTCGAAAGCGATTCACTTAAGGACCCATGTTTACTAGGTAAACATGGGTCCTTAAGTGATGTAGTCGGTACAGTTCACCTTTCAATTATTGACCATCACTTTTGAAATATCCTGTATACATGGTGATTCACTACCAGTGCAACAAACTTGCAGGAGGTGTAGGGGACACAAAGACGAATCGGAATCACATAGCGTTGCAGGGTCGAAATGCCTTCGTCATGCGGTAGAGGACGTTGAACTGGAGGTCGCGTGAACAGCGATACCCCCTGGAAGTCAGCATTTGCGAACCGGTTCCCGAGGCAGTAGGATGGACGAGTCCAATGATTCAAACGTTGAACTGGACATGCACCTCGCGTATGGAGCTGCGGACTGTAACGGGCGCGCCGCTCTGCGCTTGTACCAGGAACGTTTCCCGCACAGGCGTGCTCCTCATCATACGATTTTCGCACGTGTGCACAGAAGGTTACGTGAGACTGGTTGTTTCACGAGAGGTACCATGAATCGAGAGCGAACGACGAGGACGCCAGACAATGAGGAGAATGTCCTACGTCTTACAGAAGGCAATCCGAATACGAGTACTCGAGCGATAGCCCAACGATTGGGTATTTCCCAATCCACTGTATGGAGGATACTGTCAACAAACCAAATGAGTTCATACCATCTGCAACGCGTCCAATCATTGGAGCCTGCGGATTATCCACTCCGAAGGACTTTTGCTACTTGGTTTCTTCAACAGAAACGGTTCGCAAATTCTGACTTCCAGCGGGATCGCTGTTCACGCGACCTCCCGTTCAACGTCCTCTACCGCATGACGAAGGCATTTCGGACCCTGCAATGCTATGTGATTCCGATTCGTCTTTGTGCCCCCTACACCTCCTGCAAGTTTGTCGCACTGGTAGTGAATCACCCTGTATACAGTACTTCAAAAAGATATTTAAGAATTGTTCTAGCAATGTAGGGAAGAAAAGAGGGGAAAAAAAACGAACTGACATTATTTGCTACATGCTAACTTGTTCAACGTCCCGCACAGGCGTGCGGGACGTTGAACAAGTTAGAACTGGTAATTACTTTGAACACAGGAAATCTGATTTGTCGGAGTTTTAAAGAGGGATGACTCTTGATGCCAGAAGGTTAAGTGAACGTTGTCCCTTTAGCCGCTCGTCTGGTGAGATGTTCCTGTGGAAGTACAGTGTACAGAGCTTGATAAAATAGGCCCAGCCAAACAGCGATCACAAACAACAAGGTAGGAAACAGAAAATGACTAGACGTAGGTGAGTGCTAGGGCTCACAATACCGGTCAAAATCTTAATACCAGTATTTCGGTATTTTTAATTTATGAAACCGGAATACCGTATTCCAAAAAGAAAAAAAAAAAAAAAAAAATTTTTTTCGCAATAAATTTTGATGACAATTAGAATGTGCAATAAAATAAGGAGAAAACAAGTAATTACTTGAATTCATTTTAAATGAAACTTTTATTACAATAATAAATATTGTAACAAAAAATTATTAAACATACATTTATTCTAAAATCAAAAAAAATACATACATACATATTGAAACTGCTAATTTGGTTATGTTTAAGCATCCACACTACCTGTCCGAATAAAGTGAGCTCTTAAGAAACATAAGCAATCAATAGTGTTATTTTTAAACTATATCTAATTTTGGTACATATTTAATTAGTGGCAGAAAACGTCTTTTTGGATTCTGTGCTGGTTGGTGCTATTGTACTGAGATAGTCATAGACGAGTTGCAGTTTACCCCCCCCCCCTTATTCCCTCATCTTAAAAAAATCTTATTTCCTTTATATCAAATATAAAAAATATTTCCTTTTTGACTTTTTATGGTATTATATCCGTATTAACGAAAGAACGAGACTGAGGTTAAGCTTAGTGAGGAAACCAAATCTATTATGGGGGGGGATTATTTACTTATTTATTAATTTTTATTTCCCTGTACTTTACTTAGTATTGCCATCAGTGGCCATTGTTATGATTTTCGTACAGCAGCTCCTCTTAAGCACCAAGGCCCACAAGCTACCTGACTGCGTTAAAAATGAGAATTTCCAGGAGCTGAGGAAATTCTCACACACACACACGAGTATATATATTATATGTGAGCTGTCAGTTTCTGAAGAGCAATGACACAGATATAAAAAAAAAGTCATTTATCATACAAAACTACTTACAAGTAAATACATAACTAGTATTCATTTACATCTAATCTATTCATTTTTCTCATTTTATCTGTTAATACATGCTATCATTTCCATAAAATTTCTCTCAATTAACAATATCAACTCTCTGTACAGCTGCAAACACTAATTCAATCTTAATCATCCTCATATTTCTCTTAATCAGCAATATCAATTCTCTTCACAACAGGAATCCACAAGTCGCTAACTTAATACTAACAATTCCATGTAATTTCTTTTAATTTAGCAATATCAATTTTCTTTACAACTACAACCAATAAGTCAACTCAATAAAAAGATAAAGTGCAGCCATTATCAACCCACTGCAGGATGGAAGCCTCCTCAACAATTCATGCTGAGGGAAATGGGCCATAATCTGCCACGCTGGTCCAGTGCGAGTTGGCAGATCGACCGTATTCAGCAGTCAGGGGCTTGAACTCCGGTCTACTCAAAGAGCGTGTGTTACTGCACTCCCGCTCCTGACCACTCGGCTACGGAGGCAACTCAATACTAAACATTTTCTTATTTCTCGTAATTTCTTCAACTTCAACCTTACTCTAAAATAATCTATCACTTTATCTAAGTACCATTTCCAATACAATACAGTTCAGACTCGCAGCGGTGTAGCCAGGTATCATCGTAAGCGAGGGCATGGTGACCATCCAGGTATCATCGTAAGGGGGACATGACGACCAAGTTTTTGAGTGTTTTTTTTTTTTTTTTTTTTTTTTTTTAGAACGCCTTCTGCGTTGATTTTTTTTTTAATTTCAAATTTTTGGTTAAGGGGAGCATATGCCCTCTCTGCTCACCCCTGAATACGCCCCTGATTCAGAGGATTTACCTTCCTTCTCTTTCACGGTGGGATTCCTTTGTGCGGATTCCTTCCACGGAGTGCGGTGATGTCTCTCTCCCTTCTTAGTTGAACTCTGTGTGTTCTGCTGTATAGCTCTTCAAGTACTGTCTTATTTCGGGAGCAGTTCTCTGTTAATACTGAAGGAAATTACAACAGCAGTAGTAGAAGCCAGGGCACTATCTGACTGGCTTGTTAATCAACTTCTGGATTAACTTCTATCAGAGGAACATGCCCGGCGGAACTCTTCCCTATATAGCTGGACACTCCCAGAACCGGACCCGAACTGAACCCAGAACTACCACTGCAAGTCTGCAACCCCTCCGAACAACAACCACAAACCCCTCTTTTGGCGCGAGCACCTTATTTATTTCCTTCTAATTTATTTATTTATTTATTCAGTTGATTGCAAGTTACAATCGCCCCTTGTACTACTTTTTTTATACGCAAGCTTATGTGAAAACCTCTCTGCAGTTTGCACTCATTTACGTATCTCTCCCTATCTAATTTAAACCTGACCCACTCTTCTTCCTTTTGTGGGAAAAACAGAATATTTTCTCACACAACGAAACGCTTTCATCTTTTACCTCTAGATCACCAGTTCACAATACCTTTGAACTGCTCCATACTGACACCCCTTCCCAAAATGCACTAATCCTCAAGTAGCGTAATAGAGGGATTAAACTATTATTCAAAAGCTTTCAATTTTAACCCTTCCGCACCTGCCATACCGTTGTTCACCATATTCCTTGATTGCCCTACCAACCTACTCCCACTATTGGAAATATTTCCGTTATGGTGTTTTGTTATTCCTTAAGTGCTTTACTTCCACAGGCATTATACTTACTATATTTGTATGAGAGAAATATATTTGTAAGATTTTGTCTTACAGTTTCATGAAGTTTTAAGGTTTCCGTTGCATTTGGATTGTGTATAACAATCCCTGTGTAACAAATTCTGTGATATTAATAATATATTGTTGTCGATTTTATAACCTTTATGTGAATAAATCATAAACAATTATTTTTTAAATTTGTACCGAAAAACCAGTATTTTTATATCACTACCGGGATTTCAAATCCTAAATAAAATTACCGGGATCCTGGTATTCGGGATCCTAGAATCTCGGAATTGTAAGCCCTAGGAAGAGAACGTTTAGCGCATGCCAAAGAACAAGTCACAGTGGCGAAATCTCGGAACAAGTTGCCCAACAAACGCTCATTTTTTGAATGACAGTGCAATGTACCTCCACAAGGTTGAATATAACAGCAGATATCTTAATCAGTCTTCCCTCCACTGATTAACTCTATATCATCAACAATTGCGACTTTAGTGGTTCCAAGAACACAACGATTGGACAGTCCATGACTGGGGAAAAACGTGTGCTCGTCTGAGGAATCACGTCTGAGGGTTCTCATTGCAATCCACGAAACCTGAGTTTTTTCATCCTCGTAACAGCAGGCAGAACGATATACACACTACCTCATAACCTTAGTGTCCTCCACCAAAAATCTGAAAAAAAAAACCATAAAAATAAAACAATCGCTGTAATGATTCAATTTTTGCTAACTGCAGTTTTCCGCAATCTACTAATGTAACGTGATTTTTTTATATAATGGCGGATCTATCTGGGGGGATAACAGTAATTACCATCCCATATGATGATTCCGAAAGCTTCTTTCATTACAAGGCTGGATCTGTCTTTGTATATACCCACAAAGTAAAGGCTGCATTTGCCATAGTAAATTTAGTTATATCTCGGGTTGAACTTCTAATTTGATATACTCATGTGCGGTGTGCTCACTGTCCAGTAAATCTCAGAAAATCTGTTCAGTAATTGAACTGGACAATTTTCGACAGGAAAAATTAACACTGACATGGTTTTATTTATTTTTATTCCTGTTTTGCTTATTTTTACAAGATTTAAATACCAAATTTAACATTCTGTTTCAATAAAATGCTTTCTCAGAAACTGTGATTACTGATTTGTAATCAATAAAATGCTTTCTCAGAAACTGTGATTACTGATTTGTAATCAATAAAATGCTTTCTCAGAACCTCGACATGTGATACGTAAACTTTTGTCCTAAAATAAGACCTAATATAGCCTAAGTAATGCTGAGAAAACAGAGAGTAACCTTGAAAGATACAATGTGGACAGTAACATTTTCTTTAATACATGTAAGCGTGTCACAATATATGACTGCTTCCAAGAATGGGGTAAAGGGGAGATGCGAGAAAACAGTCATCCGAATTGTCCCTATTACAGGCTTCGAGCATTAAAAAAGAAGAGGTGGGGAAATTAAAACAATGTTAGAAACTTGGCGAAAGATTTTTATTTTCTTCCTCTACAGAAAATTACCGCGACTGCAGAAATGAAACAAAAAATTTAAATTTCACCATTCCATTAGAGAAAGATCCTCAGCATGTGTCATTCGACAATATACCAAGCCGATATCTAATTCTCATGACACACACTCAGGACCAGTTTGTTTGGTTTTTTTAATCAATATTGCAATTTATTAGAATTTCCTTGGCTCCTGCATGTTCAATCCTTCAATAAGCAATGCCAAAGCGTTATATGTATTACTTTCCCTAGTAGTTTCAATTTTATTCATCAAAAATTCAGAAATTTCCAGGACAAACCTAAGTATCACGGCAAACTGGTTGAGAAGCACGGGGGAGGGGGGGAATCAACAACAGAAAGCGGATGTTGCAAATGTTTGAGCAACGATCGAGCAAATGGTCATCAGCAAATTACCCACTAAAGAGTTCAAAGAACTCACTAAATAATTGAAAGTAAATGATTTGTTCAGATTGCATTGTAGACTAAAACAACTTAATTTGGATGCACTTCACAGCACACAAATTTGTGCTTTCTATGTAATATTTCTTAAGTTACTCTCCTCTATAATTCGCAAAGCAATCTATTATATATTATTAAACCCGTTCTTGAATATATGTTTGTTCACGATATTGGCCTCGTATTTTGCGTGTACAAAGATAATAATATATCATTCGAAAAGCCTCAATCAGAATCGAATTTATGACATTTACCAGTTTTAAAAGCGAAATTAAGTTAATTGATGCGCTTGTATAAATTACTAACCGATACTGTAAGTCAGGATATTATAAGGACAGCGATAATAGTTGAACCAGTAGTGTAAGTGACAAAACAGTTTCATGTATGTTTTTAGTACTTCGGGTATACGTGATCAGATCCAAACGTAGAATTTTTTCTCCCCTAACTACTGCATAGCGAACCAACAACAATCGTATTAAAATATCTAAAGAAAAGACAACTTAGTAACCATAATAGCTTTCAATTATCTGTACTGGAAAATTAAAATGCAATGGAGTATGTTGACAAACTGGGAACCTTGTAAACGATTCCAGCAGGGTTACCGAAACATTTCCGTACCAAACGTAACACTACTAATTTTATAACGTAATCATAATCCGAAACATCTGTCTGCATTCTTTCATTTTCATAATACTGGATGATTCTTTCGGTGCTTGATGTAACATATTCATAAACGTCTATGATATTAACATCGCGAAACATCTGCATCTGGTCGTTTGTTTGTTTGTGTTTGTTATTTAGGAGCATTAGCAACTAAGGCCATATTGCTCCGGGATATGCGGTGGTCATTCCCTGAATTTTCCGCATCCTCCGCATTTGGTGGTGACGGGCTCGAACCCCGATCTAATCAAGAAGCGTGTGCTACGCACTGCTGCTCCTTCCCACCTGGCTACGGAGGCGCCCCGCATCTGGTCGTGCAAACAAAGTGATAAAGTAGTAGTTATGCAACGTAGTAAAGATATCACGAAGTTTCAAAATGTCATGATTGTGGGATCTTGTGCGTCAGGTGCTTCCATATTGGAAACGGTACGTCTTGTCGTTTTCTCACTGCCATTTATGGTTAAGAATGGTGTCGAACGGATAAAACCACCTCCCGCCGACAGAACTGTTTTTTTTTTTTTTTTTTGTGTTAGTTGTTGGCGCATCGGCTTCTGTGGCCATAATGCACCTCCAAACGTTTTTGCATTTTACTCTGATCCAAGCCCGAGGCGGGATTCGAACACGCGACCTTTGAGTTGCCAGGCCGGCACTTTACCCACCTAACAGGGTGCAGCGCGTTGCACCCTGTCAGGGTGCAGCGCGTTGTACGGGCTCAACGGAAGGTCACTGTGCGATAGCTGACATCACAATACAAATAATGGGGAATGCAAAAATAATATCCCATATGACGATGCGCTGCACACTCAGACGTAAAGTGTAAAGTGTGTTTAGGGTCAAACGGCACCAGGGGTTTCCCCCATCTCCACGTAGGTTACATTGTGGTGTGATACAGTTCATTGTAAAGATTTAAAAGTATATGGATCTTGAGGTGTGTGATGCCGTGTACCGTTGTTCTTCTGGCCATTTAGCCGCCAGACCCCTGCTGAGGCCCGACGTTGCCCACACTTCCCCCCGTGGAGGCAGACCAGGTACCCAGTAGTTGTAGTTTACTCTGGCAGGTCCTGCCACCTAGTTTCCTGAGATTTCAGTGGCTAGGACCTAAAAAAAAAAAAAAAAACGTTTGCGTGGGTTGATTGCTAGATTCAAAGACCGAAATGTGAGCGACGTGTGGCTTCTTCCACAGTAGACAACCCAGAGACACCGTCTCGTCACCGCTGATCATCGTCAATGGCCAATGCTGTGGTGTCAACAACACGCTAGTTGGATACTAGAGGACTGGAAACGAGTGAGTTGGTCAAATGAGTCTAAATATCTGGTGCAATACGCCGACGGACGCCTTTGTGTGCCGCGCAAGCAACACGTGTCCATCGACCATCGTGCCCACTATCCAGGGAGGTAGGGGTAGTTTCTTAATATGAGAAATTTTTTGCTGGCAAGAACTAGGACTCCTGGTGTGTGGGCCAACGTCTCACTGGTGAGGTCTACTGGCAGCTCTTAGGGGACTATGTGCATCCTGTCATGTTGCATTTTTTTTTCAGAACAGAAAAAAATCTTCCGGATCTTCCGAGACGAAAATGCGCCGTGTCATCGGACTTGCACTGTGCACAAACGATTCGAGGAACACAGTGAGGATATCACCCATCTTGATTGGCCTCCAAATTCACCTGACATACTAATTGAACAAATGTGGGATGTTTTGGAACGGGAGGTGAGGCATATCGAGACGCAACCGTCATCTCTTCCGACACTGGAAAGCCTTGCAGGCAGTATGTCTGTAGATTCATACGGACGTATTCAAACATCTAGTGGAGTCGATGCCTAGGCGAATAGCGGCTGTTATCCGTGCGAACGGTGGCCCAACAGGGTAGGTGGTCATAATTAAGTGATTACTGAGTGTGTGTGTGTGTGTATATAAAAGAAGTTCCACGTTACTAGAAACAACAATCTTCATTTAAATAGCTTTGCAACTTGGAGTGAACATAGTACTGAGGGTCAAGGGCATCGGTGATTGTCCACAACTCCACTATCAGTTCTCTTCTAGCATATAAGTTCCCTCTAAATGCTAGAATGTGTGAGTGATTTGTTGTTAATGCTGAATAATGTAGAGTTCTGTTGATCTTAATAGTACTAAATAAATAATAATAATTAAAATGTTCGCTACATCAGCCCAAACAACTGACTAACGCAACCACAGGAAATTTAGCATATAGCGGTTCACCTTGCAACAATGGTTGCCACAGATGTAAAATATAAGCTCGTTGTGTGTATATAAGCATATACTCTTCCACAGATTAAACACAGGGAGGGGAGAATGGAAGTTTATTAAGATTTTGCTATGATGGTCAGAAAACGAGGATTAAGGGATCTAAACAGGGATAAAATGGGATGGGGGAAGTCTGTCTATATGCTCTACAAGTGAGTATTTTCAAAGTTATCGAAGAGGAAGATAAAATTTCTGCCATATATGAACCATAGGGAAAGGGGAGTTGAATTGAAAGATTACTGTGAATTGGGGGGAAGTCAGGTTCAATTAGAGCCTTTCAGGGATGGGGAGTCTAATGGTGGACTTACTTTTGTCCTAGGGGGAAAAGAGGGAAATTTTAAGGGCATTCTAAGGTTTGATGGGAATGGGGATGGTGGTCTTTTTAGTCATTAAACTAAGATTTGAAGTGGAGGGAGGTCACCTTAGAAAATTAATCAGGTTCTTATTCCTAATATGAGGTGTTCAAGTCCAACAGGCCCCCAGAATCAAGAGAGAGAGTGGCAGACAAGGAACCTCGGGGACTGTGCTTGGCTGTAGGAAGAGGGGGGAAAACTGCTTTAGAGGATAAAATTAAAACTATGCAAGTTAGGGTGATTGAAATGGTTTTAAATGCTGCAGTGAAGCAGGACGAAGCCATTGATATGTGTTTTGTTGCCTAGAAGTGGACTAGGGGAAGACTCACATTACCATTTATTGGTTTAACATAGGGAGGATGAAAAGTGTGTTAAAATTTTGCTGTGAAGGTCAGAAGACTTGGCAGGAATAAAATGGGACGAGGAATCTGATAATGCATTCTATAAGCTCTAAAGGTAAGTTAATTCCAAAGTTATTAGAAGGGGAGGATTGGCCTTCCTGCCATTGACTTAACATGGGAAGGAGGTGGAGATGAATTTTGATAAGATTGCTGTGAATTTGGGGTAAAGTTAAGTTCAGCTGGAGACTTTTAGGGATACGAGCAGAGGCGGATTTAACGGCGGGCGCACCGGGCGCGCGCCTTGGGCCCCGACTTCTGAAGGGCCCACGCAAAACCCCAACAAATTAGTTGAACTAATATGTTCAACTATTAGTTCAAAACTTTGTGATTATTATTATGCTATTATTAATTATATTATACATATATTATATTCAAATTTTATTGGAAATAAAACATTAATAGTACATAATATTTTTTATTTATTAAAAAAAATGGTTAACATGTATTTTTATTTTCCCTGTCTCTCTCTCTTTTTTTTAAGGGGCCCAATATTTACTTCTGCGCCCGGGGCCTCAACCGACCTTAATCCGCTACTGGATAGGAGGTCTCTTGGTGAGCTTGTTTTAACTGAAGGAGTTATAAGAAGTTATAGGCCATTTAAGAAGTGGACATAGCTTCCATAAGAGTGATATGAACAGGCCTTTAAAATGAAGTGACTCATTCTACAATTAAAAAGCTATTTATGAAACACTGAATACTAAAAAGGTGTCTAAATACAGTACATACACTTTAATACACATAGTTCCTATATATAGCAGAAAAAAAATTTCCTGGTCCATACAGGTTAATTTATTTGCGTGGAATTTAAACCATAGTTGTAACTCCTGATATGGTTTAAATATAATCTGTCGGCAAGCAGCCAAATGTGGTAGAACAGGTAGAGTTGTGGAAATAGTGAGGACAATTGAAGTGGGGAGGGTAGAGAGTAAGCAGGTCGGTTCAGGTGAACTAGGAGAGTCCTAGTAAGCAAAGGGGATAGGGTAAGTACCACTCAAAGGAGGGAGATAAAGTGCTAAGACAAGAAAGCCTCAACGGGGGGGAGGAGACAATGAGCTTCTGGGTGTGGGGGTCAGAGCAATCAACAGCCAGCAAATTGCTGCCGGCAAAATCTCACAACAGAACAGGTCTGGCGTCAGCAGGCCCAACCCATATGATGGTTGGCTTGTTTCTAGGAACAATCCCACACTGGCATAGGTCCAGTGTTAGAATCCTATCCCAGTACTCTGGGATTTACTGGGATAGCAACATGGGGTATAAAATTTATAGTAATTATGCTAGCTGGAAGTTCAATTGCAGAATAACAGCTCTATAAAGTGCCACTGAGCCATGGCACTAGATTTGCGTCTTTTTATATTTATTACTTTATATTTATTTTGTTTAGTACTCATTTGTATTTACTTTGTATTTATAACCAACATTATAAATGACTAAACGTTATAAAATATACAGTACTTTTATTCGTAACAGATATAACAAATAAACGACGCTCTCAAATAATCAAGCTTTGGAGCTCTTGACCTAAAATAGCTACGTGTGTCAAAGTATGACGTTTTTCAGTGTTTATTTTCGATAAATAAGAATTTTAATTATTTAAAAAAAAAACTTCATCGTGATCACACGATGATAAACTTGAATAAAACGATTAGGCAGACTTCTGCCTGATTTAAAATATTGTGAAAACGAAATGTTATTGTTTTGGCAATGCCAGCTGGAATCACTAGCGGCTGCTATTGCTATAGCGTGATCCTTTAAGTTCATCGCAATTATATGATTTTGACTTGGAGCATAATAAACATTTCGCGAGCTAATACTCCGATGAATGGTGCATTCATCACTAAATATCATTTTACCAATTCATTATGATATCAAAAGTCCCTAGCAGATTGTCTGTAGCCTCGAATCTCACAGCTATGTCGTTGTACGATAGCTCTTGAACCATTTTGGTTGATAAGGGCGATAATTTAAATGCTTCATATCTCTTCTCATTGTTGTGATGTTCGGATTTTAAACGAACGCCAACAAGTTCTGAATACAATGGTGATCTTTCAACTGATCTTGATTAAAGATCAGTTGAAAACGTGGCTAAAAGCAATATCCTTACACTCCATTCTTTCACTACAGCGATAAGTGGCAATCCAAATTCTTTTGCAGTATCTAATCACAGAGCAGGAATAACGTATAAAGCGCCCAAAAGCGGTTACTCGGCAGTGAGCTCTCACTCCTCTATAACTTACTGCACGTGAATTTTAACTATTAAATCCCTTAAATGTTTCGCCCCTTCCTGCTTATATACCCCAAGAAGGTGTCTCAGTTCAATCGCGGCATCTTGCAATTATTCCGATACGTCGGTTCGATAAGTCCAGTCTCATGATAAAGTGACCATAGGATAACCTTCCACAGGGGTTCATCGCATCATTTGTTTCCTTGAACAGATGAATACCTTCTTACTACCGCTAGATCTTTTACTTCCTCCCTCAAACCACAAAACGTTGTCAGAGCCGTAGAATCCCCCCCCCACCTCCACCTCAGGATAAAACCAATGCTTTGTTCGAGCTATATAATCTCATATGACTCGGGCAAAGCGGCATCCTCTCAGTCAAAGGATACCAACGCTACAGTTAATGGATGCAGATCCAAACCTGTTGCCTGCAATAAGATAAACTACTGTGGGAACCGGGGTTTCTTTACTGTTTATTTATACAGCTATATACTTACGTATTACTATACCCCGTACTTTGGAAACCAATTTGGGAAGTTGTGTATTAAATATATTTTTATTTAATACAAGAGCAACTGGTTCCTCACCCTTCCAAGGTTCACAAGCTACCTGACTGTTTTATTGACACTTTCTGTCTCAGAAGATTCTGGGCACTGAGGATAATTTTAGTTCACCCTGCGCAGGTCTGGATTTAGTGCAAGTTTTTTCCCTTGAGGGCAGTGTACATTTCTCTTCGAATAATGAAACATTTATCTAAATTCTTAAACATAACAAGATTTATTTCCACATCATATTTTACACGATATTATCTCATAAAAAAAACACTATCTCCTCCTCCCTATTTTTTTTAAATCTGTACAACTCTACTTTTAATTAAAATTAACTACAAAATCAGTACAACTTCCTTCTCCTTTATACAATTTTATCATACATTTCTCATCTAATCTAAAATTTTCTTCAGATCTATTTATTTAATTTTCTTTTTGTACTCACACAACACTCTCTGAAACCATCCTTTCACCTTTACAGAAAATTTCTCCTCTAATCAATAATCCCACATCAATCATAACCATATAAAACCTTGAAATACCTATATTTCTCTAGAGCACTTACACAACTTAATCTTTACCATAAAACATACCTTTTTCACAATGCCCTTGCATTAGAGATAGGTAGCTCTCGCTCTCTCTTTTTGTCTGCCAACTTAACCCAGTTGCTTGCTGGCTATTTGAGTACTAAGCCTGTCCCACACTGTGTCGACCAAGTAACAATCATCATTCCTGAGAGGGTTTTAACAAACAATCTATATAATTGTGGGAACTTACTTTCCTTGCCTAGTCTTTATTCCTCAGCCATCAGTGGTGTTCACTTCAAATCTTTTCTTTCGCGGCTGTCTTCCTAGTACCTGGCTCACCAAGCGTTCGGGCATTTCTCTCCCAGCTTCTGGTTTCGATACATCGATGGGCTTCCATTTATTTTCTTCTTCCATTTATTTTCTTAGTATAGAGAGGATGGGATTCCTTACGCATCCATCATGCCATTCATCAGATGTACTCCTCACCTTTATGACTACCTTCACTCCCCACCTCCTTTACATAAAACACGGTTATTTCCACCTTGCCATTCTTACGGACCCGATGTTAGAACCACTATTTTCCAGAAACCAAAAAAAATTTTCTTCTACACCACGACCACCACAACCCCTTTCCCTTCGTGCTCTTCCTTTTTGTTCCCATTCTCCCGCCCTCTTTTTGACCAATCGTAATCACCTTCTCTTCCAGCATCTCTCCTGTAATTCGCCCTTCATCGGAAATCTGTTTTCTCCGGGTGCAGTATGGCTGGGAAACTCCCCCCCCCCTTGAGTACAAGGTTGCGGACCCACTCCTTCTCAAACTTTCTACTAACCGAACCTTCCCTTTATGCTGTTAGTTCCGCACGTAGTCTGAAACAGACTCCCTTCTGTTTCCCAAAATGCTTTCTAGGTGCAGTTTAATTATATGTACTTGACTTAAGTTATTTTCCATGGCTCTACACTTGCATTCAGAACCATTATTGTTCTGTGCCTGTTCACATTAGCATGACTAACTAACAGTCTGCTTCAAATGAGTGTCTGCGTGGATTTAGATGTTCGAGCACTTAACTTGCTCTATTTTCGATTCTTTGTAGTTAACCACAAAGAAGAATTTAGAAAATTTTGTTATAAAACATTTTCTAACTAATTAATAAAAAATCATTCCTTTATTATTTATACTTGTAAGATTTGGGATCTTACACTACAAAAGTAAATTCCTAAATAGGAAGATCACTCCTCCGACCAGTGAAGAACTGCTATACTGCCATATCAGCCACTAATAAGGACTGGACTGGCTTAAGTTCACTCCTTAAAGCAGTTATATTCCTTAAGGAACAGGTAGATCCGTTCTAAAATCTCGCGAGCCTAAAATTTGTACTTATGACACTGCCATCGACCCTATTAATTCAATGATACTTCATCGCTTAGATGGTACTGTGGGATGAGGTGGAAAATTCGTTCCACTTCATCTCACAGTTGCCCAAATAGACTGGGAAGGCCACCACAGTGAACTAAATTCACTCTCACGTTCCTGTACAATTCTAACCTTGTAACATCAGTTCCCAAAACTGATCCAGGTTACGTGCATCATGGAATAACATATAAGAACCCATTTGCAGATGATGCAGCCATTATGGGAACCTCCTGCTCAGCAACAGTTACTATTAGTAATGGCCATATGATGCAAGGGAGCCTCTGGCTTATACTGCACCAGTGAAAAAAAAGAGTAAAATAATAATAAAAAAAATTAAATAAAACAAATACTGTAATTAATAAATAAAAGAAAAGGAAATAAACAACCTTTTTTTCCCTCCTCCCGTAGATACAGTTGATCTTTGAATTTCCCCAAACTGTCAGCCTCTACCACCCATGTCGGTAACTTATTACAGTAATTTATAATCCAGCGTGAAACAGCCGGAACCCGAATTCGTTCACATGGTGTAACGTGTTTCCAATAGTCTAGTGTTGGTGTTCCTGAACCCACTGTAAACGTACCTTCTTGTGTTCTGCTGACAGGAGTGGAACTGAGTTCAGTCATCGGCTGCAAAACTCCATCGGTGACAAGGTACGAAGAATTGTTCTGAAATACATCTTTGGTTACCATTGTTTTACTCGACTACTGCTTTCCTAATCATAACTATATCACGAAAGCAGCATGATTCGATCTTCCCAGCGGATGTTTCCAGAAGAATCGATGAAGAAAACGTTTCTGTTACTTTGCATAAATCTTTCAGCGCCCCCGTTGCCCTCTCGCATCAACAAACTGTTTCTGAAAAATTTGCCGCTGGCTGGATGTTTTTTAGGTTATTGGACTAATCTCGGCACACCCGAGACAAAGTCGCATACGTGAAAATCCCTGAATGGTTGCAGTTGCCGAGATACTTATACCGAGCATCTCGGCAGCTGCAAGATAAGAGATGCCGAGATAAGGCGAGTCTGGTGCCTACTACTATGCCCCATTCAAAGTCACTTTCGTCTTGTCCATTCTTGCACTAAACTGCGCCCACACACAACATCTCCGCCTACTTTATATCTCATGGTACGAATACGTGATACTGTTACTGAAGGAGTGTTCCACCTACGAAAAGGGTAAGTGTACCTAATAAAGTTGCCGCTAAGTGAGGATACACAATAGAATACATCCCGGCCACGAGTCAAGAGCACATTTACAAAAATTATTAGAAACGCAGAGAAATAAAAATCTAGTGTCTGGTCACCAGCATCAAGATTTAAGTTGCCAGCAGTCAGGAAACAATTCTTACAGTCAAATATAGCCTTCTACACAAATATTATAAGGGGCAAAAATAAAAGATTAATTATGTAAGCAGAGACAAACGGTCTCTAGATTAATAAAAAAAAAAAAAAAATGGTGTGTGTGTGTGCCGAGCACGAATAGCAGAAGTTAAGTGAAACTTCTTTATAATCTTTTGAAACGTTTATTATTTCAATATTACAGTGGTTTAATATTTTACAATTGTTTTACAAGTTTATTAAAAGTTTTTACAGCTCTCTCCTTTGTACTCAATGTAGGTGGTTTCAGTGGTCGCATTCCTCTATACGCTTTACAACGCTCACTATTATAAATTGAATTATAAATTTTTTCCGTCGAAAGTTTTTATGAAATACGGTAGAGAACGACGAAAGAAATATTTTGTTTTTCAAATTTTTAAAATCGGAATGCTAGAAGCTGAGATATAGCGATTTAAAACGTAAACGCAGCACGACATGCGTGCAAGTTTCACCGAGGCCGTGCTGTATGGGTATTGATTGCGTCATGCGTCGCTACTACTTAGTGTCGCATTTTCGTTGCGATTTTTGCCAATCCACGAACGCACGTTACTCCCATGTGAAAACTGCTTGGAACGCGCCTAAAGAAGTTTCACTTCCAAAAGTAAAGTACGGAAAGTCAAACAAGATATTTGCTTGGAATGTGAGGTTAAAGGTAAAAATTTTTTTCGGTAGTTATTTTCCAGTGGTGGTAGTCAATATCAAAGATCTAGAAGTCTTGCTGATCGATCAATAACATTAGTTATGTCTTTACTAGTCAGAACTGGGTTACTAAAGCAGCATGATTCGATCTTTCTAGAGGATGTTTCCAGCTGAATGAATGGAGAAAACAATATCGTTTGATTGAATGGCTCTAAGGGCAGAAAGGGTGGAGGGGATCAAATTTCATGTGTATAGGACTACAGGGTCAATGCGGCTATATAAACGTATTTAACTGGTGCTTGGGATTCCATGTATGTACTAGATTTTCCTTGACATGCCATTAAAGGTGACACTGACATACACATCATAATGTATATGGAAGTTTATATCAAAGACCACTCTTTTAAACCAGGAGTTCTTAAACATTCTTATACAGCAACCCTTTAAATTGAATTTGTGCAATCCCACACCCCTTTTTATAAATAAAACTAAAGATTTAATTTGGGTTAGAGTTTTACAAAAATAAAAAAAACACTTATTTTTAATAGTTAACTTTTAATCTGTATATTAAATAAATTAATAGTGCACTCTTACAACTTTATAAGATAAAATTGTTGCATTAAAAATAAACAAGTCATGTTTGCAGTATGTTATATTTCAAGCGAGTTCAATTTTTTTTAATTGAATTCTCATTTTCTGTGATTAACAGACGTGAAAAGTAAATAACTAATTATCTTATTACTAATTAATAATATATATAAGATACTCTTATAATATATCACTCTTATAATATATCTTATAATATATAGAGTTTTCATATCACTGCACATAGCTCAACATAATAGTCACTCAAATTTTTGTAATGTCTTTATTTATTTATCTCTCGATTTCAATATATATTTAAATGTATATTTATTGAAATCGAGAAGGAAATGTTGAATGGCCACCAAATTTTCGGTTACGTTTTTCTCGTCCACGAGGAAATTTTAGGTCCATTTCTGATTGCATATCCCCACTTTCTCTCCTCCCATAGAAACACTGAAGCATTGATCTTTTAAACATTCAGGATTCATTTAAAATATTCATATATATATATATATATATTTATTTATTATTTTTTTTTTTTTTAATGAAAACCCCAAACACGAGAGGTATTAGAACCTACAGTACTTAGTACCGTGCTTGGGTTGGAGGTTGAGATAACGAGAGAAGATATTTGTTGACATTGGACTTGAACTTCTGTAGATTGTAATTTTCAGGAAATACGTATGAAGGAAGGTTGTTCCAGAAACCGGCAGTTCAATGAATAAACGAGGAAGATGAAAGGTTGGTTCTATGGGTTTTAAGTTGGACAGTAAATGGATGTTGGCTGGTGGCGGCACGCGTTCGGACTGTTTTGAAAGAGAGAGCGGGAATTACAGAAGCCAATTCAGAACAACAGTGCCCATGGAAGTATCTGTAGAAGAGGCATGCAGTAGAAACAGTACGTCTATGAGATAAGACAGCAAGTGGAGAGACTCTGTTAGAGATAAGTCATTAATTAACCTAACGGCCCTCTCTTCGGAATGGAATCAAGAAGCCTGAGAGATTTTGGGGGCACCGCCCGAGATGTGGGAACAATATTCCATGGTAGGGCAGATTTCCAATTTGTACAGAGTGAACAGCTTTTCGGAAAAAAAGTAACGACGAGAGCGAAAGAAAAACCAAGTTTATTAGACGCAGAGGAAGCAATATTTGTATTGTGCTTGTGCCAAGAGAAATTAGAAGGCAGGGTAATCCCCAAAAGAGATATATCATTTTGCCTAGAAATTGGAGTATCACCAAAGATAAGCATAGGAGCAGAAGATTCCTTTTTGCAAGATATAAGACAGGCCTGAGTTTCAGAAGGATTGAAATCAGATAAGTTGTCTTTGCTCCACTGGAGATCGGAATTTAAGGAATTGGTAGCGGATATTCGAGAAATTGAAGCTGATTGAGCAGGGCGAGGTTTCTCAAACTGGAAAGTGGGATTCAATGTGCTATCATCAGCAAAACGATGGATAGGATTTCCGGTCAATGGAAGAAGATCGTTAATATACAAGAGAAAAAGATTAGGGGAAAGAACTGAATTTTCGGGGCCACCAGCATTATGGAGAAGTTAGAAGACAGAGAGCCATCTACAATCACCCTCAGTGAGCGGTCAGAAAGAAAACTAGATAACCAATTACAAAAAAACAGTTCGCAAACCATAAGATAGAAGCTTGTTTAGAATACCTTTATGCCAAACACGATCGAAAGCCTTTCAGATGTCAACAGCAACTGCTTGTGTTTCACCGAACCTTTCCATTGAATTTGACCATAAATAGACAACATAAGTCAGAATATCACCAGTAGATCGATACTGATGGAATCCATACTGGTGATCACAGATCAGACGGAAGGTTTCTAGAATGTTTGGAAGTTGACGGTTAATTGATTTCTCCATTACCTTAGAAAGACTAGAAGTAATTGCAATGAGACGATAATTGGATGGGAGGGATTCGCCACCCTTTTTAGGAACTGGCTGGATATGAGCAAATTTCCAAGCAGAAGGAAAAACACCTTTGGAATAAGAAAGTGAAAAAAGGCGGCAAAGAACAGGAATAAGTTCAGGAACACAGGTTTTGAGAACAAGTGGAGAAATACCATCAGGACCTGGAGCCTTTCTTAGCATCAAGATTCGTCAAAATCCCTCTGACATCCTTTTGACGGAAGACCACAGGAGGCATTGAATGGAGCGTGTTAGGAATGGTGGGAGGTGTTTTACCAAGATCATTAATACATGAGTTGGAAGAAAAATGGGATGCTAGAAGGTCAGCTTTATCCTTGGCTGAAGTGACAACAGAACCATCTGGTTTTGACAGAGATGGTCAAAAGTTGCGACCAATAGCTTTGGCAAGCGACCAGAATGCTCGGCTACCATTAGGGCAAGAGCAAGTTTTCTACTCTTAGCCAGTTCAAAATGTAGTTTGGACTGATTAATAACTGCTTTACAATTTTTGCGAGCTTGTGTAGGCAGAAAATGAAACAGAAGAAATGGAAACAAGCCAATTGCGATATGCAACATTCTTCTCTTGAACGCCTTAACAAATTTATTGGAAAACCAAGGTTTAGATAAAGGACGAGATTTTAAAGTGGAATGTGGGATAAAAGATTCCATTCCTGCAAGAATAATTACACTGACACGATCTGAGCAAACGTTGACATCAGCAGTTTTGAAACAGTAATCTGACCAAGGAAAACAAGAAAAGAAATCTCGCAGGTCATCCCATTTTGCATTCTTGTAATGCCAAACAACATGAGGTTTCGAATATCCATGAGATAAAGGCTCCATTGGAGAAGAGACAATCATCAAGTTGTGATCTGAGGTGCCTAAAGGACCACTCACTTCGACAGTGTACTTTGAAGGGTTGTTTGTGAGAAAAAGATCAAGCATGTTGGCTGTATGGTTAATATTGTCCGGTATTCTTATAGGCAAATGAACAATCTCTGCAAGGTCATTAGTAATTGCAAAAGTCTCAGCATCTCGACCAGCTGGGTCTGTGTGACTAGAAAACAGAAGCTGGACTTGTGAACATTAAAATCAACAAGAAAAATTACCAAACTGTTAGGAAAGTTGGAATGGAGAAAGTCAAGTTGCAAAGAGAGGAAGTCAAAGAGTTCCAAGTGATTAGTGGAGGTGGGAGAACGGTAGAGACAACAGATGAATCTGACACAATGAGATAGATAGATTTTAAGCCAGAGAAGATCGAAAAGAGGAAATTCCAAATTACCAAGTCTCAGATAGGGAATATCGGAACGGACATATGCATAAGTACCACCATTGAGGCGAAAGGAATCACACAGCGAATAATTTGGGCAACTGAGATGAGCAGTGGTTGAATCAACCGATAACTGAGATTCTGTGAGAAAAAGTACATGGGGTTTGGCAGACTGCGAGTGGAAATGGACATCGTCGAGATTAGAATTGAGACCACGTATATTTGTGAAATGAACTAGGAAGTGTTTGGGAGGTTTAGATCATTTCACAGATAAGCTTACTCTGTTAGTTTGACAATTCATGGTGTATTCAATAGTACGAAAAAGTTGGGGGGGGGGACATGCTGTATGAAGTAATGACATTTTTGGATATGGTGTACACATGGCAAGAATATACCAAGATCCTCGACATAACGTGGCCTCGACAATGGGCCCTGCATACACACTATTCTGACTCCCTCCAGTCACTATCTGGCAGAGTAGAGGTAGCAAGATTATATCCTAGCTAAAGGTTGGTTGGTTGGTTTTTAGGAGTTTTATAGCGCATCAACATCTAGGACTATTATGCGCCACCCTAGCTAAAGAGTTACCAATAGGTTCGGTCCGGTGTACTAACCAGCGGCCGGCCTGCGAACACCGCTTTAGAGCTGTACCCTCGAAATGTAAGGAAGATTGGATCTCGCCATGATGTCCATCATAACCTCAAATGTCATCAGTCATACTGCATGATGGAAGAGATGGGGAAGGGTTGACCAGAACTTAGCTCTGGAGACTAAACATAGGTTCCACCACTTCAAGCCTCCAATAAGCAAAGTACACCGGTTGATGAGAGTCATCTACCACCTAATTTGAACCTTTGCATCGAATTTGATGTCGTTAGGTTAACCCAGTCCTCCTGAGCATTCGTCCTTCCTCCTAAAACGAAATGATATAGAAATCTCACATCAGGGCTACGCTTCACTTGAACCTCATGTGGTGGAGTTTCATTAAACACTGTTTGAGTAGAATATAGTTTTCAAGTTTTTAACCTAAGATTATTTGATAATCGAACGTGCCTCAAATGTAACGCAATGCGTCCACCAACTAACTCGCTGGTTTAAAAGCTGAGATACGTGAAAATCACTGGAAGATTTGTCATCATTATGTTAGCAGCGTCCGGAAACAGCGCCTTTGCTTTCGGGGCCGCTTTTAGATTTCTTTCCTCTTGTGAAAAAATAAAACATAACTATTCCTACTGTTCGCATGCCTCTCAGGTCCCGCTATTAGCTCGGTTCCCTGGAAAGTATCCTATGTATCCATGCTTGTTTTTATTTGAAGTAAAAATCAACTACCCTCGCTATTCACAAAAGCAAAAACCAATCTCAAATGAAAGAAATTAGAATATATATACGGTATCTTCCCGTAACTATATTAACTGGATGTTTAAATGAATGTTTTATTGAGTTTTCTTTTATTTTAAATGACAATTTTCATGACATTCTAAGTTTCCTTCAAAATTCAATTGTTAAAAAAGATATTTAGCACGTTCAGTCAATCTGTGGATTATCTATAAGCATAATTACATCGATCATAGCTTCAGTATTCGTTAGGCTTGCGCTGAGTGAAAGTTAAAATTCGAGGATAAGAAAGGTGGAGTAAAATCAGTGAGAAAAAAAGGTAAAATCTGAATGAACAAAGAAAATTTAATAGCAGGCAAGGGCACGAATTACAAACCGTGCAATCAATTGCACATGTTTTATCATGTATTAGCTAATTAAATTTATTTCCTCATATTTTTTTCTAATTAAAGGACTGTTTTTTTTTTATTTATTATTATTTTTATAATCGCGAAAATTTTACTAAATTAAGGAACGAGAAGTTCCTTAATCAGGTAAAACAAAACGTCGGGTATGGGCACCAAAGCACCGTGCACACAATATTAATGAACAAGAAGGACGAATTAACATATTAACATTCCTTTAGCCTGAAAGTGTCCTCCAAAAGAACAAAAGAATTTTAAAAAATGTAGTTTTATAGATATGAATGTAGAAACAAGAACTAGAGTTGTCTACGAGCCCACTGATAAAATTCTCAGAGGAATTCTGATGCTATCAGGTAGTTATCACATATCGTACAGCTTCACAAATCACAGAAAGACCTTGACTTCTGTGTTCTTCTTTCGGTACGTATTAAGCAATCTGCCTAGCGGACGTGGGGGTGAGAAGTGATACTCTAGCGCGTGACAATCGAAATTCTTCATCCCGACACGCTTGTCTGTGACAGAAAAGATAATTTGAACAAGTATACAGTCCGAAGGTGTAAAAAGGACCCAGCATGAAACATTTCTATTCTGACAGCACCATGAATGTCGAAAGAGGTTACCCGCGCTTTTCTCAAAGCATTTTATAAAAATGCACAAAAGTCTAAGCACAGAAGAAAGTAGTAGTTCACCCTCAACCACCACAACTCTTCTTTTCAATATGCTCACTAACAGAAGTCTTTTTACATCTTCACTAAACAGGAAGTTATCATGATGTGGCTTTATCAATGAGCCCAAGTTTTCGCTAAGAACTTGTTTTTCTTTTCATTTATTTTATATTGAATATTTAAAGGGCAATTAATTGATCTTATGTGAACATACTGGATTGGATTGTTATCTGGCAGTTTTTGGATCCCAACTATGCAGGGCTTTTCTAAAATACATCGGAAAAATTACAGGGGCAGTGCCGTAGCGAATTTTCATTATTTATCAGTATAGTAGAAATTTCTACCGTCTGCAGGAAAACAAGTTACTGTCTAGTATATCAAGAAAGCACTATTATATTTATGCAAAGATAATCAATAATCATCAATAGAAAAAAACTCATCGAAACCTTATATATTTTAATAAATTTGATTTTAAAAAATTAAAAAGATTAAATTTCTTTTATCTAATTTAAATTAAATTAGTGTTGAAATATCCTAAGAAATTTAAAAAAACTATCTAAGACGTTAGTAAAAAGAGGAATTCTTCATACAATGCACAGCTTCTATGGAAGCATCAGAACCTGGTGCACGTACCGATCTGTTGGAGGGAGGGGGCGTTCTTGACTGATTGCAGACCCAGAATTAGCAAAATCTTTGATCTCTTTAAAAAATCCCAATCTTCCTTTTTAATCACAAAACTTCAGATTCTAATTGATATACGAGTATATTGAATGGGGAATTTTGGTTCTGACCTTAAGTGCGAGCACGTGGCTTACATATTAAAATGAAGCAAAAAAAAAGTTGAAATAAACTTATAAGCATTTCAAGCACGGTAAAATAGCGCAACGGCGCTTTTAGTAGCAGATTGGGCGGCCATGGTCTACAGCAGGGGTGGGCAACAGCCGGCCCGCGGGCCACATCCGGCTCGCGACGATGTTGAATCCGGCCCCCTCGGTAAATGCATAAATATAGAAAATCCTTACCTGACTACACTCGCCGTAAACGTTCGGCTTAATTCGGTTCAATCGGGAATCGCGGCCAGTACAACAGTAACCAAGTGATTCAACGCAGCGTCAAAGAGTTATTTCCTAATTATTATTGTAGCATCGATCGAACGAAGTTCCTTTGGGTTTGACTTCTTATTGAAAAAAATAATATTGGTGCGAGATATTTTATGTTTTATGCCTTTTCTAATTATTACAATTTTTAATTTAATATAATTTATAGCCCATAAAATGAGCCAATTAAAAAAAAAAGAAAAATTGATGCCGAATGCCGCATTTTCAATGATAATTGGACATTCAGATATTTTTTTTAAAAATACATTAATAATTTGGTAATTCAAGTAATATAACATTTTTTAGGTTCTGATTTTTTTTTATTAAATCGTTCAATCTATTCCGGCCCGCATCATGATGCGAAAATTTCATTCGTCCCGCTGACGAAAAAAGTTGCCCACCCCTGGTCTACAGTAATAATGGCATTCTTAGAAAACAAATAGTTCTGAAAGATTTATGCCTCTCTGCGCCCTCTCCTAACCCTAGGCCGGTTAAAACACAATGATACCTTGAGCATTATTACTTATGTGGGAAGTGTGGGAAGCCCTGTTTCTTTAATTCTTGTTGCATTTTCATATGAATTAACTTTTTATGTGCATCCTATTTCGTTTTATTTTACTTATGTTTTTTAACTCCCTAACTGAATAGTTGTTACTTTCTACTTATTAATTTATCAATCAGTTGAATCTGTAGATCTTTATCTTTTTATGCTAATAAATAAACCTTCTGTTTATAGTCCGGGACAACCATATAAAGTCAGAAGAGTAGTTAACAAGATATCGGGAATAAAAGAACATTGCCGTATTTAGCAATCACGCGGGCTTGCACCACGTGGTCAACTATACGGTAAACTCAATATATGGTGAACTACAACACGCGTACAAATATCTTAGCGTTTGTTTTCTTTGTCCAACTGGAAAATTACCTGGAAATCAACATTTAAGGAATTGGTGTGGTGGATATTCGAGACGTTCAAGCTGTGTTTGTGCAGGGCAAAGTTTCTAAAACTGTAAGATAGAATGTGTGTGCGATCATCAGCAAAACTATGGATAGGATTTCCAGCCAGTGGAAGATCGCTAACATACAAGAAAAAAAGAATGAGTGGGAGAAAGAACTGGTTCTTTTTTTTTTTTTCAGCTGATGCTACATGAGAATTGTGCTCTTCCATGATTTTCCAATGCTTATTCTTTTGTTAAAAGTGAACAAATCGGAAGAGGCAAGATAAAAGAATAAAATACATTCTTTCCACATTTCGTTGGAGCGAGTTTACTCCACCAGCATCCCTCTGCTTAAGCCTCTAAATGTATACACGGATTGAAAATTACGCAGGAATAAGGTCATAACCAATACTGAACCTTGGGGAACACATATGGTTGATACAGCTTATCATACGTATGGTTAAAATAAAGAATATATAGTTAATATAGTTATATTTCCGGAGGCGTGCCGCTAAAAAGAGCTCCACGTGCTAACATTGGCACGCGTACTACAACTACGCGTGCCTTAAGCCAACTCTGGTGTCAATTTTGTATTAATTAATCTTTATTGTACGTAAAGGTACGATACAATGTACCAATTACGGGTACATTGTATCCTTTACTACCGTTCACATTATTTTAACATTCTTCTCTGGGTGTTTTTTTTTTTCCCTTTTTTTTTTTTTTTTTTTTTTTGCATCCATCGTATTAAAACAGAAAAGTATTGTTCTTTCTATTAGAACAAAAGCTTTAACTCATCAAAAAACACGAAAAGGTGCTAAAGTGTCAACTTTTCAAACTCACTACTCGAGAAAACGGAACAACAAGAAACGCCATTATTGCTGGCAAAATGCTTTTAAATTAACGTAGTTTCACAGGAAGATAAATCAAGAGGAATAAACTTAACTTCACTGTTTTCTTTTTTGCAAAATATACGTTCGTCTTAAATTTTCTTACGCTTTAATACGTCGATTATACTTAAAACGCTGTATTATACTTTATAAACATGAATAACGTATGTACGTAAAATATTTTAAGTTATTGTTATATTTACAAGCTTTTTTTTCGTTTTGCAGATTATCCGAGCAATTTATTTCCCGTCCACTCTGGTCTGGAGGCCTCATTTTAGGAAGAATGTAGAATTGCTGGAGCGAGTACAGAGAAAGGCAACGAGATTGGTGAGGGGGAACAAAGGAGTTTTCTTACCAAAAAAAAAAAAAAAAGGCTTCAGTTCTGCAAATTGCAGAGTCTACATACTAGGCACTTGCGAGGTGATGTGATTGAGGTTTAAGGCTTTGAATGAATTGAGCAAGTCAATGCTGGTGTATTCTTCCTCTTGCTCAAACTACGCACATGAGGGTGCATAAATTCAAACCGAGGAAGGATGGTTGCAGAATACATGTGCGGAAGTTTACCTTTAGCCAATGGGTGTTTGACTGCTGGAACAAACATCCACTGATGTTGTCGAAGTGGATAACTTTCATAAATTCAAGGAAGAGCTAGACAAACTGTCGGAAGGGATGGATAGGTGAAATGGGAAGGTTGGGGTTTTTTTTTTTTTTTTTTTGGCTGATGCTGTATAAGCTTGCTTTCTTGCATAATTTTCCAATACTAATACTAATCATCGGATAGTCACTGGAAATGACTCTCGCAAAACCAGAAAGTTCATATACTTGTAAATAAAGAGAGAGATAAATTCTCACAAGAAACAGATGAAGAACACACAGATTACAATTGGAAGTTGTTGTTTTTTTTTCAGCTGATGTTACATGCACAGTGTGCTCTTCCATGATTTTTCGATGCTGATTCTTTTGTTAGAAGTTAACGGAAGGTGGAAGATAAAAGAATAAAAATATATTCTTTCCACATTTTTGGGACGAGTTTACCCTACTGGCATCCCTCTGATTAAACCCCTAGATGTAAACATGAATTGAAAATTACGCAGAAATAAAGTCATAACCATTACTAGAAACTGATTTATCAAATTTCAGCACTACAAAGTGCTAAAATTTCACATTTGAATGTCGGGCACTTTCTACGATAAAGGTATAAATACATAATATTTTGTTTTCCGAATTTTTGGGAAATTTTTCCCATCATTCACCTGTCTGTATCTGTGGTTAGCAGTGAATGTTATATATATATTCAGCTAATCGCTCAATGGTTAAGATAAAAGATAAAATGCACAATAAAACTGCGTTTTTATAGTGCATGTCATTTCATTTCAACATGTAAGCATTTCCAATGATGCCTTACTGTAACCCTTTCCTCTATTGCAGTCCTTCCTTTAGTATTATTATTGGGAAATATCCATGCATTTCGATCCTTTCTTAATTTGTTGCGTCAAGCCTGTAGCGATAGCTTCCTGTGACCTCAGCCACCCCAGACCTGACTATCTAATATCACTACTCTTCTTTCTCTGTAATGATAAAATCAGCAGATGTTCATTCATATCGGCTTGATATTTGTACATTCGCATCGTAAAGATATAAATAACAATAACTTTAAAATCACACAATCGAAAGTATTTGAGATATTCAAATTCTATGTGGGAGGTCGATTAGCGATTCACGCCAAACATACACCTTACTATCAAAGTACCCCTATTCATTTGTTTTAATAACAAAGTGCAAATATCAGAAAGATTAGTAGAGAAATGAATTAATGTAACAATAACAAGCAAAATTCATTACGAAATGTCAAATAATAAATATTTATTATTTAAATAAATATTTATTTAAATAAATAATAAATAAATAAATATTTATTAGATAGCTCAAAACATGGTATTCATAGACCTGGAAAAAGCATATGATAGAGTGCCCAGACAAGAGGTATGGAGATGCATGAGGGAGAAGGGTGCATCAGAAAAGTACGTAAGGCTTGTGAAGGAAATGTACGAGGGGGGCGGTGACTCAGGTTAAGAGTAGTGTAGGTATGACTGAGGGGTTCTCTGTAGAAGTTGGACTGCACCAGGGATCAGTTCTTAGCCCATATCTGTTTGATCTTGTAATGGAGGTATCGGTGAGAGAAGTGAAGAGTAGAGCACCATGGAGTATGCTGTTCGCGGATGATATCGTACCGTGCGAACCATCCCAAGGCAAGGTAGAGAAGAAATTGGAGGAATCTCGGAAAGCGTTGGAAGAGAGAGGAATGAGGATAAATAGAACAAAAACAGAATATATGGTATTGAATGGAGAATATGAGAGTTCTATAAAACTGCAGGAGGAAAAGCTACCATCAGTTTTGAAATTTAAGTATCTGGGATCGAACGTTGAGAGGGATGGAGGATTGAGGGCAGAAACACAGCATAGAGTGCAATATGGATGGTTGAACTGGAGAAAGATGAGTGGGGTGCTGTGTGATAAGAAAGTAAATTGTAGAGTGAAGGGAAGAGTATATAAAACTGTGGTTAGACCTGCATTGATGTACGGTGCTGAGACATGGGCGATTACAAGGGCCCAGGAGAAGAAGATGGAAGTGGCGGAGATGAGGATGCTAAGATGGATGTGTGGTGTGACGAGGAAGGACAGGATAAGAAATGACTACATCAGAGGTACGGTTAAGGTGGGCCTCTGAGCAAAAAAATGCAAAAATCTAAGTTCAGCTGGCTTGGACATGTGGAACGAAGAAGTGAGGAGTATGTGGGGAAGAGGTGTGAAGAGTTGGAGGTGATAAGGAAGAGGAAGAGGGGGAGACCTAAGCTGAGATGGGAGGACAAGGTGGCAGAGGATTTAAAAGAGAGAGGATGGAGGAGAGAGGAAGGCCAGGATAGGGAGGTATGGAGGAAAAGAATTAAGGACGGAAATGCCGACCCCATATAAACGTGGGAAGAAGGCGAAGATAAAGAAGAAGAAAGCTCAAAAAAGCGATACATATATATACATTTATTTATATATATATATATATATATATATATATATATATATATATATATATATAAAGATAACGTCATGTTATTTCTGTTTGTGTGTTCGGTTAAAAAATGTGTTACTTACCGCATCTCCTTTTCTGCGTGAATTACGGGAGCTTCATCTCTTTCCGTTTCTAAGAACAGCGTTATCGAAATTGCTAAGAGGAATGCTGTCAGCAGTTAGAAAGATAGAGCGCGCCATCGAACTTCAATTATCCTGTTATTGTTTAGGACCAGATGCGTGCCATTGAAGCTCGTGATAGAAATGTCCAAGAACATAATTTTACAAGAGTGAATCAGTTTTCTCTCCTTACAATATTAGTGATGTTAGTTGTTGGGGCAGTCCAAGTTCTCATGGTAAGAAGCCTTTTTGAAGAAAAGAGTAAGCTGCACAGAATTTTTAAACTATTATCCTGATGTATACAATGCATAGAACATCCACTTAGTGTACTCTTTACTCACAAAGTTAATAAGGTCGAAGAACTTCTCCTTGAAACCAATGTGCCATATGACATTTATTGTTTTTAATTTTGCACTACGTATCAAATCCAGTTTGCTATGAGCAAACTGGATTTGATACGTAGTGCATCGATCTCACATTGTAGATCTCATATACCAGTATCAATCTCGCCACTGGGTTGCTCAGGTCTTCACAATGCCCACTCACCAAGGAAACTCCAATCAGTGGAAGGAAACTCGGTTCTGAATAATGGCATACACTTTAAATAAAAAGCAATATACTTCTTCATTAGAGCAGTGCCTTTTATTTAGGCAGTGCAATACTATGGCGACTAGTGGTGAAACCTTTCTCCACAATATGAGATCGATGCACTAAGTGGCAAATCCAGTTTGTTCATTGCTATGTAAAGAAAGAGACTATGCTCGACTGGAAGAATGACTTTATATAGTTTTTAAAGATTGAGGCGTTTGCCAGACAAATAAAAATAAATTTTCTGTTTATACTCCGGCACGACAACCAAGTCAGTAGAATTTACAATAAATCGTAAATACAAATATTTATCGTATTTAGTAGTCACGGGCTTGAACCCCGGTCCATTCAAGGAACAGGTGCTATGCACTCTCGCTCCTGACCACTGGGCTACGTCAACTTAAGGAAACCAAAGAGCAATGCCTTTTATTTAGGCAGTGCAATACTATGGCGACTAGTGGTGAAACCCTTCTCCACAATGAGATCGATGCACTAAGTGGCAAATCCAGTTTGTTCATTGCTATGTACAGAAAGAGCATATGCTCGATTGTGCAAGGCTCAAGGGGTAGAATTTTTTTCAGCCTGGTCTGTACTTGTTAACAGGAGAGACTGCTTCTACAGGGATGGGATACACTTAAATAGAAAGGGGGCAAGAATGTTTGCTGATGCTATTGAGGCAGTGTTAGGTGGGTCGGAAAACTGCTAGCTTGGGGGGATACAAGGACTAATAGATTAACAGTAGCCACTGGCAGAGGTGAAAGTGATTCTTGCACTGCTTCTATTGGAATGAGCAGCAGCTTAGAAAATAAGATGCAGGATATTTCAGAGACTGCTGGGAATCATTTGGGTACAAGTAAACACATGGGTTGTGTTAGGGTAGCTAAGAAAAAGAACAGGTGCATGTATACTTGCGTGTACAACAATGCTAGGAGTTTGGTAAATAAATTTGATGAAATTTGAGGTATTGCTCAAAGCATCAAAGGCGGATACTGTTGGCATATCAGAGACGTGGTGTCACACAGATATAAGTAATGCAGAACTGGAATTTGGGGAGCACAACGTCTACAGAAAGGATAGACAGGATAGGACGGGAGGAGGGGTTATGTTATTAGTTAAGAAACACATAAAATCCAAGGAAGTGAAGCCAGTCGACATCGCTGGACAGTGCATTGTCCAGTCAGTTTGGTGTGACATAAGCATTGGGAGATCAAAATTAAGAGTAGGAGTGTGCTATAGGCCTATTGACTCTGATGAGTATAATAAGAAACTGTACAGGGAAATAGAGTGGGCCAGTAAATCAGAGAGTCTTATAATGGGGGATTTTAATTTCCCAGATATTGACTGGAATTTGTGGGTTGGTCACTCACACACTAGCAAGGCTTTTGGGGGTTTATTGGATGATTGTTTTATAAATCAGCATGTTCGGGAAGCAACTAGAGGGAGCAATACTCTTGATTTGATTATCAGTAGTGATTCTTCATGCATTAAGAATCTGCAGATACAGGAACCACTAGGTGGCAGTGATCACAGTGTGCTGAAGTGGGATTTACTCAAGGAGGTAACTACCATCAGGGGTAAAGGGAAGGATTTTTGCTTTCGTAAAGGCGACTATGATGGTCTGAGACAGTATTTAAATTCTATACAGTGGACCAACTGATGATGTTACCAACAGCAAACTCAAAATGGGAAGCATTCAAAGAACTTACCTTGGAAGCTACTAGGCTTTACATACCAACTAAGAAATATTGTTCAAGGTTCAGGCCTAAATGGATGTCAGATGAACTAATGAGACATATGGCAGAGAATAAAAATGCATGGAATACATATAAATTAACACGTGACACAGAAGCCTATGATAGATATAAGTTGATCTGTAACCAAGTTACAAAGGAGGTTAGGCAGGCGAAGGCAGATTACGAGAAATCTTTGGCAAGGGATGCAAAGAAATACAGCAAAGAGTTCTTTACTTATGTAAACTCTAGAAGGAAGGGGATGAATCAGATTGGTCCACTTGATATCGATGGGTCAACTGTTGATGATCCTGCTCACGTAGCTAACAAACTGAATCAATATTTTCCATCTACATTCACGCCTGAGGAGTTATTCAGGAAGGGGAATGCCATAGATGAAGTAAACACTGGCAGTGAGCTAGACGATCTTGTAATAATTGAGAGTCAAGTGAAGGAAAAATTGTTGAAGACAAATACAAGAAAGGCACCTGGGGTGGATGGGATCTATCCAGTTATATTAAAGGAGGCAGCAAAGGAAGTAAGCAATCCGTTATCCATAATTATGAGAGCTTCCTTAGACTCAGGGGAGGTACCCACAGACTGGAGATGTGCAAATGTAACCCCAATTCACAAAGGAGGATCAAAGGCTGACACAAGTAATTATAGACCTGTGAGTTTAACTTCTGTTCAGGAAAATTAATGGAAGCACAGGTTAAAGAAGCACTGCAGGATCATCTTGACAAGAATTCAGTTATAGCTCAGACACAGCATGGTTTTGTTAAGGGAAGGTCTTGCCTGACCAATTTGATTGGATACTATGATGTATCACAAAAGAATTGGATGCAGGGAATAACTTTGATATTATATATTTGGATCTTAGAAAGGCTTTTGATATTGTTGCACATGGAAGACTGCTGCAAAAATTGGAGCAGTGTGGCATTGGTGGCAAATTGTTGCTATGGATGAAGGGATGGTTGAGTGGCAGAAGACAGAGAATGGTAATTAATGGACACTGCTCATCGTGGACTAATGTTATTAGTGGAGTCCCTCAAGGTTCAGTGTTGGGTCCATTGTTGTTTTCTGTATTTATAAATAATATTGATGATGGTATATCAAGCTTAATGTCCAAGTTTGCAGACGATACAAAGGTTGGCAGGGTTGTTAAGGACGCAACTGACGCTATGCTGCTGCAACAGGATCTGGAAAGGTTGAGCAGATGGGCTGAGAGGTGGCAAATGAAGTTTAACATTGACAAATGTAAAGTACTACATATGGGAAACAGCAACCCCAGAGCAACGTATCAACTCTGTGGTACTACACTGACAGTGGTAGAGAATGAAAGGGACCTGGGAGTGGTTGTGCAGGCAGATATGAAGTTTTCTGAGCAGTGCAGACGGGCTGCAAGAGTAGCTCATTGTGTATTGTCGATGATATATAGGAATTTTTCTAGCAGGGATAAGGAGGTGATTATTCCCTTGTATAAGCCACTGGTCAGGCCACACCTAGAGTACTGTATACAGGTCTGGAGGCCTCATTTCAAGAAGGATGTAGGGATGCTGGAACGAGAATGGAACAAAGGGGTGCTCTTACGAAGAAAGGCTTAAGTTTTGCAAATTACAGTGTCTGAAGACTAGGCACCAGCGACGTGATCTGATTGAGGTGTATAAAGCCTTGAATGGGTGAGCATGCTGAATGCGGATGGGATTCTTCCTCTTGCTCAGAAAAATCACCTGAGAGGGCATAAATTCAAATTGAGGAAAGACAGATGTAGGATAGACGTGTGGAAATTTGCCTTTAGCCAGTGGGTGGTTGGTTGGTGGAACAGACTTCCATCCCTTGTCGTGGAAGTTGATAGCCTAAATAAGTTTAAGGCTCAGCTGGACAGGTATGTTGATGGGATTCTGCTGATGGGATCAATGCTGATGGGATACTGCCTCTTGCTCAGAATAATCACCTGAGAGGGAATTAAATTTAAGGCTCAGCTGGACAGGTATTTCGAACGAACGGAGGGGTGAAGTGGAAGGGGTTTTTTTTTTTTTTTTTTGGCTGATGCTGCATAAGCTTGCTTTCTTGCATCTTATGCCTCTACTAATGCTAATGCTAAATGTTCCCCACAATGGACAGGACAAAAGCCTTCCTGTTGCAAATCTTCCAAGTTCATCAGATCTGAATCCTACTGACTTTTACCTCTGGGGCCATTTAAATTTAGGATACTGCACGCTATTAATATGAACAATGTAACGGGCTATCAATTTAAAATTTTATAACACAGGTAAACCTACACTCGGATATGTAGGTTTACATGTGTGTGTGTAAGAATTGTACCGCACCTGTGTAGAGAACTGAAGTCCTGTCTGTTCAAGGTCGGTTTCACTCCACTGGAGTTTGTTGGTTTCCGCCTGCGACCATTAGCTCGAACCTTCTGTTTCTCTTTTTTACTCATCGCTACATATTCTTCTAAACAGCTGTTAATTCGGCACAAATCAGAATTACACCTTATCATTAAATACTGTTCTCACTTCTGGGGTAATACTCCAAGAACTTCTCTACTAAAAATCCTTTTAGACATTATGGCCTGAGTAGCTGGTGCGCCAAGCAATTTACAGACAAGAAAAAACAGGAAAAAACTCCTGGACTCAATCCTAAAGAGTACAGCTAGGTTAATCAATGATCCTCCTCTCCACTCCCTATCACGAAGACGTTCGGTTTCTCCTGCATGCCTTTTCTACAGATATTTCAATTCGGACCGTTCTTCTGAATTAAAGTATATTTCCCCCTCTTTCTTTCAAAGCAGTCCAAATACGAGAATATCAACATCCATTCATTATTTGCACTTCGACTCCAAATTCACCGACTTATTTTTCTTTTTCCTCATTTATACCATCTACTTCTGTTGCCCTTATTTATTTACTGAAAATCTACAGAAATTCGAGTCCAAAGACAATTAACTTCTACTACTTTTTCATCCCATACATGGTAAGGTATTGTAGGTTGCTACAAATAAAATAAGTTAGTAATGACAATAAGTAATTACAATTAGTAATGACCATTCATAAGGAGTATTACTAGGCAAAAAGGCTGCCGGTATATGGCGGAACTCTGGAAAAGGATGCCACGTAATGTGGAAGTTATCCTTACACAGAAGATGACTTAACAATAGAGTATAAAAAATATGAGCATGGAATAACACTCACGGTCTTAAATGGTTTATCATTAAATAATCACGGTGCTCTCGAATACCACTCGAAAAGTGGAGCCCTACAGTACATGATACATTCTTACGATTATATAAGTGGTATTAATTTATTGTTTTCAATTACCTACAGGAGCAAATATCCATTCATAAGGAGTATTACTAGGCATTTGATTTTTTTTTTTTTTTGGTAGTTGTGGGCGCATAGGCTTCTGTGGCCATAATGCACCTCCCAAGATTTTTGCAGTACTTTGATCCAAGCCCGAGGCGGGAATCGAACCCGCGACCTTTGGGTTGCTAGGTAGGCACTTTACCCACCCGGCTAGCCCGGTCGGCTACTAAGCATTTGAATAACGGTTAGAAGAAATGTAGGCGGAAGTTGGGGAGGTATGATTCTCTAGAGATCTTCAAATCTTTCTTTTTAAAGAGAGGTTTCGAGATGTGCTAAACCCCAGGGATTCACATCTGGTGAGTATGGGCTTGGCACACCCAGGGTCCTGAGCTGGATACCATCATTCTTCTCTTCTTGGTGATTCCCTTCTACTTCTCTCTCTTTCTGGAGGTGGTAGATGACTTTCATCAACCGGTGAAATACCACCACTTTGCTTAGTATTAGTATTAGTAGTAGTAATGGCCGCAAGGTGCAAGAAAGCCTATGGCTTATGCTGCACCAGCCAAAAAAAAAAAAAAAAAAAAAAAAAATCCGAACAAAACAATGATAAAATCAAAAAAAAAATAATAATAAATAATAATAATTAATAAAAAAAAGGAAATTAAACCTATCTTCCTATGACCAGATGACCTTTGAATTTCTCCAAACTGTCGGCCTCTACCACCCATGAAGGCAACTTATTCCAGTAATTTATAACTCGCTGGCTAAAATAAAACTTCCTGCAGTCCAATGTAAACATTTCCCCCCCGTAACTTGAATTTATGTCCCCTAGTTCTAGCATCATTTATAATCTTTAAAATTTCGTCCTCATTCATTTTACTGATGCCTCTCAGAGCCTTAAACACCTCAATCAAAGCTCCTCTAAGGTGTCTAGTTTCCAAACTCTGCAACCCACATATTCGAAGTCTTTCTTCATAAGGACGCCCTCTTGCCGATCTCACCAGGCGAGTTACCCGTCTTTGCACCCTTTCAAGAAGCTCGATGTCTTTCTTTAGGTGCGGTCACCATACTTGAACACAGTATTCCAAGTGTGGTCTAACATAAGCCTTATATAATGGGATTATCACGTCCCCATCTCTACTTGCAAAAGTTCAATAGATCATCGATAGGACACCATGGGCCTTCCTTGCAACCTGTTTACAATGCTCAGAGAATTTCATGTCTGACCGTATCGTAACACCCAAGTCCCTTTCCTCCAGTACTGGGTTTAGTTGAACTCCACCAAGCAGGCGCCTCCGTAGCCAGGTGGGAAGGAGCAGCAGTGCGTAGCACACGCTTCTTGATTAGACCGGGGTTCGAGCCCGTCACCACCAAATACGGAGGATGCGGAAAGGTCAAGGAATGTCCACCGCAAATCCCGGAGCAATATGGCCTTAGTTGCTAATGCTCTTGAAAACCAAAACAACAACAACAACAACTCCACCAAGTGAATAAGTTATTTTGGGATTACTGTTTCCCAGGTGTAATACCTTACACTTTGTTGGATTAAAGCATAGCTGCTATTTTTCTGACCATTCCTGAAGTCTATCTAGGTCTCTCTGAAGAAACTCAGCTTGACAGTGATCATTAACTACTCTACCAATTTTAACATCATCTGCAAATTTAGACATCACGCCCTCTATCCCTTCATCAATGTCGTTTATGAAAATTAAAAACAACAGTGGTCCTAATACTGATCCTTGGGGAACCCCACTTCTTACATCAACCCAATCTGAGGCATAGCCATTTATCACAACCCTCTGCCTCCTGCCGTGAAGCCATCTTTCTATCCATCTAAGGATTTTCCCAGTGATTCCAACCTGTTCCAGCTTATAAAGCAACCGCTCATGTGGGACTGAGTCAAAAGCTTTGCTGAAATCTAAATAAACAATGTCGAAATTATTCCCTAAATCCAGCTCGTGAGTGACCCTTTCGAAATAGCGAACCAGATTTGTTAAACATGATTTTCCCTTTACAAAACCATGCTGAGTATCCTTGAGAATTTCAATTCGATCCAAATGATCCTGAATTCCACCCTTGATCATTGCCTCCATGATTTTCCCTACTACTGAAGTCAGACTGACAGGTCGATAATTTCCAACTTCACTTTTAGAGCCACCCTTATGTATGGGAGATACATTTGCACTTTTTCAATCCAAGGTAATCTCCCCAGAGTCTAGTGATGCTCGCATAATTAGCCTCAATGGTTCAATGCACTCGCTTGCCGCCTCTCTTAAGATTATAGGATATATTCCATCAACTCCAGGAGCCTTACTAGTCTGTAGGCTCGAAAGTTTTTTCATTAAATAATCTTGCGAAATTTCAATATCATTAATTACATATTTTTTAACTTCGCTCCCACAATTTCCCATTGCCACAAAAGGTTTTGCATTTGTAAATATCGATGCAAAATAACTGTTGAGTTCATCTGCAACGGCAGCTGGTGTATTTAATACTATCCCCTTTCCCTTACGTAAAGGTCCGATCTGGTTTGTCCTGCTCTTCTTGGCATTTATATATGTGAAGAATTCTTTATCCCCCCCCTCTTTGCTCTGTTTGCTAGTGATTTCTCATAAACTGCCTTTGCCTGTCGAACCTTTTCTGTGGCTCTATTACACATCACCTTGTAGCTGTTATAGGCTTCAGTACTTTTTATTGTTCTGTAACCTTTCCATGCCACCTTTTTCTGCTCAAGTAATGCGGCAACTTCACTAGTCATCCAACTTGGAACCCTCCTCGTGGAGTATTTTTTTAATGGTATATACGCATTCAAGGCATCTGCGATTAATGTTTTAAAAGCGTACCACAGTTCAAATGTATTCATTCTCCGTGCGATATCTACCCAGTTAATAGAGGCCATGTAGTACCTTAAGGCATCGTAATTTCCTTTTCTGAAATTAAAACCCATTCCTTTGCCTTTTACTTCTGCTACCTCTCTCGTCATCATCCACCGTAGAACTCCGTGATCACTTCCTGCTACTGGTTCCTCTACTGTCAGCCCTGTTATGTCATCTGATTCATGTGTGATGATGAGGTCTAGGATATTCTTTTCTCTAGTACTTTTCCTGACATGTTGATACAAATAACAGTCATCTAGTTGATTTAAAAACTTTGTTCCCCATGTCGAGTTTCCTTCCCATTTACTCCAATCAATTAGAGGCAAATTGAAATCACCCATAATAATTGGAGGCTTATTGGAGGCTTGAAGTGGTGAAACCCATGTTTAGTCTCTAGAGCAAAGTTTCCGGCAACCCCCTCCTCCCATACTTCTCCTTCAACCCATGCACGGTTCTAAGTACTATAGGTTTTGATACCTTTCGTGTTTGGGGTTTTCATAAAAAAAAAAAAAAAAAATTCTATACATGAAAACAATACTTAACACCGAACTTTCCCTACTCCCCTCCCAATGCGAACATGCTGCAACCTCGGAGAATTGCACCATCTATATAGTGTACACATTTAACACACACCCGCGAAACGTTTAACTTCTCTATAGACCAAGTGCTTGTGAACAGACGTTTTCTTTTAAAGGTCTAATGAGATGTGCTGTCCATCAAAACTTATAAACTGTAATTTCAAGAAGTTATTATCACAGAGACGACTGTTACATGATGCTCCGTTGACAATGCAACTGTCAAGAGTATTATATGACAATTATCGACTATTACTGTGAGATCATTCTGCCTCGGTAGTTGTCGACCTTTGCATAACTAACATTCTTTCAACTATTCGGTGAACAGGGTACACGTTATCCAACCTGTTTGGCACGCTGCAATAGGGTGCCTTTCTTAACTTAGGTTTACCTTTTTCTGAGAGCTTTTAGTACCAATGACGAAGGTCAGAGAAAGAAGAAGAAACCATCCAAAGCCAAGACAATCAAATCCTTTTCTACCTAAAAAAAATCTTGAAATAGTCTACATAACAAACTCACTGTCCTTGGATTTCTAATTTGAAGGACGAGTACGAGATTGCCATAAAAGATAGCTGCTTTTGCAGGTAAGGACAAGTATAATTATGGTAATCATTTCCTCGCGCAAACGTAGTGTACCACGTGTACGCGTTTATAGGCTACTTATTTTACACAGTGAACAAATTCGATATACATACGCTTTATCTCTCGCAATAAAGGTTTATATTAATGCTAGCTTCGGTTTCATGTCGCGTATTAGTTTGTAGCAAAACCAGATATTATTTTATAATCAAAAGTATAAAATGTTCTGATAGTTCATTTATTAATATATTTATCTAATAAGAATTTTATATTTACTGACATTAAATTATCAAAATAAGTAAAATTCGGTATTATACCAATAAAAATACTAATGGTAATTAGATATTATACAAAGCCATGTGACTTCCTTATAATAATTATACCACTGAGGAAATCGCTGCGCGTGGGGGGGGGGTTAGAAGGGATAATGAAGTACGGTTACTTATCTTTAATTCATGTTTGCACAGAATGGGCTGGCAGGAGAGGCAGCAACACGCACGGGGTTAGGAGACGGCAGGAACGCACTTCAGGTTTGAATGGTACCTTTATTTTAACTAAACTAATATTCTGTTTATAATGCGAGATGATCATGTAGGACCAAATGTGTTTGCAACTGGGGCCATTAGATGCACAGTGGATTGGAGCACATTGAGGAACTAGCTCCTTTAAAAATTTACAATAGATAAAATTGTCATGGAAAGTTAAATTCACAGCTGAACAGTTTCCGTTGAGATTTTTGCGAAGCACGTTTTTACAAGAGAAAATTGAGTTTTGTTGCTCTTTTAAGATATAGGTAAATAGTACTTCTAAACCGTAAAATAGGCAATTAAACAAATATAGTAGGCAGGTATTTACTACATAGCTATGTTAATTTGGTATGTCAATCTTCATAAAATGACTATGGAGTAAGTTGAAGTCGCAACTTTGTACCACCTATTTGCACTATCGCGAGTTTTAATAACTACATCTGTTTATAAGTGATTATTTTAAATAAATTAATAAAAAATAATTATGCCTTATTTCATTTTTGCTAATCTCTGCCAATTATAAATATATAATCGGAAATTATTATGGTATGTTTATTCGTAAAAATTACAACTATGTGGTCTTCTGATTCGTGCCACACACACACACCGTGACAGATTTGCATTAAGAACACACACACCTAGTACCAGACTGCACCACGTTTTGAGAGCAGCACTGCCTGGATAGATCAAGGTACAGACTCCACCAGATACTAGAGGGTTCCACAGGAATGGTACACATGCCGATCTCGCAACTGCCGGGTGTTCGATAGCACTGAATCTATGCATCTAACAGCCAATGACACGACGTACCACACATGTTCAGTTCAGCTGAAATCAGGTGGGTCTGGCAGCAATGGAGGACGGGAGAACTCGCTAGAATGCCCTTCCAACCAGTGCAATGCCACTGCAGCCATGCGACAAGGAGTCTTGTCCTATAGAACAATGCCTTGGTGGTCAGCGGAAAAGGCCAACATAAAGGTGCACATGGTCAGAAGTGATGAACTGGCATGCGTCTCCTTTAACTTCAATAGCTTTTCTAACAAAGTTTCTTTGTGATCACCATATCACTTATTTAATAAAAATCTGACTCTTTAATATTACCCAGAGATTTCAGCTTGCTATCGACCGCACATATCATTGAGAAGTATATATTCAACTCATCTGCCGTTCCTGCTGCAACTCATCTGCCGTTTCCACTGCAACCCATTAAGCAATATTTTTGATTTATTCTTCTTTTTTGTATTGAAATATAAGAACTGCCTATTCCCTGTTCTTTTTTGCTAATGCTTTCTCGTATTCAGCTTTCAACCACTTTATCCCCACCACTGGTTTTGTTACATATTCTTTCTTATTAACGCTCGTACGAATTGTAATCACGTGACTATTTGTAACTTCCCACCATGCTTGTTTTTTTTTTCTCAATTAAACTCTCAACCTCACTTTCATCCACTGTGGTAGCTTATGTTTACGGAACTTCACAACTGCTACGAATACGTTTGTAGCTTCAAGAATAAATCCCTTAAATACTTCCAATAGCATATGTGTATCCGATAGTGTATAGTAGTCTCTCCAGTTAATCGAGCCCAAAAAATATCTGAGTCCATTTATAGTCCTCTCTCCTCCGTAGCCAATGGCTGCTGCTTACCTTACCTTACCTTACCTTACCTCCTGAAATTGAAGCTCTTTCCTTTACCTTTGACCGCATGGGTTTCTTTAAATATATCACATTTTATAGTATTGTGTTCGCTGCTCGGGCGGACCGGCCCGAGTAGCTAGGTAGCGATCGCCGTCGGTGACAATAACGTTTGTAGCACGTTACAAAAAAATAAAATAAAATAAATAAAAATAATAATATTGTTGGAAGCCAGCGGAGCCAACAATAGCCAGCCTACCCCAAGTTTTGATACAGCTAGGCTCTCTCTCTCTCTCTCTCTCTCTCTCTCTCTCTCTCTGACCTGCTGGTTGTTGTTGAAGGATTTTAGAATATGGCCCAACTATTGCAGTATAGACAGTTGTTCAAAGAAAGAAAGTGCATCACCGAGGAATTTCATATTTCTAACCCTTTTTCGCGATGGTATGTTACATTAATGACTAGCATCACAAATAGAAATATAAACAAAATATATTTATTAATAGTTAAGGCAAAGCTAAGTAATATTTGACAGGTGGTCTCAAAATATTTCAAGATGAGCATTTGCAACCTTTATACAACAGTTTTGGTAAACACGACAATTATGGCTGAAATGTTATCAGAAGCCCTCAAATTAATCGGGCCTTTTTAATTTTTTGTTTGAGGAAGGGCTTCTTCTTAGGACTACAAGTCCATTTTTGAAGAGGCATGTTCTGACTATTACTGCACTTGCTACCACTCCTGTATGTTCTTCCTATTTTCTTTTCAGATCAGACGAAGAAGCTTTACGGTTTTTAAGGCATAAGCGCTTCAAAACGCGGTCCTGTTTTGGTATAGAGACTCGTTTGCGTCCGGTTCCTTTTTTTTCCTATCAGCAGAACCAGTATTGTTGAGTTTGGAAAGAAATCTACTCACTGTCCACTGATTACAAGCCACTCTATAAGTAATATGACGGGAAGAACATCCTTCCTCACGTAAAGCAACAATAGCACTCTTTCTTCGTGGCGTCAACTGCACGTACCTCACCATCCTGCACAAGCAAGGAATGACTGCAACCAGGGCTCCCACTCCTGGGTTTTTCCACCCAGATCTGGGTTTTTTGATTGTCATCTAGGTTGATAGGTTTTTTTCACAAAAATATCTCATTATCTGGGTTTTTTCGGTAATTTTTAATTTTAAGTCAAAATTTATTTTTATTTCTTGTAAATACAATAAAATTTAATACATTTAATAACAGTTTACAATTTTCTTAATTTTATATTCTAACAATACTGATCATAATTTGTAATATGTCAAGTGCTTGTACAAAATACTACAAATGTAAAAGGATTTCAAAGTTTTCACAGGGTTCTACACTATGATTTTCGTTCGTGTTACTAACATGTATGCGCAGCCTATTGAGCAGGCCGAAGGCGGTCTTTACTGCACAGTCTTTCGTGATCGTTCGTGGTATTATTGCATTATTTGGTGTGATTTTTATATTTATGCGTGTACTACATACAGTGATATAATAAATTTAAGTTGTAGTGACTATTTCTATTTTATGTTAATGGATTAGTGATTTATTTTTTATTTTATAGAACATTTTAAATAAGATAACTGCTAATTAGCCATATCCACAAATTGCCCACAATGTCTGAAACTTGTTCTCCACAGAGAAAGATGAGTAAACGGTGGTATACTCAAAATTTTAGAAATGAATGGTTAGAAGATCCGGAATTAAAGGATTGGTTGAAAGAAGACAGTAATGAAAAAGGTGCATCTTACTGTATTTGTTGTGAAATGAAATTAAAGAATGCCAATAAATCGATGTTACTAGTGCATAAAAATACAGTTAAACATAAAAAAAGTGCAAATATTGCTAAGACAAGTTCAATGTTAGACACGTTCTTCACAAAACGTAAACCTACGGAGAATGAAGAAGTAGCAAAGGCAGAGTTAACATTGCTGCACTAATTTCTGAGCATAATATTCCATTTGGGCAATGTGATCACCTTATATAAGCATGTAAGTAAGCATTTCATGATAGCAATATTGCAAAACAAGTTCAGATAAAGGCGACTAAAGTCTCTTATCTTATACAAGATGGCATAGCCTATCATGAAAAAATATACATTTCTAACATATGCAGAAACAACAAGTTTTCAATGATAATAGATGAAAGTACAGATTTAGTATTAGTATTAGTAACGGCCGCATGGTGCAAGAAAGCCTATGGCTTATGCTGCACCAGCCAAAAAAAAAAAAAAAAAAATCCGAACAAAACAATGATAAAAACAAAAAATAAATAAATAACTAAATAATAATAATAATTAATAAATAAAAAAAATAAAATAAAAAGGAAATTAAACCTATCATCCTATGTGCTTCCCTTACCCGAAAGTACTATCCAGATGACCTTTGAATTTCCCCAAACTGTCGGCCTCTACCACCCATGAAGGCAACTTATTCCAGTAATTTATAACTCGCTGGCTAAAATAGAACTTCCTGCAATCCAATGTAAACATTTCCCCCCGTAACTTGAATTTATGTCCCCTAGTTCTAGCATCATTTATAATCTTGAAAATTTTGTCCTCATTCATTTTACTGATGCCTCTCAGAGCCTTAAACACCTCAATCAAATCTCCTCTAAGGTGTCTAGTTTCCAAACTCTGCAACCCACATATTCGAAGTCTTTCTTCATAAGGACGCCCTTTTGCCGATCTCACCAGGCGAGTTACCCTTCTTTGCACCCTTTCAAGAAGCTCGATGTCTTTCTTCAGGTGCGGTCTCCATACTTGAACACAGTATTCCAAGTGTGGTCTAACATAAGCCTTATATAATGGGATTATCACGTCCCTATCTCTACTTGCAAAAGTTCGATAGATCATCGATAGGACACCATGGGCCTTCCTTGCAACCTGTTTACAATGCTCAGAGAATTTCATGTCTGACCGTATCGTAACACCCAAGTCCCTTTCCTCCAGTACTGGCTTTAGTTGAACTCCACCAAGTGAATAAGTTTTTTTGGGATTACTGTTTCCCAGGTGTAATACCTTACACTTTGTTGGATTAAAGCACAGCTGCCATTTTTCTGACCATTCCTGAAGTCTATCTAGGTCTCTCTGAAGAAGCTCAGCTTGACAGTGATCATTAACTACTCTCCCAATTTTAACATCATCTGCAAATTTAGACATCACGCCCTCTATCCCTTCATCAATGTCGTTTATGAAAATTAAAAACAACAGTGGTCCTAATACTGATCCTTGGGGAACCCCACTTCTTACATCAACCCAATCTGAGGAATAGCCATTTATCACAACCCTCTGCCTCCTGCCCTGAAGCCATCCTTCTATCCATCTAAGGATTTTCCCAGTGATTCCAACCTGTTCCAGCTTATAAAGCAACCGCTCATGTGGGACTGAGTCAAAAGCTTTGCTGAAATCTAAATAAACAATGTCGAAATTATTCCCTAAATCCAGCTCGTGAGTGACCCTTTCGAAATAGCGAACCAGATTTGTTAAACATGATTTTCCCTTTACGAAACCATGCTGAGTATCCTTGAGAATTTCAATTCGATCCAAATGATCCTGAATTCCACCCTTGATCATTGCCTCCATGATTTTCCCTACTACTGAAGTCAGACTGACAGGTCGATAATTTCCAACTTCACTTTTAGAGCCACCCTTATGTATGGGAGATACATTTACACTTTTCCAATCCAAGGGAATCTCCCCAGAGTCTAATGATGCTCGCATAATTAGCCTCAATGGTTCAATGCACTCGCTTGCTGCCTCTCTTAAGATTATAGGGTATATTCCATCAACTCCAGGAGCCTTACTGGTCTGTAGGCTCGAAAGTTTTTTCATTAAATAATCTTGCGAAATTTCAATATCATTAATTACATATTTTTTAACTTCGCTCCCACAATTTCCCTTTGCCACAAAAGGCTTTTCATTTGTAAATATTGATGCAAAATAACTGTTGAGTTCATCTGCAACGGCAGCTGGTGTATTTATTACTATCCCCTTTCCCTTACATAAAGGTCCGATCTGGTTTGTCCTGCTCTTCTTGGCATTTATATATGTGAAGAATTCTTTATCCCCCCTCTTTGCTCTGTTTGCTAGTGATTTCTCATAAACTGCCTTTGCCTGTCGAACCTTTTCTGTGGCTCTATTACACATCACCTTGTAGCTGTTATAGGCTTCAGTACTTTTTATTGTTCTGTAACCTTTCCATGCCACCTTTTTCTGCTCAAGTAATGCGGCAACTTCACTAGTCATCCAACTTGGAACCCTCCTCGTGGAGTATTTTTTTAATGGTATATACGCATTCAAGGCATCTGTGATTAATGTTTTAAAAGCGTACCACAGTTCAATTGTATTCATTCTCTGCGCGATATCTACCCAGTTAATAGAGGCCATGTAGTACCTTAAGGCATCGTAATTTCCTTTTCTGAAATTAAAACCCATTCCTTTGCCTTTTACTTCTGCTACCTCTCTCGTCATCATCCACCGTAGAACTCCGTGATCACTTCCTGCTACTGGTTCCTCTACTGTCAGCCCTGTTATGTCATCTGATTCATGTGTGATGATGAGGTCTAGGATATTCTTTTCTCTAGTATTTTCCCTGACATGTTGATACAAATAACAGTCATCTAGTTGATTTAAAAATTTTGTTCCCCATGTCGAGTTTCCTTCCCATTTACTCCAATCAATTAGAGGCAGATTGAAATCACCCATAATAAGGCATTGACGCTTACTTGCCCATTCCATTTGCATGTAGAGGCTTTTGTCATAATCTTCACAATCACCTGGTCTGTAGATTACTCCTACTCGCATTATACCTTTGTTTCCAACTATCTCACACCATACAGACTCTATACTAGCATGTGAGACGTCTGAATCCGGGAAAGCTATCGTCGCACTCAGGCTGCTTCTGATAAGAAGCATTACCCCACCACCCCTTCTATCTAACCTATCCTTCCTAAATACATTATACAAGCCGTACTGAAACTCATCATCCCCAATTTCCGGGTGGCACCACGTCTCTGTAAGCCCTATTTATCTTTATCTCAAGTTCTAGCTGTTGTTGTTAGATATTTTGATATTCAAAAACTTGATGTTGTAGATGTGTTACTTGACACTGTGTCGAAAATGGTACTTCAGAAGGGCTTTATCAAGCTGTAAAAGATCTTTTCATGGAAAAAAACATTCAAATAAGTAATCTAGTTGGCTTTGGAAGTGATAATTGTGCCACTATGATGAGTACTAAGAGTGGGTTCCAGTCATTGCTAAAAAAGGATGTACCATCAGTATTTATAATGGGATGTGTTTGCCATTCTTTTGCATTATGTGCTAGTCATTCAGTCAAGGTACTACCATCATATCTAGAAATATTTATAAAAGATATCTCTTGTTATTTTTCCCGTAGTAGTAAAAGATTAAACGAGTTCAAAATGATTCAAGATGTTGTAGATACTGCCAAGCATAAAATCCCCAAATTCGCACAAACACGTTGGTTATCCCGTGGCAATGTAATAAAAATTATTATTGAGCAGTGGGATGCATTCGTTCTTTATTTTCAGTCTCAATCAAAAATTGAGAAAATCGATGGTGAAGGGAATATTTACAATACTATGATCACCAAAGGAACTAAGCATATGTTGTTGTTTTTAGGATATGTACTGGAGAAAATAAACTGCCTGAATATTGAATTTCAATCTGAGCATTTCAGATTGCACTTACTTCATTCAATGGTTTCAATTGAGTATAAAAATATTCTTAGTTTTTTCATAAAAGAAGAAGTCATTACTTCGCGCAAGCTGGTTGAAATTGATCCAAGCAATGCAATAAATCATAAGCCTCTGAATAAAATATATTTCAGAGGCCGTTGTATGGCCTTATTAAATTCAACACTACTTGGTGACAGTGAAAGCAAGTTTAAAAATGATTGTTTAAGATTTCTTGTTGAACTTTGTATGGAAATCAGAAAAAGATTTCCTCTAAATGATGATGTAATTATCGCCAGTCTCAATCTTCTTGACCCAGCAGTGATACATGATCGTGCCAATTCGCCATCCTCAATTTTCCATTTAGCAGTGCAGTTCCCTCACCTTGTTTCTGAAGACAAACTAGATCTTCTAGATGATGAATGGAAATCATTTCGTTTAAATCAAGATTTAGATTTCTCTTACAAAACCATCCCTGAGTTTTGGTATCTGTTACGTAATGTAAAAGATGGCTTTAATAATTCTAAATATGAGATTTTATCTAACTTTATGACCAGTCTAACTATTTTACCTCACTCTTCGGCAAGCGTAGAAAGAATCTTCTCCCAGGTAAACCATATAAAAACAAAAGCCACAAACTCCCTTAAACCAGAAACTGTGAAAAATCGACTAATGGCAAAACAGGCGATAAATAGATCTAATCAAAATTGCTATACAAGGAAACCTAAATCAGAATTGGTAAAAGAAGTCATACAAGGAACTTGTCATAAAAGATACGTAGAACGTTTGAAAAAAATGAAAGAACTTCAAAAAATAAATGTGGAGGGAACTGAATGGGATGAAAATTCTGATTACAATTAAATAAAAGATATTTTTGAATGGTAAGTTTTATCTTATTTGTGTTGCTATACTATATGATGAAAACTAGGGTTTTTTTGGGTTTATTTAAATTGCAATCTAAGTTTTTTTAAAATTTTTGAGTGGGAGCCCTGACTGCAACTGTTGCAGAGCGTGCTTATATAGCTGAAAGTAACATCTGATACAATATTACGTCATCACCTACGCGTGTCAATCTTATCTGATGCAATCTGTAAGAAATATTGCCATATATGGTATTCCGTCGACAATTACAATTTTAAGAGGTGATCCACTTTCTTTTAACACCAGTGTATATTATACAGTATCTGTAAATTGAGTGTGTTCGGTGGTCAATTTGCTGGACGAAAAACCATAGACCGACCATAGAATACATATCTATGGTTGGTCTCAGCCAAGCTGTGAAAAAAAAAAAAAAAAAAAAAGCAAGAAGAAAAAAATCATAAAAATTCCTCGCATCATTGAAGGGATTCGAACTCAGGTCTTTTTCACCCGGTGATTACGCCAAGCTTTCCACGAGGGGAAACCTGCTGGGATGAGTAGTATCATACACTTTGTTCAAAAAACTGTCGCCAGATAGTATATTTCCGCTCCACATATTCCGCTCCAGTCTATAAGAGGTAGGATGAAATCGCCCATCATTAGACAATTGTACTTAGTAGCCCATTCAATCGGCCTAGAGATTTTTTGTTATACTCCTCAGAGTCATTTGGCCTGTAACATACACCCACTATCATCTTCCCTTTGCTACAGGTCATTTCACACAACACTGATTCAACGTTAGCGCGAATCTTGATCTAACTCAGAGAACATTCTTGCCACATTTAGACAGTTTATCCGACACAGACTAACTCGGCCATGCGGTAAACAAATCCATAAAAAATTCCTCACGTTCTGACGCGATTCAAACCCTACCCTTTTCCTTACGGTGTGGAAGGATAGCGATCGCAAACGATGTACTACTTATGAAGGCCTGCTTTTTACTTGTGATCACATCAGATTTTAGTGTGTGTGTGTGTGTGTGTGTGTGTGTGTGTGTGTGTGTGTGTGTGTGTGTGTGTGTGTTAGGTAATATTTGTAGAAAAGGATCTGAAGCTGAAACAACATCTGTGTGACAAAAAGTGAAGTAAGTTCATCAGCAATGAAACTAGTTTCCATTAGTTAATGTTTCATTTCAGATGAACTTACTTCACTATTTGTCACACAAAGAGAAAAATGTAGGCGCCTAAAGAGAATTTTGCAGTTATGACCCCAGATGAGGATGGTAGTTGTTTGGCGCATCGGCTTCTGTGGCCATAGTGCACCTTCCAAGGTTTTTGCAGTACTTTGATCCAAGCCGGAGGCGGGATTCGAACCCGCGACCTTTTGAGTTGCTAAGCAGGCACTTTACCCACCCGGCTAGCCCGGTCGGCCCCAGATGAGGAAACAACATTCATTGATCGGATTGGTTGGTTTAGTGTTTAATGGCGCATTGGCAACTGAGGCCATAATGCGCTGTCAAAATTAAAGACGATACAAAAATTTTGGTAGCCTATAAATTGGCTACCACATTGATAGGGTAGTTTTGTGATTTATACAGAGGAGCTAGGTTAGATAAAAGGATCTATTTAGACAAAAGGTAACACTGAGAGCAAAATAGAAAACCTACTTTTTTTTGGATGCAGAGGAAGCAACATTCGTGATATGTTTATGTCAAGGATGGTGAGACGTCAGGTTTATCGCAGTGAAGAAATGATTGTCTAGAAATCTAAGTAATGTTAAAAAATAAGCATGGAAGAAACATACTCTTTTTAACAAAAAATAAGCAAGGAATGAGTTTTAGGACTGCAGTCAACTAAATTTTCTTCTGCCTCACTGGAAAATTAATTACCTGGAGATCAGAATTAAGGAACTGGTGGCGAATATTCGAGATACTGTAGATTGTCAGTTATATATCTTGACATCCATTCCGCTTTTGATGCCATCTCTATACCTAATCTCCTACGTCTCTTAGAAAACTACTTCAATTTTCGCGGCGATGTTCTCTGGTTCCTAGAATCTCTCCTATCGAAGAGGACCCTTGTTCTAAAGATCGGAACAAAGACCTTCACGCGCCACATAACTGCCGGCGTACCTCAAGGGGGGGTCCTGTCTGGCATTCTCTTCTCAGCAATCATGGTGCCATTTGTGACCAATAAGTGCAATTGGATCACGTATGCTGACGATGTCAAGCTCCTTACTAAAATATCGCCATCCAACTCGGCAGCCGAAATCACTCAGCAAATCACTAGCAAACTGCAGGACATGGCTGACTACCTCAATACCTTCAACCTCCAAATCAACCCCCTAAAATCAGCACAAATAACTTACTCTCTAAAGGGCAGCCCAACAACGTTGGAGCCTGTGCTTAACGGCTCCTCAGTTCCAAGTGTTCAAACACACAAAGATCTGGGGGTCGTCTTCGACTCCAAACTATCTTTCAACGATCACATAAACCTCATACAGTCGAGGCTGAACTCACTACGCTGGGTCGCCAAACAACAGCTGCTCCACACCACCGACCCACAACTGGTAAAAAGATACATCGTATCAATCCTTTACCCGACAATACTGTATGCTTCAGAGATATTGGCCTCGGCCGCCGAATCCAACATCAAAAGAATATTCTCTGCCGAATTCTGGCTTCTAAAATGGGCCAACAGCAAACTCCACCTTCCCCCAGCTCTCAGATCAACGCAGTTAGCAGAAGCTCTTCAACTACGCAGGCTCCGGTCCTACATCGCAGAAAGAAGGCTGCTGTTCACCATCAAGATGGCCACCGGTAAAATTACAGAGCCGAACTTCTGGGATCACTGCTCTTGGCGCATTCCTCCCCCTCATCTCCGGTCTTCAACACAGCTGCTAGCAAACCGTAACCGGCTAGTACTAACCGACAGATTCCTGCCAAAGCAAATGCTGCCCTCATTGCAAGCCATCGACGGGGACCTCCAAGAAGTGGTCAATAATAAAAAATACAGGAAGGGTATCCTCGTCGAACTGAAAATGTAAAACTGTGCTTTGTTATCTGATTTATCTTTTTATCTGATTTATCTTTTTTTCTCATGTGTATCTCTTTTGTAAATATGTTTTGTTAACCCCTGGCACCACCACGCCGTGACGGGACTAATTGTATGTCTATCATTGCTGCAATTAAAGATTCTATTCTATTCTATTCTATGTTTCTGCTGAGAAGAGCGTGTCGAACGAAAGTAGTACATAATAATAACAATCGTATGGAATACATTGACCGAGATTGCTGCTATTCAGTTCCCCTATTGAAGCGCTCTGCAAGAAGGTATAAACGCTGAATACCCCATTTGTATATTGCATGTGTTCACAGGTCTATATGAACGGGCGTGCTGAAATAACTCATCCCTACACTTTCCACCGGATATGGGCTAACTACAGCTTCGACTGAAAAGAAGTAGCACACGCTTCTTGATTAGACCGGGGTTCGAGCCCGTGACCACCAAATACGGAGGATGCGGAAAGGTCAGGGAATGACCACCGCATATCCCCGGAGCAATATGGCCTTAGTTGCTAATGCTCCTAAAAACCAAATAACAACAACGACTGAAAAGAAATTCTTCCAGTTGTCGACGGTATCGAACTCAGACTTCCAAATAACTGGTAAATGAAAAAGTCTCGTGCTAAATAACTGAAAATCCTGCCACGGAGGACAGGATTTCCAGTCAATGGAAAAGCACTAGTATATATTAGGAAAGGAACGGGAGAAGAAAAGGAAGTTTGGATAACATCATTTGAGAAATTATAAGACAGCTATATATCGTGCATTGTGAGCAGTCTGAAGAAAAACTCGTGCCCAATCGCATATATCGGAAGGTTGTTTTTGGTTTTAGACGCATCAGAGACAGGCAATATTGCGCTATGTGTATTATATCTGTATAGGTGTGCGCAAAAGTTAAATTCTCTTTCCAAATCATTCACATCACACACTCCAAAGAAGGAAGTGTGTGATGTATATTGCATATACAGACAACGGTAAAAAGTTAGGACTTGATAAAGCAACTAAGATACATGTTTGCCAGTTTATTGAAAGGTCCGTTGATGCAGTGGCGGATTTCGGCACAGGCGCACGAGGCGCGCGCCTGGGGCCTCGTAAATCGAGGGGGCTTCAAATCTCAGGTCTCAAAAAAAAAATGTTTCATTTTAAATTTTTACTGAATTAAACTATAATTTAATATGAGAAGTTATTTAATATGAGAAGTTAGTAAACTCTTATGCGAATATCCCCTCATATTATATGAAATATCTATGCAAACTAAGTAAATCTGAAGTAGAATACATATTATCATTAATGCTAGATTTTATGTAATAATTTTATGTATTAATGCTGGATTTGGGAGGGATGGTAGTTGTGTCATTTTTTCATTTAAACATTAGTTAAAATATGTATGAAAGAATTGCACAACCAAAATGATTAAAACCGCAACACCAAATCTAGAGCGCGTGCTATAGTAAAAACGTGCGCGTAGAATGCACACTGTAGTGGTACCGAAAATATTTAGAGGGGGGCCTCAAAATTGAATTGCGCCTGGGGCCTCTCAAGTGCTAAATCCGTCACTGCGTTGATGATTGTTATATCTAGTTTTATATTTAAAAAAATAACTATTCGAGTTTTAGGGTCCTGTTTTACTGGTTGAATTACTCTGATTGAAAGGGAAAATTCCATAATTTTTGAAGTATGGTTCCCGTACTGAATATTATATCAGTATAAATTTCCTACGCTGACGCTCTAATCTCATCAGCAACAGACTTGCAATGGTGACCATTAATTTGCATAATTCGTAATTTACAAGCCGCCAGAGAAGAATCATTATTCACATTATATAAAGGATGGAAGTTGACATTATTCATTAGCAGCTCTCAAACGTGTTGACTCAACCTGCCCGGGGATTCCGGGCAGGTTGAGTCTCCAACAGAGTGATCATACTCTCGCTTTTTTTCGTTTGCAGCTTTCACAGCAAGCAGGTTCTTCTTTAACTGGACACTCAGCAAAAACGTGACCACAACGCGCACAGTGGCCACAAGAAGGGGAATGGTGGATACAAAAAGGCGCCTCCGTAGCCAGGTGGGAAGGAGCAGCAGTGCCTAGCACACGCTTCTTGATTAGACCGGGGTTCGAGCCCGTCACCACCAAATACGGATGATGCGGAAAGGTCAGGGAATGACCACCGCATATCCCCGGAGCAATATGGCCTTAGTTGCTAATGCTCCTAAATAACAATGACGAATGACGATGACGGTAGATACAATACTGTGTAATGTAAGTGTGACTAAAACAGATAGCATTTAGTAACTATAGTAAACGGACGATGTTTGTTGGAGCTCCAGGTGTGTAGGGTTGGGGTGGAGGAAAGGCTTGGATTTATAACAGAAAAGCCAGTGGCAAGACTATTTTTCTTGGTATCCGTGCTGGATCTCGCCTTTCCTGATAGCAGTAATAGGGCTCCCTTTGAAAAGAATATACACTCTGTTACACTAAAATGGCAGCACCCTGAAGGAACCAGAATACAGAGAGGGTATTTTGATGGTAGCCAGGGAGTTAAGGAACACATGAACACATTTAATGACACAAAATGATGATTACGATGGCCAGATCAATATGATGTTAATCCACCACGGTTGCGGATACAATGATCTAAGCGGCTCAGCACTGAGTCGTACATGAGTCAAATAGCCTCCTGCGGTATTTCCAACCAACCCTCTTACACGTGTCCCGTAGAACATCCGTAGTGTAAACTTAAAAGTGTGTTTAGGAACAAACGGCACCAGGGGTTTTCGCCATCTCCGCGCTGTATTGCATTGTTTGTGTTACACAGTACTCTGTGAAAGTCAGAGATTTTGAGGTGTGTGAGGGAGTGGAAAACTTGTAGTGTTGTGTACCGTTGTTCTTTTGACCTTTTAGCCGTTGGGCCCCAGTTGGGACCCACAGATACCACACTTTGCCATGGGGAGGCAGGTCAGGTACCCAATAGATTTTATAAGTACTCTGGCAGGCCTTGCCACGTAATTTCCAGAGATTTCAGTGGCAAGGGCCTATTGCGTAAAAAGGGGGGGGGGAGGGTATGCTAGTTAGAATGAGGCCGAAAAGGAATTTAAGTCGGAAACTAGGTTAAATTTAGACATCAGAATTTTGTAGCTTGTGTTGGGCGTACTCTGTCGGTTTAGTTAGAGTAGGGGGAAAGACAAAGCTGGGAGGGGCAGATAGAAGTATGGGGACGGTAGCGAAAGCATCCCCAGATATATCAGTGGGGCAAGCCCCACCATAATAGAGAGAGAGAGAGAGAGAGAGAGGATGCCGGGGGAGCAGGGGACGGGAAACCGTCCCCCCGCCAAGGGAGTGGGTTTTAAAGTGCACCGAGCTAGGGCGCCCAGTTCAGATCGCCAAAAGGCTAGTTGCCAGCAAGCGTTTATGGGCGTAGTTAACTTCCGTTGCTCTTTTCCCTTTGGGATTGGGTGCTTCTGCCGTGTCCATTTCATTTGACTTGATTTCAGAGTAGTCAGGTCCGTGGTCTTTCGTCTGTTGAATACATCCTGCGCGAACTGTGTGAAGGCTGTATAATCTTCTGGGCAGTCCAGGAGGTGGTGTTCCCGGTACTTTGGGAGAAAGTGTACCTTGGTCATAAGAATACATCTTAGATCTTCATACAGTTCGCAGGTATACATAAAGTGTCCCCAGCTCTCTGGGGACCCGCAATGACAAAGAGGATCTTCAAGTCCGAGCGTCTGAAGTTTTTCTTTAATGGACCCATGACCCGTTAACATTAATGTAGTGTGTAGGCCCGGGGACAGCCAGTTTGGTGACTTAGGATAGATTCTTTCAATGGTTGGGATAAATTTCGTAAAGTCCGTAGTCTATGCTATTTGCGGGTGGCTCTGTAGATGGCGTCTAATCATGGCCCACACGTGCTCACTAGGGGAGAAATCAGGAGACCTGTTTGGCCAATACAGTACGTCCACACCTCGAAGACACTTAGGAAAAAACCCCGCGGTATGTGTTCTGGCATTGCCTTGCTGAAAACTGACATCAGAATTTCAATAAGAAAGAGGAAAGCGACGGTGTCCACAATCTCTGCGACATTAACGGCAAGCAGCCAGATTGCCGTTGACGAATATTAACGAAAATCGACTATCAAAACTGATCGCTCCCCACAACATAACACAGAAGGGTGTGCAGTATGGCGTTCAACAATTGCTCTAGAATCACTGCGTGTACCACGTCATTGCCACACCATTCTAGTGCCCGCATCGGGCACTAGAATGGTGCCCGATGCGGCGATCATCGGGCACCATTCTGTATCCCAGGTGGCTCGTGCACGGTACCATTCCAAGCGCTGGACAGTGGTCACAGGTAGGTAATCAAAGAAAGCAATGGCCGGTATCCATGGCGATCCCCTTTTTTTGCCAGTCGACGTGCAATGGTTCGAAGGGTGATGGGGTGACAGACAGCTGATGTCACAGCTTGTTGGATGTGTACTGTAAACCTGTCGATATTAAGATGATTCTCCCGCTCTGCAGTCCTTCGTACTCCATTATCCATTCGAAGAGCAGTCGTACCTTCCCGCAGCATTGTCACCATCATCTGGTTTGCACTGTGGTACTGTCCCTGTCCACACGTTTTGCTACATGACGAAGCGACCATCCAGCCTCTCAAAGACCGATAATCCACCCTCTGACAAGCGCATTATAGTCTTAGTAGCTAATGCGCCAATAAAATCAAAACCCTCTGTCAAAGTCGCGGAGATGCTGATATCGATGTCGAACGTGACGTCTCGGCATTCTCTACAATCTTCTTGCACTCTGAAGTCGGTCCCTGCACGATAGAAGCCTGTCAACTTCTATCTTGCAGGGATTGGGGAGTTCAAAGAGATTGTGGAGTTCAAAGCAACACAAGCGTTGCTTTGAACTCCATGGCAACACAAGCGTTGCTTTGAACTCCACAATCTCTACATTCGTTTTTATATCAGCCGAAGCTTCCGTTGGTCCCATATTTTAATCATCTGCATATAGCCATTCCTTCTTGATGTTGCAATTTCAGTGTCACAGGAGCCCTACTCGGTATGGATTTGGAACGTTCACCTCCACTGTCAACGTTCTGTTCTTTTAATACGGCAGATCACCTTAGCAGTTTTTCGCAAGTTCAGAAAAAGAAACAAACAAACATGGAGAGCATCCTCTTAGGTGTACACTATCAGATGTATATGTGACAGATATCTGGTGATTTAAAGGTAATCCTATATTTAAAAAATTGTTCTTTACCTTTTTTTTATATATATTTGTAGTTCAAACACTTTATGTAAACTCACTGAATTAGATTTAAAAGTTGCATTAGTCTTCATGGCTAAGGTTTAGCGACTGAAAATAATTCACGATTTTTTTAGGGTTTTTTTTTTTTTTTTTTTTTTACAGTTAAGAATTTCACTGTAATCGATTGATATATGGTTTCTAGATTAATATGGATTGCCTCACTGCATTAGGTCACTACAGTAATTTTGTATATAATTTCTTATGGATTTTTCTTGTCTTCAATTTAACAGTTTGGATGAATTGCTAATACGGGTATCTTTTCCTCTTGTTTGGGCAGTACGCTGTTCTCAGAAAAGAATTCTGTTCTTTCAAGTTGGATATAAAAGATTAGAAGTAGAACAGGTGCAAAAATAAAATCCTGTTCGACTGATAAGATGCAGTGGATCCTCGTTATCAGGGCGTAGCCTGCTACTGTTTCCTGCATGACTACCAACTGGAGGGATACCAGACTTTCGCAATTTTCTTTTGTATGCTTGCTGAATAGGGGAATGTAAATCACTTTGTTTTTAATTAATAAGGATTAAGGAAACCACTTTGAATTGAAACGAAAATTCTGAACCGTTGGAAAGCTTGTAAAGAGTTTTATAAGTCTTGCACACATAATACATGGCGGCAACAAAAGAGCTAAATATAGAAACAGATGGTCGGATGTCACCTTGAGTTTATGGCACGTTTCACGTCGAAGGCAAATCGTAAAGTGTAAAACAAAGCGAATAAAGATTACTGATTAACTAGTATAAATAATCGTCAGAGGCATGCTTATTTCTTGGAAGCAGCTTATTTCTGAAATATATGTATTTTTAATTTTACAATACTTCTTAATGAAAATTAAATATCCGTAACCATTTTTTCACACTTTCTTAACTATGTGATATAAAATAAGCTCAATTCATTAGAACAAATAAAAATAAAATCCTATTAACATTTATACTGTCAGTGGTCCCCTCCATGTTCTCAAAGCAGAGGCGGGCGAGTGGAGAAACTGCTTAATATGCAGCTGGAAAACAGTAAGCATGCGTAGGTTCGCACCCTTGGTGCAGCTATACCTAGGTAAACTTGGAGAATACTCGTTATAGTATTTTTCTAAGTTTATTATTGTTTTTAGATTATAAGTAAAAAAAAAAGTAAAAACTAAAATATTTTACATGCGTACTTTATATCGTATAACTGGTATCGCAAGTAAAAAATGTTTTGTTTTGTTTTAATTAGTCTTTTCAAATGCGGTATATACCTGCATTTGAAAACTGATTTAAAAAAAAAAAAAACACATTATTGTAGCAAGGATCAGCAATAAGAAAATCTTCTACATTTCTACTAGCTGTGTCCATACAAGTAGAAATATTTATTTTTCATGTTTATTTATATTTTAATTTTTTTCTCTAAAATAGTAGCATAGAATTTTACCATAATTACTGAAAAAAAAAACAAACAAACAGGGAATATATATATATTAGATAAAACGAATAGTAAAAATATATAAGTAGCTATATGGGTAAGGTATATAGGTATCTCCTGGTAGACAAGTCAAAGGCCGATCCTATGCATTTAAACATATGTGAAATTATGTAGAAAAATATGGAATTTGAGAAATAATGATTGAACATTACATCAGTCTGTAAAACATTTGATACTCTATTTTTTTTTATTTTATTTCTATTTCTCAAATTCCATATTTTTCTACATAATTTCACATACTTTCTTAATTATAAATATATATTCCCTGTTCATAGTCTTCTACAACATGAGGAGTGCTACTTTCAATTAAATAAACTGTAAATAAAAATAGTATTTAACAGATATTTATTTAAAGTATACCCAGTATAAAATAAAATAAAATAAAATATTTCCAGAAGCTTTCGGAACTCGTGTCCCTTTCTCAACTGACAGAATTTTTTTGAATACATTACAAGCAAAGTGTGGCACGTTACTCATTCGTCATTGTTGTAGCACGGACGTGTGCTGCCTTGCGCCAGTGATCATCCATCAATAAAACGGTTGTCTCCAGGATTGGATGTATACGCATGCCTTTCTGGCGATTTAATGCCTTAGGGTTGTTCATTATGTTTAGTTACTCTAGCCATAGGCGGTGGCGAAAGTGTCGCGCGTGGTCCACTATCTCAAAGTCGCGCTTGGGGTCAAGATCGTGGTTGGTAGCCCAAAAATGTTCTGCAAGCGCGGACTGGTCAGTTTCGGCAAGCCGGATTGCTCTGTCGTGTTCCGTGAGGCGATCCTGGAGACGTCTCGATGTCTCACCTACGTAGCAACTGTTACAGGCCCTACAGGTGATACGGTACACTACATTGCTGCGTAAGACAGGTGTGACAGGGGTCTTCACACTGGAGACAAGTGAACGTAGGTTCCTACCTGGTAATTGTACACATTTTATGTTGTAACTTCTCAGGATCTTCGAGATACGTCCTGACACTCCTGGATAGTACGGAATGTAGGCGGATGATATGCCGACTTGCTTCGGAGGTCTTGGGTTGGAAGTAAGTTCTTGTGCCTGTAACAAGCATCTGTTTAGTACATGGGATGGATAACCGCATCTGGTTAAGTCCGCCTTCACACGGGAGATCTCGTTACGTCTAATTGTGTCGGTGCTGGAATGGCTCCAGGCCCTGGAGAACAGGGTGCGGGCAGTGCTATTGAGATGGCTTGGAGCGTGGCCGGACCCGTAGTTGGTGAATTGACCGCACCACATGGGTTTGCGGTATACTGAGGTCTCTAGATGTGGGCCTACGCGATGCACTAGCACGTCCAGAAACGGGAGCGAACCGTCCACCTCTGATTCTACGGTAAACTTGATGAAATTGAATAATATTTTATTTTATTTTATTTTATACTGGGTATACTTTAAATAAATATCTGTTAAACTATGGACCCCAGTACTCCAGGCCCATTTGTCACTAAAAATAGTATTGTTTTACATGCTTTCTTACGTATTCTTTCAATTCCAAAATGATGGATTGATTATTTACTGATACAAGGTGACACTGATAATTTCGTATATAGACTATAACAGCGTTCACAAATGATGAGACCATCAATATACCCGTCCATTTTGCAGTTTTATCCAATATGGAATCTTCACAATCCTTCCCCATGTTTCGAAATACTATGTATTAAAAATAATGATAAACAATAATTACGTATTTTCCGAAAGATGAGAAGCATACAAGTTTCAGATGGCAATTTGGGGGAGGGGGGGATATTTATTGTATATATTTGAAACATAGATTCACAAGTGCTTACTAAACAAAATGTCAATGTAAAACGAAGCTTTTTATCATAGTATAACGCCACGCTTGATATTGTACTCATTATTGATATTGTAGTCTGAACATTCAATTTCTTCAACGGGGGCATCATCTTTGAATGGGTTGAGCACACTGAATTCTGATGGGATTCTTCCACTTGCTCAGATTACGAACCTAAGGGGGCATAAATTCAAATTGAGGAAAGACAGTTGTAGAATGGATGTACGGAAATTTGACTTTAGCCAGCGGGTGGTTAATTGCTGGAACAAACTTCCATCTGTCGTTGTGAAAGTTGACTGCTTAAATAAATTCAAGGAGGAATTGGACAAACTTTTAGAGGGAATGGTTGTGTGAATTTTTTTGCTTTTTTGGCTGATCCTACTTAAGCTCATACGCTTGCTTTCTTGCGTCACATGCCACTATTACTATCAAAGACATTGCTGATTCTATATTTGAAAGATATGGCAACTGGTGTGTGTGTGTGTGTGTGTGTGTGTGTGTGTCAAAGCAACTAAAGCTATGGCGCGTCAGTGTATTACTAAACAAAATGTCAGTGTAAAACGGAGCTTTTGCTCATAGTATAACGGCAATTAGACATTGTCGCTGCTGTCTGATTTGTCTGTACACTGCGTTTATTCCGTGGTCAATTGGTCTGTTTACCAGACGGAAAACCATACAAACCTCGCCTCAGACCGACTAACTCAGCCATGTGAAAGAGCCTATAAAATTTCACGCGTCACTGCAGGGATTCTAAGTCAGGTGTGAGGAGTTTTTAAACTTGGGCATGCATAACACTTAGGGCCTAAATCCCACCCATTCACACACCTGGGAAGTGGTTGATCGCATTATTCGTCCCGTTGGTGTCATGATTTGGTGCTGCCATCCATTTCGTTTACTCCTCACACATAACACGTTAATAAAGGATTTGTTAATTGCGATGTCCAAAGACTGCAGGTGGCTAAAGCCTCCTGGAATTGCAGCTAACTCCATATTTAATTCAGCAACCGTCCTTTTATTGCCACGGTTGTGGTTTCTCTTAAATCGTCACAATAGAAGACCTAGCTGTTTGTGTGTAAAGTATATGGATGTTAAACGGCACCAGGGGTTCCCCCATCTCCGCATAACTTTCATTGTGGGTGTAACAGTTCACTGTAAAAAGGCGAGAGATTTAAAAGTGTATGGATTTTATAAGTGTAGTGTTATGCATCGTTGTTCTTCTGGCTATTTAGCCGCTAGATCCTTGCTGTGGCCCAACGTTGCCCACACTTGGGCTCGTGGAGGCAGACCAGGTACACAGTAGTTTGACATTTTTTACTCTGGCAGGTCCTGTTACCTAATTTCCTGAGATTTCAGTGCCTAGGGCCTGTGGGGGGAAGGGGTGTGCGCTAGAATTTTGCAGGGTTCGTCAGCAGTTTTAATTTTTATGCTAATTTCCATTGTGTGGGGTGTGCGCTGGTATACAGACAGTGCAGGGGAGGGAGACTGAAGGCTAGAGGGAAAGTCAGAAGTATGGAGAGGACGAAGGAGAAGGCGACCCCAAGGTTGGTCAGTGGGGCATGCCCATGCCCCATCAGGAGAAGAAAGAGGGGTGGGGATGGAGAGGAGACGGAGACCATACCCTCACCATACCCTCCCCACAGATCGCTTGGACCCGCACGTGCTCACAACTGTCAATGCCTGATGGCGATCAGTACCGGGCTCCCTTGCCTGGTACCTTTACTCCCTTTCCCCTGGTGGGGAGGAGGAGACAGTCTTGTCTCCTCCCACCTCTGCCAACCCTGATTCTTTTCCTGGTGGGGCTTGGGCCTGCCTCACTGAAAATCCTGGGGTCGTCTTCTCTATCGTCCCCATACTTCTGTCTTTTCCCCCCAGCCTTCAGTCTCCCCCCCCCTACTCTGCCTAATACGCCAGCGTATAACCCCACACAAACTGCAAAAACTCAACTTCGTCCAAATTAAATCGCATACACCTCAATTGGCTTTTCTAATTCCAGCGCTCACCCCTACCGAGTTTTTTTTTTTTTTTTTTTGGCCCTAGCCACTGAAATCTCAGGAAACTAGGTGGCAGGGCCTGCCAGAGTAAAATTTCATTCTGCGTACCTGGTCTGCCTCCACGAGGCAAAGTGTGGACAACGTTGGGCCTCAGTAGGGGTCCAGCGGCTAAACGGCCAGATGAACAACGATACACAACATTACACATATACAAAATCCACACACTTTTAAATCCCTGGCCTTCCCAGTGAACTGGTACACCTACAATGAAAGCAACGCGGAGATGGGAGAAATCCCTGGTGCCGTTAGACATCAATACACTTTACACTTTTACCCTCCCCACAGTCTCTACCCCCGCACTACAAGTGATGACAGGAAGTCTGCCCCTTGACCTGGAGGTGGTTCGAGCTGGGATGAATTTACAGCTTGGTCGGGGCAAAAGCACCACATACAAAGAGTTCACCACAGATCCTGCAAGCAACAGAGCAAATGAAAAGAAGCGGCTTCTAGCTTACCTCCACTGAATATGGCAACAACGCTGGTCCCAAACAACAAAGAGACAAATAACAAAAAAATTCATCCCTGAGATAAATACAGTCTACCCAACGCTACCGATCTGGTTTTCCCCAGGTCTTCATGTTACATATCTGATGATAGGACATGGCGCCATCAGAAGTAAACTGGCTACCTTCCGACTAGTGGACAACCCCCCTGTGTGCCTGCAATTCCCCTGAGACGGGGGACCACATGGTGCACGAATGCCAACACTATGAGTACCCCACATTAGTATTAATCACCAAGATTCAATTCATCCCGAGAAATAATGAACACCACCTTCTGGAGAGTGCCAAGACTTTCAGAGCTTTCTCAGACTTTGCCTGGCTGTATATGCCAAGCGACAAACTTTACTACAACCACCAAACCCCAACTAGGAAAGGGGCGAGATAAATGACAACAAAAGGAATTACCAACATAGGAGAAAGTGCAAACAACAAAACACCTAGAAAAACAGCGACCACAAACAGCTTCCTACTAACCCAACAGTTGACTCAACAACCACAACTGATCACAAGAATTAGTGACAACCGGCATTGCACACCTGACTTAAACCAGAGATAAGACAAAAGGAAATTAATCCCAAGGAACGGACAATGATACTTGACCAAGCACATGGATGTGACAAACTGACCAGCACCACAAAGAATGGACAACCAAGATATTGGAATGAAGACCAGGACAGCAGCTGATCACTGCCTAAGCCATACGGCGACCCAGGCTGCACACAGCTCAGCCTTCTCCCTATCCCTGGCAGGGGGAGGTAACTTTTTGGCACCTCCCCCACCTGCCATCCAAACTTCCCTCTGGTGTGGCACAGGCATGCCACACTGCCTAGCAGGGGTCTTATCTTCTATCGACCCCTGACTTCTACTACCCCAGTCTTCAGCCTCCAATCCCTCCAACTATTATCTTTCATCTAGCGTATAGCCTCACACGTCTAAATTTAAAAACATCAAAATTTTGCCCGACCCATTAGACCTTTTAATACATTTCTCTAGCGTTCAACCCCCACCAGCGATTTCCTAACAGTAATCTCATTAAGCATTTACGTCAAACGTGTGAATTTTTTATTTATTTTTTTATTTATTATTTTTTTATAGGCCCTAGCCATTGAAATCCCAGGAAACTAGGTGGCAGGACCTGCCAGAGCAACTTGTGATACTGCACACACCCGGCTAGTCTCCACGTGGCGAAGTATGGGCAACGTCGGGCTACATTAGGGGCCTGGCAGCCAATAAGCTGGCCAAACAATGGGCACAACACATCACACTGCACAGACATGGCCCACACACTTTCAAGTCTCTGGCTTGACAGTGTACTGTCCTCGATACAGCGAACACACGCGGAGATGGGAGAAATCCCAGCTGCCGTCTGACACGAACATACCTTATAACTTATACCCTCCTCCTCCCCGCCACCGGGGTAGGAAGAAAAGTGGGTCAGGCCAGGTGCTGTTATTGTTGTTATTTGGTTTTTAGGAGCATTAGCAACTAAGGCCATGTTGCTCCGGGCTCAAACCCGAGTCTAATCAAGAAGTGTGTGCTACGCACTGCTGCTCCTACCTACCTGGCTACGGAGACGCCACCAGGTGCCCAGTCCAGATCGCCAGACGGCGGTCCCGCAGTCACAATCATGATCAAAGTCCAGTCCAGTGTTTAGTTGTCAATTGTTTGAGGTCCAGTCCGTAATTGTCAAGTCCAGTGTTTGAGTCTCATAGGGTTCGTCGCAAGTATGGCTGTCTCTCATGGGGGGAAAGCCTCCGTTCAGCATCCGTTTCAGCGTGAGGCAAGTTTTACCTCAGGATGGGTTACTGTCATTTCCAGTGTTACTCTCTCTCTCTCTCTCTCTCTCTTGGGGCAAGTCCTGCCCAGTGGATGTTTCAATTTGGTGGCTGGTTCCATCCAGTCGCCATGTCATTGTGACAGTCATGATTATTTGTTTGTTTTGGGGATGAGGTCCCACCCAGTTCTATTGGCCTAGTTGGGATTCATTCTGTTGGCTCTAATGTTCTGCGTCGCGTGAATAGTTCTGACGCAAATTTGGTCGGGGCTCCATACTCTTCGAGCGTGTCAAGAAGCTGGGTTTCCATGTTTTTGGGGAAGTAGGTGGTCACTGAGCGAAGCTCATCGTAGTTGGCACACTCATACACGATGTGGTCCCACGATTCGATTTTCCCGCAGACGCAGAGTGGGTTATCCGTGATTCCGAAGTAATTTAGTTTTGCGATGAACGCTCCATGGCCTGTTAGTTAGCAAATAAGTTGTGTAGAGGCCCGGCTGGAACCAGGTTGGCGGTTTGGAATATATACCTGTCAATGTTGGGCAGGAATTTCTTGGGGATGATGCCTTTTGTTGAAGCGTTCCATTAGTCTTGCCAGACTTCTAGGCCATCTAGTCTGCGCGGGTAGCACAGTGGTATCATCACCGTCCTCCCCACACCGGGTGGAAAAGGCCTGGGTTCGAATTCCGTCGATGACGCGAGGAACTTTAATGGGCTTTTTTCACTCCGTGGCTGAGTTAGTTGGTCTCAGGCGTAGATAGCAAGGTTTTTCTCCCCAGTAACTGGGGTTTTTTCCCAGCAAAATAGGCAAATCAACCATAGAACATACGCAATTTACAGACACAAATACGGGTTAATGTATTTAATTATGAACAACCCTAAAATAATATTTTTTTTCTAGGCCATCTACAGCAGGCTGTAGATGGCCTAGAAGTCTGGCTTTCTCTGTATTCTGGTTCGCAGTGGAGTTTACAGTGAAATCCAAGACGGTGCAAGGCAGTCCTTTGCCGATGAAGTCTGCTATGTCGCTACGGATTATTTCTAGGTCCAGGGGTAGAGCCCCCGCCAGGACCTGCAGAGTGTGTGTGTGCTGGTGGTACGGCAGGCTCGGATGATGATTAATAGGATTGTTCTCTGAGATGCTTCCAGTATTCGTCTATTTACCGGTTGTGACTTTATGAAACGATCGATACAATGATGCGTAGACTATTGCAGGAATGAAGGTAGTTTTATAATATAGGGTCAATGTCTGCTTGCTTAGTCCCCAGTCTCGTCTTGTGATTCGGACCACAAAGGCGGAGGGCGCCTCCGTAGCCAGGTGGGAAGGAGCAGCAGTGCGTAGCACATGCTTCTTGATTAGACCAGGGTTCGAGCCCGTCACCACCAAATACGGAGTATGCGGAAAGGTCAAGGAATGACCACCGCATATCCCGGAGCAATATGGCCTTAGTTGCTAATGCTCCTAAAAACCAAATAACAAACAAACAAACAAACAAAGGCGGAGTATCTCTTTATTTTTGCTCTTATGTAGCTTAAGTGGTAACTAAATGAGAGCTTTGTATCCAGTACGACACCAAGGTGTTTCAGCTGGTCCACCAATTTGATGGTTACATTTTCCACTTTTCTGTGGTAGTCTCCTCAGGTCCAATGTCCCCTTGAGAAGGATAGAACAGATTTTAGTTGTGGAGATCTTCAGGAGGTGGGTTTGCGTCCAGTCCTGGCGTGTCCTCAGTGCCTGGTTTGCCTGTATCTCCAGTTGGGCCCTGTTGCCTGCAGCGACTGTCAAAATCAGATCATCGTAAAATGCCTTGTGGGGGTAGGAGGTAATGGCCACCTGGATGTTTCGACCATACTGTCTCTATTCACGTGCTAAAGGTAAAAATAGCACTGCGTGAGCCTATCATATCAGGAGAATTTTCGGCAACATTTTCCAGCAAAAAAAGTGTGTGTTATCGTCTGTAAAATACGGTATATAACTGCAATTACCTATCTTGATACATGAGGTCCGTACCCTGGACAAGATTTTCCTTTGGAGGAGCGTAGCCGCTGCTTTAATCTAGAGAAATTTACTCAGTTTATTTGCTTTTTTCGTTTGGATCGATTTATTTAGGGGTGGCTAAAGCCCTACTACCACTCCCTACTCCCTGGGTGAACTAATACAATATCGTGGCAACTCATTATGAAGATGAAGGCTCCACGTTTGGGCGATCTATGACACTGCAAATAATAATAAAATATTTTCGAAAAGAGAATGAAAAAAAAAAAATCTACATTACTTCAAATAAACGGGAATTCCCCAACTCAGTGTTTGAAGTCATACAGTACAAAATCAATGGCCTCCTGATAAGACGCCTAAGAAGGGCATTCTCCAGACGAGACGTGTCGTCACATGATTTTTTCCTTTTATATACAAACAGTTGCGCAAATTCAAAGATGGGGAACTATCTGAATATATAAAGTAGTGCGTTAGCGAAGAAACTCTCGCTTTGAAAGTGGGTATGCTCTATGTGGGAAATCTATAGAGTAGACTGTCGAAATAACGGAACATTCGCGCTAACGGCACATTGAGATCGGATACTTACATACTGCGCAGATGTCTTGCAGTGCTAAGTTCGCCATTTTGGAAGTGAATGTACTGATGTCACGGCTTATGCCGCTGTTTTACATTTATTTTAAATTAAAACTCCCCCTCACTATGGCTCCTAAAGTTAATAAACCCCATACAGAGAAGAAAAGAAGAACAATGAAGTTTAGTGGCAAACTTGATATATGGGTAATAATAAAACGGGCGTGAGTAGGAGTGGCAGAATATAACATTGGATCGTCAACATGTTTGCTTTTTTATGTGTAGTTAATAAAATTGCATTCTTAATCTCTCTATTTCTTATTTAGCCTATTATTTCTGCATTAAATATATTAAAGATAATTTCTAGATAACGGAAAAATCGAAATAACGGCATCTTGAATCCCTGATGGTGCCGCTATTCTGAAAGTCTACTGTATTTCACATAAAAAATAACTTTTTTTGTTATAATAAAAAGTTTCGTTTATAATCATAGAACAGTAAAAGGAATTCCGTACAGCTATTCATATCATTACAGTTCTTCAAACAAAAGGCGCTTCCCTATGGGAATTTCCAGGAATTTTCATAGGAAATTTTACAAGGGTAAAAATGTAAAAGGAAATTTCACTATCTGAAATGTTAAAGAAGTTTCCAGGAGGGAAGGGACAACCAACCCACTCGATCCATTGCGTACAACGCCCATACCTTTTTTTTTTCTTTTGGGGATGGTAAGTACTGCTAATTTGAAGTATTGCACTAACCAAGGCAACTCCCTCATATCACAGGGATTTTAACCTGTTCGTTGCATGTGCTAAGTAAAAACAAAATACTATAAAAATAACAAATACTTTAAAGTAATAAATATAATTCACAGACAACTTACCTAATCTGATAGAAAACAAAAATATTTTATATAAATAATAATTATAATCATGTCATGTCATATTATAAGATTAGTAATAACATAACATGACTATTGCGCACCCATCGTATATTACACCCAAATGTTGAAGAAATTTAGTGGCAACCAATGATAGGAAAGTACAATTTATTATAACGTAGTTTTGATTAAATTCCTTCAATATAATCAACATTATCAGTATAATCTCTCATACCAATAGCAGCCTATAAAATAAATGGTGGTTTAAAAATAAAATATGCATGAAACCGACCTATAACTGTTAAGCTGTCTGTCTGTTTTCAAAATGTACCTTCCACCTTCTTTTCACTGTGAAAGAATCTCTCCTGGAGAGTTTAATTCAGTGATCATTCACCATAATTCAGTGATCACTGAATTATGACCACCTACCTAATACTTCGTAGATCCTCCTTTTGCCCTCAGTACAACAGCTATCCGACATGGCATTCATTCAACAAGATGTCGGGGGGAGGGTATTGGCCAACCAAGCTGTGTGTAATGCGGTCAGCAATGCAGGTATGGAGGGGATTGATGTGTCCAGATGCCTGATATGCCTTTCCATAGTGACCCACAAGTGCTCTATGGGATTGATATCGGTGGAATTCGGAGGCCAATCGATATGCTGGAAGTCAGAACTGTGTTCCTCAAACCATTCCTACAACAAGTGCCGATGGCTCGGCGCATTGTCATCTTGCAAGACACCATCGGCATTCGGGAAAAAGAGTAATACAGCCGTCAACAAGCAGTTGACGACAGCGGAGACCACTGATACGTTGTTCCACATGCACCAGGGGTCCAAGTTCCTGCCAGTGAAATATGTCCCACACCATACAACCGCCTCCACTGGCCTGCACTTTTGATACCATGCATGATGGATGAAGAGCCTCATGTTGTTGACGCCAAATCCGTACGCGACCATCCACGTTGTAGAGTAACTAACGTGACTCATCCGACCAGCACACCTTCTTTCAGTCTTCTAACATCCAACTTTCATGCTTTTTGCACCAGGCGAGTCTTTTACGCCGATGAACCTTGGTTAGGAGAGAATGCCGTACGGGTCGTCTGCTGGTATAGCCCATACGTGCAAGCGTGCGACGCATGGTCATGCCAGATATTGTTCTGGGTTGGCCCATATTGTATTGGGTAGTCAACTCTTCAACAGTGTTGCGCCTGTACGACTCGTCGTACCCGGCGCTTACCTCTAACATCAACCTTTCGCTGACCTTTGCAGTTTTGCCTTCGGGTTGTTGGAAGTCAGAACTGTCCATTTGACCATTTTGACGCCAGTCCTGGTACACTTTAACTACGGCGACTCTCGAACACCCCCACCAGTTCAGCCGTTTGGGAATTTGAGGCACCAGCTCGTCGAGCACCCATAATCTGTCCGTTATCAAAGTCCGATAAACCCTTCCTTTTACCCATTACTCCCGGACTTTTACTACCTACTGAACCACTGACACCTTATCTATGCTACGTAGGTCGACTAACTCTGCACTCTCGTACCTCACAGGGTCAACGGGTCGCATTCAGTTTTCATAGGGGTGGTCATAATTCAGTGTATAAAAAAAGTATATATTTCTCTAGTTAAATCCTTTACAGATATGCTTCAAATTAATCAATTTGTTGCAAATTATTATTTTTTTATTTTATTTATTTTTAGTACAGAATGATGATTTTATTTATTATTATTTTTATTTATATATATTTTTTTTTTGTACAGATTTGCTCGCTTGCTACCATAGTATATACTCTGTTGAGATATCGTAAGTTTATAAATATTCATATTAAATTTTATTCAAATATTTAATGAAATCACAGAATCTTTAAAAATTAATCTAATTACCTAGAAAAATACAAACAACAATAAAGTGGGAAACTTTCGATGCCACACGCCAATATTACATTCACACGTTGAAACATAACTCTTACCTGGGCAACGCTTCGGGCACCAATATTTTAAGTATGCCTAAAATAAAAATAAAAAAGTTAGTAAATGTACGCACTGCGTTATTTCAGTTGCATTCGGTTATTAAACAACTTAAATAATTTTTCTGTAGTACTTCAAGAGTGTTTTACTAAAACTACCATTTGATATTTCCGTGATGGGTAGCAATGAGGTGTAATTTGTATAACAAGTCTTTGTTTCATTTATTTATTTATTTGTTTTATTTTTTTATTTAATTATTTTATTTTTTTTATTTAATTATTTCATTTTTTTATTTAATTATTTTATTTTTTATTTATTTTATTTATTATTTTATTTATTTTATTTATTATTTTTTTTGGAAAGGGGGGTTAACTTATCGATTTGAAATTTGATAGGCAGATCCCTAAGAATATTCTAAATAAGTTCTGAAATTTTGAAAACGTTCAGGCGGCTGTTCCAAATTTACAGCAATGTTTCTGCACGGGGGAGGAAGAAGTGTAGGGATACGAAATCTAAATTGGTGAATAACATCTCCAGGGCCCAACAAAATATTAGCTAGAAATTTTAGTGATCCTTCTTTCCTCTTATTGATTACATTTCTGTTGGGGGGGGGGGGGTTGAAGCCGACTTTATCAAGTAATGTTGCCCATCCAAAACCATATATAGATTTCAATAGTGGGAGGGAATTGAAGGTCATGCAGTCGAAATTAATCCAAAGTTTCGTAGCTAGAATTTTTGGACTACTGTGCAAGACCACCGAATGGGCCCCTCCTCCTGTTTTTATTAACATGAAACCTTACCAGTTAAAATATTTTCCATAGTATACATTTTTAGTGATATTCAACAAATCTAAACAACAACTTTTTTTATAAGTATATTTCGGTCTTATTTATTGACTTATTATTCATTAATAATTAAATTAATCAAATAATAAATCATTATTAAATTAAATGAATTATTTAAATAATAAATTAAATGATTTAAAATTCACAAATTAAATAATTAATACAGCATATCAATTTATTGTTAAATTGGTTTTAATCTTTATTTTAATTATAATTTAGTGTTTTAAATAAAACTCATCTTCCTTGCCTTTATGTTTGCAATATCGTTTTCACGGTTTTTTTTTTTTTTTTTGTTCAATAGCCTTGTATAGAGAGTTCATTTAATCTGGTTTACCTTATAGAATTTATTTTGTAATATTTTTTTAATTTATTAATTTTAACGAATTAATTTTTAATTTATTAATTTTAACGAATTAATTTTTAATTTATTAATTTTAACGAATTAATTTTTAATTTTAATTTAATTAATTAATTTTTAATTTATTAAACGATCTTTCAACACTAGATGCCGTTGCTGGAAAAATAAGAAATAACCTAATTCAGTGTATCGTATATTATTATATGATATAATTTTCTTTCATACCAATGTCCCCTCTTGTTTTCATGGGCCCTACGCTTCTAACTGCACCATGGTTGTTACATCTTTGAGCTTAAAACCTTCCAAAGAATTACTTTTACACTGAAAATTCTGTCTACCAGTTTTTCCACAAGCTTCGTTAAATGCCCACATATCCGAAACATGCTTCCATTTATGTACATATGTAATAGATATTGGTCTGATTTAATAAAACTTGGGGATGGCTCAAAAAATCTTTCCAAAAGGGCAAATATAAAGTTTCAGGAGAATCCAACCACTGCAAGCAGAATTGTTACATGCGGATGAACGGAGCAAAGTTAAGATAACACGCGCTTTACGCATTTGCGGAACGCGCCTAAAAATATAATTCTTAGGAGCAAAAAATTCAGGAATTATTCTGTACATACCGTTGAAATTAAAATCATTCATAACTACAAAAAATGCAGAAAATAATACTATTATACTGTTGCTAAAACTATAGTTTCTGCTTATAATTATAGTTATTCTGATAACACCATTTCAAACAAATATGCAGACATGGCGGCCACACAATAAGGCGTTAGGCTGTTAGTTAAGAGAAAATGACGATGGCAACTAATTGTAATTATCATAATCAGCCAAAACAATAATTTGAAAATATCATTACATGAAAATTGTATTAGAGCAGTATATAACTAACAAAAAAAATGCCAAAAATTCCATACCAGCAAAATTTCACACACAATAAACGCCACCTTACTATCAAACACAATTACAACATATGAGCGTTTGCGCCAAATATAACACTACAGCCCTCTATGTAAAAGTTAAGCTGTAATAAAATGTGGCAATAAATAATATATTTATTCAAATAAAAAATGTTTTACAGTTCATATTATCATAACTAATTAATGCCGAATTAGAATTTCTTATTCCGACTATGTGTTTTAAGTTTATAATATTAGACATAATTGGACATAATATTATTATTTTAATTTTAAGCATATATTATGCTTAATAATAAGCTTTATAGAAGTAAAGAATTTTACTAAATTTCCTATAATCATCACCTGAGAACAAATGCTTGATCCTCGTATAAAACAGTAAAGGTCAACAAAAATTGCCAAATTTGAGTGTACATAGGAAGATTTAACATGCTATTTGCAAACACTGTACATGAAGAAGGGAACCGAGTCAGAAAAATGTTGTGACATTATGGATGAAATTGGGTTGGGACAGTCGAAGAATGATGTAACGTTTTTCGTTAAAAAAAATTGAAACTCGAATTTAAGTATTTCATTACATAATAACCGAAAACGAGTCGAAGCTCTTTTTAGGAAATATTAAGTAATTTGGTATCCAAAAAAGTTAAAATTTTAAGTAATTTACGACTAGCCTCTAAAACACTGCTGTAATCTGATATATATATATATATATATATATATTTTTTTTTTTTTTTTTTTTTTTTTGTCGTATTCCTGTATGTAATCAGCATGAAATGTCTAAGCTGTGCAAAAGAGACAAGCGCCACGAGAACAAGAAGAGTGCATGATTTGTGTTCAAAGTACAGTATATAAAAAATTAAGCTCAATAATAATAATGTCAATAACATTATTGATCTTAATTTTTAATAATGTAATATTGAGCAATACAGTAATAAAACAATTCTTTTATGCCTCACTAATCTAGTACTTCATCTCAAAATCAGCCCTTCAACCCATCGTGTTAGCCGAAGCAACGCTTGGACTTACTATTACGTCATCTCAATATCAACTGTACAAGCAAATTGAAATCATGCCTGTTGCAGTTTTCTGGCAATACAATGCCATCCTGTGTTTTGTGTTCCTGATCACTAGCCAAAATGATTTCCTCAAAATATGGAACCTTCTTCAGAGGCGAATTCTACCCAAGACTACCAGAGCCACACCGTTCCTCCAGCCTAAACTTTCCGGAATAAATAGACTTGATTTTCCGGCATCCAACATCTCGGTCAAGCCACTCATGTCAATCTGGATCCTAATGTCTGGCTTCATGACAGAGTGCAAAAAAGTATTTTAGATTTACTGATATAATAAATACTTACCGTCTAACTTCAGCAGACCTATTATATGTAGTTTGACCAGAGACGGACTGGCCGTAAGACTTACCGGGAAAATCCCGTTGGGCCGGAGGCCGGTGTGATTTTGGCCATAAACACTAGTATGGGGAGGCCGCTACAAGTTTTTCCCGGTAATTTTGATCCAGTCCGCCTCTGGTAGTTTCAATAAGCTTTTTTTTTTTTTTTACATATTTTCTTTTATTCCCTTTTTCAAGCTTGGGTTATTAATTTTGTGTTGTTAAAAGGTTTTTTATTTGATGTAAACACCTCTAGGTATTTCGTTACTTATTTTAGTAGGAAATATGATATACAGGTTGCAAATACTCATTTTGGAATATTTTGAGAACACCTGTCAAATATTACTTAGCTTTGCCTTAACTATTAATAAATATCTTTTGTTTATATTTCTGTTTGTGATGCTAGTCATTAATATAACATACCTTTGCAAAAAAGCGTTAGAAATGTGAAATTCCTAGGTGATGCACTTTCTTTGAACCAGTGTATATACATTAGTGTTTACTAGCTATATACAGTATATAGAGAGTAATACAGTAGTATTAGATATATACAGTAGTGTTTACAGTGCCGGATTAAATTACGGGCTAGCAGGACCCTTGCCCGGGTCGCCATTCTTTAATGGCGCCCCGGGCAATGCGGCAAAATTATTCTGCCGGGGGCGAGGATATCTTGGTCCGGCACTGAGTGTTTATTAAGTCCCAAAATTAAGATAATTCCAAAATAATTCAGGGGCTACAAAATTGCGCCCAGCTCGGAGGCCCCTGACTGCTTAAATGTACTCTGAATCACAAGAAAAGGAAACGCATTACTCAAATCACATGTAATTTGTATTGCCTTCTATCCCTGTCAGATTTCGTAACTGACATTTATGTAATGTCCAGGCAGTGGCTAATATTTTATATCATTATAAAATATTTGTAACTACTGTCTAATAACATAAAAGCAGTAGCAGCTATAATCATCAAAATGACCAAACTTCTTTCTAGGAAAATCTTCGTGTTATTCTGATCTTAAAAAAATTTAGTGCGCCGTAATAGCATTGAAGATCTGCTGCTAGTTACTGCATTTTATTAAGGAAAATGTTGCTCACTTGTTATTTAGTTGTGGAATAAAAAAAAAAAAAAAAGTGAAATATTCACCAACACTAGAAAATATGCAATATTTTACAAACACAAAACTTTCTATAAAAATGAGCATATTTCTTTAATTTTTTTTACGGTTCATTTCTTAAACGAGTGCTGTAAGGCTTTCTTTCTTCTCTTCAGTACCTTTAATTTCCTGCATCTTATCTGTTTGGCATGTTAAATGTCCTTCGGCTGACAGTCACGTGAGGAGGCTAGCAAACCATTCCCATTAGTCACACATAACTGTAGATATAATATAACACGTCTTGTATCCCTTAAAATTATTAGTACCCTCGTCATACCCATTAGCCTGATATCTTCCGCCACTTTACGGTCTGCTTACTAGACTTGTACTGTACTTGCACAGTTTACCTGTACCCCAGTTTTCAGGAAAATGACTAGTCAAGCGCCTACTGAAAACGCGAAGTGAATATACAACTTCTTCATAATTATTACGTTTCAGGTTTACGGATTAATAACTTGACCTTGGTAATATTAGTAATCGGAAACCGAATTATCCCCTACAAACTCACTATCACATGCATATATGTATCTCTAATGTATGTTTAGATAAGAGGTGTTTGCGCTTTCCCACCTAGACTTAAAGAAAGGGGGAGGAGGGACGCCAAATAGTCACAAGGGGCGTGTAATTGCATAGATTATTACGTGGTTTAATACCAGGAAAGCTGTTTCTTGCAGAAGTATGGTGTGGTAGTGAAAAATAGAGAACAATTAATTATAGAGGGAATTTTTTTTTGTTTTTGTTGTTATTTTTGGCATTCATTTCTTGGTGACTCACTCAGAAAGCAGTAAATCTGGTCACTTGTAATTATGGATCAGACAAACTACATCTTGAAAAATATTGCATGTTTATATATGTCGGTATCCAGCTGAAAGCTGGCAGCTGTCAAAAGGGAAATGCAAAAAGAAAAAATGAGGCCCCAAAAATGTTCGGAGAATATAAACCTGGGGAAAGTTCGCTGCCCTTGGGGAATGAATTAATTTCTGTGCCCCTTTCCCTTATTTTCCGGTAGAAATTTCATGACCAACGATAATCTTGCGCCGAGGGGAATGGCGCTCCTCTCTTCTTCCATCGTTGCGCCTCTCATTACCAGATTTTCTAGTTTCATTATTGAAATTAGGAAATCTGGTAACGAGAGGCGCAACCTCTGTGTTTTTCCTAGTTTCATTATCGAAACTAGGAAAAACACATAGAGGAACTTTTAAGCAAGTGAGGTCACTTGTGACGTTTGTGACGCCAGCAAGTGACTTAAAGCACTACCACCTTAAAAAAAAGTTTAAGGTGGCGGTGGTTAAAGGATTAGTAAGACTAATTTAATACTGTAATCAGAAAATTAATACAGATCATTTACAAACTAATTAAATTAAAAAATGCGTCACTTAAATCAACTTCGGTCTAGCTGAAGTTGGCTAACTATAAGAAGAAGAAGCCTTTAATTATTCCTTCAGGATTCGAACCTAAACCTATCCTAACGAGTGACAGGTGGCAAAACTCCGCCACATTCGTCAAAGAAATTTATAATTTTGGCAATTAATACAATCATTAACCGTATTTTGCAGTCGCGTGTGCTTGAACTATGGTCAATTGAAACGCGTGTGTTACTGCACTCGCGCACTTTTGAAGTTAACGGCATCTTGCACTGTACTCCCTCAAAACCTCTGGAAGGTTCTCTGTTGTTAATCATACTAAAAAAACTTGGTAACCAGTGCTCACCAACCTTGCAATAATGAAAAATGCAATATCAGATTTGTGTATTTTATTAGAAAAAAAAAAAAAAATAGTATGACAATTTGAGAAACATCTATATGATGGAGGAAACGGGATGCCATTTTTGAACTCTTCGTGCATGACTTATTAAAGTGGCTTAAACACTTACCCATAAATATTCAGACGTGAGTTCAAGTCTATCCTAAACGTAAATTTATTTTGTAAATCTGCTTTAATTATATGTTCGTCCCTATGTTTGTTATTTATAAATTGACGTATTATTCAGCCTGTGTGTAGATCTGCAATTATTTGCTGGTTTTTTTTTTTTTTGTTTTTTTTTTTTTTACTTTTTTGCTTCCTCGTGGATTGTAACATCCCCCTGCAAATATTTTCAGCTGTATTTTACCGTCGACTTCTCAAACGTTCAAGCCACGGTTGATAAGCCAAAAAAATCACACCACAGCCTGTAACAGTAGAAAAACTCTAGTATTTTGATAAAAATTTGGTTATTTTAAAACAGATGGTTTTTTACCAATTTTTAATTCTACAGTAGACTCCCCATTATCCGGGGCAGTTTAACCGGGAACGAACAAAAAATTGATTTAAATGTTAAAAAATTAATTATAGTACCTACTTAAAATAATTTATTTTAAAATTTATATGCTTTAAAAATATATGATGGGAACATTTTTGTGCAATATTTACTACCAAATGTGACAGCGTTAATACAACCGATGAGTCAAGTGGTGTTTAAAATTTTTAAAGAAACTTATAAAAAATTACATAAATTAATCAAAGAAGGTAATTGGCTATCATTTTGGAAATATATAACAATACTGGATGCAATTTATAAAATTTCAATATCGTGGACATCAATCAAAAGCACATCACAATCTTTTCGGAAAAAAAATATTACACATATCCAGGTATCATCGTAAGGGGGGGGGGGGATGGCGACCAGGTCCAGGTATCATCGGGGGGCCCATGGCAACTAGGCTTTTTTGTTTTTTTAGAACGTTTCCTGCGTTCTTTTTTTTTAATTTAAAATTTTTGGTTAAGGAGGGGCATATTTAACAATTTATTAACATAAATTGTTAAATTTACGTTCTGCCATTCTAAAGAAGATAAGTGATGCAAAGAAACAAACTTCTTTATTTTCCTTTTCAAATAGAACATATATTCATATGTTCTATTTGAAAAGGAAAATAAAGAAGTTTGTTTCTTTGTATACAATTTTTATATATATATTAAATGCATATTGTTCCGGGAAATTAATTTCCCGACCTCCTCGGTTAATCGGGAGTCTACTGTATATTAAAATACGTTTAAGATTTAGAATTATTTTTTTTATCCCTTAATCCCTTCGGTATATCTATTTTGGTTTATAAGAAAAAAAACCAAAAACATAAAGGACCGTTCATTTTGTGAGGATGATATTTGGGTTGTTTAAGACAGTTGCTGTGTATTAATTAATGCATATTGCACAAGTTTGTTAAATACAGTTTAAACCGAATTTCAGTGGACTGGTGCATTTCATTAAACTATTAATCTAATTTAATCTAATATAACAATGAAATTTTAATGAATTTAGTTGTTAAGAAGTTGAGAAATTTGCAACTGTTTAGAATTTTGACTTCATTATTAATTTAAAATGCTTTCTAAGATTTAAATAAATAATCCATTTATTTGAACACGTGTAAATACTGATACATAACAAAACCGGTCGTATAAAGGCTTTTCGACTATTTAGTTATAAAATAAATTCAGAGGACTATGTTGTCAACTTAAAGACAGTAGAGAATCGCTTAGGCATTTACGAACTGTTAGCCTTTGTGATGGCATCCTGGTCTTCGAACGTAGTAGGCTATGTGTTTCTACCTGTGTGAAGAAATGCGTTGTCATGTTGAAGCAGGTTCTATCTCATATCTATTCGTGGACTTTATTGTGTTGTATTTTCCTTTTTGCTTGAAATGTTCTTTCAATTTCTTTTAAATTTTTTTTTTTTTTGTTGTTGTTTGTCTGTCTATCTTTCCGGCATGACTTCCACTGAAACGACTCCTTCAGCGTTCCAAAAAGACAGTAGACATTAGCTGAATAAACAGCCTTAAACTTGGACTACAAATTACTCTATTATCTTTAAGATTTTTTTCGAAATACTTGAACTATAAGAGAAGCAGGAAAGTTAAGCTTGCTAAGAGCAAGAAAATTTCGTCTTTTTCTTGTGAAAATTCATTTTTTAAAAAAAAGGTAAGATATTACTTTGAGTGATTCTCGTATATTTTCGCACTTTTGTAGAATATACACTAAATTCCTTCAGTAGAATGTTGCATGAATGCTACAAAATACTTAAGCAATGTATGACAATTAGTTAACCTAAGCCAACATACGATGAGATTTAAAGTACATACAGCTTTACATGTGTTTTTTTTTGTATATATAAATTTTATTTAAGAATTAAAACTTTATAGTACTGACTCCTAACATTTACCAGTACATATGCTCAGATATATTTTAAAAAAGTCAAAGTTCAACAAAATTTAATAATTTTTTTGTCAAAAATAATTAAGGAATGGTTGGGATGTGAGGGGGGGGAAGCCAATTTCTGGATTTGATTACGTACTCCGAAGTAAAAACAAACAAAAAAAAAAAAAAAAAAAAAACATGAAACCTTTCATCCACTACATTATTGCCTCATTTGCGCACGCATCAATTCCTAGGCGCATTATGGCCTTGCTGCCCTTGCGCCTTAAACCCATAAACAAACAACTTTAATTTCTTATTTTTAAAATGAACTCATTAAGTTCTCATTAATATCATAAACTAAATTCTTTGTTGAGAGTTTTCGAATGATATATGATTTATTTCAGTAGATGCAAAATTCGAGGCCAATATCGTGAACAAACTTAAATTCAAGAACGGTTTTGATAATGTATAATAGATGTTAGAAACCTCGAGAATAACAAATATGATAGGAGACTGTCATAAAGCTTTTATCACCTGTCTCATATGAGGGCTATTATGGAATGAAAAATACGCTTTCTATTTGAGACTTCACTCAGTGCTGGAATCTTTTTTATTTGCTTTTAGGCTGTGATATAATGGAAATGACCCCATTATCAAAGCAGAAAACATGGGACGAGAAGTTAGCGAAATCATCTATATTGAACAAAACCAGGTTATCAGGTCAGTGACTTTTCTCCTTCTTTTTCTCTTTATCTTCAATGTCTTGACATAGTTCTTTACCTGACATTCATATTGGATTATGATGTCAAGATTAAGTCTCACTGGATATTCCTCTCATCTCTTGTGATGCTAAGAACTGATTTTTTTTTCTTAATAATTTTTGTTCAGAGAGAGAGAGAGGTCTCGTCCGCAATTTATTCCAGATATTAGATGAATAAACATTTCTTATAATGTAATAGAGTTATAAGGATGATTTCGAAGTTGTAAGAATTTGTTTCGAAAGTTTTTTATTTATTTATTTTCCTCCAAGTGTTATAGTAACTGCTAAAGTCGTTATTCAACTTAAAAAAAAAAAAAAAAAAAAAAAAAAAGATTTTTAAAAAGAGTTAAAGTGGATAAAATGGTTAAGAACTGACAGATCAGCAATAAGCCGACCAGGCTAGCCGGGTGGGTAAAGTTCCTGCCTGGCAACCCAAAGGTCGCGGGTTCAAATCCCGCCTCGGGCATGGATGGGAAATGCAAAAACTTTGGGAGGTGCATTATGGCCACAGAAGCCGATGCGCTAACAAAAAAAAAAAAAAAAAAAAATCAGCAATAAAAGTTCAGTAGTAACAACTAACTTAGAAGCTTACTTTCATTGTAGATATGCATCTGTATGTCTGGCACGACCGTACAGAGTGGTAAGTTTGAGTACAGATTTATCCACTCTGCGTGTTTCCAATCTACGTGATGCCACAAAAGATCTCTCAGATCCTATGTAGCCATCCCAAAATATAAATAAAAAAATTATTTTATTTTTTATATTATGTTTCTATGTACAAAGTAATCGTTGGAGGCTCCAGGTAAGAGCTAAGAGGGACATATCATATCTTATGATAAAAATACTGTGGAATTTTTTTTTTTTTTACTGATTAAAGCTTTCCCAGTACTGTCAAAAATTCAGGGACTACCACTGCGAGTATTGATTACCTTACTGTGTTATCGAGTCTTAATGCGGCTTGAACGATTCCAATATTGACTGGCCCTAAAGCACTGTAGCATTTTTGGGACTTTACCAGACACTGTATATAAGGAGAAAAAGGCTTTAGTTGCTGATACTCCTAACCCTTATTACAACAACAATTGCTAAAAATGCAATGTATTTAAAAAATAAGTAATAAATGAGTACGTATATATAATTCTACTTCAAATTAATGCTTTATTGCACACAGTCACGAATAGTGCAGTCACATACAATTAGAAATAGTATCACTTTTGCGATTTTACAAAACTCTCGTCGAAACGCGATTGATTGCAAATCGAACAGATTGCATTATAATCCATGTTTGCATTTAGATTATGCAACTAATAACAGCCTGCAATTTAAAGAGCAGCCACACTTTTCTGTAAACATTTAGAGATACGCGCACACAGCTAAGAATTGAAGTTAGAGAAGTTACAGAAGTGAAACCGTATATCTCACTGATGACAGGACGGCTAATAAATGTCAGTTGTTTGTAAAGAAAATATCTCCCTGCGCTCTTTGTTTTTGCAATACATCCAACGGTAATAAAGTCGCAAATCTTCATGGAGTGCGGCACATAAGACAGGCAGCGTACATTGTGGAGAACGCAAAGAAATAAATCTAACATTCTGTATGCACACACACACACACACACACACACACACACACACACACACACACACACACACACACACGTTAGATTTAGTATTAGAGTAGTGGCAAATGATGATACCTATACAGTATCAGTCAAAAACAAAAACTTCCTTGACTATCCAAACTACATACTTTCACAAACAACAACAACAGATGGAAGTTGGTTCTAATAATCATCCGCTGACTGAAGGCCAACCTTCGCACATTTATTCTACAACTAACCTTCCTCAATTTGAATTTATGCCCACTCATGTGTGTAATCTGAGCAAGAGGAAGAATGCCATCAGCATTAAGCTTGCTCAATCCATTCAAAGCCTTAAAACACAAGCAGATCACCCCTCAGGTGCGTAGTCTCCGGACACTGCAATTTGCAGAACTGAAGCCTTTCTTGGTAATACCACACTTCCGTTCCCTTTACCAATCTCAATGCCCTTCTCTGCACCCGTTCCAGCAGATCTGCATCCTTCTTAAAATGAGGCCTCCAGGCCTATTAAAAATGCGCTCAATATTTGTGTCACACTCAACACACTCAAAATCTGTGTTCCCGCGCTCAATAAAAGCTTCTTGGGAAATTGGTTCTTTTATAAATCTTTCTCCACTTTTCGTTGCTACTGTATTTATTTATTTGATAATTGAGAGCTATTAAGTGCTCGATAATTCCTATATTCTATTATATTATGAAACAACAGGGATTACCTTTATTTTAGATATAGTAAGCTTCTTTTCCAACCAACTCTCCTGGTCCAACGCGCTAATAATTCTTTGGGAAGAAGCTTCCTATATCTAAAATAAAGGTAATCCCTGTTGTTTCATAATGTATTTATTTATGGACTGATATTTTCAGTAGTTATTATATGCATAGTAATAAATAATTATAAAGGCTACTTTTATCCTTTTCGTTAAATAGTCATGAACCAGCAAAATCTTAATAGCCATTACAACATGGTTACAAGTTTTCATGTATCGCAACTGTAAATTGGAGTTCGATGTCATTCTTAGTAGACAGTTCTTAATTTGTGTGTTAGAATAACGTAGCAAGAAATGGGTGGCACCGATATTCTTATCGGAAAGGAACTCTAACAGAGCGTCACTTCTACGACTTTTCTGCGTAGAATTACGCTTTCTGAAGGCCATTATCTCAAAAGCTAGGTATTATCGGCTACATTGAGCCGTTTGATCTGCTACTTCAAAAGATTTTCCAAATAATTACGTTTTTCCCTTTTCTCGGAAAAACTGTCGCTGACTCTTTTACACAAGAAATTTGTTGCGAACAAGAAAATTTCTTTATTTTGCGTAACTGATCCAGTGGTAAACAGAACCACTGTCCCTGACCTAGTATACTTGAGCATTAAATAATTCGGACACTGCTTACCTAATTATTCTTACATTATCATTATTTCAGGCAGTAAAAGGTAATAAGCCTTTTACTTAATTAGGTTTCTTTCTATGGTGTACATTCTAATTAAAAATTCATGATGGAATTAATGCGAACAATATTGTGTATCTGATAGTACAAGGTTCTCCTACCTGCATGTTGTATTGAATACGTAAAACAGCATATTCATTTATCACGATAAATCATTGATTAAATGCCCTATCAAAAAAAAAAAAAATTATTTCTTTATTTTTGTTTCTACTGATGTATGAGCATGTAAATAACATCCCAAAAGTCTTGACTCCTAGGAAAAAGCAAATTATATTCCTATACAAACATATATAAATGTTAGTTTTACATCTCTGATAATTCAAGATCTTTGATCAATCTTGAAATATCTTAAAGGGCTGTTTTAGTTAAAAAGAAACTTTCATAATCATATTTTGTGACATCAGACAGCACTTTTTGAAAATGAGCCTCTTATGATGTGCAATTTGAATAATACATTAATTAAATTATGTATTTTTTAATTTTTATTCAAAGTTCGAGTTAAATAAAAATAATCAGCATTGGAAATGTTTAAGTTGAAATATTTCTAATGCTGGTTATTTTTTTCCCTATGATTTCAGGCTTTTTGATACATTGTTTTAAATCAATCTTTATCCTCGCGTTCAGTAAATTAAAATTAAATTGTGGAATACAGATCCTGTTTAAAATAGAGCAAATGTTTCTTTCTTTTTATTTATTTATTTAATTTTTTTTTTTAGCTTTTAAAAGATAACTGTTTTAATAAGGTAACTGTTGTTAGTGTTTTAATAGCCTTTTCTGTTACTGAGAAGGCTATTGGAACGCTAGAAGAAAACACAACAAAGCGTTATAATTCCGATCTTAATAAATACTACGTAATTATTCATGGAATATTTACCACCTATTAATGGAAAGTTTCGATGGAAATATTTCTCATTCCTCCATCACATTTTGTCCGCCTTCTTAGGCAATCCCTCACATATCTTTTAAATTCGCTCCATCGTAGTTCTTTTGGGCACAGATCGGGTTCTGGGCGAACAAGACCGTCAGTGGGAATTCATCCTTTTCATGCGTTTTTAAAACGAACGGATGCAAATAATAAAATGCCATCCCCCCCCCTCCCCAATACCCGAAGAGATTCCAGCAATAGTAGGTATATTCATTCTGGCACTGCTCCACTATATAAAAATATCCCATTAATGCTATTTATTTTTACCGTTAAGGGTTGGAGCCTCGATGCGGTCGCTTCCATCTTAACGCAGATCTGTGGTCCGCCATAAAGTAGCATCACTGTTGAAAAAGTATATAATAGGGGGGGGGGGTTAAAAGGTTTTTAGCCTGACCCATTTTTAAAAATATTTGACCAATTTAATTATCATATTTGTGATCAGCGATCTTTTTTAATATAAAAACCATAAATCCAGAAAAAATAGATAAATATTTAATTCTTTTTTTCAGCCTTTAAAGAAATGGAGTCAAGGGAAAACCACAAGTTTGAGAAGATAGAGCACTGCGATCATAAAATACCTTTATTTCAAAGGGTTTCTGCAAAAGCAATATTTGAAGATATGACCAAAACACTTAAAGAACAGTGTCCTTCTTATGCAAATTCAAAAGAGGCAGTTTTGTCCTTGAAGATGCTCCAAGGTCGGGAAGACCAATTTCTGCATCAACTCTCGAAAACATCGATCAAATTCATGAAATGATACTTGAAAATCGAAGAATTTCAGTTAAATCAATAGAGGAGACCCTAAAGATATCGCAAGAACGCGTTTTGAAGATAATTCATGACGATTTGGGAATGAAAAAGTTATCAGCAAAATGGGTTACGAAATCCCTCAATGTCGATCAGAAGCGAAACCGAGTGGTGACTTCAAAGACCATTATCGCTCATTTTCAGCAGGATAAGAGCAATTTTTTAAATCAACTTTTGACTGTAGATGAAACCTGGTTATATTTTTATGACCCTGAGACGAAACAACAATCAATGGAGTGGAGATATTCAGGTTCACCAAGGCACAAGAAGTTCCGAACCCAAAGATCATCTGGAAAAGTGATGGCTACTGTTTTCTGGGATTGTGAAGGTGTGATGTTGATTGACTATCTAGAAAAAGGTTTGGCAATCAATGCAAGTTTCTATTGTTGTCTATTAGACAAGTAAAGGAAAATTTGAAAGAAAAAAGGCGTGGAAAATTGAGCAAAGACATTATCTTCCTTCAGGACATAAGGCACACCAGACAATGGCAAAAATCGAACACTTGGGTTTCAAATATTTGGATCATCCACCTGGTTCCCTCTGACTACCATCTGTTCCCCAATCTCAAAAAATTTTTAAAAGGAAGGCGTTTTGACATCACAAATAATATCATCAGTGCGGCCAAGTTTGGAGGAGCAAACTTCTAACTTCTATTCCAAGGGACTAAAATGCTTGGAGGACGGGTGTAAAAAGTGCTTTGATATAAGGAGGGGGATATGTTGAATAAAAATAGCTTTGATTTTTTTTATTTGTCTTTTATTTATATGTTAGGCTAAAAACTTTTCAAACCTCCCCCCTCGTATAATGAGGATGTCACAGTATCGTTCATTCAGAAAAGTAACACCGCAGAAATCTCTAGTTGAACATCGTACTTATTAATCAAGGCCAAACCATCAGACTTACACAGCGGTGCTTCTCAGATTGAAGAGTGCAGCTCTTTCAAAATGTTTTCTGAAAAACTGAAATTTTTCATATAAACAAACGCCATGTATTAAGATTCGTCACTCCAGAAAGTTCTTTTCCGATCCTGTTGCAAACGAATTAATGGTTGTTTTAATAAAGTTTTTAGTTTAACTCAATTTCAGCTTAACTCTGCAGCTCATCATCTTCTTTCGCCTACCCTAAACTTCCTTTTTGTCAGTCACTTTCTGGGAAAAGGAAGGTTAGGCTTACAATAATTTCATCACAATTTACTCTAGCCAGAGGTGCAACAGGTCCTGGTTTATGAATAGGCACGACAGAAATTTGTCTGGAACAGAGAGCTTTTGGGGGTACAAAAAATTAAGTGTTATTTAATCTGCGCCGAGATGTAACGTGCCACAATTTGGAAAGTAACACTTATCATATCTTACACAGTAACTGTATTATTTTTTAAATTTATTTTGGCAAAATCTGTGTTCAAAAAAATATATTTATATTGTAACAATAACAACAACAAAAGTAACAACATTTCTTTATTGATTTTTTTGAAGAAAATCGTCTGGTTACACATTTAGGTTTGAAATTATTATTGCTTATTTCGTTTATTACTTTATTTTATCACAAATTGGCTTATTACTTTGTTTTATTACAATTGGTTTGCCTCTACAAACAGCCGAGAGGTAAGGACTCTCATACAATTATGAGACAACCAAACACATACAACAGCGAAAATACAAAGAGGCATAAAAACAAAACTAAAGCACAATTCTATTCTTCTATAATCGTTTTACTTTAATCGTTAAACTATAATCGATTTAGAGTTAATATTATTACTACAGAACGAAATTAACAGTTCTCCGGATCAGCCAGGTTTACTGGGCATTCACAGATCCTAGGATACTGGGGTTCATAGTCACTATAGTTCCTAATTTGGTACTGTATTACAAGACAGAAATCTCTAGTTGAACATCGCACTTATAAATAAAGGCTAAACCATCAGACTTACACAGCGGTGCTTCTCACATTGAACAGTGCAGCTCTTTCAAGATGTATCCTAGGTTACGATTGGGATTGCATTGGGCATTTACGATGACGTTGAGGTGAACTTAAATATGTGGGGAATGCAAATGATTCGAACCCTCTGCCAGTCAAACAGTTAAACCTTTACGAGGAATTTACGGGTCGACCAGCCTTGTGTAGCAATTAAGTAGCTAAATTCTATGACTAGGTAAGTTTCCCTTAGTGTCATCATCCTGTAATGTCTGCTCTCTCTCTCAAAACCTGTCCGGGTCTCCCAGGCTATTTATAATTCATATCGCATTTGCTGGAAACTCCACTTAAGGCTGCTCAGTTTCTGGAGACTGACCTGTAGGGTCACCTGCGGGTCATCTGCCTTTGTTTTGTTTTAGTTTAAACAGGGCTTTTCTTCTTCAGCCTTTTTTTTTTTTACATCATTTGATGCATATTGTTAACAATGAGTATTTTTTCCAGTGAATCTCCAAATCCCTAATATTGCATTATAAATGAAAAATATGAATTAAAATATCAGAATCAACCCAATAAAAGCATCCGAGGCTAAGATAATTATGACCATATCTTAGTCTGTAAATCTTTAGTTCTTCGTGGATATATTAATGATGGCCAATCATTTCGTCAAGACATTCTAGTAGTAACATTCTAGTTATGTCTGATACAAAATTATTATTATTCATTTTCTGATAAATAACTTGCCTAATTTATATAATTTGTCAAGTTATATAATGGATATTTTAAGAATTGAAAAGTAGATTATTTGTAGTTTATAAGGAAAACAGCATAACATCCATGTACAATTTTGTAGCAGTTCACTGTCAGCACATTTTAATATTTTTATTCCGTAATAAATGCACATGACAACAGGGCATAAGGTTATCACTTACCTCGCCTTATTTAAAAGGTTACAATATTGATTAGCGTGCAAGTCTGAACATTATCCCTTATGACCTGTCAACTTACATATCATGTTTAACAGGTGTCTTTATGAATATAACAACCATATAGAATTCAATTTGGATGGTTATATTCAGAGAGATATCTGTTTGCTCAAATCGTGCTTCATTGGCATTTAGTTTTACGTTTGTCTCCTTTCGTGTCACAGTTGTCACCTCTGGGGGTGTAGAAAAACTTGCATTTCGTGCCTTATCTAGAAAACTCCTTAATTCTGGGCTGTTCTCTTGTCTATTACCATTGATTTCAATGAAATCCTCATAATCGTTGCTCAATATGCTGATTGGAGAATTTTTGTACATAATGTAAAAGATGACTCTGCTAAAAGCAATGCTGTTTATCCTCTTGCCCAATTGAGCAGGTGAACGGCAATATTTAACAGTAGATGTGGAACTGTTGGTACTTCGTGAAATACAAATCATCATTATAATAAATGCAAGCGAGTGGTCAAAATTCTAAATCGAATGACATTTTGGGTACAGTCATCCCTATCTGGCAACCTAGTTAGGTTATTGTTTATCTTTTATCTTGTTTTTTTACTTCACCTTTATTCTTGCTGTTTTCGTGAGTTTTATGTACTTTGCCTTACCAAAATAAAACGAGAAACGGGAATTTTCTACCAATTCACAAGATGTAAAAACAGTAGTATCTTGGCATTTAATTTTTTATCTACAAATTTTAATTAATTATTTATTTTCATGTATTTACTGTTTACACCAGGCGAAACTTCGACAATTTATGGAATTTAGTACAAACGAACAGACAGAGACACTGTGTGTTTGCATTAAAGACTTTTCTATTAAAAGCAATGCTATAGGAGAATTAAATGATTTTTTTCCTTTTATTTTAATTATTATTATAAGCATAATTAGGACGGAAAACGGCCTCCGTAGCCGAGTGGGCAGGAGCGGGAGTGCAATAGCACACGCTCTTTGAGTAGATCGGGGTTCAAGCCCCTGACTGCTGAATACGGTCGATCTGCCAACCCGCGCTGGACCAGCGTGGCAGATTATGGTCCATTTCCCTCAGCATGAATTGTTGAGGAGGCTTCCATCCTGCAGTGGGTTGATAATGGCTGCACTTTACTTTTTTTTAATTAGGACGGAAGCAGTCGAGTGGTCATGTGCGAGATTGCAGTAACATACGCATTTGAGTGGACTATGATTCAAGCCTGCATGCTGCTTGAATCATAGCTATATACGGTTAGATTGTATTCTTTGTCGAAAGATTAATTGTAAACAGAACTACTTTTTTTTTTTTTTTTTTTAAATACACACACAGTGGGTATAGTCGCCGTCCTCCCACACCGGATGAAAAAAGGCCCGGGTTAGAAACCCGTAAATGACGCAAGAAACTCTTATTGGCTTTTTTCACTCCGTGACTGAGTTAGTCGGTTCCAGGCGTAGATATCAAGGTTTTTCACAACGAATTGCCATGGTATTGTACTACCTCGAATAAGTAACACTTCGCCAATGGAGAAGGCTACTGTTACTTATTCTCAGCGGATACCACCACCCAGACGGCATCGTTTTGAAAATAGTATTGGATAAAGATCTCAGCTATCCTCAATACCCCTATGAGACTGAGCAAAGAAAGAAAGAGGTAGGAAAGTGACAGTAATAGGGGAAGAGGAAAAGATGCCATAGTTAGTCTTAACTCTCACACACAAACTCAAAGCTCCATACCCCGACTGGGTAATGCGTCACCACTATCGAGGTCTGTTATTACCCAATCGGGGTACCACAAAGATAATTAAATTCTTCCCACCGGTGCCGTTTCTGGCTATTTGGCCTTCATCAGTGGGCAGGTAGGCATCCTGGTTAAACCAGACGTGCTTTCCAGTTCTCAGATATTTCCGTAAAATTAAACCCATCAAGAACTCTATATGGGTCCTGCTTTGGAACCACTGAAAAAAAACATGGTTCTGAAAAAAAAAAACCCTCCATACTCCCTGCCTCCTGTAAGAAACAAAAGGGATAATCGCCCTTATCCACTCATATCTGTATACCTTCCAACCCAATTGGGCTGCTCACTCTCCCATTGACACACGGCACCGTTTCAAAGCTGTTGGCTTCTCTTCGGTGGGTGGGCAAGTACCTTGCTGTTGCAATAATGACAACCCAGTTATGAAGTATAGCTTCACAATATAAGAGATGCCTGGTGTGCAGTAGTATAAACTATAAATTATGTAAGGGCAAGAGCCTCAGTGCTACAAGATGGGTAAGTGCGAAAGCATCAATTAACGTAGCTATCTACCAAAGCAAAGTTAAATTGGCATCGTTTTGATTATATCTCATATTATGAGATATAATCTAAATATGAGAAAACCTTCACAACGAGTTGCCATGGTTTGTACTACCTCGAATAAGCAACATTTCGCCAATGGAGAAGGCTACTGTTACTTGTTCTTGGCGGATACCACCCAGACGGCACCGTTTCAAAGCTGTTGGCTCCTCTTCGATGGGTGGGCAATTTATTATTATTATTAGCCATATGGTGCAAGGAAGCCCAAGGCTTATGCTGCACCAGCCAAAAAAAAAAAAAAAATAAATAAATAAAATTTTCTGTGTTACCCATAGAGAGAGAGAGAGAGAGAGAGAGAGAGAGAGAGAGAGAGAGAGAGAGAGAGAGAGAGAGAGAGAGAAGAATAGTCATATCCAGCTCAGGACTTTGGGTGCCAAGCCCATACTCACCACATGTGAGCCCCTGGGATTGCATATGAGTTAGTGTTTGGGTGGTCCTAATATGACACTTTGTGTGTGTGTATGTGTCCTTTCTATGCACATGTTACCTCCCCATATTCCAGTTCTGAGTCCCTTATGTTGTTGTTATTGGATTTTAGGAGCATCGGCGACTAAGGCCATGTTGCTCCTTGTATACTATCTGTAAATTGCGTGTGTTCTGAGGTCGATTTTCTGTTTGATGGACGAAAAACCCTAGTTTACGGGAGAAAAACCATGCTACCCTCACCTGAGAATGACTAACTCAGCCGCATTGTGAAAAAGACCCATAAAAATTCTTCCTTTTTAAATAATCCGAATATTCAGGTCTCTTCCACCCGGTGTGAGGAGGACGGCGTTCCTACTAACTGTGCTGCCCACTAGGACTCTGTATCCAGAGGCTCACATCTGGTGAATATGCGCTTAGCACACCCAGGGTCCTGAGCTGGATATCATCATTCTTCTCTTCTTGGTGATTCCCTTTTCTCTCTCTCTCTCTCTTTCTCTCTGGGTAACTTGGAATTTTTTTTTTTTTAGCTAATGCAGCATAAGCCTCAGGCTTCCTTGCACAAAAGGCTAGTAATAATAATAACAATATCTGAGTGACACTTGATTTGCTGTTTGCTGAACGAAAAGCCCGAGTTTCCGGGAAGAAAAATCACGCTGCCCTTACTTAAGATCAACTAACTTGGTCATTATGTGAAAAAGGCCCATAAAAATTTCTCACATCATTAACGGGATTCGAACTTAGGTCTTTTGCAACATTCATGACTGTCTTTCACGCAATGTGTAAGTTGAATTATAGTAAATAGCACAGGCCATTATATACAGGACGTAAAGATGAAACCTCAGGGGCTCACATCTGGTGAGTATGGGCTTAGAACACCCAGGGTCCTGAGCTGGATATCATTCTTCTTCTTTTTCTTGATGATTCTCTCTCTCCGGGTAATTTAGAAATTTTTTTTTTTTTGGCTGGTGCAGCATAAGCCTCAGGCTTCCTTGCGCCACATGGCTAATAATAGTAATAATACCAATAATAATATAAAGATATGGGCCTATTGTTATAAAGCTATGGGCGTTTCTATACTTTAAATTATTCCTGATCAATTTTTTAAATTATTATTTTTTTTATTATATCACTCAATGAAACTGGTTCCCATTATCGCGCCCGCCCGCGCGCGCGTGTATGTTCCAGGGAAGCTGAGGGTCAGAGTTGTTGTTTTGACCCTCAGCTTATATAAAGTATGTGGGCTTATATAAAGATATGGACGCTTATTGATAGATTTTTATGAAAGGATAGGTTTATTTTGTTATATTTGTGCTGAAATTTGAATTTGCTAAAATTAGATTCATTATTAGCGTTTCTATACTTTAAATTATTCCTGATCAATTTATTATTATTATTTTATCACTCAATGAAACTGCTTCCCACCATTGACTGTGTGTGATTGGGAAAGCTGAGGATCAGAGTTGTTGCTTTGACCTAGAGAAAGTATATGGTCTTATATAAAGATATGGGTGCTTAGTGTTAGATTTTTAATTTTGTTATATTTGTGCTGAAATTTTGAATTTGTTAAAAAATTAGACTCATTATTAGTGTTTCTATACTTTAAATTATTCCTAATCAATTTATTATTATTATTATTTTTTTTTACATTTTTTAAATAATCGTATTTAAATAAATTTAAATGTATTTAAATAATTTTTTAAATACATTTTTTAAATAAGCTCTTATAATTGATAAAAATCAGTTCTTTCTGGTAGCTCTATCAAGTCATTAAGAAAAAATTGGTTTAACTTCTTGCAATGTATAAATGCAATGAAAGAATTTATTTCAAGAATTTATTAGTTTTAACAGAGGTTAACATAAAACGTGATGAAATTTCTTATTATAACATACAAGGTTATGACAAGGTCTATATGTTGAGAGATTTGAGAAGGGGCGGAGGAATAATAATGTACTATAAAACAAGCTTTAAGGCAGTACAGGTTTACCACTTAACTCTGTCTTGTGAAAACTGTTGTGTCAAATTATTAGGAGAAGATCCTGAAAACACATTCATGATATTTGCTTTTTATAGGCTGCCATCAGATTCTATAAACAGTTTCCTAATAGAATTAGATAACACAATTTTGCAATGGGGGTGACATACAGGCTGATAAGACTATACTAGTAGGAGATTTTAATATTAATTTACTTACCAATGAAACTGATAATGTGATACTCAAATACTCTGCAATCTTAAAAATTATAGATTTGAACACACCTTATTTGGAATAACTAGGCAACAAAGGATGGAGGGTGATAGAACAGTAAGCTCTTGTTTAGATCATCTTATAACAAATATAAAGTTGAAGTATGCTAATTCTTACATATTAAATAAATTTTCAGATCACAGAACATGTATACTAATAGTGGATATGTACTCAAAACAACATCCATGTGAAGATATAAAATTAACAAACGTTACGAAGAAAAATTATTTATCAACAGGTAAACTGAAACAAAACAGATAATATGTTAATACAAGAGTAAGTTTTTGATTTGATTTGATTTGGTAGTTGTTGGCGCATCGGCTTCTGTGGCCATATTGCACCTCCCAAGGTTTTTGCAGTACTTTGATCCAAGCCCGAGGCGGGAATCGAACCCGCGACCTTTGGGTTGCCGGGCAGGTACTTTACCCACTCAGCTAGCCCGGTCGGCACAAGAGTAAGTATCTTACACAACAAATGTAAACGTCTTTTCAAATAAGATAATACAAATGATAAACAATTCAAGGTTTAATACAGACAGAAAAGTAAATCACTCAGCTTTCAACATAAATTCTAGGAGTAGGAGAAATAAGTTTAAGAAACCTTGAATGACTAACGAAATAGAAGAATTAATGGTACAAAGGGATAAATACTTCAGGCAGTATAGGAATTGTTCATCAAAGATAGAACATTATCACAATTATAAAACACTTAGAAATAAACTGACAGGTATGATTAAAAAATAAAAAAACACTTATTACAATCAACTTTTTATGGATAAGCAGATAACTCAAAAGGATAAATGGAACATTATAAATAACCTGTTAAGTACAAGGAAGAAATTATCAAGGGGAAATCAAATTAAAACACTATTAGAACAGATTTCTGGTACAAACAAACAATATGAGGCTGCAAATAGGTTTGCCAAAGCTATATTAGATCTCAATAGATATTATATTCATTATTGGCAAAATTTTTTTAATCAACAAGATAGTCTTCCTCAGATAGTGAACTCTTGTGTAGTCTTAACTCCACAATAGACTGAGATTCTTAAGATTATAGAACAGTTGAAGAACAAGAAATCTTACAGGCTGGACTGTATTACAGTAACCGAAGTGAAGAGAAATAAGGAACAGTTCTCTGGGTGGAGCTTATATCATGGATGTTTGAGTCAGGAAGCTATCCTACTAATTTATTTTCATTTAAGGTAATTCCAATATATAAAAAGGGATCACCACATGACTTTTGCAATTATAAACCAATAACAATACAGTCAGTTATAAATAAGATAACAGAAAATTATATTTTTTCCCATATTAGCAAATACTTACATCAATATGGACTGCTAAACAACTCCCTATTCTCATATCAGAAGGGTAAGAGCACACAGACATTATTAAAGAATTTAGTAGATTTTTTTAACTTACATTTAAACAACAATAACTTCATAATGATTTTATTTATAGATTTGACCAAAGCATATGACTTAATTGATTAATATTGGGATTAAGTCAAAGCATATGACGTAATCCCAATATTGCAACAAAAATTACTGAAATATGGTATTAGGGGAAGAATCAATCAACTCTTAGCATGTTATTTAACCAAGAAAAATAACAGTTGAAGTAGAAAATACAAAGGGAAAATCATGTAATGTAAAGAGATGAGTACTTCAGGGCACTCGTACAGGGCCAGCCATGTTCAATATCTATATAAATGACATATTCAAAGTAATTAGGAACTCCTTTATAAAAATTTATACAGATGATATAATCTGATATACAATTGGAAAGAACTTAACAAAAATGACAGCAGGATGTAATACATTTACAAACTTGGTTGCATGATAATAAATTAGCACTCGGCTTTGAAAAAACAAAATTTTTGGTAATTAGACCTCCTCATCAAATCTTGGATAGTCATCCTTCTATTAAATTACATAAACATGAATGCCTACATGATCAGAGTTTCCAGAATTGCAAATGTCAAACTGTGGTAGAAGTTTCAAATCATTGTTACCTTGGGTTATGGATTGACTACAGTCTAAGTTGGGCAATTAATATAACAAATTTGTACAAAAAAAATGAGATTTTATGTGTACGTTTTTTACTACTTTAAGAATAAGTAAAATCTTAGAACAAAAGTTACCTTATATTATGCATTAGTGGACTCCCAACTCAATTATTTAGTAATGTATGGGCACAAGCAAATATAACTGAAATTAGTAGTAGTAATAGTGGCATGTAATGCATATGAGCTTATGCAGCATCAGCCAAAAAAACAATTCCCTATAAATGTCTGTCCAGTTCCTCCTTAAATTTATTTAACCTATCAACTTCCACGACAGATGGAAGTTTGTTCCAGCAATTAACCATCTGCTGGCTAAAGGCAAATTTCCGCACATCTATTTTGTCTTTAGGAAAGACAGATGTCTACATCTGTCTTTCCTCAATTTCAGTTTATGCCCCCTTAGGTTCATAATCTGAACAAGTGGAAGAATCCCATCAGAATTCAGCGTTCTCAACCCATTCAAGGCCTTATACACCTCAATCAGATCACCTTGCAGGTGCCTAGTCTCCAGCTGCTGCAGTTTCAGAACTTAAGCCTCTCATGGTAAGAGGATCCCTTCATTCCCCTCACCAATTTTGTTGCCCTTCTCTGTACACGCTCAAGCAAATCTACATCCTTCCTAAAATGAGGCCTCCAGACCTGTAAGTAGTATACTCAAGGCGTGGCCTGACCATTGCTTTATACAGAGGGACAATCACCTCCTTTTCCCTGCTAGCAAAATTCCTGTATATCATTGACAAAACCCCATGTCTGCATTGCTCAGAAAACTTCATATCTGACTGAACAATTACTCCCAGGTCTTTTTCATTTTCTACCAAGGGTAATAAACAACTTAATTAACAGGATTTTGAGACTTTTAACGGAGATAAACTTTTGGAATGACCTGAATAAGGGAAGGCCATTTTTGTTGAAATATAAAATACTTTATCCAGTTCAAAAACTGAAGTTATATTTAATCTTGAAAAATCTTAACACCATTTTGAAGAGTTGAATCTGCAAAGGAATTTCTAACATAATTTAAGGAACCCAGAAGCAATTGTTTTGCCTCACCCTAGAGTACTAAATAGATTTGGAGACAGGCATACAATGAATATAATAAACAACTTGTTGGCTAGTGTTGATTTCAGGCTCAGAAGTTATCCTATCTCCAAATTAAAATTCCTAATTAGAAAATTTTTGATACTCAATGATACAGTAGATTACAATTGCTATGCAGATAAATTACTATCTCTGTTTGCAGTGTACTATGTGTTGTTATTTCATTATCTTTTCTGTTAGATAAGAAATTTGTATGGAAAAACTGTTGTATATGAAGAATTACAACTGGTCAAGAAATTTACTTTCCTTAAGTTCATTTATTGTAAACAAATTCTTTTGATGAAAATAAATTGTATTGTATTATTATTGCTCTTATATTATTTCTCCCTGATAGGGAGTTCCACCACGTGACGGGTATTGCTACCAAGTACACAGGGTGGTTGTTGCTATGTCTGGTGTTACTGTTGGTCGAGGAACTGTCTGACTACCCTGTAGGTGTTCAGGATTGCGACTTTCTGGAGTTCCTTGTAGGTGTTCGCTGGGAGACCTATTGCTGCTGCTAGGCTGTTATGTAGGGTCTTTGGCACCATACTTGTGGTTGACACGATTATTATATCACTCAATGAAACTGCTTCCCATCATCGACTGTGTGTGTGTGTGTATGTGTGTGTTTCTTTCGAGGAAGCTCAGAATCAGAGTTGTTGATTTGACCTAGAGAAAGTGGTATCTTCCAGTTGCGACAATCAGGTTTTTCATTTTGATCAAGACACTTTGGGAGTAGGTGAAGCTCGACAGTCATCCTCCCTCGATATGCCCCTGGTTATCAGCTGTCCGATCTTGCCGAAGACAGTCCTATATTCAACCTTCTGGTAAATAAATTGAGAAAATATCGGATGTGTAAATATTGGGTGTTTTTTAATATCGTTTTTGTAAGTTAATTGGTTTTATTTTACTTACATTTAGTTTTTATTATAGTTGTTTGCTTTTGTTTTTTTTTTGGTTGAACTGTATTTTGATGCTAATGAAAATAATTTTCAGTTTTTATGAACACATACATTTGTGCATTGAATCTGTATGCATTTTGGTTTTTTTTTTTTTTTTTTTTTAAATATACCTTTTAGTTGTTTGGATGTTAAAAATATAATTGTAGATTATTGTTTTACAATAAAGTTTCAATTCAGCTTTATTATATTTCAGATTAGATTCTTAATGCAAAATTGGAAGAGGTGTATTAGAGCAATAAGATATTAGGAAAGAACTAAAAAAATAAAACATATTTTAGTTACTTTTTTTAAATCTTTAAGTGCAATGGTTCCCACTGTGAAACTGCTTTTGGAATATTTTCCTGTATGCTGGAATACTAATTTTATATGATTTCTCTCGTACTTTCTATTTTAAAACATATTGACTTAAATATCCATTGAAAAATCTTAGTGTTGTTTGTGCATAATCACACACAAATTTAATTAAATGGTTTATTCCTAGAAATTTATAATATTAATCTTTAAAATAACCAGACAGGTAAATAGCTATCCAAACTAAGAAAATAAATTAAAAATTTCAATTTCAGTGAAAACTTTGAATTAATTTTATTGTACCAACTCTGTATAAATATCATATTATTTATTCGGAAGGTGTATTGGTTAATATTTTGGTGCACTGATAGTGTTATTCAAGTACATTTGTTTATGAGCATTTCTACTGTGAGGTACCCATGACGCATTGTGTGGATGTTCTTTCTTTTTTTTTTTTCATGCGGATAGTAGGCACTGAGCCACAATTTCTGCGGTGGGGTTGACTGCCCACCCCATTAAATTCTAAGGCATAACAGAAGGCACTAGACCATATATTAAAATGACTTGGAGAAAAAAATTGTATCCTTTATCTTTCCTTTGAACAAAATGTTGGATCAACGGATTTGCAGAACTCATGTTTTCTTTTCAACGGGTTTTACTGAACCTCCTACAGCTCAGCACTGCTGGTATTCTGTGGTCGAGTTGTACACTCGTAAAATGTATTGGCTAACATTTTGGTATGTTGTTTCAGTCATTCAAGTCAACCTGCTTTATGAGTGTTCCTACAGCACAGTTTGCATTTGTTCTGAACATTACACTGCATAAAGTCATAATTTGCTTGATGCAAATAGCAGGCACTGAGTCATAATTATCGTGGTAGTGGAATGGGCCATACCATCCCATTAAATTACAAGCTAATAACTAGAAATTCATTATACTAAAATGTGCACAATCCGACCTAACAAAATTCAGCAACCTTCTGATCTGAGCTTTGTTTTATTTTGGAATTTTTCACTTCTCGAATTATCACAGTGACCGAGATACACTGTGATAACTGGAGTACTGAAATGAGATAACTCGTGTAGCAGTCTACAGTGCAGTAGACTTTTGGAAATCGTCAGTGTTTCTACTGAGATTAATGAATCTCAGTAGCAACATTGATGAGTTCCATTAGGAACTCATCAATTCCAGACCAGTTAGTTTAACTTCTGTTCCGGGTAAAATAATGGAGTCACTGTATAAAGATGCATTGCAGGATCATCTAGACAAGACTGCAGTAATAGTTAAGACACAGCATGGGTTTGTTAAAGGGAGGTCTTGTCTGACCAATTTGATTGGATACTATGATGTGATACTGGGAGTTATAATATGGTTGGATATGAAGTTTTCTGAACAGCGTAAACAGGTGGCAAGGAAAGCCCATGGTGTCCTATCGATGATTTATCAAACATTATTGTGTAGTGATATGGAGGTCATAATCCTGCTGTATAAGGCAACTGTAAGACCACATTTGGAATACTGTGTTCAAGTATGGAGACCTCATCTGAAAAAAAGTGATTGAACTTCTTGAAAAGGTCCAAAGACTGGCAACATACGTGTATGGTGAGATTGACAAAAAGTTGACCACTATATGAGTAAAGACTGTATATGTGGACTGCATACATGGGCTGACATTAAAAGAATGCAAAATGGGATGATCTGCAAGATTTCTTTTCCTTGGTCAGATTACTGTTTCAAATCTTCTGAACAGAATTTGCTCAGACAGTGTCAGCGAAATTATTCTTGTAGGAATAAAATCCTTTATTCCACACTCCATCTTAAAATCTTGTTTTTTATCTAAACCTTGGTCTTCCAATAAATGTAGCTAAGGCTGTTTAAGATAAGAATGTTGCATATCACAGTTGGCTTGTATTCAAATCGCCAGGTTCATTTTCTGCCTGCACCAAAGTCCTCAACAATTCTAAAGCAGTTATTAATCAGTACAAACTAGACTTCGAACAGGCTAAAAGTAGAAAATAGAGGCATATTCTTACAATAAAAAGGTAAACTGTAGCCATTATCAACCCACTGCAGGATGGAAGCCTCCTCAACAGTTCATGCTGAGGGAAATGGACCATAATCTGCCACGCTGGTCCAGTGCAAGTTGGCAGATCGACTGTATTTAGCAGTCAGGGTCTTGAACCCCGGTCTACTCAGAGCGTGTGCTACTACACTCCTGCTCCTGACCACTTGGCTACTTACAATATGTCAAGGCAATTATTGGCATTTGCTGTTTCTTCCTGGAAGAAGTACGTCCAGTCAGTTTCTAGCAAGTATCAGCATACCAGATGCTCACCTTGGATGAAGATCTCTCATATTTATGTACATATTGAGTTTTCCGATCCTCAGATGACACTGTTGTGTCAGTTTGCATTTCCATAGACATGGAATATTGCATCATTTGAGAAGGCAATATTAACAGACAATATTAGCATCAATATTAGCTTCCTTGAAATGTTCTGCATTTCAAGGAAGATTTCACAGCACTTTACATGATTCACTTTATCATCTTCTGATGGTGAATGAAGAATATGTATGTGTATGGCCACAAGCATAATTCCCGAGTTGCCGTTCTCCATATTGTTATGTTTTCAGACTGAGGCATTGCAATGTTAACATTGCATCTTGGACTTTGTTTCATTCAGTGGCAGCCATCTTCAGACAACCACTGTACAGAGCACTAATGGACACAAACTGTTTGTTGATTCTCTGAATAGTAAGTAATATTTGGGGGCAGATTCTCAAAGTGAGCTGCAAACATCCTCTGCAATTGTGTTGGAGATAAGTACACTTTTTAATCCATATAGCAACTTTCTGACCTCCTTCTAATGCAAGTTTGCCAGCCATTGTTTTTACAACTCAAAGACAATCTGAAACAAAAACTCCCATACATACTCACCTAGTATATCATTGAGAGAACCCCATGAGCTGTTTTACTACTTCCCAAATGTAGTATCTTGCATTTATTAATATTATATCTCATTTGCTATTTTTCAGTACATCTGAATAGTTTAACCAGACCTCAAGTAGCATATCCTGTTGTTATTAATTACCCTTTCCACCTTTGTATTATCGGCAGACTTGCGCACTAAACTTGAAATATCTATTCAAGAAATATCTAAACTTGAAACAGTAAGGAATCCTGCATTTAAATGTTTAATAAAATGGGTTTAAATGCAGGTTTAAATGAATGGGTATTTATTAAAGGACATCAGTTATTAATGGCTACTGCTCTTCAGGGACTACTATTATGAGTAGTCCCTGAAGAGCAATAGCCATTAATAATTGATGTCCTTTAATAATTACCCATTCATTTATCCATAGTAATAACTTTCTCCTAATGTAACTTTGTTCAAATTTATACACCAGTTGTTCATATGGAACAGTATTACAAGCTTTACTTTTCTGTATTTAAGTATAAGTATAGGATGTCAGAATTATTCTTTGCATTCAGTTCCTTTCTGATGACCTCATAATAAGTAATCAGATTGGTCAGCCATGCTCTCCCCTTAACAAATCTATGATGTGATTAGCGTATAGCTACATTCCTATAAAGATCACCTTGTACTACGTATGTAATTAGATTTAATAATTGGTGTGACCACCTCCAGGATTTGCATATTCTGATGTGCTTGGTTAAAAATGGTTTTAATAAATATCATTTATATTATACCTAAAAATTACCATTGCAAAACGATTTTACAATGCCATTACTGTTGAAAAATACTAGTCTTGGTGAGAAGTAATTGCACCCCACAAAAATTTAAAATATCCCTCCAGTATTTACATTTGTGAACATACTTGGTAACTAAAGCACTGTCAATGCAGTTAGCCTTAATTGACCCAGTAATAGCAGTTCAAACATCCTATGTGGAAAATAATTCATATGTTACAGTTTGAGCAAGTTTCCAATCTGAAAAACAATTTCTACCCAAGGCAACATTACTGCTTGTAAATAGTTTGCAAAAGTAGCAGTACAAATGTGTATTTGTGTGAGAATATATTAGCTAGCCTCTAAGCACAGCTTTGTTATTTTTACCTGTGGCAAAAATAATTTTCAATTATATGTCTTAATTTTTCTGCTATTTCCTTCATTGAGGTTTTTATGAAATCTGTATTTTCGGTGGATGGAAAAAAGAAAATACAGTTGAACTTGGCACAGTTCCGTTGCTGAATTATACCAATCACAACTAAATCATTACTACAGTTTTGCTTCTTCTTGTTTAATAAACTGTAGAACGTAGTATATTTGTGTAGATAAAAATAGACTGTAGTAAATTTGTTAAAAAGCAGGATACTATTTTACTGCAGGTATTGAAGTAGTTTGAGAAAAGAATACTTCTCTGAACTAAGTTGTTGTCTTTAGATTTGATATATATTTACTTTATTTTCAAAAAGTTTACTAATTGAGGCTACCTGTTGCCTGATGAGGAGCTGGATAGCTCATAAAGCAGTTACAACAGTGCCATTGAGTTTTTAATGCATAAAAACTCAATGGCACTGAGTTTTTAATGCATAAAAATTCTAGAAATGATTTATCAATTTGTGGATAAATCATTTCTAGAGTGAGCAGAAGCCCAAGCTCTGTTACCAGACGGACAGTAGTATCCCTCTAGTGTCCTTTGTCAAACTATTGTGATAAATTATTTTCAAATTCAGTATCTACATTTATATGTTAAATCAATGAGGTTACATAGCTAGCACTAGCCACAGGCTCTATGTGCTATCTTCATCATTACTAAGATTTTAAGAAAGATATTTGGAAATGAATATAAACTTTAATGACTGATAATGTTCATATTGGCCTTTAGGGTACCTAAAGATATACAAGAATGAATATGACAGGCAGGTGTTGCTGCGATTTATAAAATAGTGCTGTAGTATGATCATCATTCCATGAGAAAAATACCAAATGCTTCATTTTGAGGATTTATCACTTTAGGTACGTTTTGTAATTGTATCGGCTTTAATTTTGACTTGTCGCATTATGGCCTCAGCTGCCAATGTGCCATTAAACATCAAACCAATCAACAACTTTAGGTATGTTAGAGTTTAATTTACTTTAATCTTGTTAATCTTTGGGGAGTTTAACATTTTTGGCATTTTTTATTATTATTACTTTTATTTTAGCTTAAACAAAATCTGATGTTATTATGATGAACTTCAATAGTTTTATCTTAGATTAAAAAAATAATAATGGCATTATTTGTTAGAATATATATATTAGTATTTGACGAAGAATTGTTAAAGGAGGAAGGCATATGAAGGTTAATCTATGGAGAATGTATAGGCAAAAAATGTTAGATTGTTAAAGAATATTGTTAGAGAATACAATACATATGATAATAAATAAAAATTTCATCGTTCTATATCAATAATTTGGGTGATTTCATCTGGGAGTGGGGTCAACCACCAAAATTGAAAGGAAAGAAACAATAACATAGTTTTGAAATGCCTTACTGTATGTATGGTTTATTAATTTCTATTTTTATGTATTTCCCTTTTTTCATGATTATATATCGCTTTACTTAAGTTCATAGGCATAATAGCTTGCAATGTCAGCTCAGGTTCCTTGTATAGAACGGGCTTGCGATCCTGGGCTTACCCACACTTTATCTTACAAGGGGCAGCATTCATTAAATTATCTACCTGAGGTACTCACCATAGTTATATTTCAATGATTCATAATTTAACATGTACTTACATATCTCGGCTTGAACCATACTAATTTGGTTCCCACTGTGTTTTTAGGTTGTGCTGCTGTAACAGAAAGAAGAAAGACATCTGTATCAAATTATTTAATTTGCTGAAATTAGCATTAGCATAGGCATACGCAGCATCAGCCAAAAAAAAAAAAAAAAACCCTTCCCATTTCACCCCTCCATTCGTTCCAAATGCCTGTCCAGCTCAGCCTTAAATTTATTTAGGCTATCAGCTTCCACAACAAAAGATGGAAGTCTGTTCCACCAGTCAACTACCCGCTGGCTAAAGGCAAACTTTCACACATCTATTCTACGACTGCCTTTCCTCAATTTGAATCTGTTCCCCCTCAGGTTCTTAATCTGAGCAAGAGGAAGAATCCCATCAGCATTCAGCTTACTCAACCATTCAAGGCCTTATACACCTCAATCAGATCACCTCACAGGTGTCTACTCTGCAGTCGCTGCAATTTGTAGAACTTAAGCCTTTCTTTGTAAGAGCACCCCTTTGTTCCTCTCACCAATCCTGTTGCCCTTCTTTGTACTTGTTCTAGCTACTCTACATCCTTCCTAAAATGATGCCTCCAGACCTGTACACAGTACTCTAGGTGTAGCCTGACCATTGCTTTGTACAACTGGATAATCACCTCCCTGTCCCTGCTAGCAAAATTCTTATATATCATTGACAAGACTCCATGACCTGCCCTGGCAGCCCGTCTACATTGCTCAGTGAACTTCATATTTGACTGCACAATTACCCCCAGGTCTTTTTCACTTTTCACTTCCCTGAGTGTAGTACCACACAGTTGGTATGTTTCTCTTTTGTTATTGCTACTCATATGCAGTACTTTGCATTTGTCAATGTTATAATTCAGTTGACACTTCTCAGCCCATCTGCCCAACTTATCTAGATCCAGTTGGAGTAGCATACTGTCTTTACGGTCGTTAACAACCCTGCCAACTTTTGTATCACCTGCAAACTTGGACATTAAACCTAATATACCCTCATCAATATCATTGATAAATATACAAAACAACAATGGGTCCAACACCACACCCTGGGTAAATCCACTAATAATATTTGTCCACTAAGAGCAGTGTCCGTTGATTACCACTCTCTGTTGTCTCCCACTCAACCATCCCATTATCCATTGTAGCAACTTACCCTTAATGCCATACCTCCCCGATTTGTAGAGCAGTCTTCCATGACCAACAGTATCAAAAGCTTTCCTGAAATCCAAGGATATGATATCAAAATTATTTTTGGCTTTCAGTTTCTTTGTGACCACATCATAGTATCCAATCAAATTGGTCAGACAAGACCTTCCTTGGAGCATTGTTCGGTCATCAAGTTTCTCACGAAAGAAGGAAATGAGCCAAAGGCCGTTCACGAAAGGATGGCAGCTGTGTATGGCAACAGTGCACCTTGGGAGTACCAGGTAAAATTCTGTCAAAACAATTCAAGTAGTAGTAGTGCCATGTGATGCAAGAAAGCAAGTGTATCAGCTTATGCAGCATCAGCCAAAAAAAAAAAAAAAATCACACCATTCCCTCCAAATGTCTGTCCAGTTCCTCCTTAAATTTATTTAACCTATCAACTTCCACGACAGATGGAAGTTTGTTCCAACATTTAACCATCCACTGGCTAAAGGCAAATTTCCGCACATCTATTCTATATCTGTCTTTTCTTAATTTGAATTTATGCCCTCTTAGGTTCGTAATCTCAACAAGTGGAAGGGATCCCATCAGAATTCAGCGTGCTCAACCCATTCAAGGCCTTATACACCTCAATCAGATCACCGTGCAGGTGTCTAGTCTCCAGCCACTGCAGTTTGCAGAACTTAAGCCTCTCTTGGTAAGAGGATCCTTTCATTCCCCTCACCAATCTTGTTGCCCTTCTCTGTACGTGCTCAAGCAAATCTACATCCTTCCTAAAACGAGTCCTCCAGACCTGTACTCAGTACTCAAGGCATGGCCTGACCATTGCCTTATACAGAGGGATAATCACCTCCTTTTCCCTGCTAGCAAAATTCCTATATATCATTGACAAAACCCCATGACCTGTCCTGGCAGCCTGTCTGCATTGCTCAGAAAACTTCATATCTGACTGCACAATTACTCCCAGGTCTTTTTTATTTTCTACTACCTTAAGTGTAGTACCACACAGTTGGTACATTTCTCTTTCTATCCATATGCAGTACAGTAAACCCCCGCTATTCGCGGTATCTGTATTCGCGGTTTCGCGATCGCCGATTTAATATAAAATGAAACCTAAAAAATGTGAATTTTAAAGCGCCGTGAATATTTTCCGCCATAAAAAAACATGGGCGTGGCTAAAATTATCTTTCCCGGTCAAAACAGCGCTCAGTGGGTGGGGGGAGAGGGGTGACAAAATCGCGAGCGTGGATGTTTCTCGCTAATCCTTGTTCAATATGTGTTATACGCTTGTTATGGAAGGTAAAGGTCTTTTTTATTTTCTACTACCTTAAGTGTAGTACCACACAGTTGGTACATTTCTCTTTCTATCCATATGCAGTACAGTAAACCCCCGCTATTCGCGGTATCTGTATTCGCGGTTTCGCGATCGCCGATTTAATATAAAATGAAACCTAAAAAATGTGAATTTTAAAGCGCCGTGAATATTTTCCGCCATAAAAAAACATGGGCGTGGCTAAAATTATCTTTCCCGGTCAAAACAGCGCTCAGTGGGTGGGGGGAGAGGGGTGACAAAATCGCGAGCGTGGATGTTTCTCGCTAATCCTTGTTCAATATGTGTTATACGCTTGTTATGGAAGGTTTCGTCGTTTGCTTTTAATTTATACGCTTATAAATTGAATAAATTTATAAATTGATATGCTTACAAAAGTGATAAATCTACCGTTTTGCAGTGTAAAACAGACTTTTTCGAGTGTGTTAACGGAAGAAAGTGACTTGATTGTGGACAAGTTCTTTCTAACCCCTACAAAAATATGACTACGAATAACAAGAGAAATGTGAAAATATCAAAGAAGGTGATGACATTAGCGAATAAAATTGAGTTATTAGATAAAATTTCTAATGGTGAAAGTGTCTCCTCAGTGGCAAAACATTATAAAATCAATGAGTCAACGGTACGATCAATCAAAAAATCAGAAGAAAAAATCCGCCGTAGTGTCAGTGAAAACGCGCTAATTGCTTCAAAAATTTGCTCTGTAACTTGTGATGTTAAATTAGAAAAAATGTAAAAAGCTTTAAATCTGTGGATAGAAGACCGAACTCAAAATAAAATTCCGTTAAATTCACTCATCATTCGTGAAAACGCAAAACTCCTTATCAACGCTTTAGCGAAACTGGTGATAGCACTGGCGGGATAGATTTTTTAGCTAGCAAAGACGCTGGTTTGAAAGATTTGTTTGAAATTTCTAATAAATATTACATTTAATATTAAATTGTTTCTTATTTTCATTTCGATGCCATATGCTTGCATTTCACTATGTACTGTCTATGTACATAGTCATATTATGAAGGTACATATAATAAATACATAGACAAAATTTTAGACTAGTTTTTCTTATATACTTTGGAACGGAACCCCTTTATTACTATGGGAGCCATAACTCAGTATTCGCGTTTTCGGCATTCGCGGCATTTCTCAGGAACGTAACCCCCGCGAATAGCGGGGGTTTACTGTACTTTGCATTTGTCAAGGTTAAATTTCAGTTGCCACTTCTTAGCCATCTGCCCAAATTTTCTAGATCCTGTTGCAGTAGCACACTGCCATTACTGTCATTAACAACCCTGCCAACCTTTGTATCATCTGCAAACTTCGACACTAAGCCTGATATACCTTCATCAATATCATTGATAAATATACAAAACAACAGTGGACCCAACACCAAACCCTGTGGGGCTCCACTAATAACATTAGTCCACAAAGAGGAGCACCCGTTGATTACCACCCTATGTCTTCTCCCACTCAACCATCCTTTTATCCATTGTGGCAACTTACTCTTAATACCATTCTGCTCCAATTTGTACAACAGTGTCCATGCGCAACAGTGTCAAAAGCTTTCCTGAAATCCAAGTATATGATATCAAAATTATTTTTTGCATCCAGTTCCTTTGTAACCAAATCATAATATCCTATCAAATTTGTCAGACAAGACTTTCCCTTAACAAACCCATGCTGTGTCTGAATTATTGCTGCAGTCTTGTCTAGATGATCCTGCAATGCATCTTTAACCAGTGACTCCATTATTTTACCGGGAACAGAAGTTGAACTTACTGGTCTGTAATTACTCATGTCACCCTTCGATCCCACTTTGTGAATTAGGGATACATTTGCACATCTCCTGTCCGTTGGGACCTCCCATGAGTCCAAGGATGCTCTTATAATTATGGCTAAGGGTTTGCTCACTTGCTTTGCCGCCTCCTTTAATATAACTGGATAGATCCCATCCACCCCAGGTGCCTTTCTTATGTTTAACTTCAACAATTTCTCCTCCACTTTGCTCTCTTATTACAAAATCATTAAGCACCCTGCTACAATTTGATAACCTTCTGCCATTTTCAAACTTTAATAACTTCTCATGTGTGAATGTAGATGCAAAATACTCATTCAGTTTGCTATCTGAGCAGGATCATCAACGGTCGAACCATCAATATCAAGTGGACCAATCAGATTGATCCCCTTCCTTTTAGAGTTTATATAAGTAAAGAAATCCTTGCTGTTTTTCTTAGCATCCTTTGCCAAAGATTTCTCGTAATCTGCCTTCGCCTGCCTAACCTCCTTTGTGACCTGATTACAGACTAGCTTATATCTGCCATAGGCTTCTGAGTCGCTTGATAATTTATATGCATCCCATGCATTTTTCTTCTCTGTCACAAGTCTCATTAGTTTGTTTGATAACCATATAGGCCTAAACCTTGAACAATATTTCTTAATAGGTATGAAACTTTTAATAGCTTCCACGATTAATTCCTTGAATGCTTCCCACTTAGAATTTACTGTTGGTAACATCGTCAGTTGATCCCACTGTATAAAATTTAAAAACTGTCTGAGACCACTGTACTCACCTTTACGGAAGCAAAAACCATTTCCTTTACTCCTGATGGTAATTATATCTTTAAGTAAATCTCACATCAGTACACTGATAATCACTGCTGATAAACAGATCAAGAGTATTACTCTCTCTGGTTGTCTCTCGAACATGCTGCCGCAGAAAACAGTCATTCAATAAATCCACAAAAGTCATACTAGTGTGTGAGTGACCAACCCACAAGTTCCAGTCAATATCTGGGAAGTTAAAATCCCCCATTATAAGACATTCTGATTTACTAGCGAACTGTATTTCTCTGTACAATCGTTCATTGTACTCATTTGGCCTATAACACACTCTTACTCTTATTTTTGCTTTCGCAGTGCTTATGTCACACCAAACTGACTCAACAGTGCACTGTTCATCTTTATCAACTGGATGCACTTCTTTTGATTTCATGTTTTTCTTAATTAACAGCATGACACCTCCACCCTTCCTATCCTGTCCTGTCTATCCTTTCTGTACACATTGTACTCCCCAAATTCCAATTCTGTATTCCTAATATCAGTGTGACATCACGTCTCTGATATCCCAACAATATCCGCCTTTGATGTCTTGACCAACACTTCAAATTTATTTACTATACTTCTAGCATTGGTATACATGCAAGCATACATGCACCTATTCCTAGTTACCCCGACACATCCCATATACCCACCTGTTTAACGATGACTGCCATCAGTCCCTGAAACCCCCAACACCCTTCGCTCTAGGTCGCTACTTATTCTAATAGAAGTTGTGCAAGAATCACCTTCACCTCTGCCTGTGGCTACTTTTAACCTTTTAGTCTGCAAATCCCCCCAAGCTAGCAGTTTTCTGACCCACCTAACTAGCATCAGCAAATATTCCTCCACCCTTTCTATTTAAGTGTATCCCATCCCTGTAGAAGCAGTCTCTCCTGTTAACAAACACAGACCGTGCTGAAAAAAATTCTACCCCTTAAGCCTTGCACATTCCCTCCAGGGCCAAATTGATTGACAAGGCTCTCATCATGTACTTCCTCCTATCATGTCTGGGCAGAATTGCACACTTTCAAATTTAACCCTAACTCACGACTTTTTTGCAACATTGACACTAGTAGAGTCCATCAGAGATCCACATCCAAAAAGTCTGTGACAGCGATCACTCCAGAAATGTGCCAAGCTGTGGAAACCTGCTGAATGACAGATGTTTAAGGTATTCAAAATCTTTAGGGAATATGACATATCTGAGGGAACAGTTATAACCATCCTCCATGAAAATTTGGGGATGACTAAGGTCAGTGCAAGGTGGGGCCCAGATTTCTGACCCCTGTGTGGAAGCAATACGAACTACAGTGTTGTGAGGAGAATTTAGTTTTATGGAAGGGATCCTAAAACTTTTATCTCCAAAATAGTTATGGGTGATGAAACAATGGTTCGTCATTGGGATCCTGAGACCAAACAAGAATAAATACAATAGAAGCACAAGGGTTCTCCTCAATCCAAAAAAAAATTTCGGACACAAATTATGGCCACCAGTTTTTGGGATGCTGAGGGAATTTTGTACATTCACTACTTGGAACAAAAGCAGACAGTCACTGGGAAGTCATATGCATCTCTACTGTACAACCTATGGGATGTCATAAAGGAAAAATGCCATGGAAAACTTTCCAGAGGTATATTGCTTCTACAGGACAGTGCATAGGTCACATGCTGTTGCTGGTTCTTTGAGATACTGACTTTGCAGAACTTGCCCATCCACCTTACAGTTCAGATCTGACCTTCAATGACTATTTCCTCTTTCAACAACTCAAGAAAAATATATGGTGACGTCGCTTTGCTGATGATAATGAACTGAAGTCGGCTGTTTCTGTGTTCTTTGATGGACAGGACAAAGAATTTTATTTATCTGGTATATCCTCATTGCCAATAAAATGGAACAAATGTATTGAAATGCAGGTGAGTTACATTGAAAAATAAAAGATTTTTGCCTCTATCTCATTTCCGTAGGTAGGTAGATAATTTATTGAATGCCCCTCGTATATCTTGCATATGCTTTTAACTATCCCATACTCTTCATTTTTATTTCTCAAAACTAATTACAGTTAAGAGGAGAAACTATATATTTTCACCTTTATGGAGTTAAAGTTTGGTCTTGTGGATGCATATGTGATGGGATGTCCAGTTGTTTTCACTGGACAATTACCAAAAATGGCAGCATCACTGTAAATGGGCATTCTTAGATGACTTTGTCTCTGTGACGTAGAACGAGATAGTATTAGTATATAAAGGGTTCTGTGAGGCACAGGGAGAAACCTTTTTGCTTTTGTAACGGAGACTGCAAAGAGAGGGGAACATCTCGTTGTCGAATGCCGAGGGTCTTGGCGATGTGAAGGGTTCAGCAGTCTGTGTCGCTCCAGCCTTAAGAACGGCCGAGGAGAAGCTGAGATAAAGGAAACAAGGCTCAGAGAACCACACCCTAGTTTCCACCAGAGGGAAGGAGGTCTCACAACCAAGTTCTGAAGCAAGAGATTAACCGGTAAGCCATCATCTCATTTGTGTGAATGTAAACCTCGAAAACAACATAAACAGATACCATTTTAATGCTCCCTTCCTAAATATTTAATCTTTATAATTTAACAATGAAAGGGAATTTCTCCTATTGTTGGTGGTACACAGGAATCTTACAGCAAGGTACTGTGGGAATAAGAAACGAGAGGGAGTGGGCCTGTTCACATTAGAACAAACGTAAGATAGTGTAAGGTAATAAGAATACCAAAAGCACTTTGCCTAAGGTTCTTCTGTTAACCAACCAGAGCCAAACAATAAGTCTACTGAAGGAATAGTTCCTGTGATACTAGAATCCAGTATGTTATAGAGATGATTTTGCTAATACAATATTATAAATCCTAAACAGATTCATGTTGTTGTTATGAACAGAAACCTGGAAGCAATATATATACATATCTTTACTTTTACACAAACAACTAAACGGAGTGCAAGTCTGTACACATTTTCCTTTGTTATAATAAATGTTATGTTGTTATGTGTTACATCTTGTCTCATTCTCTCTCTGCCCATATTCTCATACACCAGTACAAACCAGTAAAGGTAAAATTGGGGTGGGGGGCAACACTCAGTGACCACCCCAATCTTAAAATCACAACGCAATCCAATGCTGCAACAATTAAGTGCTAGAACAGCCCTTGATTTGTTGAGAGCACATTTTTTTTTTTTTTTTGTCCTAGCCTGATGATCATCTCATTCAGAATAATTATCAAGGGGAATAAACAAGAGAGAGAAAAACCCAGAGAGTGAGAAGACCACACACACAGAAAGAGCCCCTGACAGTGTCTCCATCAGCCTTTTGCACTACTTCACTATTGTTAAGTTTCATTGTCTGAACTTAATTCATATTGGCAAATTTGATGCACATTAATACACATTTTATCATGTCCAACACATAGGGGTGCCACTTTCCAAGCTTAGGGTTAAGATCCTATTAAAATTGGTATTGCCATACTACATATTGATCTTCACAGAAACAGAGAACCTCTTATTGGTGTTTTTCCTTTCAGTTTGGTGATTGACTGCAGATGAAGTCACCCAAATTGCAGATATGCAAGTTTTTTATGTTATATATACTGTATTTGTATTCTTTATCAATCTAATATTTTTTGTCTATGTGTGCTCCATAGATTTATCTAGGTATTCTTCATGCATTCACCACTCTTTGCCAAATACTAATACATATCGTCTAACAAATATTAAATATACGTGTAGATACTCCATAGTATAGCTCTTAAATGAAACTACAATCGTAGTGTAAAGGCATCATTTCAATTGTATCTCATATTGTGATCATCCTTCACAATGAGTTGCCATGTATTGCACTACCTCAAATAAGTAATGCTTCACTAATAGAGAAGATTGTAGTTTCATTTAAGAGCTATACTATGGTGTATCTACACCTATATTTAATAGTATAATCCTAAGCTTTTATGCCTTGTTTCATTTATTTATATGGTATTCTAACAAGTAATAAAATAATTCTATATATTACATTATGGTCTTAGCATATATATTGCCACAACAATGGCACTAGTCCATAAATACCATATACTAATATTAACAATTAACACTATACTATGTCCCTCATAATAATATATATATATATAGTAAAAAATTTACTTTTCTTTGAGTACTTTCAGAATATGTATCAGGGTGAATCACTCTTTGCCAATATATTTTTAAACATTTTATGGTTATGGGCATGTCAGAATATACAAATGAAAGATGCATTCCTAACTTAGACTGCTTTTTAAGCAGTCTCTAAGCTTGAGACATCCTATTTTTGCCTCTGTTTTTGAATTTGTCCTTTTAATTAGTTACATCTTTTGCCATACAAATTTTCTAAAATATGCCATACCTCACTGTCTGAAAGGGGGGGGGGAGGGACAGTTTTACCACAGATAAAAATTTACATGACTTACCCCTGTGTGCTCTCTATGTTTCCCTGATATGGTCCAGAAGGAGCAATCTAGTTAGCATATTATGGCAATGAATTATGAAATGATTTTAAGGAATATGCAGTAGTTCTGCTTAGTGATGTCATCATTTAAATGTTCATTGTGAAAGTGATAAATCATTTCACCAGAAAATTGGAGTTATCTATCAAAATGTGTTGGTTAAGTAACTTTGAGAAATCTTCCTGATACATGGAATATTTTTTTCTCCATTTTCATGGAGTTTTGTCAATGATATATAGGAATTTTGCTAGCAGAGACAAGGTGATTATCCCTTTATATAAGGCAATGGTCAGGCCACACCTAGAGTACTCTATACAGGTCTGGAAGTGTGTAGAGTTGCTAGAATGAGTACAGAGAAGGGCAACAAGATTGGTGAGAGGAACAAAGTGGTGCACCTATGAAGAAAGGCTTAATAGGTTAATAGATGCATAGCTTATTGTTCCGCAAGTTGCAGCATCAGGAGACTAGGCACCTGCGAGGTGATCTGATTGAGATGTATAAGGCCTTGAATGGTTTGAGCAGGCTCAATGCTGATGGGATACTTCCACTTGCTCAGACTAAGAACCTGAGAGGGCATAGATTCAAATTGAGGAAAGAAAGTTGTAGAATAGATGTGCCTTTAGCCAATGGGTAGTTGATTGCTGGAATAGAGTTCCATCTGTTGTTGTGGAAGTTGATAGCTTAAATAAATTTAAGGCTGAACTAGACAAACGTTTGGAGTGACCGGATGGGTGAAATGGGAAGGGTTTTTTTTTTTTTTTTGGCTGATGCTGTATAAGCTTGCTTTCTTGCATCATATGCCTCAACTAATGCTAATTTCAATGACATATCTCTATATTGGGAAGACATTAATTTATGAGTAAAGGAGAGATGAATTTACTAATAAATTCATTTTTTTTTAAAAATGTATAAGATTAACCCATTTTACATTTTTTTTTTTTTACTAAGTGTTTCTTGTTTTGCTCATTGCATAGCCTCATCATTGGCTGTAATTATTATCCTAAACAGATTCTTTAGGTTGAGTACTAATTTTAGAATTTTGATCACTGGCTCCTGTAATAGCATGCAGAACAAAATATTTCATTTGCAAAAGTTTTAAAACTAATCAAAGCAGTTTAATTAAATAGCAAAGAATTAACAGTTGTTACCTTGACTGTTAGGTTTGCATTAGGCAGAATTAAGAAAATTAATCCTAGCTGGTATTTAATAGTATTGTATTAGAATTTTAAGAGCACAAACAGAAGTTGTATTTTGTAATCCTTGAATACATCAAAATTTTATTGTACTTTAAAGTTAAGGGGAGATGCTGCAAAATGCTGCTGTTGTTATTTGGTTTTTAGGAACATTAGCAACTAAGGCCATATTGCTCTGGGAATATGCGGTGGTCATTCCATGACCTTTCCGCATCCTCCGTATTTGGTGGTGACAGGCTCGAACCCCGGTCTAATCAAGAAGCGTGTGCTACACACAGCTGCTCCTTCCCACCTGGCTACAGAGGCGCCGCCAACTGCAAAATGCATTATTTTTTAAATTATGATATAAAATTCTTTCTTGTCAGAACTTCACTTTTAAACAAATGTGGAGTTTAATTTAAAAACTAAGAAATATAAATGATGAAAAGTTAGAAACTTATCAGTGCACATGAGACCTAAAACGAAAAGTAGGATGTCTTGCCATCATTTCTTGCTTTTATGACCAGCTAAATGTTTGTTCTGCTCATATCAGGACAAATCTTTAGTATTGCACTACTTGCAAACAAATGATATTGGCAAACGGTTAAACTTCCCAGGAATTACATAATAGAAGGTGATCTGCCATGACTGTTCTCTGAAAAGGTAGTGGTAAAGAAGTTTCTGGCCCTTTCAAAAGGATGAAAAGTAGGGAGGACTGTCTTTGCATGTTAATGTAATAGTCTTAATGTTCACAGCACAGAATGAATTTAAATACTGCCAGCTATGAAAACATGAGTGGACAGGATAAGGATCCTCCTACTTTTTTTCATCATGTTGAAAAGGCCAAAATAGTATTAGCTTTTTTTATGATTTTTAAGTTAACAGCATACTGTTTGTAACCAAATTTGAAAACCTATCTGTTAAAAAGCTGTACTTGTAGTGAGAGCAGCTGAAAGGTGGTGGTGGCATCCATGTGATGCAGGGCAAAATGCATCTTATTGGAGAGTGAGTAGCCAAAACTTTATAATCCAGAAGCAACCCATGAAGTGGATGAGGTGAAGATGATGACCCTCTCTTTGCACATAGTTAGTCTGCTATGAAGATACATAGCTTATTGTTAACTGGAGTATTGGTTCTCCTAAGCCCTCAACAATGAAGGGTTAAATATATATATATATTTTTTTTTGTCCCTAAGTGGCCATGCTGGAATTAAAAAAACTATTTTCTTATATTTATTAAAAAAAAATTTCTGTGGAAGTTACTTTTGGAAAAATGCATATAAAACCTTTTGAAGCTTATTGGGATGGAAAAGAAATTGTAATGTGCAGATTTGGACTATGTAATATTTGTATGTAAGATAGTCACATCAACTGTATTTTATTGTCCCACTGTTTGATTACAAAGATTCTTATTATAATGAATGGAGATTAGAAGTGATTTTACAACAGTTAATCTCAGTTTCTCATGTTTTTTTTTTATTGAGTGATCAAATACGAAGAGAACAAACACAGAGTAATCAAATACACAGGTACTGTAGTATATACATTGAGTTGACTGTAGTTCTAGCTCATGTGGAAGTACAAGTGAAACTTATGCACTGGAGATGAGAAATTCTCTTCTGCATGTTGTGTAAAGTTTCTTTCATTACAGGATCATCTTCAAGCCAAAGCGTAAATGGTAAGAGAGCCATTTAGTATACACTTAAAAACTTCATTAGTTTGTCTTCCGACTCTGAAATGTGAAACCATTGAGCTAAAGCTTGCAAGCTTCAGGCCTTTATATGTTACAAGTTTCATATCAGTAGGCACAATTTTCCTTAGTATCATATTGCTGGGTGTCTCAGAAATCAAGTGTCATCTGAACCTCCAGAGAAGATACTTGAGTTCTTTGCATTCTGAATAAGCTGCAGTCAAAATTTCTACTACAGAACATGGCAAAATTTCAAGGTCTCCACTCATATACTTAATGGCCACTTCACTCTCTTTATGAAATGGAAGCTTCTTCAGTATCAGCATCACGAGTTCGTACCATGTGATATAAAACAGGTGGGCAGGGATGCTTATGTATGCAATTCAGTGCAGGGCAAGATTTAAGTGACTTTGGCACGGTAACAGAAAGGCTACGGTCAGTCAAATAACCGAGCACAACAATGATAATCAAAGAAGCATTTCAGAAAGCACAACTCGTGGTACTTTATAATGGATGGTGTATTGCAGCCAATAACCAAACTGGCTTCCACTCCTGTCAGTAATAAACACTGTCAGTAATAAACAAGACAGTATGGTTACAGCAGGCTCAAGAACACCAATACTTGGACAATGGAGGGTTGAAAAAATATTGCCTGGTCTTGTGAATCCTGGTCCTTGCTGTTTCACATTGGCAGGAGGACCAGAATATCATGAAAACAGCCAGAGTCCACGAACCCATCCTGCCAGGTGTCATCAATGCATGCAGGTGGTGGCAGTGTGGCAAATATTTTGACCCTTAATACCAGTGGATCAAAATTTGAATGCCATACCTTATCTAGAAATTGCTTCCGACTTAGCATATCACTTCATGGCTGCAGTATATCCATCTGTGAATGGGTTATGTCAAGGCTAGAATTGTATAGAACTTGATAGTCAATTCAGCCTACTGCAGTGGCCTCATCAGACCTCAATCCAGTTGAGTACCTGTGTAGCAAGGTGAAACAATCTCTTTGATGTAGAGATCCCTAGCAATCCAATTTACAACTGAGTCAATGTGGATCGGCTTCCCTCTGATAAACTTTTGACACCTTGAGTTCATTCCATGGTAAATCCAGGCTGTTCTGAGAGGGCTGAAGTGGGACCTACTTGGTATTAGGTAGGTGCACCTAATAAGGTAAGCATGAAGTAGAAGAGCTCTGCATTTCTGTTTATTATTTCATAGTACAGCAGTTTTCCATAACATTCATAACTTTGGCAACCACCTACATTTCTTTCAAGCTTAACAGACCATCAGCATTAATGACCTTACTTCCCCTCTGTTCTATCACAGTTTTACTTTGTAACTTCTGATTAATTTTCATGCAGTGAAAAATTAAGCCTTTGTATTCAGTGTTAATCAAAATAAAGCTGCAATTTACTTGAGTAATAATAATAATACTCTCTTTAAAAAGGAAATAAATATTGTTCTTTATTGCTCTATATTTTACATGTACAAAATGAGTTGGCTATACATACAATCAGGAAGAACATTTCTTTTACTTTGTTCCATTTAAGGGTTCAGTTTAAATCTCTCTAGTTTCTTTTTTTTTAATTTAAAAACATTAAAATAGTTGTTTGTGTGCCATTAACACAACTTAAAATATACCTCTTTAGTAATGAACATAGTTAAAATGGGAATAAGTTACATAAGTTTCAAAGATAAAGATCAGTGATATACAGCACTTCTCAAGTATATTAAAAAATAATTGCTAAAGAAATGAATGAAATTATGAACATAATAAAAATAGAAAAACTAAAAAGGTGGATATATATATATTTTTTAGTATTTCAAAAAAAGTGCACATTATTTCAAACGATAGTTCAAACCTATCATTTGAAAATTAAATTCATAAACGTGATTAATATTTTTAAACAAGTTTTTTGTAATGTTACTCATAAAAAATAAGCTTTTATAATACTTAGCAGATTATCTAAATGCACATCTTAGAAATAAATTAACGTAAGAACCACAACTTGTTAAAAGAAACAAAAATCCTGCCTAACTAATGATGAACAGACAAAGAGCTATGCACTTTAGCTAAACAGATAAATTTGTATGTATAGTAATAACAGTGGAAATAATATGGTAATAGAATATTTATGAGACTTTTTTATATATATTTAATATCACATTATGCATAATGTGATTATATTGGAAGTAATGAATTTTTGACAAAGTATTAGTATATAGGAAATGAACCTTTAAAATCAATGTGATAGATTTTCAGGAGGAAAAAATTTCAAAGTAATTACTTGCCCCAAAACAAAACTTCTGAAAATGTCACCATTTGGAAATGCAAAATCATGAAAATTAATGAATGAGCCAAGTTTTGATATGTAACAGTAACATTTCCAAAGGTGAACATTTACCATTGATTATCTCTTCTTTAAGTAAGTTTGAGTAAGGTATGTGCATTCACACAGATAATAAAACTATAGATAAAAAGCATTACATAGGAGGTTACTCTTTCTGGATTAAAAGAGTATTAAAATAAGTATACAAATACAACAGAACCCAAAATTCCACATAGTATTTAACTTTAACTTCAATGAATTGAGGTTTGATAAAAATGTTACATATTTTACAAACTATTTCATTAACATTACAAAAGCTACTATTATTTTTTGATAAATTTTTGTTTAAAATATACAAATTTTTTTTAAGTGCATAGAAAAGCTCAAAACAGTTTAGTTCACTTTATGTAAATATGCATGCATATCTGCACTTAAAAAAACATCCTGGAAACACTGCTATATTCCAAACTAGGGGCACTGATTTATTTCAAATAATAGTGCCTTAACCTACGTACTTTATTCTTCATGCTTAAAGTTTCTACTATTCTGTTTACTAGTAAAACTATATTTGCATTTTTATTTTAAAATGAATAAAACTATTTATATGCTAATTCATGAACAATTGATATTTACCGCTATTGTTAGTATCTGAAATGAAATTAACAGATTGCTTCTTTTATTTTATTTTTTCCTTCTCTCAATACCAACAAAGTGAACACATTTTAGTAAAGACTTTTTTTTTTCATAAATAGTTATATTTCTAATTTAATGATATAGGATTAATGCTACAATCAAATTACAATCAACTTTCCTTAAAAATGTTTTCTAGAATCACAAAACATGCGCTTCAGCTGTTTAATTTTTTGAATAATTTAGCTGTCCTTAAATTTTGACACAATCAAAATAACAGATTTTACACATAAATATGATTACTAAACTGAATGTTAAATAAGAGTTAGTTCTCATGAAGCTCATTAAAACCATCTTCACTTAGTGATAAGTGCAGAGAAATATTAATTAGTCTGCAAAATATTTTTACTAAGTTTGCAATTTCCAAGTTCATCTGGCACATATATGTGTATATATATATATTTGTGTGAGTACACAAACACAACGGATTTAAAAGATCCAGTAACACTAATGTGGAACAAAATAAAAGAACAAAATACAGCTCATGAAAACAAGAGAGCAAGTAGTATTGTGTATTATACATTACAAACTTCATTAAGTGACAACAAACCTGAAGATACAAAAATGTACATACACACAAAGAAAATTTATATTGATGTCAATACCATATAAATGATTTGTTTCAAATTTATTTAATATAATGGAAAAATTGTAAAATATCAATCACTTAAATATACTTATAAAGTAAATAAAGTTACTTATAAAGCTAAGGATGATTCACTACTTGAAGTGAAATATTTTAATTACAAATTTATCACAAAGCTTCGTATTTATTTATTTATTATTTTTTTTTTTGGCATAGTCTTGCATTTTATCACTCATAGTAACACTTTACAAATAAAAATACCATTCCCTGAGATGAAAGTAACATTTGAATAAGGCTATTATATATTATTCATAATTAGGGCATCAAACCTGGAATGAAGTTGAACACAACTATCAATTTCAAATTAGTCTTTAGTGTCTTCTGAGACTTTCAAAAGTTCACAGTGAAAAAAATGCTACAAAGTTATGCATCCTTTCCTACAAATTTTAGGTGGAAGATAAGTATCCTACACAGTCTGTTATGTCTAAATGGATTTCACTTGATGCCAAAATCAGTTTATTCAAGAGTGGAATCACTGTTTAACAGTGTTAATTTTGCAAGCCCACTGAGTGTTTTTTTTTTTTTTTTTTTCTCTAGAAGAATTCTGCATTTTCAGGAATAAAAAGTAAGAACACTGGTTTGATTTCCTCTGATTAATAGGAAAGGTGGCATGCCCCTGGTTAAAGTTTCAAGCCAAGCCATGTATAGGGGAGCTGAACAAGTTCCTTTCCGAGGCATTGGAAGAGTCCTGAAAACAAAGAAAATAAGATTAGTAAACTTTAAAATATCAGGGGGAGGGATATATACATATATAATTCTACTATTGTATGGTAGTATACTTACTGTTGCATTGCATGTAGGAAGAGCGTGAAATACGAATTGTCATCCCTTATTACCAATTTCCAATGATCAACAGTCCAGGTTTGGTGTATCTGTACCATACTAATTAACAGTGTGCATTTGTTTTGATAACAAAAAACTTGTGGGATGCTTATCTTCCCATGAAAATTCATGGCATGCAGCTTTCTGCATGTTGTAGAACCATTTACAAGTATGCTTGTGGCTGCTCAGAACTCCAAATTCAGATTCTCTAGACTTTGCTAGTAAGATGGGGTAAGCAGCTGTTTCAAGGTGCATCAGCTCCTGATGGATGTATTTGGGTACTGGGAATGCCTGAAGAATGCTGACATATAGTAGTTGTCCCAGCTGTGAGGTTTGGAGGACAAGGAGCCAAAATCTGGGGGCATTTCTCATGGTATGGACCAGACGAACTGGCACATGGAAGCATGAGTTGTCCTACACTTTCTAGGTGATTATGTATGCCTTACAGTGTAGCAATTTTATGGAAGTAGCCCTTGTGCTCTCCATCATGACAGCTCCTTGTTACAAAAGCCAAAATTGTGAATTTGTGGTTCAAAGAGAATAACAGTGGAACATTGCAGTGGCCAGCAAGGTGGCTCACTTTGTTAGTGGAACTTGTGAATGTTTAACGGATAGGTGAAGCACAATGCTACCAACTTTCTATCAGAAATTAGCAGGAAGCTTTCACAATGCATTGAAGCAGTGCCAAAGTGGACATGCCATTATTTTCTTTAAATAAATATATAATTTAATTTATAACTGCAGTGTCCCATACCTTTTGGGGTGGATAGTGTATGTTAAAAGGTTGAGATGTTTTTGATGTTAAAAACGTTTTTAGCAGCGTTATTTGGAAAAAAGCATTATGTTACCTAGAAAATAATCACGGAATCCGATGCGCATGTGTTGTACTTGTTGCTGCAACAAGTACAATGCATGCACCCAAGAAAACTCAATTGTACATAAGTACAATTGAACAGTGAAATGCTGCATTATACCGTTATATCAGCAAAATGATTAATACGCAAGTGACTGTGCCAAAATCTAGCTCAGCATTCGAAGGAATATTGTGAAAGAAAGAAAGGGAAGTTAGACAGAAATGTGAATCCAGATGAAATTCAACAAGAGTGTTTCGTTATGCCTGGGAGTTCTCAAACTGCACCCAAAGAAACTTGAGCTGAAATAATGAAGAAATATCGTGAACAGAAGAAAAGGAAATTAGAAATTCAGACTATTCTGAATAATAATGAAATTCAACCACAGAGTTCTGCTATGCCTGATACTTATCAGGAATCAAAGTCAAGCAGAACGAATGAAGGAATATTGTGCATGAAAAAAAGTGAAATTAGAAATGGCTAATAATGAGATTCCTGAGATTCCTATAGTGTCTACACAAGCTGACAGTGAGTTTGAAAAATTAGTGTAAAAAACCTATTTGGATTTAGTTGTAATATTTGTGATAGTTAAAGGTTTCAATTAGATTTGAAACCATCTCCAAGAAGTGAGTACTTTCATGACGTGGAATACATGTCATACTTCATTAAAAGAGGGACGGATACCAACTGTGGCCATGTCAAATGGATTTATATATACAACATATCCTACTCATTTGCCTCCACTGGATGTTGTAACTGAGCGTTTGATATCACCACAATTACCCTTTATGCAAATTTGTCGTTTACAACACGAACATAGACAATATGGGATCATTAGACAAGTAATAAATGTACCAGTTAACGTAAATATGATGGTTCATCAATTACCTAGAGAATTAGATGACGATTATGCCATTAATGTACATATAAAACAATGACTCATACATAAATAATATCTACAAGGATGTGTGCAGAAGAAAATAGTGAAAATATGGTTACAGTATTTGATAAATTCACCTTTGTATAAATTCTACGGCATAAAATTGAGTGACGATTTCTTGGAGACAAATGATGATAGCGAACAGGAACATTCAGATGAAATTGTGGAACCAGTCAACAATGATGATGAACTATTGTTAATTCAACAACAAACATTATTATGGTCTGAAGATAAATATTTATGTATAGCACTGGGTCAGAAATCATCTCCAACAAGTTTCATACTTGATATACAGTACATGCAGAAGAACTTTCTTTTCCAGCTATATATTTGGGACATGCACAAAAATTTAAAAATGGATTGAAAATTACTCCCTTTATGATGGCATTGAGTGAAATTTGTAGATCTGATTTGTAGATCGTGGAGTAACTCCCCAACATTTGCTATATATGGCAATGAAGATTATGCGAATGCGTACCGCAGAAAACTTGTAAATTGCATTTAAATCAGTAGGAATTACAGCTGACATTACTCGTTCTGTGTTGGAATTGAAAGAATTTTTAAACAAGTCATTAGAGATTGCTCCACAAATTGTGCAAATTCACTACAATTTCATGAATTAGTACAAGTTTTCAATAGTCCGATAGTACCTTTTCTAAAATTCTTACAAAAATAGGCAATGGAGAAGCGTTATTACCAGATGAACTTAAAATTATAGAATCCAGATTTGTTACCAAAGAAGATGCTACTAATTTATGTCTGCAAGGATTAGACTATTTTTAAGAAATAGTGATGTAAATGCCTGTAATACAAATGCTTTAGTTGCAGATGATACCCATGAAGTGGTTGCACAAGATTTATACCACGGATATCATTCTGAAGAACAATTAGCAAGTATGCGAAATAAAATTCATAAAATATCAGTGACTGAAACTGCAGGACTTTCATACATTCTACCATTATTAAAAGGAAAATTGTACATGATTACTACAAATATAGATGTGGTACAATCAGTACTTTAGTATATTTCGAATTTGAGGACGACAAAACAGTTAAACGAGTATGGATGAAATTTCCTAAGTCAAAAATTCTCGTTATAAGCAATGTGAAAGATAAACCTTGACCTAGTCAATCCGTACATATTATAAAATGATCAAAAGATTCCATTCAAGAACGATAGGAAATTAACATGTAGATTTAAACAATTTCCTTTAGTATGTGCTTGTGCTTTGACTATACATAAATCTATATAATTATAAGAAAGATCATCAACAGAAACTTGTATACATGGCGTTATCTCGAGTGACCTCATTGCAAGGTTTATATATTACAAATCCCCAAGATGATTTCACCACGGCAAAGCTATTAACTAGTAATATAGAACTTTGTGCTGAACTAGATCTCTTGAAATATAATAAGCTACCATCTCTACAGGATGAACTGCAAGATTTCATACAAAGTAGTATATCTGTATCGTCAATGAATGTACAAAGTTTACAGATCCATGTTTGAGATATCAAAACGGACAATCTTACAGCAATCCAAAATATTGATATTAAGTGAAATGTGGTTGGATAATGAATATATTACTTAAACCATTCCAATGTGCGACTCAATTTAAAAGGTCGGATGTTTGTAGTGGTGGTGGTGTTGCAATATACCAATGTGAAGGTTCAACTGTCATCAGTACACCACATATATTTGCACAACATAATAGCAGCAGTGCAACAGCAGTATCAGATGAAATTGGAGACATTTGTGGATCTTTGTGCAAATTCAATAGTGAATCTGTTTTCATCGTTGCCATAAACATCACTCCAGGGATGTCATTAGATATAATTCAAAAATTCATAAACAAGAATTTGATGCCTTATTCCATTGAACGTGCAAAATTATTGGAAGAGCCACTGGATCATATACTTATAGTTCTTGCTGGTGATTTCAATCTAGAATTAAATCCCAAGGCTGGAAAGAAGTTTTGTAAATTTATGAAAGATGTCTTCAATTTAGATATTAAATCAAATACTTCAGTAAATACTACACGTAATGGAATGACAATCTATGGAGTATTCACTCGGGAATTAAGATCATTTGAGTGTAAAAATTATATATCTGATTTCAGTTACCATAGACTAATAATTTTAGTGTTATTATAATATATTTTATACGAATTATTTCATTGTACACTAGTACAATGAAAAATTCCATTCATTGTACTGAAATTATTTTTTCAATTAAAATAATGCAGCAATACTTTATTTATTTTACTGTACCAGTTTTATAATGAGTTCCTGCAGTAAAGATGTTTTTAATGGATGCCGCTGTGACATTATCAGTCTCAGAGTAGAGTGGCAGCAACTCATTATGTACCCGATACATAATTTTGATGTTTTTTATTTCAATAACTTATCTTTCTTACTTTATATACTTACATAGCAATAAGTGTGGCATCCTTTGAATATTGCAGTAGAAGCTCTCTTAGACGGATGTGGCGATTTGTCTAGGGAATAGACAATTAGAAAAAAATAAGCCCCTATTATTATCACATATTTTAATATTAGTGCACTTATAATATACTATAATATGGCGTACAGGATTTAAAAATTAAGTTCCAGGATTGAGTCAATTTAAAGAAAACTACATGTTAGAATGAAACTTTTAATATTTTTCCAAAGTAATTGCCTTGAGCAGTTAAAAACGTGTGAAATCACTTGTAAGGCCACTGTTAGAAACATTTTTTAAATGTATTTGATTGAACTGAGTACTGCCACCATTTCTTCTGTTACAGTTTGCGTATTTTGGGAAAATGAGTAGTCCAGGGGAGATAAATCAGGGAAATGGGTCTCCACAACCTCATGTGCTGCCAAAAATCTTGATAATTGGCCCAGCATGTGGCCACCTAACATTGTTGTGCAATAAGAAGTAGATCCCTTTATCTTGAAACTACAAGCAAATTTTTGATAAATCAATGGGACATCATGAATCTTCCTTGCCACCTGTCTATACTGTATGGAGAACTTCACGTCCACTTGTAATAACCAAATCCCTTTCTTTGTTTAAAAGAATTCACCAAGTAAGGTGAATTCTTTTAAACGAAAACTTATTCATCTCTTGAATGATATCTTGCTAACAGTGATCATCAAAATTTTAATTTTTGAAAACAAATTTTTGATTTTGTGTCCAAAAGCTTCTGTTTGCTCAAATATGCTATTAGAATGGCATGTGTTAATATGAAGTCATCTGAGAATCAGACAAAATTAGTGAATGAAATTTTCAACTGGTTCTGGAGTTTCAGGTGTTTTTGAATGTCCATAGTTGAATATCCTTGTTGTTGGTCATCATGGCAATTAATATTAGCCATATGGTGCAAAAGGCCCTGGACGTTTGCTGCACCAGTCAAATAAAAAAAAATAAATAAATGAAATACAATAAAATAAATAAACTTATGTTATTCCCTTCTCGTTTAGTACCTGACCTTAATTTCCCCAAGCTATCAGCTTCATGGAGGCAACTATTCAGTAATTAAACTTTCATATAATCCAGTCTAAACCTCTTGGCCCATAATTTGAATCTATGGCCCTTAGTTTTTGGAATCATTTATAATAATGAAAGTTTTACCTTCGTTCATATTATTTTATGCTTTCAGATTTCAATTATGAACCCCCCCCCCCCCCCCCCAAAGGTGTTTAGTTACAAAGCTCTGTGGCCTACATTTGAAGCCTCTCCTTATATATGGATGCTTTTTTTCTAATCTCACTTCTTGGATCCTTTTGAGAAGTTGTCTTTTTTTGAGGAGCAGTCTCTATACTCAGACTGAGTATTTCACATGCAGTGAAATACTCGGTCCTTGTACTATAGGATTATGACCTTTATCTCCACACACAAACATTTGATAAATCATTGATAGGACACTATGGGGGCACCCCTCTTTGCTGCCTGTCTTTACTGCACAGAGAACTTCATATCTGCCCATATTACAACACCCAAATTTATTTCTTCATCAACATTTTTTTAAATTCAGTCCTATAAGCATATGTTATATGCTACATTAATACAGCTGCCACTTTTCTGATCATCCCTGAAGCCTAGGTCATCTCAAAGAAGTAGTGCCACTTGGCACTGATCATTAATTACTCTGATCTTGATCTCTACATCAAACACGGCAAACTTTGACATGCCCTCCTGTATCTCTTTGTCAATGCCACTTAAGAAAATCAAAACGTCACAGCAATGTTCCCCGTGCTGATCTATTGGGGAGACTCAATTCTTATGTTAGCTCAATCAGGGTAACCATCAATCATGTAAACACAAATAACAATACTCTGCCTCTTGCAGTGCTGTGATCCATCTAATGAACATTCCCTGTGATACAAACATGTTCTTGTTTATACAGGTAAACTTGCGCAGGTCTGAGTCAAATGCTTTGCTAAAATCCAAATGGTGTCAAATTTATTTCCAACATCCAACTCACAAGTTAGTTTACTGCCTTTATGTATTGATGATACAAGAAATCTTCTCTAATTCAAGAGTCTCTCCTGAGCTCAAGTCACTTGTCACAGTAAGTTTTACATTAGCATTAGCATTAGTAGAGGCACATGATGCAAGAAAGCAAGCTTATTCAGCATCAGCCAAAAAAACAAAAAAAAAAAAAAACACCACTCCCATTTCACCCCTCTGTTCGTTCGAAATACCTGTCCAGTTGAGCCTTAAATTTGTTTAGCCTGTCAACTTCAACAACAAGTGATGGAAGTCGGTTCCACCAACCAACCACCTGCTGGCCAAAGGCAAATTTCCGCACATCTATCCAACATCTGTCCTTCCGCAATTTGAATTTATGCCCTCTGAGGTGATTATTCTGAGCAAGAGGAAGAATCCCATCGGCATTGAGCATGCTCAAACCATTCAAAGCCTTATACACCTCTATCAGATCACCTCGCCGGTGCCTAGTCTCCAGAGTCTGTAATTTGCAAAACTTAAGCCTTTCTTCGTAAGAGCAACCTTTTGTTCCATTCACTAATCTTGTTGCCCTTCTCTGTACCCGTTCCAGCAGCTCTCCATCCTTCTTGAAATGAGGCCTCCAGACCTGTATACAGTACTCAAGGTGTGGCCTGACCATTGCCTTATACAAGGGAATAATCACCTCCTTATCCCTGCTAGAAAAATTCCTGTATATCATTGACAAGACACCATGAGCTACTCTTGCAGCTCGTCTGCACTGCTCAGAGAACTTCATATCTGCCTGCACAATTACCCCCAGGTCCTTTTCATTCTCCACGACTGTCAGTGTAGTACCACAGAGTTGATACGTTGATATGGGGTTACTGTTTCCCATATGTAGTACTTTACATTTGCCAATGTTAAACTTCATTTGCCACCTCTCAGCCCATCTGTTCAACCTTTCCAGATCCTGTTGCAGCAGCAGCATAGCATCAATAGTGTCCTTAACAACTCTGCCAACCTTTGTATCATCTGCAAACTTGGACATTAAACTTGATATACCATCATCAATATCATTCATAAATACAGAAAACAACAACGGACCCAACACTGAACCCTGAGGAACTCCACTAATAACATTAGTCCACGTTGAGCAGTGTCCATTGATTACCACTCTCTGTCTTCTGCCACTCAACCATCCCTTTATCCATAGCAGCAATTTGCCTCCAATGCCACACTGCTCCAATTTGTGCAGCAGTCTTCCATGTGCAACAGTATCAAAAGCCTTTCTAAGATCGAAATATATAATATCAAAGTTATTCCCTGCATCCAGTTCTTTTGTGACTACATCATAGTATCCAATCAAATTGGTCACGCAAGACCTGCCCTTAACAAAACCATGCTGCGTCTGAGCTATAACTGAATTCTTGTCTAGATGATCCTGCAGTGCTTCTTTAACCAGTGCCTCCATTAATTTTCCTGGAACAGAAGTTAAACTAACAGGTCTATAATTACTTGTGTCAGCCTTTGATCCTCCTTTGTGAATTGGGGTTACGTTTGCACATCTCCAGTCTATGGGTACCTCCCCTGAGTCCAAAGAAGCTCTCATAATTATGGCTAGGGGTTTGCTTACTTCCTTTGCTGCCTCCTTTAATATAACTGGATAGATCCCATCCACCCCAGGTGCCTTTTTTATGTTTATCCTCAACAATCTCTCCTCCACTTTCCTCTCAGTTAAAATAAAAATCATCTAGCTCACTGCCAATGTTTACTTTACCTACGTCATTCTCCTTCCTGAATAACTCCTCATGTGTGAATGTAGATGCAAAATACTCGTTTAGATTGTTAGCCACCTGAGCAGGATCCTCAACTGTTGAACCATCAATATCCAGTGGACCAAACTGATTCATCCCTTTCCTTCTTGAGTTTAAATAGGTAAAGAACTCTTTTCTGTTTTTCTTTGCATCCTTTGCCAAGGATTTTTCGTAGTCTGCCTTTGCCTGCCTAATCTCCTTTGTGACTTGGTTACAGACCAACTTATATCTATCATAGGCTTCCATGTCACCGATTAATTTGTATGTATCCCATGCATTTTTCTTCTCTGCCACATGTCTCATTAGTTCATCTGACAACCATTTAGGCCTAAACCTTGAACAATATTTCTTAGTTGGTATGTAAAGCCTGGTAGCTTCCAAGATTAGTTCCTTGAATGCTTCCCATTTTGCATTTGCTGTTGGTAACATCATCAGTTGGTCCCACTGTATAGAATTTAAATACTGTCTCAGTCCATCGTAGTCGTCTTTACAAAAGCAATAACCCTTCCCTTTACCTCTAATGGTAGTTACCTCTTTGAGTAAATCCCACTTTAGCACACACTGTGATCACTGCCACCTAGTGGTTCATTTATCTGCAGATTCTTAATGCATGAAGAATCACTGCTGATAATCAAATCAAGAGTATTCTTCCCTCTAGTTGCCTCCTGAACATGCTGATGTAGAAAACAATCATCCAATAAATCCACAAAAGCCTTGCTAGTGTGTGAGTGACCAGCCCCAAATTCCAGTCAATATCTGGGAAATTAAAATCTCCCATTATAAGACTCTGATTTACTGGCCCACTCTATTTCCCTGTACAGTATCTTATTATACTCGTCAGAGTCATTAGGCCTATAGCACACTCCTGATTCAATTTTGATCTCCCAATGCTTATGTCACACCAAACTGACTCGACACTGCACTGTCCAGCGCTGTCCACTGGTTTCACCTCCTTGGATTTTATGTATTTCTTAACTAATAGCATAACCCCTCCTCCCTTCCTATCCAGTCTATCCTTTCTGTAGACGTTGTACTCCCCAAATTCCAGTTCTGCATTCCTTATATCTGTGTGACACCACGTCTCTGATATCCCAACAATATCTGCCTTTGATGTTTTGAGCAATACCTCAAATTCATCAAATTTATTTACCAAACTCCTAGCATTGGTGTACACACAAGTATACATGCACCTGTTTCTATTCTTAGCTACCCTAACACAGCCCATGTGTTTACTTGTACCGCAATGACTCCCAGCAGTCTCTGAAATATCCTGCATCTTGTTTTTCAGGCTTCTGCTCATTTCAATAGAAGCAGTGCAAGAATCACTTCCACCTCTGCCAGTGGCTACTGTTAATCTATTAGTCCTTGTATCCCCAACTAGCAGTTTTCCAACCCACCTATCACTGCCTCGACACATCAGCAAATATTTTTGCACCCTTTCTATTTAAGTGTATCCCATCCCTGTAGAAGCAGTCTCTCCTGTTAACAAGTACAGACCAGGCTGAAAAAAATTCTACCCCTTGAGCCTTGCACAATCCCTCCAGGGCCGAATTGATCGACAAGGCTCTCGTCATATACTCCCTCCTATCGTGTCTGGGCAGAATTGCAGACACTTTCAAATTCAACCCTAATTCACGGCTTTTTTCAACAGTGACCTGTACTTGCTAAGTAATTCTGCCGGTCTCCTACTCTTAATATCATTGGTGCCAACATGTACAACTATATCACCTTTTGTGCCCTTAAATTGTTCATGTAGTGATATACATTACTTAAGACACATTAATTTTGAAATTTTGGATTGATGGGAAGGCTTTAATAACTTCAAAAATTTAAGTACAGTACATTTCCACTAATTGGCAATATTGATTTTTGAATTGTTTGCATTGACAGTGAATATAACTGTATCATTTAATTGAAGCTAAAGCATATGCTACAGACAGAATTCTTGCTATAAAATTCTGGATGATAAAAAAAAAAAAAAAAGAAAGAAAAGAAAAGTAGTAGTAGTGGCATGTGATGCAAGAAAGCAAGTGTATGAGCTTATGCAGCATCAGCCAAAAACACAAACACACCCCCCCCCCATTCCCTCGGTAAGAGGATTGCTTCATTCCCCTTGCCAATCTTGTTGCCCTTCTCTGTACACACTCAAGCAAATCTACATCCCTCCTAAAATGAGGCCTTCAGACCTGTACGCAGTACTCGAGGCGTGACCTCAAGTACTGCGTACAGGTCTGGAGGCCTGACCTATACAGAGGGACAATCACCTCCTTTTCCCTGCTAGCAAAATTCCTATATATCATTGACAAAACCCCATGACCTGCCCTGGCAACCTGTCTGCATTGCTCAGAAAACTTCATATCTAACTGCACAATTACTCATAGGTCTTTTTCATTTTCTACCACCTTAAGTGTAGTACCACACAGTTGGTACATTTCTCTGGGATTACTTCTATCCATATGCAGTACTTAGCATTTGTCAAGGTTAAACTTCAGTTGCCATTTCTTAGCCCATCTGCCCAAATTTTCTAGATCCTGTTGCAGTAGCACACTGCCATTACTGTCATTAACAACCCTGCCAACCTTTGTATCATCTGCAAACTTTGACACCAAGCCTGATATACCTTCATCAATATCACTGACAAATATATAAAACAACAGTGGATACAACACCAAACCCTGTGGGACTCCACTAATAACATTAGTCCATGAAGAGCAGCACCCATTGATTACCACCCTCTGTCTTCTCCCACTCAACCATACTTTTATCCGTTGTAGCAACTTACCCTTAATACCATTCTGCTCCAATTTGTACAATAGTCTTCCATGTGCAACAGTGTCAAAAGCTTTCCTGAAATCCAAATATATATCAAAATTATTTTGATATCATACTTACTTGCCTTGATTAAAACCTTTTCAGTCCTCTTTTTTTTTTGTGAAAGTAATGTTTTGAGCTAGATCAGAGGTGTCTAACCCACAGTTCAAGTGCAGTCCTTTCCTTCACATTGTTAAATATTATGTGTCCCCTGAGTTTAAAATTAGTGTCACTAAATAAATATAGTTCATATTAGTTTTGAAAATATCATTTTAACAATGTTTGATTTTAGTGTATTGCTTTCTTATGATGTTTTATAAAATATAAAACATCATAAGAAAGCAATATCCTTCTCAGTGTTTAATAATGGTATTATAACCATATAATAATTTGTGCTATGTAATGATTATGTAATAGCAGCTAAGTATTTTAACTATTTTGGTTCCTATCTAAAAAGAGGGATGCTTCTGAGCTAGATGTTTATCACATCTGCCTCTGTCACATGCCCCCTCAGGTAAAGAATCCCATTAGCATTGATCAATTAGATCACCTTGCAGGTGCCAAGGCTTCAGAAGTTGCAATTTGCAAGACTTAAGCCTTTCTTGGTAACACCAACCCTTTGTTCCACTCACCAATCTTGTTGCCCTTCTCTGTACTTGTTCCAGCAACTCTACATCTTTCCTAAAATGAGGCCCCCCAATCCTGTATACAGTACTCAAGGTGTGGCCTAAACATTGCCTTATACAAGAGGACAATCACCCCCCCTTATCCCTGCTAGAAAAATTCCTGTATATCATTGACAAGACACCATGAGCTACTCTTGCAGCCTTTTTGCACTGCTCAGAAAACTTCATATCTGACTGTACAATTACTCCAGGTGCTTTTCATTCTCCACTACCCTGTGTGTAGTACCACCCAGTTGGTACATTACTCTGGGGTTACTGCCACCCATATGCAGTATTTTACATTTGTCAATGTTAAACTCCAGTTGCCACCTCTCAGCCCATCTGCTCACCTTTTCGAGATCCTGTTGCAGTAGCATACTATCATTACTGTCATTAACAACCTTTGTATCATGTGCAAACTTAGACATTAAATCCTGATGTACCTGAATCAATATCATTAATAAATACCAAAAACAACAATGAGCTCAACACCGAACCCTGGGAGACTCTACTAATGACATTAGTTCCACAAAGATCAGTGTCCATTGATAACCAATTTCTGCCTTCCCAAACTCAACCACCCTTTTATCCATTGTAGCAATTTGCCCTTAATGCCATACTGCTCCAATTTGTACAGTAGTCTTCCATGTGCCACAGTATCAAAAGCTTTCCTAAAATCAGTATATGATATCAAAATTATTCTTTACATCCAGTTTCTTAGTGACCACATCATAGTATCCAATCAGATTTGTCAGACAAGACTTCCCCTTAACAACCTCATGCTGTGTCTGAACTGCAGTCTTGCCTAGATGATCCTGCATCGCTTTTTTTTAAAGCAGTGACTCCATTATTTTCCCTGGAACAGAAGTTAGATTCAGGTCTGTAATTACTCGTGTCACCCTTTGATCTCCCCTTTGTGACATGGGGACACATTTGCACATCTCCAGTCCATGGGGATCTCCCCTGAGTTCAAGGAAACTTTCATAATTATGGGCTAAGGGTTTGCTTACTTCCTTTGCTGCCTCCTTTAATATAACTGGATAGATCCCATCCACCCCAGGTGACTTCCTTATGTTTAACTTCAGTTTCCCCTCCACTTTGCTGTCAGTTATTACAAAATCACTTAGCTCCCTGTTAAAGTCTGATAAACTTCTGGCATTCCTCTCCTTGAATAACTACTCATGTGTGAATGTAGATGCAAAATACTCATTCAGTTTATTATCTACCTGATCAGGATCATCAATAGTCAACCCATCTATATTAAGTTGCCCAATCTAATTCATCCCTTTCATTTTAGAGTTCACATAAGTAAAGAACTCTTTGCTGTTTTTCTTTGCATCCTCTGCCAAAGATTTCTCATAATCTGCCTTTGCCTGCCTAACCTCCTTTGTGACTTGATTACAGAATAGCTTATATCTGCCATAGACTTCTGTGTCACCTACTAATTTATATGCATCCCATGCATTTCTCTTCTCTGCCATGAGCCTCATTAATTCATCTGACATCCATTTAGGCTAAACTTGAACAGTATTTCTTAGTTAGTATGAAAAGCCTAGTACCCTCCAACATTAAGTCCCTGAAGGCTTCCCATTTAGAATTCCCCATTGGTAACATTAGTTGGTCCCACTTTAGTCACCTTTACTTGTTGAATTCAGTAATCTGAAATTTACAGAAGTTGTAATTCAGTTTGACCCATTCCATTAATCTTTTATCTTTGAAATGACTGCAAAAAGTGACAAAACTTGGAAAATGGAATTCACATTATATCCAAAAAATCTGACACCATAAGTAGACATTTTTCTTTCACTGCATTCTCATCATTATCAAGCACCATTTCTGGCTAAAATTAAAATTACTGGGGACAAGAACATTGCTGACAATGGAATAAAGATTCAATCCCACTACAGTCAAGAGAGAACTGCACCCCACAAAGGTGTTACTGTGCATTTGATGGGATATGTTGGGTGTTAATCCATTTTGAAGGAAGGTGACAAATCTAAACTAATCCAATGGATAGTCATAGCTGATGTCTATTGCTAGCATCTGGAAAGTTGAAGTACTGCAGTGCACAAAACAAAACAAATTCTCTTTTTTAGTCACTTTGAAATGTGTTTTGTTCATCAGAACAATGCACACCATTTTTAAAATTTAAAAGTGTAGTTGGGAAAAAAAATACTGCAGCCATTTGTGTTCCTAAGTACATGCAACATTGGACTATATATTGTTGTCTGCTTCTTGTTTGGGGAGGTTTCGGTTGGTTCCCTTCCATAACTAGAGAAATTGATAAAGTCTTCTTCAATCATGGCTATAGTTAGGTGATAGTAACAGTAATTGTGGCATGTGAGGCAAGAAAGCAAGCGTATGAGCTTATGTAGCACCAGCCAAAAAAAAATAAACACCAAAATTTCACACATCCATTCCCTTTAAAAGTTTGTCCAGTTCCTCCTTGAATTCATTTAAGCTATCAACTTCCACAACAGATGGAAGTTTGTTTCAGCAATTAACCATGTGCTGGCTAAAGGCAAATTTCCACACATCTATTCTACAACTGTCTTTCCTCAATTTGAATTTATGCCCCCTCAGGATCGTAATCTGAGCAAGCAGAAGAATACCATCAGAATTCAGTGTGCACAACCCATTCAAGGACTTATGCACCTCAATCAGATCACCTTGAGGTGCCTAGTCTCCAGCCGCTGCAGTTAGCAGAACTTAAGCCTCTCTTTGTAAGGGAAACCCTTCATTCCCCTCACCAATCTTTTTGCCCTTCTCTGTACACGCTCAAGCAAATCTACATCATTCCTAAAATGAGACCGGCAGACCTGTATACAGTACTCAAGATGTGACGTAACAAAGGAATAATCATCTTTTTGCTGCTAGTAAAATTCCTGTATATCATTGACAAAAACCATGACCTGCTCTTGCAGCCTGTCTGCATTGTTCAGAAAACTTCATATCTGACTGCACAATTACTCAGAGGTCTTTTTCATTTTCTACCACCCTAAGTGTAGTTGGTATGTTCCTCTGGGGTTACTTCTACCCATGGGCGCCTCCGTAGCCAGGTGGGAAGGAGCAGCAGTGCGTAGCACATGCTTCTTGATTAGACCGGGGTTCGAGCCCGTCACCACCAAATACGGAGTATGCGGAAAGGTCAAGGAATGACCACCGCATATCCCGGAGCAATATGGCCTTAGTTGCTAATGCTCCTAAAAACCAAATAACAAACAACCAAATAACTTCTACCCATACGCAGTACTTTGCATTTGTCAATGTTAAACTTCAGTTGCCACTTCTCAGCCCATCTTCCCAAATTTTCTAGATCCTGTTGCCGTAGCACATTGCCATTACTGTCATTAACAACCCTACCAACCTTTGTCATCTGAAAACTTCGACACTAGGCCTGATATACCTTCATCAATATCATTAATAAATATACAAAACAACAGTGAACCCAACACTGAACCCTGTGAGACTCCACTAATAACATTAGTCCACAAAGAGCAGTGCCCATTGATTACCACCCTATGTCTTCTCCCACTCAACCATCCTTTTATCCATTGTGGCAACTTACTCTTAATACCATTCTGCTCCAATTTGTACAGTAGTCTTCCATGCGCAACAGTGTCAAAAGCTTTCCTGAAATCCAAGTATATGATATCAAAATTATTTTTTGCATCCAGTTCCTTTGTAACCACATCATAATATCCAATCAAATTTGTCAGACAAGACTTTCCCTTAACAAACTCATGCTGTGTCTGAATTATTGCTGCAATCTTGTCTAGATGATCCTGCAATACATCTTTAACCAGTGACTCCATTATTTTACCCGGAACAGAAGTTAAACTAACTGGTCTGTAATTATTCATTTCACCCTTTGTGAATTGGAGATACATTTGCACATGTCCAGTCCGTAGGGACCTCCCCTGAGTCCAAGGATGCTCTCATAATTATGACGAAGGGTTTACTTAGTTCCTTTGCTGCCTCCTTTAATATAACTGGACAGATCCCATCCACCCCAGGGGGTGCGGATTGATGCACCCTACTAAGCATCTATCGTGCACTTGTACGATCCAGACTAGATTACGGGTCCCTGGTATATAATTTGGCCAGAGACAGTGTACTTCGATGGCTGGATCCTGTCCATCATCAGGCTCTCCGTATCGCTACTGGAGCATTTCGAACATCTCCTGTCCAGAGCTTATACGTCGAAGCAAACGAACCACCGTTATCACTTCAATGTAAGGAGTTGTCTCTAAAGTACGCCTTAAAACTGAAATCCCTGCCAGACCATCCTACGTGGCTATTCGTTTTTGAGCCACGATGGGAAAATTTGTACTACACCCGTAAGACTGCCAATCGTCCTTTTGGTATTCGTCTCCAAGAGCTACTCAAGGAAGTTAATATCAAGGTAGACAAGGTTGCCCAAACACCAAAGCAACCCCTTCCACCCTGGCATGCTCATGTTCCAACATGTGACTTCTCCCTAAGAATTTGGGGAAAGTCGGACACTCCATCGTCTGTCTACCTGCAGCTTTATTCAGCACACCGAGCTGAACATTCTGACTTCGCGCCAGTTTACACAGACGGTTCGAAATCGGAATCATATGTGGGATCTGCTGCTGTCTTTACAGACAGCACTACATCGGAGCAGATTCCCTCTGAATGCAGCATATTTACTGCAGAGCTGCATGCTATAGAGTTAGCCTTGGATCACATTAGTAAATACCAATACCAACGGTTCATTTTATATTCTGATTCTCTCAGCGTTTATATAACTGTGAGATATAATTCTCATCCAGGTCTGTCTAGCATTCAGCAGAAGATTCACTTCCTCTGTGAACGTGAATATGATATCCGCTTCTGCTGGATTCCTAGCCACGTTGGGATTAGTGGAAATGACTTGGCTGACACCGCGGCCAAATCAGCAATTCCCAATAATAATCGCTGCCTGTTAGTCCCCTATACAGACTACAGGCAAATAATACACATGAAGATACACTCCCAATGGTAGGATTCGTGGAATATACAGACTGCGAATAAATTATATCAGATAAAGCCTGTAACTGAACCGTGGCGGTCTAGTCTGTGCAGGAATCTTAAGGAGGAAGTTGTTCTTGCCTGGACCCGCATAGGACATAGTCATTTGACTCATTCGTTTTTGCTGAGGACTGATGACCCTCCTATGTGTGAGTCCTGTGGCAATCGTCCAGTTTTATCGATGAGACACATTTTAATTAAATGTCCAGATTTTAGCAATATCCGTTTTACCGCTTTTAATCATCTGACTGAGCCGTATACACTCAGTCAGATTTTATCCGACAATGACAATGTGTCTGCTGTTTTTAGCTTTTTAAAATCAATAAATATTTTTGCTCGTTTATAAAATTTACATTTTTCTTTTATATATTTGTTATACCTTTTGACATAGTGACCTAACTAATTAGGTCACTGAAAGTTTAATTTTTTTTATAAATGACATGGTCTTGGCACATTATAGCCTGAGTAGCTAATGCGCCAGTAAAATCAAAACCAAACCAAACCAATCCACCCCAGGTGCCTTTCTTATGTTTAACTTCAACAATTTCTCCTCCACTTTGCTCTCAGTTATTACAAAATAATTAAGCACCCTGCTACAATTTGAAAACCATGTGGCATTTTCTTTCCTTAACTCCTTATGTAAGAATTGTAGATGAAAAATACTCATTCAGTTTGTTTGCTAGCTGAGCAGGATCATCAACAGTCGAACCATCGATATCAAGTGGACCAATCTGATTCATCATTTGTATTCCTAAGTCCATGCAATGTTGGACTATATATTTCACTATATATTGTTGTCTGCCTCTTGTTTGGGGAGGTTTGGGTTGGTTCCCTTCCATGATTAGAGAAATTGTTTAAGTCTTCTAGATCCTGTTGTAGCAATTTACTGTCATTAGTGTCATTAACAAACCTGCCAACCTTTGTATCATCTGCAAACATGGACATTAAAGCCTGATATACCATCATCAATATCACTGATGAATACAGAAAACAATGGACCCAACACTGAACCCTGGGGGATTCCATTAATAACATTAGTCCATGAAAAGCAGTGTCCATTTGTTACCACTATGTCTTCTCCTACTCAACCATCCCTTTATCCATAGCAGCAATTTGCCTCCAATGCCACACTGCTCCAATTTGTGCAGCAGTCTTCAATGTGCAACAGTATCAAAAGCCTTTCTAAGATCCAAATATATGATATCAAAATTATTATTTGCATCCATTCCTTTGTGACTACATCATAGTATCCAACTTCACCATGCTGTGTCCGAGCTATAACTGAAGTCTCGTCTAGATGATCCTGCAATGCTTCTTTAATCAGTGCCTCTGTTAATTTCCCTGAAACAGAAGTTAAACTAACAGGTCTGTAATTACCTATGTCTCCCTTTGATCCTCCTTTGTGGATGGGGTAACATTTGCACATCTCCAGTCCATGGGTACCTCCCCTGAATCCAAGGGAGCTCTCATAATTAAAGCTAAGGGTTTGCTTCATCCTTTAATTTAACTGGATAGATTCCATCCATCCCGGGTGCCTTTCTTATGTTTATCTTCAACAATTTCTCCTCCCCTTTACTCTCAGTTATTGCAAGATTATCTTGTTTACTGACAGAGTTTAATACACCTCTGGCATTTCTCTCCCTGAATAACTCCTCATGTGTGAATGTAGATGCAAAATATTCATTTAGTTTGTTAGCTACCTGAGCAGGATCATCAACAGTTTAACCATCAATATCAAGTGGACCAATCTGATTCATCCCCTTCCTTCTAGAGTTTACATAAGGAAAGAATTCTTTGCTGTTTTTCTTTGCATCCTTTGCCAAAGATTTCTTGTAATCTGACTTTGCCTGCCTAACCTCCTTTGTGACTTGGTTACAGACCAGTTTATATCTATCATAGGCTTTTGTGTCACCTGTTAATTTATATGTATCCCATGCATTTTTCTTCTCTGCCACATGTCAAATTAATTCATTTGACATCCAATTAGGCCTAAATCTTGAAAATCTTGACATATAATGTCAAGGATCTGGGTATATTCTTACCATATGTACACCATATCCAAAAATTTCATTATTTCATACAGCCCCCCCACTTTTCTTATTATTGAATACACCATGAATTGTCAAATTAATAGAGTAAGCTTATCTGCAAAAAGATCTAAAATTCCCAAACACTTTAGCATTAGCATTAGTAGAGGCATATGATGCAAGAAAGCAAGCTTATTCAGCATCAGCCAAAAAAAAAAAAAAAACACACACACCACTCCCATTTCACCCCTCCGTTCGTTCGAAATACCTGTCCAGTTGAGCTTTAAATTTGTTTAGGCTTTCAACTTCAACAACAAGTGATGGAAGTCAGTTCCACCAACCAACCACCCGCTGGCCAAAGGCAAATTTCCGCACATCTATCCGACATCCGTCCTTCCTCAATTTGAATTTATGCCCTCTGAGGTGATTATTCTGAGCAAGATGAAGAATCCCATTGGCATTGAGCATGCTCAAACCATTCAAAGCCTTATACACCTTATACACTTCCTAGTTCATTTCACAAATATAAGTGGTTCTCAATTCTAATTTCAACGATGTCAATTTCCACTTGCAGTCTGCCAAACTCCATGTACTTTTGCTGACAGAATCTCAATTACCGGTTGAGTGAACCACTGCTCATCTCAGTTGCCTAAATTATTTGCTGTATCATCAACCTTTCGCCTCAAAGGTGGTAATTGTGCATATGTCCGTTCCTATCAGAGACTTGGTAATTTGGAATCTCCTCTTTTCGAACTTCTCTGGCTTAAAATCACCTCACTGTTAGCTCATTCTGTCAAATTCATCTGTCTCTACTGTTCTCCCAACTCCACTAATCACTTGGAGCTCTGACTTCCTCTCTTTGCAACTTGGCTTTCCCCAGTCCAAATTTCCTAACAGTGAGGTAATTTTTCTTGGAGATTTTAATGTTCACAACTCCAGCTGGCTTCCGTTTTATTTCAGTCAATTATTAATGACCTTGCACAGATTGTTCATTTACCTACAAGAATACTGAACAATCCTAACCATACAGCCAACACACTTGATCTTTTTCTCACAAACAACCCTTCTAAGTATATGGTTGAAGTGAGTGGTCCTTTAGTCACCTCAGATCAGAACTTGGTGATTGTCTCTTCTCCAATGGAGAAGAGATAATCACTTTATATCATGGCTATTCCCAACCTCATGTTGTTTGGCATTACAAGAATGCAAATGGAATGACCTGCAAGATTTCTTTTCCTTGGTCGGACTACTGTTTCAAAACTTTTGATGTTAACATTTTCTCGGATTGTGTCAGTGAAATTATTCTTGATGTGGAATCCTTTATCCCATACCCCACTTCAAAATCTCGTCCTTTATCTAGACCTTGGTTTTCCAAGAAATGGGCTAAGGCCGTTCAGGAGAAGAATGTTCTATATTGTAATTGGCTTGTTTCCAATTCTTCACATTCATTTTCTGCCTACACCAAAGCTCACAACAATTGTAAAGCAGTTATTAATCAGTCGCCGACCGGGCTAGCCGAGTGGGTAAAGTACCTGCCCGGCAACCCAAAGGTCGCGGGTTCGATTCCCGCCTCGGGCTTGGATCAAAGTACTGCAAAAACCTTGGGAGGTGCAATATGGCCACAGAAGCCGATGCGCCAACAACTACCAAATCAAATCAATCAGTCCAAACTACAATTTGAACAGGCTAAGAGTAGAAAACTTGCTTCTTGCCCTAATGGTAGCCGAGCATTCTAGTATCTTACAAAGCTATTGGCCACAACTTTTGCCCATCCCTACTCTCACCTCTGTCAAAACTACATGGTTCTGTTGTCACTTTGGCCAAGTATAAAGCTGACCTGCTAGCATCCCATTTTTATTCCAACTCATGTATTAATGATCTTGGTAAAACACCTCTCACCATTCCCAACACACTCCATTCAATGCCTCCTGTGGTCTTCCGTGAAAAGAATGTCAGAAGGATTTTGACGAATCTGATGCTAAGAAAGCTCCAGGTTCTGATGGTATTTTTCCACTTGTTCTCAATATCTGTGCTCCTGAACTTACTCCTGTTCTTTGCTGCATTTTTTCACATTCCTATGTGTTTTTCCTTCTGCTTGGAAAGTTGCTCATATCCAGCCAGTTTCTAAAAAGGGTGACAAATCCCTCCCATCCAATTACTTCTACTCTTTCTAAAGTAATGGAGAAATCAATTATCTGCCAACTCTTAAACTACTCAGAAACCTTCTGTCTGATCAACGATCACCAGTATGGATTCCATCAGTGTCGATCCACTGGTGATTTTCTGGCTTATGTTACCCATTTATGGACAAATTCAATGGAAAAGTTCGGTTGCTCTAGACATCTCAAAGGCTTTCGATTGTGTTTGGCATAAAGGTCTTCTAAATAAGCTTCCATCTTATGGTTTGCCAACTGTTTTTTGTAATTGGTTATCTAGTTTTCTCTCTTATCACTCACTGAGGGTGATTGTAAATGGCTCTCTGTCTTCTAACTTCTGCACTAATGCTGGTGTCCCCCCAAGGTTCATTTCTTTCCCCCACTCTTTTCCTCTTGTATATTAACGACCTTCTTCCATCGACTGGAAATCCTATCCATAGTTTTGCCGATGATAGCAGATTGCATTCCATTTTCCATTTTGAGAAACCTCTCCCTGCTCAATCAGCTTCAATTTCTCGAATATCTGCTACCAATTCCTTAAATGCCGATCTCCAGGTAATTCTCCAGTGCGGCAAAGACAATTTAGTTGATTTCAACCCTTCTAAAACTCAGCCTTGTCTTATATCTCACAGAAAGGATTCTTCTGCTGCTATGCTTATCTTTGGTGACACTCCGATTTCTAGGCAAGTTGATATATCTCTTTTGGGGATTACCCTGACTTCTAATCTCTCATGGTACAAGCACATTACAAATATTGCTTCCTCTCCATCTAAAAAACTTGGTTTTTTCTTTCGCTCCCAGGGTTACTTTTCTTCCAAACAGCTGTTCACTCTGCACAAATCGCAAATCCTCCCTAACATGGAATTTTGTTCCCACATCTCTGGCAGTACCCCCAAAACCTCTCTCAGGCTTCTAGATTCCATTCAGCTGAGGGCAGTTAGGTTAAATAATGACTCATCTCTAACAGAATCTCTCCATTCACTGTCATCTCATAGATGTACTGTTTCTGCTGCATGCTTTTTCTACAGCTACTTCCATGGGAACTGTTCTTCTGAATTGGCTTCTATAATTCCCCGCTCTCTCCCTTTCAAAATAGTCTGAACACATTCCGCCACCAGCCAACATCCATTTACTGTCCAAATTCAAACTCACAGAACCAACTTTTCATCTTCCTTGTTTATTCATTCAACTCCGTTTTCTGGAACAACCTTCCTTCATATGAAAATTAGTCAATGAAAATTTCATATGATGTTCTGTAACTTCATATGAAAGTTACAGAACAACTTTCCTGAAAATTACAGTCTACAGAAGTTCAAGTCTAATGTCAACAAATATCTTCTCTCATCTTCTCAACCTCCAACCCAAGCATGGTACTAAATACTATATGGTACTAAAAAAAAAAAAAAAAAACCCTTTGGTTTTAGATTCAAAGGTGGTGGATAGTTTGGCCGAAACTGCTTAAACTTGAAACCATCAAAATGGTGTTTTGAAAAAAAATACCATTTCATTCAGGTTCATTTTCCAGCTAAGCCTTCCAATGTGCTTAGACATGCATGCTGTGTCTTGGTGGAAAGTGTGCCTTCCCTGACATAAACCTTTGAGCAAACTGTATAGAGGGCATGCTCACCCTGCAAGCCATATTGTCTATGACTCATAATCTTGATAAACCTTGTATATTTCACATTCAAGGTTTGATTATAAAATATAATGCCATGCATGGTTTCGTGTGCAGCCATGTGTAGACAAGGTGCATATCAAAGTTGTGCAATTTTTTTTTTTTTTTTTAGGTATAAGAAATGCATTTATTTTCTAACAAATAAGACTCAACAATGCTTTTTCAAAACCCTCAGAAATTAAAAAATAAAATATGCAATTTAAAAAAATATATACATTGTATATAGAAATCTATTTCAACAGTACTTTTTAAGTCTGAATAAATTATTTCTATTTTCTGTGTATAACTGACTTTAAATTGATTACATGAATAATCCATGATAAAACTATTTTATTCTTACACTAATTTCTAAAAATTAATATTGAATTATAAAATAAAAATATAATATGAAAATTTTGTAAAAATTTGTTTTATTGTGAAGTACTCAATTTAAATGCGCTGTTAATGGAAATAATCCACAAAAAAAGTGACTTTTAAAGACAGGATTAATGAATATTTTAAGCTTTTACCTTGTCTTTTAATGCTAAAATTTCAGTTTCAGAGACAGAAAGAGGATTTTCTTCTTCTGCTTCATCTTTTATCTTCCACTTACTAATCAAGCTTTCAAATTCTTGTTTGCTGTAACACATTAAATTAAAAAGAATTGCTTATAATCAAGTCCTTAATATTTAAAAAAAATCCATGCTTTATTGAGAAAAATAAATTTAATTCATCATTAATTATTGTTGTTGTTATTTGGTTTTTTAGGAGCATTAGCAACTAAGACCATATTGCTCCGGGAATATGCAGTGGTCATTCCCTGACCTTTCTGCATCCTCCGTATTTGGTGGTGATGGGCTTGAACCCCGGTCTAATCAAGAAGCGTGTGCTATGCACTGCTGCTCCTTCCCACCTGGCTACGGAGGCGCCCCATTAATTATTGTACAAGTAATGCGAATGCATTATTCAGTGTCTAACTATAACAACTGTAACTTTTAGATGCTTTTTATTGAACGTTTAGGCTTGTTATTATAGCTATTAGCATTAGTTGAGGCATATGATGCAAGAAAGCAAGCTTACACAGAAAAAAAAAAAAAACCTTGCCATTTCATCCATCTGGTCACTCCAAATGTTGGTCTAGTTCAGCTATCAACTTCCAGAACAACAGATAGAAGTCTGTTCCAGCAATCAACTACCCGCTGGCTAAAGGCAAACTTCCGCATCTCTATTCTACAACTGTTTTTTCTCAATTTGAATCTATGCCCCCTCAGGTTCTTAATCTGAACAAGCAAAAGTATCCCGTCACCAATGATCCTGCTCAAACCATTCAAGGCCTTATACAACTCGATCAGATCACCTCGCAGGTGCTAGTGTCAATTTGCTGCAGCTTGCAGAACTTAAGCCTTTCTTCGTAAGCACACCCCCTTTGTTCCTCTCACCAATCTTGTTGCCCTTCTCTGTACTCTTTCTACCCACTCTACATCCTTCCTAAAATGAGGCCTCCAAACCCGTATGCAGTACTCAAGGTGTGGCTTGACCATTGCCTTATACAAAGGGATAATCACATCCTTGTCTCTGCTAGCAAATTCTTATATATCATTGACAAAACTCCATGACCTGCTGTGGCAGCCCATCTGCACTGCTCAGAGAACTTCATATCTGACTGCACAATTACCCCCCCAGGTCTTTTTCATTCCGCACTTCCCTGAATGTAGTACCACACAGTTGGTATGTTTCTCTTGGGTTATTGCTACCCATATGGAGTACTTTGTATTTGTCAATGTTAAACTTCAGTTGACGCTTCTCAGCCCATCTGCCCAACTTTTCTAGATCCTGTTGCAGTAGCATACTGTCTTTACTGTCATTAACAACCCTGCCAACCTTTGTATCATCTGCAAACTTGGACATTAAGCCTGATATACCTTTATCGACATCATTGATAAAAACAACAATGGGTCCAGCACTGAACCCTGGGGACTCCACTAATAACATTAGTCCACGTAGAGGAGTATCCATTTATTACCATTCTCTGCCATCTCCCACTCAACCATCCCTTTATCCATTGCAGTAACTTGCCCTTAATGCCATACCACTCCAATTTGTACAGCAGTCTTCCATATGAAACAGTATCAAAAGCTTTCCTGAAATCCAAGTATATGATATCAAAATTATTTTTTTGAATCCAGTTCCTTTGTGACCACATCGTAGTATCCAATCAAATTGGTCAGACAAGACTTCCCCTTAACAAACCCATGCTGTGTCTGAGCTGTTACTGCTGTCTTGTCTAGATGATCCTGTAGCGTCTCTTTAACCAGTGACTCCATTATTTTTTCCCGGAACACAATTAAACTAACAGGTCTGTAGTTACTTGTGTCACCCTTTGAACCCCCTTTGTGAATTGGGGATACGTTTGCACATCTCCAGTCCATGGGGACCTCCCCTGACTCTTAAGGATGCTCTCATGATTATGGCTAAGGGTTTGCTTACTTCCCTTGCTGCCTCCTTCGTTTTAACTGGATAGATTCCATCTGCCCCAGGTGCCTTTTTTATATTTAACTTCAACAGAACAGTTTCTCCTCCACTTTGCTCTCAGTTATTACAAAATCACTTATCCCCCTGTAAGAGTTTGATAAACTTCTGGCATTCCCATCCTCAAATAACTCCTCATGTGTGAATGTAGATGCAAAATACTCATTCAGTTTATCAGCTACTTGAGCAGGATCATCAATAGTCGAATCATCTATGTTAAGTGGACCAATCTGATTCATCCCCTTCCTTGTAGAGTTTACATAAGTAAACCCTGGGTGCACTATTCCACACCAAAAATGGAATACACAAGTTCATAGTGGCACCATACAGATTCACCTTGTCCAAAGAAAGTATATACTCAAGCGTAGGACTTACAATATTGAGATTCCAGGATCCTGATCATTTTTTTTTCCGGTATTCAAATCCCACTATTGATACAAAAATACTAGTTTTTCAGTACTAATTTAAAAAATAATTATCCATTTATTCACATAAAGGTTATAAAATCGACAACAATAAATCATTAATACTGCTGAATTTGTTATACACAGTACAAATGCAATGGAAACCTGAAAATGTCATGAAACTAATACTTAAATCTTACAAATATATTTCTCTTAGTAAGTATAGAGTGTGTGTGGAAGTAAAACACTTAAGGAATAATGAAAACATCATTACGGAAATATTTCCATTAGTGGCAGTAGACCTGGTAGCGCAATTAAGGAATATGGTGAACAATGGTATGGCGGGTGCGGAAGGGTTAAAATTAAAAGCTTCTGAACAATAGTTTAATCCCTCTATTACACCGCTATTTGAGGATGCGACACTTAGTGCATTGTGGGAAAGGGTATCGGTATGGAGCAGTTCAAAGATATTGTGAACGGGTGATCTTGAGGTAAAAGATCAAAGTGTTTCGTTGTCTGGGAAAAATATTCTGTTTTTCTCACCAAAGGAAGAGTGAGTTTAAAGACTAACATCGTGATTGGGTCAGGTTTAAATTAGATACGTAAATACGTGCAAATCCCTCTGGGGTTTGCACATAAGCTTGCATATAAAATAGTACAAGGGGACGATTCTAACTTGTAACCAATTCAATAAATAATTCCACAGAATTCCAACTGCAGTATTATCACAAATTCAGTAAGATCGAGTTTACTATCCGTTTATGATAGATTGTACTAACAGAAAAGCCCAATAAACAGGTGACTGCTAATTGTTTTTATTGTTTTATGGTTGTGACCTCCAGAAATCCGAATGAACCACGTGGTATGGTCAGAGACAATCGTAGGGTAATCTCCAGTGCTGCCGTCTCCTGCCCCGATTAAACAGCACGTTGTCCCAATTAAGCGAAGTAAACCCTGGCTATTTTCTCGATTGGGTTCTGTTTTTTCAGATTTGCTCCAAATAAATGTTTGCCCCGATTAAACGGCATGTTGTCCCAATTAAGCGAAGTAAACCCTGGCTATTTTCTCGATTGGGTTCTGTTTTTTCAGATTTGCCCCGAATAAATGGTTGCCCCGATTAACTGGTGGCCCAAATAACCGGAATCCACTGTATAATTTTTTTACAAACCCATACACATTTATCAAATAAATTGAGAATAGGAGCTGAGAATCATAATTTCAACAGCAATACCAGTGATAACATCAGAAGGCACTTCCCAATGCATATTCCAAAAGACTGCATTTCTGTAGTTGACTGTATTAATGGTATGGTGAGGTGTAAGCTGGTTGCCTTATGCAGTACCAAGATAAACAATGAAATTCTGAGGATGCATAAAGGCACACTGTCCAACCGAGAATATCACATTAGAGCATCAACTGATACTTCGCAATTAGTGCAGTTAACTAGAGAAATGAGGTGGTATGTTCTTTCTGATGATGCTGTCACTGGCATTCCAATGGAAGTTTTTATGCTCAGCTCCTATCTCTCTCTCTCTCCATTTCTTTAAAAAGTGTACAGGTTATTAATTTTAGCCTGCTGTGAGGGTATATTGTTTACCTTAGGAAATTACTGCTTATGTATTAAGTTTAACTTATTAGTAGACGTTGGATTATATGTACTAAAAAACTGCCAAATATGTACCACAGTTTTTACATTTATTACATGTTTATTACAAGAGAACCATAATTTCTTTGTATTCAACATTTTAAAGTAATAAAACTTTATGAAAAGTTTTAACTTTTTTTTTTTAAAGTTTCCCCTTCAAACTTACATATGGAATAATTTGTTACAATACACAACAATATATCAAAGTGGTCCATTGTAAATTTGTGGTGTTTATCATCAAAGATCGTTTTATATGCAGAGAATGACATTTTTTTTTCTACAGAAGTGATTGGGCTGTATTTAAAAATATGAACTTTTGAAGTCTTTGAAATGGAAGTTCATTTCCTTTCCCATTTATAAATTCATCTATTTTCCTGAAAGTGTGAAATCATGAGTTCTTTTCTAAAACATCGTTGTATTTTCTTGTTATTTCTTGTCCTGTACCTCCAGGCATGGTTGTTTGCAATTCAACTTCTTTTGCTACTGATATACCTTTATTGCTATTGAAAGAAAGTCTCCATATTTCAAGTTTGGTTGGTTATACATCTACGTAGTTGAATAGCCACTGAATGCATATTATCTTAGGAATCAACAAATTCTTTCATAATATCAATTTTTTTAGCATAAAATGATGCCATTTCTTATGAGAATAGGATCAGGTAGGAGAGGAAGAGTAGGTTGCTAATTTCAAAGGTGCTTTTGACAAAAAATTTTTTTTATACTAGAAAAAAGTTTAATTTCACCAAAATTCTTCCAAATTGCCACTGCCAACCTATGTAATCTATGGGCTAAGCAAATAACATGGATCAGATTTGGATAGAAAACTTGTAATGCAGAAGTGACTTTTACCATATATGAACCAGGATTACTAACAAAAATACAGACTCTCTCATTATGGGTCAGTTCTGGCAATAATAACTGCAAAGAATCATTACAAAATCTTACTATTGTAGAGTAATTCACCTTTTCGAAGGCCTTACAAGCAAGTAAAAATGGATGCAATTGTTCTGTGTCTAATTTTCTACTTATAAAATATGCAATACTAGATGTACCCGGCGTAACATATGCCATCTTTCAGATTATGGCATAAATAGTTTAATCTAGATCCTTCAGTCTTCACCATTCTTGTTTAGCAGTGATATAATTCTACATCAGTGGGATATATGTATATGATGTCTCTATTTGCAGGTGGTTCCCCATCTTCTCCAACAAATATTGCAGCAACCTCCGTTTTGGATGTTAGCATTAGCATTAGTAGAGGCATTTGATGCAAGAAAGCAAGCTTATGCAGCATCAGCCAAAAAAAAAAAAAAAAACCACTTCCACTTCACCCCTCTGTTCGTTCAAAATACCTGTCCAGCTGAGCCTGTAGGTGCATTATATCGTCTCTTATCTAAGTCTGGGTTTCCTATAAATGCCAAGTGCACATTCATTATTGGATTCGCCTGTGTTATTTAATACATTTGTTTATATGACTCAGCAAATGGGTCAACTTGTTGCAGCATCTTGTCCAAACACCTTGGTTTGATTGCTTTTCAAGCCGTTTTGTTGTTGCTTCTGCAGAATCAAAAATATAAATGTCCATATCTTGGCTTATTTGCTTCATTTGGATATAGCAGTGAGACCAAATGGTAAATCTGGCAGTGTATTCTAAAACAGTATGGACCATTTCCAGGCGGTGATTTAATCTCTGAGCCCATTGATGTGAATGCTATTGCTGAGTTGTACTCTTGTATATGTTCTCTGTAGTTATTTGCTTCACGTATATCCCCTGTAAGCAGCTCTCATAATAGAGTAGGTGTCTCAGACAGTATAAAGTGGAAAAAAAAAAAAGTATCTTGTGTGACAATTTTTTGTGTCACACAAGCATCACAGCACAGATTGGCAGTATTGTCTTTCATGAAAATCTTTGCAATCTGTATTAGGCTAAAAACTTCTGCAAAATATTACACTGAATAAGGTTCCTCCATTGACAGAAACTAACTTTTTGCTTTCAGGGTTTGGGCTTATGCTCTGATTAGAGATAATATTGTTATTCAAGTCTACCTAAAACTTGAAACTTTGCTTCTGTCACTGGAGGGACCAGAGTGTCTCCAAGGCAGAAACTGAATACAAAAATGCATACACTTTATCAAATAATTCAAATGCCTTATTTAAATATAACCCTGCAACCTTTACTTTGCAGTAATTAATTATTCATGTATTGAAATAAATCAATATTAAGTTAATGAATACCTTGATTCTTGTGGTAGTTTAACAACATCAGGAATAACCATTACATCAGAATAGTCTATCCTAAATTTACTGAGGAGTGCTGCCATGCTGTAAATAAAAAAAGAATTATCTTATGTTTAAAGAAACCACCCTTAGCAAAGGATTCACAGCTTTTTGCTAAACTAGTGCTCCCATAGTCAGTGGCAGATCTTAACGAAAATGTGCATTATCTTGAAAACAGTTCATTTGCGGCCTGATTTTCACTGGGACTTTTTTGCTTATTTTAGTTTGTACTTTTCACCTTTAAATTATTGACCATTTTTGAAACACCATGTATAATAAAATGTTGGTATAATGAATATCAGAGTAACAAAATATTCAGTATAATAAAATCATTTCCATTTCTTTATGTAGAGTTACATATTTAGTAAAATATGCTTGTAGATTAGATGACAGTGTTTGAAATTATTGAAATTCACTTCTCACAAGTTGAAATTAATTTATAGTTTTATATGAAGAAGTACAGTTGTTTACACTGTATTATCTGATGGTTGCACTTATTAAAATTTTATAAATTTGAAAATGGAGGAGACTAGTTTCATTGTCATAGTTTCTCTTTTTCCAGGCAGAATTAGTTTTGCTTCATTTGAAAACTTTTTAAAGTTTTTGCTTCATTGTGTAAAAGCCATGTTTCAAATTTTCAATTAAAAATATAAAATTATATTTAATAAGTTCAGTTATATTATTTTGTAATATGTAACTTATTCTTTTTTAATAACAAATATATTTTGTTTGTTCATACAAATTCATTATACTGCTTTGGCTGAATTATGGAGGATAAAAGTTATTTCATGGATTTTGAAACATCTGACTGGGGCCTTAGATGGCTTCCCTTGCCATAATTACTTGTGTGGAGGATTCCATATTATCACCCTTGTGTTTGGCCACAGCTGGTTCATCTTCTGAACAGATTGATGGACAGCTTTTTTTTTTTTAACCCATTCACACATGCTATCATGGAAAGCACAACATGGGCTTATAGTGGTGAATTCCCAGAACACATGTGGGCTTGTGGCAATGAATTTTGTTGAATAAACATGGGCTACAGGTAGTGTTGTTATAGCTGAGAGCAAAGTGGAGGAAAAATTGTTGAAGTTAAACATAAAGAAAGGCTCCTGGGGTGGATGGGATCTATCCAGTTATATTAAAGGAGGCGGCAAAGGAACTGAGCAAACCCTTCATAATTATGAGAGCATCCTTGGTCTCGGGAGAAATCCCTACAGACTGGAGACGTGCAATTGTATCCCCAATTCACAAAGGGGATCGTAGGGTGACATGAGTAATTACAGACCAGTTAGTTTAACTTCTGTTCCAGGTAAAATAAAGGAGTCACTGGTTAAAGATGCATTGCAGGATCATCTAGACAAGACTGCAGCAATAATTCAGACACAGCATGGGTTTGTTAAGGGAGAATTATGGAGGATAAAAGTTATTTCATGGATTCTGAAACATCTGACTGGAGCTTTAGATGGCTTCCCTTGCCATAATTACTTGTGTGGAGGATTCCATATTATCACCCTTGTGTTTGGCCACAGCTGGTTCATCTTCTGAACAGATTGATGGATAGCACAACATGGGCTTATAGTGGTGAATTCCCAGAACACATGTGGGCTTGTGGCAATGAATTTTGTTGAATAAACATGGGCTACAGGTAGTGAGTTTCCAATGGAAGTGGCTCTGTGGCGCGAGTATGTGGAATTTAAGTTTTGTAAAAATTAATACTATGTCCATAAATGTTACAAACATTAATTTTTTTCTTTTTCTGACCTTTACTGCCCAACATTAGAGTGGAACTGATGTCAAAAATCAAATCAGAATTTTAACCCCGAGTCAGGTACACAGGGTTGATTAAACCCCACACAATGTTTCAGCAATCTGTGCTTCATCTACTCCCTCCACACAGCTCAAACCCCTAATGCTGTTTATGAAAGAAAGTGTTTTCTTTGATTTTCTCCACTGAGAATTAAGTTTCTATTAATTATCATACAATTAGGAAAAATTCACGAATTAAGTTAAACCTAATTATATGCATGTTGTTGAGTGTAATTTGTCATAAACAGCTGTTGATAGCAAGCTAGCTTTATTGCTGTAAGCTTTCCACAATTGGTAATGCTCTCTTGCTTTGTGACATTGAAACATCATCTGGAATCAAGCTTCACATTTCACGCAACAGGGGCTCCTGTTAGTGACAGGCGGGTGTCCAATTCCATCTGTTCGTTGAAGCGTGTGGTTTTTCAATTTGTATTTTGCTCAGTGACTGGGTCAAAAGAGACTTAATTTCAAAAATGAATTTTTCACAGTTGTGTTAAGAAAAGAGTAACACACACAAGTAACTCCACACAAGTAATTATGGCAAATGAAACTAAACGTAACAAGTTAGTGCATTAGCATCATGTTTATCTCATCTCATATTGTTAATACCTTCACAAACATGCACTAACCTGTTATATTTAGTGAATTTTCTATAAGTTGAGGCTTTAGCCCTAAATCTTTTCAGTACACCATTTGGCTTTTCTCATATTGTGAAGTTATACTTCATAACTGGGTTGTCACTTTATTGCAATATCAGCGTAACTACTCACCCACCGATGAGAGGCCAAACAGCCTTGAAATGGCCGTCTGGGTGATGGTATCCACTGAAAATAAGTAACAATAGTCTTCTCCGTGAAGCGTTACTTACGAGGTAGTGCAATATCAGGCAACTCACTGTGAAGGTATTCACAATATGAGATATGATAAATTATGCCAATTTACCATTTTCAGTAATTCATTATGTACAAATATGATGCTAATGCACTAACCAGTTATGTTTAGAAAATAGCGAAAATAAAGGTGGCATCAAAAAAAAAAGAGTGAACAATTTTGAATTATATTTTGCTGATTTTTCAACTTCCCATGTGCACAAAGTAATTTTAGATTTTTGGAGTAATATCATCCATATCTATTTACGTAACACTTGATTATTAGAAGCACAGCTAAGATATGGCAGCACCTACTTCACTATTACTAGATGATATTTAGTAATATTAATACAGATGATTTGTACTAATAATAATACAGTAGAACCCGGATAAGAAGTTTTCGAAGGGACTGGAGGTTTAGAACTTATGTGGGAAAATGACCTAAGGGTATGAAATATTAACTACACAAATAAAAATGAAAAGATACACATACATAAGTTAATGATGATTTTTAAGTACTAATTGAGAGTTTATAAATATTTTACTCTGCCTATGGCAAACATTTTTAAACTGAGAATTTCTAATTGCTTAACATTCTGTTCATTAAATTCATTACCAAGTTGGAAGAATGAGCTCCTTTGGAGTTTCAATATACCTTAAAAAGGTCACAATTACAATAAGACAAAGCAACAATCAACCAAGTAATTCAGAACTGTTCACAATCATCAGAACTTAATGCTTAAAGTGGTCTACATATCCAATTATGGATATCGATGAAAACAATTGCAATATGTCACTTCCACTATATCAAAATGTTTATACTAAAAAGGTTTTAGCGCTGAAAGCCTCAGAATGGAAAATTCACTAATCAAACAGTTAGTGCGTAGTATCATTTTAGTTCGTAGTAAATCGCCGACGGGAGTAGATGAAATGGCATCGTTTCTGTTATCTCATATTGTGAATTCCTTCACAACGAGTTGCACTGATATGAAACGACCTTGAATAAGCAATGCTTCAACAATGGATTCTCAAATAGACAACACTGCGCCAATAGATTCTCAGTGAATACCACAACCTCTGGGTAGTGGTATCCGCCGAGAATAACATTAGTTTTCTCCTCTGGCAAAGCATTGCTTATTGGAGGTAGTGCAATGTCAGGACAACTCGTTGTAAAGGCATTCACAATTTGAGATACACGTACAATATATCAAAAAAGATCACATTTCACCTACTTCGGCAGTTTACTACGAACTAAAATGATGCTTGGCACTAACTTTTTCGATTACCAAATGTTTATATCATTTAATATTTTTTAATAATAAAAATATATAATTTCTATATTTAAAAAAACGTAGTAAGTGGGAAAATAATACATGACAACATATAGAGTTGAAATTGGGACTTAAGAAACCAAACCTAGTACAGTGGAAAACTTCTTATGCAGGGATTTCTTATCCAGGTTCTACTGTAGTTTATATCATTATTAGTATTAGCCATATGGTGCAAGGAAGCCCAAGGCTTTTGCTGCACTGGCCAAAAATAAACTATTTGATTCCCTTTTCACATAGGTACGTAATCAGCTGACCTTTGAATTTTCTGAACCTCAACCATGGAAACAGCTTATTTCAGTAACCAATAACTCGCTGGATAAAAGAAAACTTACTGACACTCCCATAATTTAAACTTATAGCCCCTAGTTCTGAAATCATTTATAACAGTGAAAATTTTGCCTTACAGTACAATATTAATAAATTAAAGAAATTAAGCAGAAGCAAAAATTAGTCTACTAAATTCTTTAACCAAACTGCTAACATTTTACACTTTAATTCACCCATCTATAGAACAAGTAAAGACACATCTGCTCTCTGTGACTGTCCAAATGCCAACATTTAAAGTGAGAGAAGCAAAAAGTACACCATTAACAGCACACTAAAATTGTATTAACTCAAACGGTTAACAATAACAATGGTGGATCTCAAAGGACATACAGAAAACAATTAACTAACAGCAACTTGTCGGTTATGAGTCAAATGTCCTAGATAAATATCATGACAGACTTGTATAGTCTGTATACATGACAGACTTGGCAGGCCAAATTTATCCGGATTAGTTTGACACAAAAATAATTTTGCCAACTTATACTTAGATTTCAGAAAACCTTTTGATATTTTTTGGACTAATTTTATTAGTGGAGTTCCCTAAGGTTCAGTGTTGTGCCTATTGTTGTTTTCTACATTTATTAATGAAACTGATGAAGGCATATCTAATTTAATGTCTAGATCTGCAGGTGATACAAAGGTTGGTAGGAGTAATTAATGACAGTAATAAAGATACACTGCTGCAACAAGATCTATTAAAAATTGCTTTAGTTTGGTTTGGTTTTTAATGGTGCATGGGCAAATAAGGCCATGATGCACCAAGTCCAATTGACAAAGGCAAGGTACTTCATATGGGGAGCAGTAATCCTATATTAATGTACTGACTGTGTGGTACCACACTCAGGGAAGTGGAGAATGAAAAAGACCTGGGGATAATTGTGCAGTCACATAGGAAGTCCTCTGAGCAGTGCAGGCAGACTGTCACAAGACTGCATTAGGTTTTGTCATTGACACAGGAATTTTGCTAGCTGGGATAAGGTGGTGATTAGGCCACATCTTGAGTACTCTATACAGGTCTGGACGCCTCATTTTAGGAAGGATGTTGAGAAGGTGCAGAGAAGCAATGAGCTTAGCAAGAGGAACATAAAGGCACTCTTACAAAGAATAGCACAGTTGCAAATTACACAACTGGAAACTAGACACCTGTGAGATCTGACTGAAGTGTTGAAGGCTCTGAATGGATTGAGTACACTAAATGCTGATGGTATCCTTCATTTTGCTCAGACAACACACATGAGGAGAGGTGTGTGGAAATTTGCTATCAGCTAAGTAGATGATTGTTGGAACAAACTTCCATGTGATGTTACAGAAGTGGGTAGTTTGAAAAACTTAAATAGAAACTAAAGATTATAGGAGTTGACAGGTGGTATGGAAAGTGTTGTTTTTTTTTTTTTTTTTTCCAGTTGATGCTATATAAGCTTGCTTTCTTGTATAATTTGCCACCATTAATACTCGATACTAGAAAAGTTATCCAAGAATGAGGACACAAGATTGCTAGAAACTAGTATCGATCAAAAAAAAAAGTGCTCAACTTTCAGCAAACAGTTGTACTCAAGACCTTTGTGTGTGGGAGGGGGGGGGGGAAGAAACCACATATGAAATGAAATTTGTTTAAATAAAAATGCTTGCTTAATAGGCCATCTTTTGCTCATTGTATATACAAATTAAAAGAAAAGTTGGGTAAATTTCATTTTTGGCTATAACACTCCAAGCAATAAAGCTGTCCTCCCAACATCCATGTTATATCAAGTTTCCACTTTGTTATATATCAAAAATATTGGTAATTAATAGCCTCAAAGCATGCACTGACAACAGTAAGTATATTATATATGTAGAAGTTTATGTTTGTGGCAGATTTGTACGTTGCTGCAGACTGAAAAATCCAGAAGAACTCATGGGGAGAAACCCTACACTTTCTGCTTGAGATTGGACAACTACAGCCTTGAATGGAGAGTTCTTCAGAAATTTTTCTGGCCATCAACAGGAATTGAACTTAGACCTATCCAGATGAGTTGAAGATCGTGATGTATCATGCCAACTAGGCTACCACAGAGGACAGGGTAATAATGCATAAAACATTTCTAAAGAAAATAGCATAACATACTGTTCTAAATTTGAAAAGTGATAGAAAGCACTACGCTATAACACTTACTTGCGCTGCTCAAGATCCAGCTCTTCTTTTTTGTTTGCAAGAGAAAATACTCTCAATTTACAGTTACTCCACTGAGATCGTGTTGTCAATAAATATGGAATCAGCATTGTTAATCCTGCAAGTATAGGATCACCATAAATACATTGATACACTAAATATCAGGTGTAGTTTGTGATAAAATAATTCAATTAAGGTTATTACTATATTTAATACTACTCATATACCATATATCATACTCCTTTAATACTACTCATATATCATATACAAATTAATAATATAGTTTATTAAGCAATCACCTAAACCACTATATATTAAGGTGACATTTCAGGCATCTTGCCGATTCCCATCATCAGACCATACTGTTGGGGGACAGAACAACAGAAAGAGTTATAAATTTGACTATATTACAATATTACAAAACAATTATTCCAATTGCAAAAGTTATTAATGAGTTGTGAATTTTAAGTTTAAAGTATTAGGTTTCAATTACCATTACAATAGAAAACAGATATTAATTTAAGTAAATCCAAATACATAAAAGATTAAAATTCCTACTTGCTAACAGACTCCTACTTGCCGATGCTGCCAGAAGTTAATTTATAGGTGAGGGATTAAGTTTATTAGTCAACAGAATAGTGAAGTTTTCTATCCTGGACCCAGTGGCTCTTGTGTGGTGGAAACCTGGGGAGACCTTTGTTTATACTCTGGACAGTGTGCAGGCTGGTTCTGGGGATCTGGATGGGATTGTATGTGGGGCACTGGGGCTTAGAGGGAAACAGGTATCCTGTGTGTTATCAGACACTCAGTCTAAAACACTGATGGATCCAGTATCTTTCTATTACAGAAGATTTAGGAGAAGTCCGGTTGGCCTGCCTCCCTTAAAATCCACCCGTGCACACCTTCTCGATGGTAAGCCCTGTTACGTCACTTAGGTGGCAACGAACGTGTAGAGTGGTTCTCTTCAAGACGCCTGGTCAGCGTGAAGAGGAAAAGACCAAACCCTCCAGCATATGACAGCACGACAAAATAAATGCCCCTCAGTCCCCAGCAGCTTTCACTCTCCCTCGTACGGCAGCGAGAGGATTACAGTGGAAGCAGAGGGTGCTAAGAATCTCTGGATACGACCAGGCTGCCATGCACGGAAACTGAACTTGGCCTGTTACAACGTAAGATCATTCATCGGTGAAGACAGGATATTAGAGCTGGAAAAGGAATTAGAAAATGTGAATTGGAATATCGGTTTGGCTGAAACAAGAAGAAGAAATGAATCCCTTATAAGTTTATCAAGTGGAAATCTGCTGTAACCAATGGAAACAGTGAAAGGAGTGAAGGTGGAATTGGGTTTCTGGTCCATAAAGATTTAAAAAACAATATTTTGGAATTCAAAAGTACATCACCAAGGGTGTCAAGACTAATACTCAGGATTTCTAAGAGGCACAAACTAAAGGTTATAATGATTTATGCACCAGCATCGAGCCATGATGATGAAGAGGTTAAATAAATGTATGCCGAAATTGAGTCTTCTAGATGAGCAGAAAACCCACTACACTATTATTATGGGGGACTTTGATGCTAAGGTTGGAAAAAGACAAAACAGTGCAGAAAGGGGAACTACGGGAAATTTTGGAATTGGTGAAAGAAATGAAAGAGGTGAAAGACTTGTGGAATTTGCAGAATCTCAAGGATTGTCAGTAATGAACACTTTTTTTCAAGAAAAGGGTGAACAGAAAGTGGACATGGAAGAGTCCAAATGGATTAACAACTAATGAAATTGACTTCGTCCTCACTAACAGAAGATATATTGTGAATGATGTTACCGTCCTGAATAAGGTAAATGTTGGAAGTGATCACAGAATGGTAAGATGTACACTTGATATAGATGTAGGAAAGAAAAGGAAAAAAACTGACCCGAGTAAATAATACAAAGGTCTTTGAGATAACAGAAGAGGAGAAAAAGCAGTAAGTACTGGAACTTAAGAACAAGTTTGAGCTCTTGCAGACTGCTCAGGACCAAGATATCGACGAGGAATATTACAACTTTCTGAAAGTGATAAAGCCCAAGGAACCTATAGGGAAAAAGAAATCCAAAGAAGAAAAAATTAGCCAAGAAACACTTGTTATGACGCTTAAGCTTAGTTAGTTAGTTAGTTGGTTTTTAGGAGCATTAGCAACTAAGGCCATATTGCTCCGGGAAATGCGGTGGTCATTCTCTGACCTTTCCTCATCCTCCGTATTTGGTGGTGACGAGCTCGAACCCCGGTCTAATCAAGAAGTGTGTGCTATGCACTGCTGCTCCTTCCCACCTGGCTACGGAGGCGGCGACGCTTAAGCAGTGGAATAATGCAATCATAGTTTTGCTGCATAAGAAAGGAGATAAATCAGAAATTGGAAATTATAGACCAATTAGCTTGTTATCCCACATCTACAAGTTGTTCACAAGGGTCATTACTAACAGATTAGAAAGAATACTTGATGAGAATCAACCGAAAGAGCAAGCTGGCTTTAGGACAGGATTCTCAACTATGGATCACCTTCACGTAATATCACAGCTAATGGAGAAAGCAAATGAATATAAAACACCATTATGCCTGGCATTTGTGGATTATGAAAAGGCATTTGACTCCATACAGCGTAAGGCAATGTTTCGGGCACTGGAAAGACAAGGCATAGATAACCCACATGTTATGATTTTGAAGAAAATATATGAGAATGCTACCTTCTTTATTAGAGTAGACAAAGACAGTAGGAAATTTAAAATTGAGAAAGGAGTTCGACAAGGGGAGACAATATCTCCGAAGTTGTTTACTGCTGCCCTTGAGGAAGCTTTCAGAAGATTAGACTGGTCGCAAAAAGGAATCAATGGAGAGTACCTAAACCATTTACGATTTGCAGATGACACTGTGGTCATAAGCCACGATCCCAAAAAATTAGAGGAAAATCTTAATCAGTTATGCACAGTTAGTAAGGATTTTGGACTAAAGATGAATATGGCTAAAACAAAAGTAATGATGAACAAGTATGCCACAGAAAAGGAAATAATGATTGAAGGAGCAATAATTGAAAAGGTGGAGTCTCATACTTATCTGGGACAAGTTATTAGCTGTAATAATGATAAATGGCTGGAAGTCAAGAGAAGAATAAATTTTGGATGGATAGCATTCAGGAAATATAGTCACATACTGAAGAACAATATCCCAGTTTGTCTGAAACGTAAAATAATTAACCAATGTATACTCCCCACCATGACTTATGGAAGTGAAACTTGGGCACTCACCAAAAGAATGGAAGAGAAGCTGAGAACTATACAGCGAAGAATGGAATGAATTATATTGGGAATCAGACTGTTAGATAAGAAGAGAAACACATGGATTAGGCAGCAAACTCAAGTTAAGGACATTCTTATCAAAACTAAAGAACTAAAATGGTCTTGGGCAGGACACATAGCTCGAAGACATGATGACAGATGGACTAAGAAAATAACAGAATGGTACCCAAGAGGAGCTAGAAGAAAACCTGGAAGACAAAGGCGGAGATGGATAGATGAAATTCATGAGTTTGTGGGTAGTAAATGGATGGCCAGTGCTCAAAACAGAAGGAACTGGAAAGTTGCTGGAGAGGCCTTCATCCTGCAGTGGATTGAAAATGGCTGATGATGATGTGGGGCGCTCTTCTGGATGTCACGATTATTTTCTTTTCCTGGTTTTTCATTACCTCTTCTATTTTCTTATCGAAAAGGTGTAAATATTGCGAGTTGAATTTGCCTCCCTGTTTTCTGTTGATTGCTGAGGGTCCAAACATTTTTATGAAGAAGGCTTCTTTAAATTTCCTTCTATTGTATTGGTTGCCTGTAGAAAGGATTCTAATGTTGTTGAAATCCCTTGTGTCACCATATTGATATGCATGTAGAGCTGTGTCGGACTTTTGGACTCTTATATTGTTCATCTTTATGTTCTTTGATTCTGCAGTTTAATCTTATATCATTCTCCTATGTAAGTATCCCCACACCTATAGTCTATTTGATAGATAGAACCTCTAGGGTTGTAGTGCTGTTATTTTAAGATTTGCTTGAAGGCTGAACTCTTGAAAAAAAGGTGGTGATACCAAATTTCCTAGTTTCTTTTGCTATTTTATCCCCTCCTGTGTTGGGGTTGCGTGGCAGTCTTGGAGATGTCTTCTATGGCTTTGTTAGTAATGTGAAGGAACTCGACCATGGCAAATGTGCTTATTGTTTGTAGTTCCTTTTGGGATTTTCTTTACAAATTCTGTGGGTTCTTAGGAAGAGGGACTTGAGAACACCGATTTTTGTTGAGAAAGGATGGCAGGATTTGTAGGATTATCCCAGTGTCAGTAGGTTTTCGATAAACTTCCATAAGTAGCCCTGGGGTTTTCTTGTGAACAGAATGTCTAGTAAACAAAGGCTACTGCTGTTTTCTATCTCCATTTTGAATTTGATTTTTTGGTGATGGCTGTTGAGAGCTTAAAAGATTTTTTGTACGTTTTCTGTACTGTGGCTCCAGTAACTATTATATCATTGACATACCTGCTCCAGAATTTAGGTTTTTTAGATTGGTTTTCTAGGAATTCTTCTAATTTTGCCATAAATATTTCTGCCATGAATGGAGAGAGAGAGAGAGAGAGAGAGAGAGAGAGAGAGAGAGAGAGAGAGAGAGAGAGAGAGAGGTCATTTTCCATGCTGAGGCCAGAAATCTGTGTGAATTTGGCTTCCATCAAGCAGATCTTAAAACAACAACCCAATAATCTCTACAACCCTAGAGGTTCTATCTATAAAATAGACTGTTGGTGTGAGGGTACATGCATAGGAAGAATCATATAGAAGATTAAACTGTAGAATCACAGAATGTAAAAAAGATGCACAATATGGAAGAGTCCAAAAGCCCGACACAGCCCTACATTCATTCCAATGTGGTGGCCCATAGGATTTCAACAACACTAGAATCTTTTCTACAGACAACACCAATACAACAGAACGAAATTTAAAGAAGGCTTTTTCATAAAAATGTTTGGAGCCTCAGAAATCATCAGAAAACGGAGGCAAATTCTACTCACAATATTTACACCTTTTCAATAATAAAATAGAAGATGAAATGAAAAACCAGGAAAAGAAAATAATCCTGACATCCGGAAGAGCGGCCCACATACAACCCCATCCAGACCCCCAGAACCAGCATGCACACTGATTACCACAGTATGAACAAAGGTCACCCCAGGTTTCCACTAAACAAGAAACACCAGATCCTGGATGACAGGTGTGATCTAGGTCACACCTGTCAAGGGTACTGATGGGATAGCCACACCTCACAAGATCCGCCTTAACTTTAGCAATCTCAGTGTGCCTTTCATCTACAGAACTAGAGTGGGTCCAGGCATGGGTTAACAAGGTTTGTGCAGTGGCAAGAAGACGGCTGGACGCATGTGCTGACTGACTGGAAGTTGGTAAATTGGCCAGCACACATTGGTTTATGATAGACAGTTGTCTTCAAGCGTGTGCCTAGGTAAAGTCAAGGCAGATTTTGTGAGCTGTGGCTATCCCCAGTACCCTTGACAGGTGGGACTTGAACATCCAAGGTAATGACTCAACCGCAAGCACCTTTATTCCGTACTACCCAAACCTATCACAACAGGTTTCCAGGGTCCTAAAATCACATGGGATAAAATGCGTACAACTCCCAGGCAGTAAGTTATGATCCCTCATCTCTAAAGTGAAAACACCGGTTCCCACTGTACTACAAAGTGGTATAGTCTACTGCATCTCTTGCTGTGACTGCACTAGCTGCTACATTGGGGAAACTGGGAGACGGTTCAGGAAAACATCTTTTGGAACATGAAGGAGCCATCCGCTTAGCGGACATAGAACACTCGGCCATTGCCGAACACTTCTGGTCAACCTACCACAACATTGACCCACACTGCGATGTTGTGATTGTAGATAGGTCCCACCACCACCACCACCACCACCACCACCAACGTGCCTGGTTGGAGTTATTGAACATCACATGCTCTAATACCTCAGTCAGGAGCAGTGGATGTCGTGTCCACCCTATCATTGAAGCAACCATTTTGATGAATGACAAACGTTGGCAATATTCACGTGGTCACAGCCACAGGCTTCAACATCCAAAATTAACCATCACATCACGCAGTTCATAAACATGACTGGCAGTACATGCCCTCATGTTCCACACTCTTAACTGTCAGTTTGACTGATGAAGGTTAACAAACTAACTGAAAGCTTTTGTATGTACAGTAATACCCCGACTTACGCGAACTCGGAGTTACGCGGTTCTTGATTTTTTTCGTTTGGCAACGCTGCCGCCCACTATCTTCAAGGTCGTTTTTCATATGTTATCGATATATGGTGCGACGGCGGAGAATGAGAGCGAAAGATGAACAAAATTCAACTTTGCTGCTTTTATGTTTTTTATATCAGTGAAGGGGAAACACATTTCACCATAATAACGTAAAAAGCAACACAATTCCAGCTATCGGTATAATCGCAAATGCAATTAGATCGAGTTTACTACCAGTTTATAACAGATTTCACTAGCAGAAACGCAACTGGATTTTTATTGTTTTATGGTAGTAACCCCTAGAAATGTGAGGTGTTAATAGTGTATCTCTGCCTTTATGGTGTTGTTTATTCAGTTGCTACATGCGCGAAGCTTTGTTTATGCGTATCAAGCGTGCCTCCTCGTTTTGTAATTGTGCTTTATTCCCTAAAAATGAGTAAAATACTTAATTAAAAGGTGTGAAAAGGAAGCGTCCTGGTGAAGACACTGCAGATTCAGAGAGAAAAAGAAAAGCAATTATCGATAAACAGAGGCGGACTGGGTCAAAAATTCTTACCCGGGAAAATTTATAGTGGCGTCATACTATGGTTTATGGCCAAAATCACACTGGCCCACCGGGGTTTCCCCGGTAAGGCTTATGGCCAGTCCACCTCTGTCGATAGAGAAAAAATATGAAATTGTGAAACGCTTTGAGCGAAATGAAAGACCATGTGATACTGCACGTGCTACAGGCCTAAATGAAGCAACGGCGAAAAGCACATGACAATTGCAAACTTCACAGGTTGAAAATTGAAAAGGGCTCAATTGTAAAGGGCTTAAAAATTTTAGAAAACAGACTCCAACGAAGAACGCGTTATAGCTACAAAGCAAGGAATAAAAAAATTATTAGCTTGCTACGAAGAAATTCTGCGTGAAAAAAAGAACGCGCTGTGTCGTCAGACGAATTTGTTAGATTTTATGAAGCCATCGACATCGAAATAACTTTTTTACGTAAGTCATTTGTTTTTTTAACACATATTTTGTATTAATATGTATAAAGAACTGCAATTTCATTAATATTTTTCTTCTAAACTAGTGTTTTTGTTAGTCCTTGGTCCCAATTAAGCAAAATTTATATGTATTTATATGCAAAGTTGTACCCCGACTTACGCGAATTCGACTTACGCGATTTTCGTCGGACCCACCTATCGCGTAACTTCGGGGTATTACTGTATTTAATTTAATATACGTGTGTTTTCCAATTAATATTAAGCTTGTCATTATTTATTCTGTCTCCATTTCGCTCCGTGTCATGCAATAATCCACAATAATAATAATGAATCCAGAGCACACAGGCCTCCTTAATCATAACTATATTATTAATTTTCTGTGACATATGAGTGGTATATAGTAATAATCTTAATGGAAAACAACCATGTAACTTCTTCCCTTAACTATATTAAAATAATTCAAGTTTTTCATAAATTCCAATTTGATTCTTTATAACTATAGCCTCTCCTATTTATTTAAAACTTTTGTAGCTTGATTAAATGCAATAATTCACAATTACACTAAATTAAACTGAGTTGTACATGTTATTATATATATAAAAAAAAGTAAAGTGCAGCCATTATCAACCCACTGCAGGATGGAAGCCTCCTCAACAATTCATGTTGAGGGAAATGGACCATAATCTGCCACGCTGGTCCAGTGCGGGTTGGCAGATCGACCATATTCAGCAGTCAGGGGCTTGAACCCCGGTCTACTCAAAGAGCGTATGCTACTGCACTCCCGCTCCTGCTCACTCGACTACGGAGGCCTTTATTATATATAACTAGGTTTAATCACACTTAAGATAAAGAGCAAGGTGGTACAATATAGAATAAGCCATATGTCATGTTAACCAATGACAATGTACCAAGAAGTAAATTACTGAAAACAGTTTGAACATTTCATTTAAATGTCATTAATAACATCATGTAAATTGTGCAAGATAAATTCAGAGCTGAATCACTGGATTGTGCTATATGCTAAAGAAACAAATCTTGAATAAGTCATACCAGGATTGTGTAGCCTAAATATTTCAGGATTCCCACCCTTAAAGAACTTCAGGAAAAAAGAAACATTAAACATCATTTAAGGTGATAAATGGTAATGTCACGGAACACTTGCTGATTAGTAGTTTCTCTCTGTGAACTTATTTAACACTTATAAGATAATGATATGTATACTCTTTCTAAAAATTCTATCAAAAACTACTGCTACTGCAACAAGATCTAGAAAAATTAGGCAGGTGGGCTAAGAAATGGTGATCGAAGTTTAATATTGGCAAATGCAAGGTATTGCATATGGGTAGCAATAATCCCATATTAATTTACCAAGTGTGTGGCACTACACTCAGGAAAGTGAAAGGGACCTGGACGTAATTGTGCAATCAGATATGAAGTTCTCTGAACAGTGCAGACAGGCTACCTAGACAGCTTATGGGGTTTTGTCAATGATGAATTTTACTAGTGAGATAAGAAAGTGATTATCCTTTTGTATAAGGCATTGCCTTATACAAATAAAGGTCAGGAGGTCTTGTTTTAGGAAGAATGTGGATCTGTTGGAATAGATAACAGAGAAGGGCAAAAAGATTGATGAGAACAAAAGAGTGCTCTTATTAAGAAAGGCTTGAGTTCTGCTAATTTCAGGACCTTGCAAGATCTGATTGAGGTGTTTAAGGCTTTGAATGGATTGAGCTTGCTCAATCTATTCAAAAGTATTCTTCCTCTTGTTCAAACCACACACTGAAGAAGAATGGTTGCAGGGTAGCTGTGCAGAAATTTGTCTTTAGCCAGAGGATAGGTGATTTTTGGGGAAAAAATGTCCATCTCTTGTTGTGGAAGTGGGTAGTCTAAATGCAAAGAAGAATTTGACAGACTATCAGAGGAATGGATAGTTGATGTGAGAAGTTCCCCCCCCCCACTGTTGCTGTATAAGTTTGATTTCTTATATCATTTGTTACTACTAATACTAATAGCATACTATGGTAATTATACATATAATTTTTCCAACATGAAATTTTCTGAGCAGTGCAAACAACCTGCTAGAACAGCTCAGAGGGTTCTCTAAACAATATTCACCTTTCTCTTCCAATTAAACATGACTCCTCTTCAAGAAGGATCCAGGAAGTAAAAAGTCACTAATATTAATGTTTATGTATCATATAATACAATAAAGTACATTACAGTTTGTTTGGTATCTGCAAAAGTAAATTTGACTTACAAATGAGCCTCAGGAATACATTAAGTACCAAGCTGAGGAGACTGCCTATATTTGGTTTTATGATAAGAGGTTTATTCTGTTTTTTGAGTGAAGGATGTTTGTTTGTGATCTAGTTTTTATTTTTAATCTTTCTCAGGAAAAACTAGGAATTTGGGATCCTTCCTGGGATCACAGGAAGTTCTAATGCCACTTCATCTGGATAAGACTATTCATCCACCTTCATTGCACAAGAGGATTTTAGTCACTTTTGATTTAGATATCTTTGAAAGACTACTGGTTGGAATGCTGTTTGCCTGATCAGTTCCTCATTGCATAGTGAGAGTTTTGAGGTCTGAAACTGTTAAGCAAACCCAACAGGTGGTGGAAGTATCTGGAGGCAGACATCCATTTGGAGGAATATTTATTGAAAATTGAGCAGTTGTAGCATAGGTATACATTGGAATAGATTGATGATTAATCTCTTTCTTACTGCTGAAGATGGAATTTGTTTTTCATTTTGTGTTTCTGAATTTTTTTCCCCATTTACAAAGTTCACATGTTTTGGAGTAGGGTGTATGGTTACCCTTGCAATTTGGATAGTCGAAAGATGCTGCAGCACAATCTGATTGGCATTCTCACTTGAACTGCAGTTAGATATATTGTTTCCGACACTTATAATGCCTGTGGGGACTGGGTTTCAGAACATGTGCTAGAACTCTGCAGTTTAAAAAGCTTACTTTAACTGACACACAAATCTTGGGCACTGAAAGTGAAAATAATACTCCATATTGGTGTGAGATTATTGTCCTTACGGTTCATGATCCTCTTAGTACGGATCACTTTTTGATCATGCACTTTCTGAAAAATTTCTTCTTCTGGGACAGTCAGATTCCATACTATTATTATTTCCTTGGAGATGTTCAGAACTTTGGCTGAAGTGTTTCTATATAAGTAGAGCCTCTACCACTTTTTGAGAACTTGCAGCAGATTCATTGCATTTCTACACAAAAAGTAGAAAGTCAGGATGAGAAACAGTGGAATAAGTGGTGAAAAGGAACTTGTTTTTAATCTCTGGGGTTGTCTCATGGTCAGTCTGTGAAGTCTTTAGCCATGAACTCGTTAACTCTAAAGGTGGGAAGACATTCAAATCCATTTTTGCTCTTTTAGTTCTGGGGATTGCTCTTCAGCCCAAGTTTCTAGTCTTGCCACATAGAGGGCAGGAGCATTGCAAACTAATGACCAAGCAGCTGAGAAAGATAAGATGAGTTAGTAATAGAAAGAGAAATAAATAAAACTAAAAAATAAAGAAAGTGACATTCCCTTCTGGGTTTTAGTGTACTGCTTCTAGAATTAAAAGCTGCTGTTTATAACAAAAAAAAAAAAAAAAAAAAAAAAAGAGGAGGAAGAACTGGATATCAAACTAATATACATCTTTTATTGAGAAAATGCTTTGGAACTGTTTAAATGTTGAAAGTTGTTTGATATCTGGTCACTTCATGTAGGAAAATTATTCATTCTTTGATATTGAATTGAAATCATTCTTTGATTTGGTATATAAGTTATTGAATATTTAGCCATTAACAAATTAAAAAAAGGTTAATTCAAAGGCAGGTAAAAATCAAGAAGAGAGCCTTTGAGCTAGTAGAAATTGTAATTTGTTTTACAAATAGATTACAAGAAAATAAAAAACAGTATTCACTTTCAAGACCAGTATTGGTGAAAAGTACTTAATTAAAAAGAGACTGATGAGCCTTTTTCAGTCCGTATTCCAAAATAAGTTGAAAAATATAACAAATTTTGTCTGATGTAGTAATTAGTTTTTACATTTAGGGTATGGGGAAGCAATTTGTAGAAGAAAAAAAATTTAGTCTCTAGAAATGATGCAATCATTTCTGAATGTTGAACGGAGCAGTTCCTTCACTTGTCAACCAACGTGGTGAGGGAGCACCATCTTGAATGAATACTACAGTCTCCAAGCACTGCCTTTCTTGCAGAGTGGAAATAATGTGATCTCTTAGAAGAGTGCAGTACCGTGCACTAGTTACCATACACCTTACAGGGGGGCCATGAGGCATAGACTCTTCAAAGAAAAATGGTCCACTATAAACTCTGCTGTGAATCCACACCATACTGTAGTGTATGGATTTTGTAGTGGTCTTTCATGCACAGCAGGCGGACAAGAAGTTCCCCATATTCAGCAGTTTTGTGCATTTACAGCACCACGAAGAGTGAAATGTGCCTCATCAGACCACAAGATCATTCGAGCCCATGTATCATCAAGTTCCATACAAGCCAGAAATAGTAGAACAAAGTCTATTCATTGTCGCTGATCACAAGACTTTAGTTCTTGCACGTGAATCTTGTATGGGAGCCAGCATAAAATTATTCGAAGCACTTTACGTACAGTAGACGAAGGAAGGTTCAAGTCTCTTGACACTCCTTTGGCACTACTCACTGGTAGTGTTTTGCATTCTGACCTGGAGGCCATTGCAACCACCATTTCATCCAGTACCTCCATTCCGATATGTGGTCGTACCCTGCCTGGAATTACACCTAACTACTCCCTGGTCATTTCAAATTTCTTTATTAGTTTACAAAGCCCCATTGACATCAAAGGTCCTTTATGCAAACCTTCAAGTTTCCAATATTCACCTAGTGCTGCATTAGCGTTACTATTATTCTGGTAGAACAATTTTACTAAAAGAGCATGTTCTTTTTTGTAAGAGCCATAATGGTTACTGATGGTGGCATTGGCCTTTCTGCTTTTATCTAACAGGATGTCATTTGTGTAAGCAGCATGTCTTGAAGTAAATGACAACTTTTACATATGTGCAGTGCAGTTTTTCCCAGGTAGCGGAAATTTGAACTATTTTTTTTCTTCTACAAATCTCTTCCCCATACCCTAAATAATGATATACCCACCGATTTTCACAGCGCTAACTCTAACCATTTTGACACTAGGGTCTCCCTGAATAGGGAAATTTATTTTATAACCACCTGGTATTAAAAAATAAATAAGTAATCGAGGGAGGTTGGCCGTGCAGCATCTTTATGGCCAATAAGCCATTCCTTAATCTTCTTAAGTCTCAGAAGAAGGGAGCAAGGCAGCTCCCAAAATGTCAATCCCCCAAATAAATTACATTAGCATAGGCATACGATACAAGAAAGCAAGCTTATGCAGCATCAGCAAAAGAACACCCTCCCATTTCACCCCTCCATTTGTTCCAAATGCCTGTCCAGCTCAGCCTTAAATTTATTTAGCCTATCAACTTCCACAACAAAAGATGGAAGTCTGTTCCACCAATCAACTACCTGCTACCTAAAGGAAAATTTCTGCACATCTATTCTACAACTATCTTTCCTCAATTTGAATCTGTGCCCCCTCAAGTTCTTAATCTGAGTAAGAGGAAGAATCCCATCAGCATTCAGCTTGCTCAACCCATTCAAGGCCTTATACACCTCAATCAGATCACCTTGCAGGTGCCTCCTACTCTCCAGGCGCTGAAATTTGCAGAACTTAAGCCTTTCTTCGTAAGAGCACCTCTTTGTTCCCCTCACCAATCATATTGCCCTTCTTTGTACTCCTAGCAACTCTACATATTTCCTAAAATTAGGCCTCCAGACCTATACACAGTACTCTAGGTGTAGCCTGACCATTGCCTTGTATAATGGGATAATCACATCCCTGTCAGCAAAATTCCTATATATCATTGACAAGACTCCATGACCTGCCCTGGCAGCCTGTCTGCACTGTCAGCGAACTTCATATTTAACTGCACAATTACTCCAGGTCTTTTTCACTTTCCACTTCCCTGAGTTTAGTACCACACAGTTGGTACATTTTTCTTCGGTTATTGCTACCCATATGTGGTACTTTGCATTTGTCAATTTTAAACTTCAGTTGCCACTTCTCAGCCCATTTGTCCAACTTATCTAGATCCAGTTGGAGTAGCATTCTGTCTTTACTGTCGTTAAAAACCCTGCCAACCTTTGTATCATCTGCAAACTTGGACATTAAGCCTGATATACCTTCATCGATAAATACACAAAACAACAATGGGTCCAGCACTGAACCCTGGGGGACTCCACTAATAACATTAGTCCACGTAGAGTAGTATCCATTTATTACCATTCTCTGCCGTCTCCCACTCAACCATCCCTTTATCCATTGCAGTAACTTGCCCTTAATGCCATACCACTCCAATTTGTACAGCAGTCTTCCATATGAAACAGTATCAAAAGCTTTCCTGAAATCCAAGTATATGATATCAAAATTATTTTTTTCATCCAGTTCCTTTGTGACCACATCGTAGTATCCAATCAAATTGGTCAGACAAGACTTCCCCTTAACAAACCCATGCTGTGTCTGAGCTGTTACTGCTGTCTTGTCTAGGTGATCCTGTATCATCTGTTTAACCAGTGACACCATAATTTTTTCCTGGAACAGAAGTTAAACTAACAGATCTATAGTTACTTGTGTCATCTTTTGAACCCCCTTTGTGAATTGGACATTCATATTCATCTTTGTGGACATTCATATTCATCTGCTAATTTTGCATCATCTTTTTAGTTACTTTCTTTTGATGGATATATTAAACTACATGAAAGTATATAATGACAACTTTGTTGTTACACTTTTGTTTATCACTATTTGTGGTTGATACACCATAAGAGAAATTTGCTTTCAAATAAAAAATACATTTTGTAGTATAAACTGTATTCATGAGTGGCTATTTACCAGTATATTCTGTTGTGTGCGCTACTGGTTCACAATTGGTGTTTTAGATCATATTGCTATTAAAACGTTGCTATTAAAATAGTGCACTCAGCAATCATAAGTACTAATTTTTCTCTCTAAATTGTGTTATATTAGTCACCTAGAAAAGTGCTTCAAAATTAATTGAAGGTTTCAAAACTGCATCAGCAATCTTGTTTTGATGAACACAGTTTTGATTTTGAAGTTAAAATAATTCAAAAATCAAACACCCATATAATATTTAAATAAAGTTAATGGAGCATATATCTTATTATAACTTACCACCATCATCATATAGCCACCATACATCTATGGTGCCTTTCTTTTGTTTTCGCTGAAATTGGTTAACATTGGACAACACATCTTTAGGAATATCTTTAGAGAGCCCTTTCACAACTTGCGTGCTACTAGGAGCTGTTGGCCCTTCAGTTGCTGAAGCTGGACCATCACCTAAATGAACTCTTTCCACTGCAGGAGTAGAAGGAGGTGTAGATTCACGAGAACTACCTCCTGCTGAAGAAGAAATAAACATATTTTTACTAAAGTGAGAAGGAACAAACAGATATGAGTCATCTTTTATCAGAGTAGAGTACAAGGATGAATACAAAAATGTAAATAATTTGTAAAATAAAAAAAAGAAAAAAAAAAGAAAAAAAATTTTTTTTTTTTGTAATTAATGTATCCAGTATCTGAAATGGAAGGTAAATGATGTACATCTGTTGGAGTGTACTTGTAGAAACACTTGAAGCATCCTAAAATTTTGTAAGTAACAGATGTTTGAAATGATAAGAATAATAGAACTTTACTTATGATCCATGTAGTATTTGGGAAGGAAAATTTGTGTACTTAACCGATCCAATTAGGGATAGCAAATGATTATAAATACTTAGTTTAAATAAAGTGGTACCGGATTATGGTTGGTTGGTTGGTTATTAGGATTTTTATGGCGCATCAGCAACTGAAGCTATAGTGCGCCAAACCGGATTATGGAAACGAGAAAAGAAGTTAGGACACTGAAATTAAACATAAGTGTAAAGGGCATTATATCAGGAGGTGGACCACTAGTGGTCTGATTATGAATATGAAAAAAAAAAAAAACTGAACATGAAATCAAATTAAAAAAGAAAGTCTATTAAGATATAGGCATGATTGCTTCCTCTCCACGAGGAAACTTAACCATTCAAGACATTAAAACTGATTGTACTGAATGAATAGGCAATATGACAGATGTGCAGAAATTAGATATTCTTGGTTCTTGCATAATATTTGTTGCTTGCTTTTTGAAGAACTTTTATTTTCAGTTTATTAAATCTATAAATCATGAATTATTATTATTTGCTTATTATATTGATCACAGAAAAAGTGTGAAGGATGTGTGTTATTATATTTTAATTGTTATTAAAATCAAGAAAGAAATAAGTAAAGTACATAAAGGGACAGTTGACAGAATATTACAATCAAACGTAAGTGTTGCTACTTGCTTAATTTATTAAATCACAGAACATAAAATACACATTGCATTTCAGATTTTATTAAAATCCAGAAGGAAGTGAGTACATTACAAAATATTGGGTGAATATTATGTTGAAGTATGTGAATTGAAGCAAAAACAATTTTTATATATTATGAATTAAATTAGTAATCAACTGGCAAAAAGTTAATTAGGTAGTTATTTACTTTTCAAAGAAAAGTAAATAAACAATAAATAAAGTTGTTAAACAGAAAATGAAAATTCAATTTAAAAAATTTAACATATCTGAAATGTAATGCACTGCAAACTTGTTTATTAACTTGAAAGTGATTCTTGCACTGCTTCTATTGAAATGAGCAGAAGCCTGAAAAACAAGATGCAGGATATTTCAGGGAGTCATTGCAGTACAAGTAAACACATGGGTTGTGTTAGGGTAGCTAAGAATAGAAACAGGTGCATGTATACCAATGCTAGGAGTTTGGTAAATAAATTTGATGAATTTGAGGTATTGCAAAAAGCATCAAAGGCAGATATTGTTGGGATATCAGAGACGTGGTGTCACACAGATGCAGAATTGGAATGCACAATGCACAATTGGAATTTTGGGAGTACGTCTACAGAAAGGATAGGAAGGGAGGAGGGGTTATGCTATTAGTTAAGAAACACAAAATCCAAGGAAGTGAAGCCAGTGGACAGCGCTGGACAGTGCAGTGTCGAGTCAGTTTGGTGTGACATAAGCATTGGGAGATCAAAATTAAGAGTAGGAGTGTGCTATAGGCCTATTGACTCTGATGAGTATAATAAGAAACTGTACAGGGAAATAGAGTGGGCCAGTAAATCAGAGAGTCTTATAATGGGGGATTTTAATTTCCCAGATATTGACTGGAATTTGTGGGTTGGTCACTCACACACTAGCAAGGCTTTTGGGGATTTATTGGACGATTGTTTTATAAATCAGCATGTTCGGGAAGCAACTAGAGGGAGCAATACTCTTGATTTGATTATCAGTAGTGATTCTTCATGCATTAAGAATCTGCAGATACAGGAACCACTAGGTGGCAGTGATCACAGTGTGCTGAAGTGGGATTTACTCAAGGAGGTAACTACCATCAGGGGTAAAGGGAAGGATTTTTGCTTTCGTAAAGGCGACTATGATGGTTTGAGACAGTATTTAAATTCTATACAGTGGGAACAACTGATGATGTTACCAACAGCAAATTGAAAATGGGAAGCATTCAAAGAACTTATCTTGGAAGCTACTAGGCTTTACATATCAACTAAGAAATATTGTTCAAGGTTTAGGCCTAAATGGATGTCAGATGAACTAATGAGACATATGGCAGAGAAGAAAAATGCATGGGATACATACAAATTAACATGTGACACAGAAGCCTATGGTAGATACAAGTTGATCTGTAACCAAGTTACAAGGAAGGTTAGGCAGGCGAAGGCAGATTACGAGAAATCTTTGGCAAGGGATGTAAAGAAAAACAGCAAAGAGTTCTTTACTTATGTAAACTGTAGAAGGAAGCGGATGAATCAGATTGGTCCACTTGATATCGATGGTTCAACTGTTGATGATCCTGCTCAGGTAGCTAACAAACTAAATGAATATTTTGCATCAACATTCACACATGAGGAGTTATTCAGCGAGGGGAATGCCAGAGGTGTATTCAACTCTGGCAGTAAGCTACAGAATCTTGTAATAACTGAGAGTAAAGTGGAGGAGAAATTGTTGAAGATAAACACAAAAAAGACACCTGGGTGGATGGGATCAATCCAATTATATTAAAGGAGGCAGAAAAGGAAGTAAGCAAACCCTTAGCCATAATTATGAGAGCTTCCTTGAACTCAGTGGAGGTACCCACAGACTGGAAATCTGCAAATGTGACCCCAATTCACAAAGGAGAATCAAAGGCTGACACAAGTAATTATAGACCTGTGAGTTTAACTTCTGTTCCAGGAAAATTAATGGAGGCACTGGTTAAAAAAGCACTGCAGGATTATCTAGACAAGACTTCAGTTATAGCTTGGACACAGCATGGTTTTGTTAAGGGGAAGTCTTACCTGACCAATTTGATTGGATACAATTATGCTGTCACAGAAGAACTGGATGCAGGGAATAACTTTGATATTACATGCTTGGATTATATGCTTAGAAAGGCTTTTGATACTGTTGCACATGGAAGACTGCTGCACAAATTGGAGCAGTGTGGCATTGGAGGCAAATTTCTGCTATGGATAAAGGGGTGGTTCAGGGGGAGAAGACAGAATGGTAATCAATAGACACTGCTCATCGTGGACTAATGTTATTAGTGGAGTCCCTCAGGGTTCAGTGTTGGGTCCATTATTGTTTTCTGTATTTATAAATAATATTGATGATGGTATATCAAGCTTAATGTTCAAGTTTGCAGACGATACAAAGGTTGGCAGGGTTGTTAAGGACACTACTGACGCTATGCTGCTGCAACAGGACCTGAAAAGGTTGAGCAGATGGGCTGAGAGGTGGCAAATGAAGTTTAACATTGACAAATGTAAAGCACTACACATGGGAAACAGCAACCCCAGAGCAACGTATCAACTCTGTAGTAGTAGACTGACAGTGGTAGAGAATGAAAAGGACCTGGGGGTAATTGTGCAGGCAGATATGAAGTTCTCTGAGCAGTGCAGATGGGCAGCAAGAGTAGCTCATGGTGTCTTATCAATGATATGCAGGAATTTTTCTAGCAGGGATAAGGAGGTGATTATTCCCTTGTATAAGGCAATGGTCAGGCCACACCTTGAGTACTGTATACAGGTCTGGAGGCCCCATTTCAAGAAGGATGCAGAGCTGCTGGATTGAGTACAGAGAAGGGCAACAAGATTAGTGAATGGAACAAAGGGGTGCTCTTATGAAGAAAGGCTTAAGTTTTGCAAATTAGTGTCTGGAGACTAGGCACCGGCGAGGTGATCTGATAGAGTGTATAAAGCCTTGAATGGTTTGAGCATGCTCAATGCTGATGGGATTCTTCCTCTGGCTCAGAATAATCACCTGAGAAGGCATAAATTCAAATTGAGGAAAGACAGATGTAGGACAGCTGTGCAGAAATTTGCCTTTAGCCAGCAGGTAGTTGGAACAGACTTCCATCCCTTGTTGTGGATGTTGATAGCCTAAATAAATTTAAGGCTCAGCTGCACAGGTATTTCGAACGAACAGAGGGGTGAAGTGGATGGTTTTTTCAGGATGGTTTTTTTTTTTTGTTTTTGTTTTGGCTGATGCTGCATAAGCTTGCTTTCTTGCATCATATGCCTCTACTAATGCTAACTTGCATATTAACTAACTTGTTTAGATGGGTTCCAATCACCAACTTTTATTCTCAGGAAATGTTTAATTCAACGATTTCTTTGAACACCAGTTTGTGTGTGTGCATGCACACACACATTCAAAGAAAGTGCATCACCAAGGAATTTCACATTTCGAACCCTTTTTTGCGATCCTATGTTACATTAATGACTAGCATCACAAAGAGAAATATAAACAAAAGATATTTATCAATAGTTAAGGCGAAACTAAGTAATATTTGACAGGTGCTCTCAAAATATTGCAAAATGAGCATTTTCAACCTTTATACAACAGCTTTGGTAAACATAATTATGGCTGAAATGTTAATAGAAGTCCACAATTTGCTTCAGTTTGTTTTAAATGGAAAACAAAACGAAAAGTTGACCAGGTGCAAACTAATATTTAGTTGAACCGCCTCTAGCCCTGATGACAGCAGCACATCGCTGAGGCACTGACAAGATCAATTTCTAAAGATAATCAACTGATAATTCTTGGTTCCAAACAAGAATTATGGCTTCCTGAATTTTGCAAAGGGTCTTTGGTTTCTTTCTGGCAACTGCAGATTCCACACGCCAACAGTTCTCTATAGGATTCAGGTCCGGGCTGTTTCCTGGTCAGCTAGGAGTTGTAATGGACCATTCTTCCAACCATTTTTTTGACCTGTAACAAATGTAAACACATTACTGTGGAACCTCTGGTGCAGAAATGAAGCTAAAGTTGTTGTTATATGATTTTTTAGGAGCATTAGCAACTAAGGCCATATTGCTCTGGGGATACGCAATGGTCATTCCCTAACCTTTTCACATCCTCCGTATTTGGTGGTCACAGGCTTGAACCCCAATCTAATCAAGAAGCGTGTGCTATGCACTGCTGCTCCTGCCCACGGTGGCGCCTGAAGCTAAAGTAACTACAAAAGTGCCTACTTAAACATTTCACCCGATGACAAGGAGCAGAGTCATCCTGAAAGATGCAGTTTTTATTATTATTATTATTAGCTAGATGGTGCAAGGAAGCCTGAGGCTTATGCTGCACCAGCCAAAAAAAAAAAAAAATTCCCCAGTTAACCTAAGAGAGTGTGTGTGTGAGAGAGAGAGAAGTAGAAGGGAATCACCAAGAAAGAGAAAAATGATGATATCCAGCTCAGGACCCTGGGTGTGCCAATCATATGTGAGCCCCTGGGGTTAATTTACTTGGCAGGTTGAAATGGTCTCTAATGGCTGGCAGAAATTTGCCTTCCAATATAGTCAGGTATTCATTGGCATTTACGGAACCTCTTTTAAACTGCAGGTGACCTACTTCGCAATATGAAATGCACCCCCATATCATTTGGCTGGTAGGGAATTTCACTGTAGACATCATACAGTCTGGATGGTATTCTTCACGACGTCTACGGCAAATCGTTTGACCCCATCAGAGCCATGCAGGTTGAATTTCTTTTCATCCGAAAAAATAACTGACTTCTACTGCTCAGGGTCCATTTGACATGCTCCTTACACCAAATTAATTGGGCCTTTTTCATTTTTTGTGTGAGGAGGTCTTCTTAGGATGACGGGCTACAAGTTCATTTTTGAAGATGCATCTGACTGTTACCACTTGCTACCACTCCTGTATGTTCTTCCCATTCTCTTTTCAGCTCAGACGAAGCTTTACGGTTCTTAAGGCATAAACGCTTCAAAATGCGGTTCTGTTTTGGCGTAGAGACTCGGGTTTTTTTTTTTTTTTTTTTTTTTTATGCGAACCCCAAACATGAGAGGTATTACAACCTATAGTACTTAGTACCGTGCTTGGGTTGGAGGTTGAGAAGATGAGAGATATTTGTTGACATTGGACTTGAACTTCTGTAGATTGTAATTTTCAGGAAATACGTATGAAGAAAGGTTGTTCCAGAAAACAGCAGTTGAATGAATAAATGAGGAAGATGAAAAGTTGGTTCTGTGGGTTTGAAGTTGGACAGTAAATGGATGTTGGCTGGTGGCGGCACGTGTTTGGACTGTTTTGAAAGAGAAAGTGGGAATTATAGAAGCCAATTCAGAAGAACAGTGCCCGTGGAAGTATCTGTAGAAGAGGCATGCAGCAGAAGCAGTAAGTCTATGAGAAAGCGAGTAGAGAGACTCTGTTAGAGATGAATCATTAATTAACCTAACTGCCCTCTTCTGAATGGAATCAAGAAGCCTGAGAGAGGTTTTGGGGACACCACCCCAGATGTGGGAACAATATTCCATGGCAGGGCGGATTTGCGATTTATACAGAGTGAGCAGCTGTTCAAAAGAAAAGTAATGCCAAGAGCGAAAGAGAACACCAAGTTTTTTAGATGCAGAGGAAGCAATATTTGTAATGTGCTTGTGTGAAGAGAGATTAGAAGTCAGGGTAATCCCCAAAAGAGATATATCATTTTGCCTAGAAATCGGAGTGTCACTAAAAGCATAGAAGCAGAAGAATCCTTTTTTGTGAGATATAAGACAAGACTGAGTTTTAGAAGGGTTGAAATCAACTAAGTTGTCTTTGCCCCACTGGAGAATTACCTGAAGATTGGCATTTAAGGAATTGGTAGTAGATTTGAGAAGTTGAAATCTTCTCGTTTGCATCTGGTTCCTTTTTTCCCTATCAGCAGAACCTGTATTCTTGAGATTGGAAAGAAATCTACTCACTGTTGACTGATTACAAGACACTGTAAAAGCAATATGACGGAAAGAACATCCTTCTTCACATAAAGCAACAATAGCACTCTTTCTTCGTGGTGTCAACTGCACATAATTCATCATCCTGACACAAGCAAGGAATGACTGCAACTCTTGCAGAGCATGCTTATATAACTGAAATTAACAGCTGATGCAATATTATGTCATCACCTATGCGTGTCAATCCTATCTGATGCAATCTGTAAGAAATAATGCCATATACTTACGTTATTTGGACGACAGTTACAATTTTAAGGGTGATGCACTTTCTTTGAACACCAATGTGTATATATATATATATGCACATGCATATCTGTATGTATGTTCAAAAAATGAATTAAAGTGGTGTGATTAATCAATGATGTCTAAACTTGGAACAATTTCTTATGTGGTATAAGAGTAGTTTAATTTAGAGAGCATTAAAAATGCTCTATTACTTTTAATATTATAATAAATATTTTATTATATATTAGTGGTATCCACCATAATATTACAAATAATGCCATGATACTATAATAAGACTATCAATTTTAAAACATTTCTTATCTATTCCAAAAATACTTATACAATTTATACAAAGCTAGTGTAACATTTTGGGTGGACCCACTCGAGGGTAAGAAAAAATAAGAGGGATATAAAAAAAAAAATGGGAGGGAGAAGAAATAATTATGGGAGTTTATTCAGGATACTCCTGGTTCATTAGGACTAACCTCATTGCTAAAAGGTTACGGGTATGTTCTATAGTTATTTAGGAAAGATTCTGAAAATATGAAAATGCTCCAAGGTGATTTATAATCACTGAAGCACGATTTGTATGCATCGAGATTTCAGAATTCAAATTTTGGGTGTTTTGTCTCTTTTCAGCTCAGACGAAGCTTTACGGTTTTTAAGGCATAAACGCTTCAAAATGCAGTCCTGTTTTGGCGTCGAGACTCGTTTGCATCCGGTTTAGCAGAACCAGTATTCTTGAGTTTGGAAAGAAAACTACTCACTGTTGACTGATTACAAGACACTATAAGCAATATGACGGGCTACAATGAATGCCATATTATGGCTCATTTCCCATATATGTGATGATTTCAGTCTCATTAATTTTTGTATTTAAATACAGGTACAAAGTTCCAGAACTAGCAATCATTGTGGGACTTTTTGTATTTTTCTTGTTTTAGAACAAGAAAAAAAAAAAAAAAAAAAAACGCATAATCTAACCAAATATTAATTATAAAATAAATTTCATACAAGACTGGAAAAAAAAAATAAATAATAAAATATATAGAGAATATTTAGTTTTATTTACTTGCCAAAATATTTTTCTTATATATTCTTTATAATTCAAAAATGCAAATGGAACAGTAATGCATCATTAGTTAAGTATAAAATATCTTAGTTGATAAAATACAGTACATTATTTCACCTGCATTCTAGGTGCAATAGTTTCTATACAAATACTGCCCTCAATTTCATTCGTAATTTTTGTCTGTGACCTACGAGTGTTTTTCAACAGCTATCATATGATCACTGATTACTATAATCAAAAGCTATACAATAATGTGCTGTTTAACTTATGCATTATATGTCATGTTGATGCATTCGATTCAGCAGAACTTTTATTCCGTTATCAGCAGATATTTTACTATTATAATAACATTTTCTGCAGCTGTCTAATGCTTTTCAGAACTAGCTTCCGACTTCTCTAGTACTTAAGCCGTATTTATTTTCAGTTAATTTTCTACATATATTTCCAATATTGCTCAGTTATTAACTTTTGTGCTCATTTCTTATAATTAAAATTTCATTATGTTTCTCTATTTCTGCACTGGCCTTTTCGATTGAAATTTTAAATAAACCCACAAAAGGTTTTCAGCAAGTTTGTCATTGTCATAACCATGCTATGATTGGATTGTTTAATTATCTGTTGATGATCAAAACTCAACACATGTCTCTCACTGGTTGCTCACAGTGGAAAGTGACAGTTATTGAAAGTCAACCTGTATGTTATATAAATTTGAAAAGCACTTTTTGAAATTATATTCTGTATCTAAGAATGTTATATAGCTGTCATGCTTTATTATGTAAAGAAATTCAAAACTCTTTAATTTTTGTTCCTAAATGCAATTCTCTTCAGCTGTAAGACAATTTCCATATCTTTAACTCTTGATAGTATGCATAAGTTTGACTGATATTGGTGAATGTGTTTCGTTGGATCGCTATGGAAATCTATCACAGCAAAAAAAGGTTCCTTTAGTTGATTCTTGCCAAATTTTCACAGTATTACATGACCAAATGCTACTGCATCACATATTACAGCAGTCTGAAATTCAATTCAGCAGTGAATTGAATTTTAGAAGTGAATAGCATCAGAAGAGCACTAATCAATAAAACTGTCTGGCACCAAATATAAATTACTTGGTTTAACATTACTCATTTAGAATTTTGTACTCAGATTTTCTAACCTGAAAATACAAAGTAATATTATTAAGTGTACCCCCCCCCCCCAGCACAAATTAAAAAAAAACTAAGAATACTGTGCTTCTACTTAAAAATGTTTTTTGGATAGCCAGTTTTCAGATGTACCTTTTTGGCTGAGAAATATGCTCTTTCAAGTTTGCTTCCTGACCTAGATTCAAATTAGGTTTGGTTAGTTCACCGCCATTATTCATATAAGCATAAAACAGCACTAGAAGTGATGTGCTGCAATGCATATCTGCATTGAAAATGCAGGCAAGTGCTGTGCCGTAAAGGTACATGAAATTAACAACTACTCAGTATTGGCACTGATTGAATGCTTGGCTTTTGTTTATAGGCTTGGCACACACTTTATTTTTTATTTTGCTTGTGTTGATGTTAGTTTATGTATATGAATAAAATTTTTATAAAATATTAAGGTTTGTTCCCATTTACAGCTTTAGCAAAAATGAAAATTTCACTTTTAGCAATGAATTCCAAACTTAATTTTCAACCGTTATGAATGAATTTTCAGAATCCTGGGGATGTTGGAATGTTGATTTTTTTTAACATTCCTAAAATCATGGTATGTTGAATGAGTTCCTCTCACATTTAGGTGGCAATGAACGTGTTAAGCAGTTATACTGATTATTTCAGTGCCAGATGAATAAAAGTCGATTCAACATTTTTATTTTAACTTTCCTGACAGATTCCACTTCTTAAAATTTTTCTGTTATTCTTTTAAAACTGGAAATCAAATCTTCCCACATATTTCTCCACAAATATTCTCTAAATGGTTATACAGTATTTTCACATTGTTAAACATGGAACAGGAATCCCTCCAGAACTTGCAGTTCTGGAGGGATTCCTGTTCCATGTTCAGATAACAAGACATATTTGTGAATAAAAATTTGTCTACATGGTGTTGTGTTTTTTTTTTTTTTTTTCCATATCAGTCCAGTCTTCTTAAACAAAATAACCCAACAATTATTTGCTTCCATGTAGTAGGTAATACCAGATTTAGGTAGTCTGTATGTACCAGGAACCAAGACCATTTAATAAGATTGCAGGGGGGGGGGGACGTAGACTAACATAGTTCTAGGATTGTTGCAAACCTTGGGGAAGTTGGAGTAACTACACCACTGCTGCAACCTTTGAAATGTGATGCAGGGGAGTACGTTGTTTGTTGCACCCTTTCAATTCATGCCATACTTGTCAGTATCAGTTTTTTCGCATAGGAAGGCTTTAATTATAGAACATGAAGAAAGGGGCATTCAGTTATAATGTATGATCAATATTTTAAGTGTCCCACATCAAATTAAGGGAATGTAAAAAAAAAAAAAAAAAAAAATACAAAACCAAAATAATTTAGTGCACAATGTTGGTAGCCTGTACCCCCACTGCCACCAGCCTGATATATACAATGTTGCATGGATGTGTTGTTGCCTAGCTGTAGATTTGTTTACGACTTACATTAACATTTTTACCAGATGTATTTTGGACTTGGTTTTGTAATGCTTTGAAGATTGCCATGTTTATTATACCCGATTGAAAATTAACATTTTATTATTCGTTATGTTCACTAAATGGTCAAGTGCTCAAAGTGTATGTGTGTATTTTAATCTGGTTCCATCACCTTGTTCTGTACTGCCAACCTAAACTTTTTTTTTTGTTACATAAATGGAAAATGAAGGGTTTTTTCATATTTTAATGGCATAATTATTGCTTTTCTCCTATCCCCTCCCATAATTTTTTTATAGGCCCTTAGTCTTGCCAACTATGGTTTTGCCAAAATGCATTACTTAGAATACTGTGCGAGCATCTGAATTTATAACTGTTGAGTTATTTTGACATATTTCATGTTCTAACTTCAATTTCACACAGTGCCTGTGGGATATCAGAAAGAGCCATCCAATCATCTAAGCTTTGCTTTCACAGAAGTGAAATGTGAATTTCACAAAATATAGACATCTGCCAAATACTGAGTGGACATCTGAATTTAAATTTGAAACGAGCAACCTTAAATTCTAAAAAATACAATAAAAATGTTATTAATATTGGTTTCTCTCACTTAGTTTTGTTTGATATTTGTAAGTGAATCAGCAAATCATATTTAATAGAAAATCACTTTAAATTAGTAAAAAAGACAAAATTTTTTTTCTATAATTGAAACAAAAAAGGTGTCTCAGAGACATGAATTTATTTATTCAATTTAGGGCATGGATGATAGAAGGCTAACAATGCATTTGAGATTTTTTTAGACTACTTTATATAAGGAGGGGTATGCCACGAATAAACTGCAGGGAATGGGAGAAGTGAGTGAAGTCACCTTTACAAGAAACTGGCATTTGTATTGGGATAATGCCCGATTAAACATCACAAAACAAAAATCTATAATCTATTATATAATTAGAGAATACAGAGGATCCCCACTTTACAATATTCCAGAGATACCACTGTATTGTGAAAATACCATAATACCAAATAACACACTGTTTTTTGGTAAATTGTTCCAAGATCTCAGAAGTTGAAATTTTCGCTATTTTTCTCTCTAATTCAGCTATTCATCTCTCTAAATGGTCATTTTTATAATGGAAATTGTATTAGTTTTATATAAATTTATGTCAAATAAGCACAACACAGAAAAATCACTTCAACTAAAGGATGCAAAAACAAAGCACTCGTCTAACACGTTTACAATTGCTGCTATTGGCTGAGAGGAAGGACCATGTGGTCTGGTTGGAGACAAACGTAAGCCCATCCCATCATAAAGTGAAATAAGTAGGTGCCGATTAACATGATCACTGGTTAGTGGAATCAGCCACTTTAATTTCAAAAAATCAATTCAAATCATTAAAATACACTGCACCTTTGTTGTTATCATATGTTCGGTTAAGAATCTACTTTGAATGCCTCTGATATTTTCTAAAGCACATTTCTGGAGGTCACTTACATAAACAATAAAATCAATTTGCAGTTTCTTATTGGGCTTTTCTGTTAGTGTAATCTATTATAAATGGGTAGTAAACTCAATCTTATTGCATTTAAGATAATATCGATAACTAGAATCCTGTGGGTTTTATGTTATTACAGTGAAATGTGTTTCCTCTTTGCTGAAATCTTCAATCATATAAAAAAAACAAATAAATTATCAGAATCTTCTCTTTAGTCCTATTTTTTAAGCTTCGTAAATTTGTTACTCCTATCTCACTTGTGCATGCTGTGTTCTTTGTTACTAATTGCTTATCTTTACTGTTTTAAATTTTACAACAAAAAAAAAATTCAGTAAACAGAAATATCAATTAGTTAGTATGTATATATTACAGTATTAAGCTGTGTACGTAATCATAATTTTTTCATATCATTTATTGTTAATTGGTAAGGTAATAAAGTGTAAATTTGTGCTTTATATCTTTACTTTTATTGCCTGTGGATAATATTCCTCCCTTTTTGCTTATTAGATTTGCCATTTAATAGAATTAAAATTCAATTTTCAAATGTGATCACAATGACCGGCGCTTACTACATGTTGTATAGCATTAGCAAGGGGCACATGATGCAAGAAAGCTAGCTTATATAGCATCAGCAAAAAAAAACCAACACACACACACTTCTCATTTCACTCATCCACCCACTCCAAATGTTTGTCAAGTTCTGCCTTAAACTGTTTAAGCTATTAACTTCTACAATGATAGATGGAAGTTCGTTCCAGCAATCAACCACCTGCTGGCTAAAGGCAAGCTTCTGCACATCTATCCTACAACTGTCTTTCCTCAATTTGAATTTATGCCCTCTCAGGTGATTATTCTGAGCAAAAGGAAGAATCCCATCAGCATTGAGCATGCTCAAACCATTCAAGGCTTTATACACCTCAATCAGATCACCTCGCAGATGCCTAGTCTCCAGACACTGTAATTTGCAAAACTTAAGCCTTTCTTCGTAAGAGCAACCCTTTGTTCCATTCACTAGGGAACAGTATTTTGTTATGGAAAGTCCATCATAAAGTGATTTGATCTTACAGTGGGGGTCCACTGTTTAAAAATTTTTTTTTTAATGATAAAACAGATTTTAGCTCATATAAATGATCATCTTTTTTTTTTAGCTAGTTTATGGAAAAAAAGTTTAAAAATATTATTTCCCTAATATAAGTAAAATTCATAACATTCTGTTTGGATATTGTATTGAAAATATGAATCAATATTATTAAGCATGGACAATCTTAAAATGATAGGCAACCTCATCAATGATAAAACAAGAAATTTGTGTATCAAGAGAAGAATTTACTACTTTCAAATACTAAATATGATTTTTGCTTCTCGTAGTTTTATCTTCTGTTCGCTGATTCAAAATTTGAGCAACCCAAATATCAGTTATCAAATTTTAGTAATTTTTTTTACTATCAGATCATGTACTCAAGTAATTATAATAACTATAATGATAATTATAAAAATATAATAAATGATGAAAATGTAACTTCTTGAATACGTGCATGAACCCTTCTTATCATACCTGATTACACCTTTTGTAATGTTTGAATGTCCATGTTTGCAATTTCGTGCTGTAGATTAGTTTAAGAGTGACTTAACTGTTTCTCTGTATGTTGAGTATACAGAGTTTGGTTGATTTCATCGATTTGTTGGATAATGTTTTGCAACAGACAACACAGCACAGGTTTCTGTTCATTTTTGGAGCCTATTCAAATGATAAATATTCATCACAATATTATTAATTATGATAATATTCTGATGATATATCAATGTTTAAGGTTTTGGATTGAGCAAGCTCAATGTTTGATGGCATTCTTCCTCATGCTCAGAACTGCACACATGAAGGGGCATAAATTAAAATTGAAGGATGGTTTCAGAATAGATGAGTAGAAGTTTGCCTTCAGGCCAACAGTGGATTGATTGTTGTTCCACAACGACAGATCGAACAAACTTCCATCTGTTGTTGTGGAAGTAGGTAGTTTGAATAAACTCAAGGAAGACCTAGACCAACTATTGGAGGGTATGGACTAGAGATGTGGGAAGTTCCCCCCCTTTGGCTGATGCTGTATAAACTTGCTTTATTGCATCATTTCCTACTACTAGTACTAATGATGACCGGGCTAGCCAGGTGGGTAAAGTGCCTGCCTCTGGCAACCCAAAGGTCATGGGTTCAAATCCTACCTTGGGCTTGGATCAGAGTAAACTAACAAAAAAATAAATAAATTTTAAAAAAATAAAAAATAAAAAACTAGTACTAATTTATGACTCTTTAGTATTGATAACTATGCCAACTTTTGAAAGTCTTAAGTTGGAAGCCATGCATCCAGAACACTTACTAGACTAAACTATTTGCTTATTTGTAGATGTTTCTGTATACACTTAGGAATTCTGTTCTCAGGTCAAAGCAAAAATGTACTCAGACAGAGATGAAAAGAAAAGTCACCTGTATTTAAGTAAAGTATATTGAATGTTCTGGATGCATAGCTACCAACTTTTAATTTTCAGAAAGCTCAGGAGCAGGCAGAAAAACAGAATTTTTTTATTTTTTATTTTAATATACGTTGCCCTGTAAATTAAATTTCATTTACAAAATATACATTTTATATTAAAATGCAGATGCAAGATTGTTTATCAGTACAGCATGCTTTTAAAATTAGCTTACCTAACATTTTCCTGTCTTTGGATTTCTGTTTGGATATTCTATTAGACATCAGCTGATTTTTTAAGCTTCCTTATGCACATGTCAGTTACCAACCAAGGGCCACTATGCATCAGTTCTTTCTTCTTTCATAATAGTGTCTGGTTGGTTCTGACACTTGAAACTGACAGAAATGATGCTGTAAAACATCTATTTCTTTATCTTTAATGACACCCAAAAGTACTGGAAACTTTCCACAAAAAATTTCTAATTTTAAAATAATACATTGCCAATTGATGAAATGTGCTATTTCAGCATTTACAATAACATTTTTTAGTGGGAGCTTGTGCACCATGTGGTCACATGCAGCCATAAAGTACTTCCTCACCAAGCAAAAGAACAGAATCTCCTTCCTGTTTTAGTCTCTTCATGACCTTGGCAGTAGAAATGCATATAAATAGATCTGAATCAACCTTCTTGGTTAGTCTGATATGGTAATCATTTTCCAAAATGGAAGTAGAAGATTTAAAAACCTGCATGATGAATTTGCATATAACTTCCAGCATATCTAGGAGTAATGACCTCAGTACACATATGTGAGGTACACTGGATTGAAGAGATATGGTGAGATGTCCACATGTTGGCATATTTAAAAGAAACAAGATAATTGTTTTATTCAGGCAAAAACAGAGAAACACGAACAGACTTTCTGCACAAATGAGAATAATGTGCCTAGAATTATCAGCTCACTTGGCTTGTTCAGAATCACTTTTACTGGAAGTTTGCAATTCATAAGTTTATTCTCAAGTTCATCAATTTAAACACTTTTGGATCATGAACTGGATATGTGTCAGTGCCATTCACTAGTGATTGCTTGTTGTACTTGAATATGCTCATATGGCCCCTCTCACCACTTGTAACTCCAACGTGTACACAGATATCTTAAATCTTTATTTATTTATTTATATCAGTGGCACCAATCAGTTGAAATTGTTTAAATCTGCCTTTCCTTTTTAGCATTTCTTTCTAGGTAGTAGTAAATTTCCATCAAGTATTTATCCACTTCTACAGGAAGAAATTCATATTCCTTCTCAATACACAAAAATAAGATAGCAAGGATAGCCTTATGTTTCAATCTTCCCTTTTATTATCCTTGCTATGGCTTCTCCAGTTTTTAGCCATACTGTATGAGGTGCATTATCAGCTCAAGTGTCAATAGGCTTCTTTTTTTTTTTTTTTTTTTGAAGGAATTCCACATGCTTTTTCAGGACGTTCAGAAGATGTCCAATGCTGTACTGTCTAGAGTCAACTTTCAGTGCTGGAACTGAGAGCCAGCTGCTTTCAATTTGACATTTATTTATTTATTATTTTTTTTAATTACAAAGTCATCAAAATGGGATATAGCTTGAAATCGTTTTGATTACTGATAGTTGCAGCAGTTGAAAATAGTCAGTTTTTCAGAGCCATCACCACCACTTTTTTCCCTAGACATGCCTGTTCTTCCATGACCATTTTTTTTTTTTTGCCAGTTTGCCATTGAGGAACATATTTCTGAACAATGTGCCTGAATGATCAGTACAACTCAGAGAAAGATTATAGTCTATGAGAAAAAAAGTAGCACACTGTTGTTATTCTTATTTGTTTGCAAATGTTCGATAATATTGCATTTCCTGCTGCTTAAAACAGAAAAATCACATATACCTGTGGCACACAAGGCAAACTCTACATTTTTCGGATATTACATGGAAAATCTTGCCTATGCCTCCTGAAATTTTATATCATATTTCTTTGGCATCTTGCTGTAAGACATTGTAAATTAGTTTCATACTACACAAGTATTATGGAATTACTGCACATAACAAAGAGCAATACTATTATTGTATGATGTACTCAATGGCTAATTTATTAAAGTAAATCAGCAGAAATACACAATTTTTTAAAAAAAAATCCAATTTTAACATAGTTTTATAATTTTATTGTGAAAAGAACAAGATAAAAGTTTTTGCAAAAAGAAAAAAAACTGTCACCAGCTATATTACAATGGTCAGATAAAGAAGAATCAAATTAAGTGAAAAACATGGGGTTTCCATTGTAAATCCAGCTAGTTGGCAGCTATGTGGATACAGAATACAGATTCTCAGTATTACAGAGCCAAAGAAATTGGCTCTGTAATACTGAGAAATGTTATTCTGTTGGTGCAACAGGGTACCTGTTGCACCAACGCCATTGTATCAGGTCACCATTGCAAAAATAGGGTACCTGCCCACCCACTGATGAGATGCCAATAAGCTTCGAAACGGTGCTGTCTGGGTGGTGATATCCACTGAGAACAAGTAACATTAGTCTTCTCCATAGGTGAAGCATTACTTATTCAAGGTAGTGCAATACCATGGCAACTCATTGTGAAGGTATTCACAATATGAGATATAATTAAAATAATGCATTAAAACTACCTTGGTAGTAGAAATGATGTGTGCGCATTACCCATGCATAAGTAAACTCCTTCAATGGAGAACTTAGTTTCTTGGTACTAATTTTTATATTAAGCATTAGGCTAATGTAATGTAGTCACTTGAACAATAAATAACATTTTAAAATATTTGTTAATAGCATCAATCGAACTTTCATCCACTTCTATTTGATCATTACAAAAAAAAAAAAAGGTTATTCATAGGTTGTACTGTAATAGAATGGTATTTCTGGAGCTTTGTTTGTATGTGAGAACTAAATATAGAGGATTGCTGACATTATCTCAACTGTGCACGATGGTAAACAAAGTGCAGTGAAAGGCAAAGAAAATAATATAATAATAAAAAACATTAAATGAGAAATTTAATATTCTTTTAGTATGGCTTTCCCTTTCATTCATACTATTTGTTTTAGAATTGAGAAGTGTGGTCATAATTTCTTCAGATACGTATGCTCTCAATGTAGGTGCATTCTGTGTGCAGCAGACTAGCCATGCAAGTGAAATTCTGTTACGACACTCAAGAATAAGAGGAATTTTTTTGCTATTTCTTGTTGCTAAATTTGCAGTGAAAAATAAATGTCATCTCAATTTTAATATCCTTTATTTTTAATATCTTGTGTTTTATTCAGAATTACCAATGTGCAAAGCATGGCACATGCTCATTTGTATAAAATTTTTATGCATGCCCAAGGATTAATGAGCCACTGGTAACAATTTCATCAAGTAAAATTAAATTAACTGTTAGTGTTAAATCCCAAAAATAGTATAATTATCAAAAATGTTTTTTTTTTTTTTTAACTGATTAGTATAGGCACAGTAATCAATAAATTTCAAAACATTAAAATCAAATGTCTATAAATTGTCTACATTACCTGTTTATGATTATCTGTTATTAATATAAAATATGTACTTGCATTTTATATTATTATTTACTGCTGCACTATTATAAGTTTATCAAGCTTTATTAAGATATAAATACAACAGAACATTGTACATTATTTACAATTACTAACCTGGAATACTATATAAATATAAGTTGATTGATTAAAAGGCCAGCAGATAAAAAAAAAAGTAAATAACCTGTGGTACTCACTGCAAGCTAAGCTACTGATATACTGGCATGATGGAACTCCATGAGGCACAAGAACAAAAGGAATAAAGAGTTAGGCAGAGTTAACAAAGAATGAAGGGGAGAAAAAAAGTGAATTAAACTAGGCTGCATTCAGAAAGCATAATTCCTAATGAAAAAAAATTAACTTTGGGAAATACCATCCCATTTAGAATTTATATATTTTTAAAATCTGTTTATGAATTATCATTTATTTGAATCCAAGATTTGCACAGTTTAATTTAGTGCACTTTTATTTCTGTACTATTTGCCATGAGAGTATATATATGAGATTCTGTCCAGTGTAGGTGTGAATCGTGAATCTTATACATATGGATATCTGTAAGCATCCATATAAGCTGAGCTTATGATATTTACAAACACCATAATGACAAGTTCAGAATTTATAATAGTTTGCTTTATTAAAAAAGTAATAAGAAACAAAGAATATGTATTATGATGAAACAGTAGTCCTGTGAAATATACCATGCCAATCTGTCAACTATTTGGTGCGTGTGTGTGCACACGCGAGAGCGAGAGAGAGAGAGAGAGAGCGAGAGAGAGAAAATCAGTCTAATGCAGACATATTCTGATTAGTGGGGATACAGTTGGTAAAACTGTACTTGAAAAGTGCTCAATAATTAGGCAGTCCAGTATGAATGAACTAAAGTTAAAGAAACATGGCTTCAGAAGAGATTTTTTTTCATGTAAGTGTATTTATACAGACTTATTTAAGTATAAACTTATGTTCAAAATTAGTGATTAGATTAAAAACATTTTATCATTTTGAATACACATTCCCTTTCAATTATTCTACTATACATATGAAACAAATGTGATGCTCACTAACTTAATGCCACCACAGAAAGAAATAAAGTGCGAGATTCAGTAACCAAGTAGGAAACATTCAGAGGGATCTCTGTAAACCTATTCTCATTTCAGAATAATTTATTTTTAAAAAGTAGAACTTTTTTTTTTAGAACTGAACAAAGATTAGTTAACATAATAATAAAAAAGTTACGTAAGGAATGGTTTTATCTTCTTCTTAGGATTTATTCCGTTATTACAATACTTCTCCTCAACCTAAAATTAAAAAGTCATTCCCTTATTCATTTTTTTTTTTCCAATTTCTTCTATCACCAGTACTGTCTTCTATCCACCAGTCCTGTCCTCTTCTATTTATGGCTGTTCTCACACCTTCTATCCATGTCCTTGGTCTTCCTCTCTCTTTTTCCTTCTCCATGGCATCCATTCCATGGCTCCTCTGGGCAATCTGTTGTCCTCCATTCTCTTCACATGGCCAAACCACTCCAATCTTTTCTCCTCTCTTTTATTAATGATGGTTTTTTGGACATTCATTATATTCCTTATCACATCATTTATAACTTTTTCAGTCCTAGACTTTCTGGCCAATCTTCACCAGAAATCATCTCAACAGCCAGTATATTTTTGTCTTTCAGTTAAGGTCCAAGTCTCACATCCATATAATAAAACACTTTGTAGTATTGCATTATATATTTGATGTTTAGTTTTGTTAATATTTTTATTCCATAGCACAGAATTAAGCATTCCTACGACCTTTCTACCTTCGCCCAGTCTTCTCTCAATTTTCTGCGCAGATGATCCATCAGCCTGAATAATTGCACCCAGGTATTTAAAGAGTCCCAGGACTCTTTCTTTGCCTTGATGACTTCCACTTCCTTATTTTTTTCTTTATATACAGTTTTGACCTGTATTCCATCTAAATCCAGAATCTCTTCAGTTTGATTCATGTACTTTGTCTTATTACAATTAACTGTCATCCCCCATATGTTTTATATTCTTCTAGTAACTTTCTGCCCGTGTAGTTTACATCATCATCGTCCTGTGCTACCACAACTTGGTCGTCTGCAAACGGTAGATTGTAAAGGTACTTATTTTGACAATGAACACCCATTGAACTGCACTTCTATGACCATGGTCTTAGAACAACTTCCAGGTACAGCTTAAACAAAGTAGGTGACAAACAGCATCCTTGAAGTAGTAATTTGGAAGTCTTAAATTTTCTTGATATTTTTGAACCAATTTTTATACAGCATGTATTGTTTTGTAGATTCTTTAATTATTTCAATTAATGGCTGGCTTATTGACATTTTTTCATAGCCTTCCACAGAAGATTTCTTGGCACATTATCATATGCTTTCTCTAAGTCTATGAACAGCATACCTACATCTTCCAAGATGTAGGTATGCTGTTCATATCATCCATCAGGCTACAATCCATTGTAGCCTGATGTTTTCCAGAATTTGCTTAACAGTGAATAAATGGTCTATACGTGAGTGTCCAGTCAAAAAGCCACTGTTCCTCAGAAATAAAAATATCTTTTTCCAGTTTTGATTTTATCACTTTTCCAAATAGTTTAGCAATAGTGCTCATAACAGATTCCTCTATAATTGGAGCCTCTTCTTCTGTCACCTTTCTTGAAAATTGATGTAATGTATCCGATTGTCATCTCATCTGGTATTTCTTCGCCATCACATAATTTGTTGAACAATCGAGTTAGTAGATTTATAACTTTTCAACCTCCATATTTAAGCAACTCCATCTTTTCAACCTCCATATTTAAGCATTCCACCTGGGCCTAGTGCTTTTCCATTTTTATTTCCACTTCCTTAATTTGGATGTTCAATTCTTTTTCCATGACAACTGTCTCTGTTTCAATTTCTTTAAATTCCTCTCTTCCTTCATTCAATAGCTGTTAATAATATAGGTGCCTCCGTGGCCAGGTGGGAAGGAGCAGCAGTGCGTAGCACATGCTTCTTGATTAGACCGGGGTTCGAGCCCGTCACCACCAAATACGGAGGATGCAGAAAGGTCAGGGAATGACCACCGCATATCCTGGAGCAATATGGCCTTAGTTGCTAATGCTCCTAAAAACCAAAATAACAAATAACAATGTTAATAATAATTGACCCATTCCTCCAGATCTATCATTTCCAGTCTAGCATTTTGCTTATGGGGTTTCCTTAAATTCTTCAATACTCTCCATGCCTCTGCAGATCTTGTACATCCTAGTTTGCTATTCACCTCGGCACATACTCTATCCCAGGACTCTTTCTTTGCTTTGATGACTTCCACTTCCTTATTTTTTTCTTTATATATTTTTCTATAAACTTCATTTTTTGAGCTTAGCCATCTTTGGTATGCTTCCTTTTTCTCCTTTATTAATTCTTAAATTTCCATGTTCAGCCAATCATTTTGTTTCATCTTTTGAGATTTTCCTATTGCCTCTCCAGCAATTTTCTTCACTGCTTCCTTTAGATATACATATATATCTTTTGCACTCTCCCCATAGGTTATTTAATTCTTGGTCTAATATTCATTAATATAAGCCCCCTAGTGCACTCATATTTTAGTGAGTCCATATTGAATCTTTCGGTGTCAAGTTGTTCACTTCTCACAAGGTCTTTCTGCCTTTTTTGGCACATCCATGGGAATGATAACGTAGCCTTCACCAAAAAGTGATCAGAGCCACAATATGCTGCTCTCTGCCTTTTTTGGCACATCCATGGGAATGACAACATAGCCTTCACCAAAAAGTGATCAGAGTCACAATATGCTGCTCTCTGCAGATCTTCCCTAATCAGCCCTAACATCACAGACAAAAATTGTGCTTTGCTGTTTAGGAATCACCTAATAAATTATTGATTTTAGTCCTTTTGTTTCTTGGAACCATGTGAACTTATGAATGTCTCTATGTTGGAAGAAGGTGTTACTAATCTTCAGCTTATATTGGGAACAAAGTTCTATCAGTCTCTCTCCATTATCATTCTTTACATTTTCTCCATGTCTTCCCACCACTTCATTGTCTGCAGCTTGCCCCACTCTCGAATGGTTTTATGAATTTCCAAATATATTAACATTAGTAGAGGCATATGATGCAAGAAAGCAAGCTCATATAGCATCATCCACAAAAAAAAAAAAAAAAACTCTTCCTTTTTCACCAACCATCCGCTGGCTAAATGCAAATTTTTGCACATTTGTTCTACAACTGTCTTTCCTCAATTTGAATTTATGTTCCCTCAGATGACTAATTTGGGCAAGAGGAAGTATCCCATCAGAATTGAGCCTGCTCAACCCAATCAAATCATCCCTTGCAGGTGCCTAGTCTCCAGACACTGTAATTTGCAGAACTTAAGCCTTTCTTTGTAAGAGCAACCCTTTGTTCTGTTCACCAATCTCATTGCCCTTCTCTGTACTCGTTTCAGCAGCTCTACATTCTTCCTAAAATGAGGCCTTCAGATCTGTATACAGTACTCAAGGTGTGGCCTGACCATTGCCTTATACAAGGGGATAATTACCTCCTTATCCCTGCTAGAAAAATTCCTGTATATCATTGAAAAGACACCATGGGTACTCTTGCAGACTGTCTGCACTGCTCAGAAAACTTCATATCTGACTGCACAATTATCCCCAGGTCTTTTTTATTCTTTACTGCCCTGAGTGTAGTACCGCCCAGTTGATACATTACTCTGGGGTTACTGCTAACCCATATGCAATACTTTACATTTGTCAATGTTAAAATTCAGTTGCCACCTCTCAGCCCATCTGCCCAACTTTTCCAGATCCTGTTACAACAGCATACTATCATTAGTGTCATTAACAACCCTGCCAACCTTCATATCATCTGCAAACTTGGACATTAAGCCTGATATACCTTCATCAATATCATTAATAAATAAGAAATCAACAATGTACCCAACACCGAACCCTGGGGGACTCCGCTAATAACATTAGTCCACAAAGAGTAGTGTCCACTGATTGCCACTCTCTGCCTTCTCCCACGCAATCATCCATAGCAGCAATTTGCCTTTAATGTCATACTGCTCCAATTTGTACAGTAGTCTTCTATATGCAACAGTATCAAAAGCTTTCCTAAAATTCAAGTATATGATATCAAAATTATTTTTTGCATCCAGTTCCTTTGTGACCACACCATAGTATCCAATCAAATTGGTCAGACAAGACTTCCCCTTAACAAACCCATGCTGTGTCTGAAGTATAACTGCAGTCTTGTCTAGATGATCCTGCAGCACTTCTTTGACCAGTGCCTTCATTAATTTTTTTGGAAGAGAAGTTAAACTAACAGGTCTGCAATTACTCATGTCACCCTTTGTGAAATGGGGATACATTTGCACATCTCCAGTCTGTGGTGACCTCCTCTGTTGTTATTGTTATTTGGTTTTTTTTTTAGGAGCATTAGCAACTAAGGCCATATTGCTCTGGGATATGCGGTGGTCATTCCCTGACCTTCCCGCATCCTCCGTATTTGGTGGTGATGGGCTCGAACCCCTGTCTAATCAAGAAGTATGTGCTACGCATTGCTGCTCCTTCCCACCTGGCTATGGAAGTGCCTGACCTCCTCTGAGTCCAAGGAAGCTTTCATAATTATGGCTAATGGTTTGCTTTCTTCCTTTGCTGCCTCCTTTAATATAACTGGATAGATGCCATCTGCCCCTGTGCCTTTCTTATGTTTAACTTCAACAATTTCTCCTCCACTTTGCTTTCAGTTATTAGAAAATCATTTGTTCCCTACCAGAATTTGATAAACTTCTGGCATTCCCCTCCCTGAATAACTCCTCATGTGTGAATGTAAATGCAAAATACTAATTCAGTTCGTCAACTACCTGAGCAAGATCCTCAACAACCGAACCATCAATATCAAGGGAAACAATCTGATTCATCCCCTTCCTTCTAGAGTTTACATAAGCAAAGAAGTCTTTTCTTTGTATCCTTTGCCAAGAATTTCTCATAATCTGCCTTTGCCTACCTAAGCTACTTTGATTTGATTACAGACCAGCTTATATCTACTGTAGGCTTCTGTGCCACCTGATAATTTATATGCATCCGATGCATTTTTTCTTCTCTACCATGAGTCTCATTAGTTCATCAGGCATCCATTTAGGCCTAAATCTTGAACAATATTTCTTAGTTGGTATGAAAAGCTTAGTAGCTTCCAAGATTAATTCTTTAAATGCTTCCCATTTAGAATTTGCTGTCGGTCCCACTGTATAGAACTTAACTGTCTCAGGCCACTGTGGTCACCTTTATGATAGCAAAAACCATTCCCTTTACCACTGACAGTAGTTTCACTAGCTGTAGGCACATCTCATTCTCTGTGAACCTGATTAATTAATCTTTTAAAAGTTCAAATGAATAACTGAAAGCTTTCTAAGTACTTCAACTTGCACTAAAAATTACTTCCTGTACCCTATGGTTTATCTTTTAGCTATCCCTTTCCTAGAAAAGATAAACAAAATAAACAATTTAATAGTAAAATTCCATAGTACAGGCCTTATACCACTCCATAATAAAGCATCGAAAGAAAATCTTTAATACTTTATACTTAAACAGTACAACTATGTTTGGTATAGGATTAGCCACATAATAGCATATAATGCCAGAGGTGATAGAAATGTGACAGAGCATACACAGCACATGCAGTTTTAATTTTTTTTTTCTCGCTTTGAATACTTTGGTTTTAATGTGCCAATTGAAGTGAGAGAAAGTGGGAGAGAGGGGGGAAATAGAAGTAGGAGGGAGAACTGGTTGATGATTTTATGGCTTATTAGCATCTTAAACCATATTCTAACAGGTAGTATATCTATAAAGTTATGTTCATGGGCTCATTTTTATCATGTGAAGACTAAAAAACCTGGAATAACCTGGAATAACTCACTTGCTAATTATAGCCCTAAGTGAAGAGACCCTTGAATCGAATCAGTAATATTACGATGACTTTAACAGCAGTAAGATGGATGAGTTCTGTAGTCATGAAAGTGTTTGAGTTGAGTCAGCTGTATATAGGTTGGTCATCGCATAAGATAAAAAGGACAAACCAGATTTCAAATTGTGAAAGCGGAATGTGACAGTTTATCAGCATGCTAGATGTCACAAGTTGTGTGACAAACATTTTAACAAAATAATCAAAAGATCCAGTATTTTTTAATCCTTGTTTATTACACTTTAATAAAGTATTTAATTTCAAGAGTCAAAGTTGTTTATTAATTGGTAACCACACTGTTTTTTAAAAGAAGTTATTAAAATTCATATTCATTTACAGTGGGATGTTGATTATCCAAACCAGTCAAGGAACTGGCAGATAGCACCACCCACATCACTATATGCATAACTTTATTTTCTGAATTTGCTCTATTCTTCATTCTGATTTTGATTCCAAATTCACATTTTAATTTTGTGCTTTACATGAAACATTTCATGTAATCACCAAATGATATTAAAAGTGGTTCCAACAGAAAGAATCATCTAATGCTAGCTTGAGAAAAGAATAATTATTTTTGACTTTTACTTTACTGGCTGATTATTTTTTTTCTGTAACTGACACTTTTTTTTTTTTCATCCAATTCTGTAAAAGTATAATTATTTAGACCCACAGCACTATATTTATCATTTTATTTTCTGGACTTGTTCTATTTTTCATTCTGATTTTGATCCCAATTCATATTCTGATTTTATGCTTTACATGAAAAATTTCATATAATCACCAAATGACATTAAAAGTGGTTCCAACAGAAAGAACCATTTAATGTTAGCTTGAGAAAACAATAAGTATTTTTGACTTTTGCCTTACTGTCTGATTATTTCTGTACCATCTATTTATTTATTGTATTGATTATTACATCTATTGATTATTTATTTCAGTACCATCTTCTTGATGAAGAATTTGAAATTTTCCAATAAAATTCGCTGATAAGGCCATTTTAAAAAACTAGTCATGCATAACACTAAATAATTCTTTATTGGATGGTTAATTATTAAAAACTATAAATGAAACTTTGTTTTACAGCCAATTCTGTAAAATTATGATTATTTAGAAAAACAAAAAGTAAAAGTTTCCAACAAAGTGAAAGGTGCAAAAAAAAAAAAAAAAATAAATAAATAAATAAATAAAAACTGCATGGTATTTGTATATGATGCAATAGAGAAGATGGCAACTTAACATTTTTTTTTATTTAAAACTTATTTTTAATTTATAAACTAACAATTCCTGATCACATCATTTCATAATTTTTTTTTCCATATTTACCTCTAATAATCCTCTGTTCTCAAGACAGTAGCAGAAATAAGTATGTATACTCATATTTCTCAATTCTCCATAAAAGCAAGATTTTACTCAGATTATTGCATTAACCCCTCCCTGACAGACTCTCCTAGTATCAGGCAATCAATTTCTGCTTCAAACCTTTAATTTTTCAAAGACTTTAATTCAATAGTTGACTGAATTGTTATCTATTATTTCTCTATGCTCTCCTTAAAATTCAAACTCATAACACTAGATTTTCTTCTTTCTTTTTTTCCTTCATTGTCCTTTTATCTTCTACTTCAATTCTATGGAACAGGCTTCCATTTGCTAAAAATTAGTGCCTTCAAGAATTCTTAATGATAAAAAGTCAGTTTTGTCAGTTTCTTTTTCTCAGCTTTTTATCCATCCGTAGCACTAAATATTATAGGTTCATTAACCTGCCATGTTTGGGATTATTCCAAAAAAATTTTAAATATTTGCTAGCACCATCTTCTTGATTAAGAATTTGCAAATTTCCAATAAAATTCACCAATAAGGACATTTTAAAAGCAAATCATACATAACATTAAATCAAATGTTCATTGGATAGTTAATTATTAAAAAAAAAAATTTATACTGTCATAAGATTGGCATAATGCTTTAATGTCAATTCACAATGTAATTTTCTTTGCTATTTTTGCTGGTTATTGGTGAAGTGTGTACTATGAAGAATGCCAAAAAAGAAAGGGTTTCTTTTGAATTTAAATAAAACTTATTTTAAAAGTGACAGAAACAATTAACGTTTTTTTTTTTTTTTTTTTTAAAGAAAAAGTTATGATGAAGTGACAATATTGAATTTTAAAACTGATGCTTTGCAAGAGGAAAAGTTGGAAATCAGTTATTTTTTTACAATTATAAAGTTTTTAAATAATATCAGTGTAAATACACCATAGTTTAGCCATAAATTTAACTACATAAGTAGTGAAATGAAATTGTTTGATTTTATCTCACATTGTGGCTACCTTCACAACAAGATACCAGGTATTACACTACTTTGAATAAATAACACTTCTCTAGTAGAGGAGACATTTATTCTCAGTGGGCACCACCACCCAGATATGTTTCGGAGCTAGTTGGCTGAATCATCGGTGGGTGGGCAGGTAGCCTGATAATACAGACTTGCCATCACGGTTGCAAAGTTAATTCCACAATATGAGAGATGCCAAATGGTGAAGATAATGATAATGTTTTGAAGACTAAATGCACAAGGCATAATATATTATGGGTTGAAATTAACTATATAATACTGGTGTAAATACACCATAGTTTACCCATTAATTTAAAGGCATAAGTAGTGTAACAGCAAAATAAATGAGATAAAATGAAACAATGCCATAACAATACTTATATAGTTAAATTTATGGGTACACTATGGTGTATTATCGGTGAAGACAGGATATTAGAGCTGGAAAAGGAATTAGAAAATGTAAATTGGAATATCATCGGTTTGGCTGAAACAAGAAGAAATGAATCACTTAGAAGTTTATCAAGTGGAAATCTGCTGTACACCAATGGAAACAGTGAAAGGAGTGAAGGTGAAGTTGGCTTTCTGGTCCATAAAGATATAAAAAACAACATTTTGGAATTCAAAAGTACATCACCAAGGGTGTCAAGACTACTACTCAGGATTTCTAAGAGGTATAAGCTAAAGGTTATAATGATTTATGCACCAACATCAAGCCATGATGATGAAGAGGTTGAAGAAATGTACACAGAAATTGAGTCTTCTAGATGAACAGAAAACTCACTACACTATTATTATGGGGGACTTCAATGCTAAGGTTGGAAAAAGAAAAAACAGCGCAGAAAGGAGAACTATAGGAAATTTTGGAATTGGTGAAAGAAATGAAAGACTTGTGGAATTTGCAGAATCTTGAGGAATGTCAGTAATGAACACTTATTTCAAGAAAAGGGTGAACAAAGTGGACATGGAAGAGCCCAAATGGATTAACAACTAATGAAATTGACTTCATCCTCACTAACACAAGACATTGTGAATGATGTTACTGTCCTGAACAAGGACAATGTTGGAAGTTATCACAGAATGGTAAGAAAAGAAAGAAAAAAACTGACTTGAGTAAACAATACAAAGGTCTTTGAGATAACAGAAGAGGAGAAAACGTAGTATGTACTGGAACTTAACAAGTTTGAGCTTCTGTAGACTGTTCAGGACCAAGATATCGATGAGGAATATTACAATTTTCTGAAAGTGATAAAGCACAAGTAACCTATAGGGAAAAAAAATCCAAAGAAGAAAAAATTAGTCAAGAAACACTTGTCATGAAGAACTGAAGACAACAAATGAAGACCAAGAAAACACTGACAGGGAGAAAATTGAGTATACTAAGTTATGCAAAGCCATTAGAAAGAGACTCGGAGAAGACATAAGAAAATTTAACACAAGAAAAGTAGAACAAGCATTAAGGGAAAACAAAGGATTTAAATCAGCAGCCATGAGCAGTAATACAGAAAGACAAATGATACTGAAACTGAAGAATAGTGATGGTGTACTTATAAATAGCAGAGAAGGCATAATTCAAATAGCAGAAGACTACTATAAAGAGTTATACAAGGAGCGAGGGAATGATGCCAGCAGTGGGAAAGACGGATCGCAAATTAGTAACACACACACACACACACACACACACACACAACAAAAATGAAGAATCAGAAAGCCCCAGGGGGTTAGATGAAGTTACTGTAGATTTGTTAAAATTGGAAGGAAGAGAGACATGATACAAAAACTGGCAAGACTCTTCACAAAATACATTAGAAAAGATTGATGCCTAAGGAGTGGAATAATGCAATCATAGTTTTGCTGCATAAGAAAGGAGATAAATCAGAAATTGGAAATTATAGACCAATTAGCTTGTTATCCCACAACTACAAGTTGTTCACAAGGATCATTACTAACAGATTAGAAAGAATACTTTATGAGAATCAGCCAAAAGAGCAAGCTGGCTTTAGGACAGGATTGTCAACTATGAATCACCTTCACGTAACGTCACAGCTAATGGAGAAAGCAAATGAATATAAAACACCATTATGCCTGGCATTTGTGGATTATGAAAAGGCATTTGTCTCCATACAGCATAAGGCAATGTTTCGGGCACTAGAAAAACAAGGCACAGATACCCCATATATGATTTTGAAGAAAATATGAGAATGCCACCTTTATTAGATTAGACAAAGACAGTAGTAAATTTAAAATTGAGAATGGAGTTCAACAAGGAGACACTATTTCCGAAGTTGTTTACTGCTGCCCTTGAGGAAGCTTTCAGAAGACTAGACTGGTCGGAGAAAGGAGTCAATGTAAATGGAGAGTACCTAAACCATTTATGATTTGCAGATGACATTGTGGTCATAAGCCACGATCCCAAAGAATTAGAGGAAAATCTTAATCAGTTATGCACAGTTAGTAAGGATTTTGGACTAAAGTTGAATATGGCTAAAACAAAAGTAATGATGAACAAGTATGCCACAGAAAGGAACATAATGATTGAAGGAGCAGTAATTGAAAAGGTGGAGTCATTAGCTGTAATAATGATAAATGGCTGGAAGTCAACAGAAGAATAAATTTTGGATGGGTAGCATTCAGGAAATACAGTCACATACTGAGGAGCAATATCCCATACTATGATTTTTTAGTGTTTCTCACCAACCATTGAAGTAAAAAACGAAAGACGAAAAACCAAATTCTTAAAATTTTAATATTTACAATAAATTTATTTACAAACAAAACAAAATACCATATTACTGATGGCTTCTGCCATCAGTAATATGGTATTTTGTTGAGACTGTTGGACTGTTGAGAAAGAAGGCTTCTGCCTTCTTTCTCAACAGTCTTCTGTCTTCTTTCTCAACACTGTTGAGAAAGAAGGCAGAAGCCTTTGAAAGCTTCAGTTAGTATTTTAGCACTTTTAACCTAGTATATTTTATTGCATTTTAAATTCGGTATTGGTATTATCACCTTGTATATTTACTGTATATCACAGTTGTCTTATTTTAAAATTGCTATCATCAGTAATATGGTATTTTGTTTTGTTTGTAAATAAATTTATTGTAAATATTAAAATTTTAAGAATTTGGTTTTTCGTTTTTCGTTTTTACTTCAATGGTTGGTGAGAAACACTAAAAAATCATAGTATGAATATACCCAACCCCAGAGGCCTATTTGAAGAAGAGCAATATCCCAATTTGTCTGAAACGTAAAATAATGAACCAATGTATACTCCCCACCATGACTTATGGAAGTGAAACTTGGGCACTCACCAAAAGAATGGAAGAGAAGCTGAGAACTACACAGCAAGGAACGGAACAAATTATATTGGGAATCAGACTGTTAGACAAGAGAAATACATGGATTAGGCAGTAAACTCAAGTAAAGGACATTCTTATCAAAACTAAAGAACTAAAATGGTCTTGGGCAGGATACATAGCTCGAAGACATGACAGATGGACTAAGAAAATAACATAATGGTACACAAGAGGAGCTAGAAAAAAACCTAGAAGAAAATTTGTCCATCTCCAACAATGGAGATGGACAGATGAACTTCATGAGTTTGTGGGTAGTAAATGGATGGCCATTGCACAAAACAGAAGGAACTGGAAAGTTGCTGGAGAGGCCTTCAATTCTGCAGTGGATTGAAAATGGCTGATGGTGTATTTACACTGATATTATATAGTTAATTTCAATCCATAACATATTATGCCTTGTGCATTTAGTCTTCAAAATATTATCATTATCTTCACCATTTGTCATCTCTCATATTGTGGAATTAACTTCGCAACCGTGATGGCTGTCTGCATTATCTGGGTACCTGCCCACCCACCGATGAGCCAACAAGCTCTGAAATGTATCTGGGTGGTGGTGGTGCCCACTGAGAATAAATAACGGTAGTCTCCTCTACTAGAGAAGCTTTATTTATTCAAAGTAGCGCAATACCTGGTATCTTGTGAAGGTAGCCACAATATGAGATAAAATCAAATGATGCCGTTACACTACTTATGTAGTTAAATTTATGGGTAAACTATGGTGTATTTACACTGATATTATTTAGTTAATTTCAACCCATAACATTATGCCTTGTGCATTTAGTCTTCAAAATATTATAAAGTTTTAAACCTTTATCATTATACAATATAGAATTACAATATAGAAATTAAAACGAATATAAAATTAACAAACTGATTACAGTAATAAAATCAATTAAAACAATTTTAAAAAAAATTTAAACCAACCAGAGAAAATAAATCTGACATGTAGTACAATCGGTCCTTGTATAGCACAATAGTTGTGTTTCTAGAAACCCTCGTGCAATGCAAAATCATGCAATATAAATAACAGACCCTATGGGAAAAATAGGGTTAGGTGCTGACCACCCAAGATTGAACACACATTTGTAACCACATCATTACCAAACACAATAAATAATCATAATAAAATATTGCCAATGCTTTTGCTTCTATCGTAAGCAAACTTGTTCTTTGTTTGATCTTCTATCCAAATGGATGACAGCCGCTCCATCTCTTCGTGTCTTGATGTAATGGATTTTATTACACTTGAGTTGTTCCTACTATGAAAGTTTATTTTCTCTGCATTCTTTCTAATTCTTGGCATTTCCTCATTTAGGCCTGTAGCACATGCAATATCACATGTTCTTTCATTTCACTCAAAGTGTTTCACAATTTCATGTTTTTTCTGTAACAGATGCAGACTGGCCATAAGCCTTACCGGGAAAACGCCAGTGGGCGGGAGGCCAGAAGTGTGATTTTGGCCATAAATGCTAGTATGAGGCCGCTACAAATTTTTCCGGTTAAGAATTTTTGACCCAGTCCACCTCTGTCTATTGATAATGCTTTTCTTTTTCTCTCTGAACCTGTAGTGTCTTCACCAGGATGCTTCTTTTTCACACCTTTTAAGTATTTTACTCATTTTTAGGGAATAAAGCACAATTACAAAATGAGGAGGCACGCTTGATACACATAAACAAAGCTGCGCCTGTGCAGCAACTGAATAAACAACACCATAAAGGCAGAGCCACACCATTAACACCTCACTAGCTCACATTTTACAAAATTTCTGGGGTTACTACCATAAAACAATAAAAACAATTTCCAGTTGCATTTCTGCTAGTGGAATCTGTTATAAACTGGTAGTAAACTTGATCTAATTGCATTTGCAATAATACTGATGGCTGGAATTGTGTGGGTTTTTATGTTATTATGGTGAAATGTGTTTCCCCTTCACTGATATAAAAAACATAAATACATTTTCAGAATCTTCTCTTCATTGCTATTGTGTTGCGTTCAGTTGGGGTGATTCTGTGTTCAACTGCCATTTCATGTAAACACAAAGGTGAATTGTGCATAAGCGAATTCGGTTCATGTTATATACGGTATCGTTCCCTTATTTATAAATCATATATATTCGAATTCGTGTAGTGTAAACACGTGTTATACGAGGACTGACTGTATTATGATATAATTCTATAACCACATGCTGTTGCACTAAGAAAAAATATATAAAATAAAATAAACACATGCTGATGCAAAGGAGAAATAAGCATTTTAAAAATAATTGTTTATAAATTTCCATTTCTAAAATCTTAGCTCTGTTAACTCTAATTTGTTAACTCTAAAGATGATCAATCACAGTTTAAGCAATTAATTAAATGATGAGGCCTAAGCATCAGAGGTTCAAGAATGCTGTACAGAAAAATAAGGAAATTTGAAATTTTTATTATAATATAACTATAGGCTTTGTTTGATTGGAAATTAAATAAAGCTCAAACTTTATTACTGAATTTTTTTGTCTGAATCTTATTTCGTGTTACATGATGGAGCATCTCAATGAAAATTTATGTTAATAAAATTTTATGGCAGAAAGCCTTGAATTATGTAAAGTAGTAATGATATGATTGCACTAAACAGCTAAATTTTCATCATAGTGAAAATTTATATTTATGTTGTATCAAGACATTCAATTTTCTATTGTTTTTTCACAATTTTTTTTTTTTAAGTGATCAATACTATGGTTTATTTTAATATTCAAATAAGTAAAATATTCATTAGCTAATCCATCAAACACGATCAGACATAAAAATGTAAAGGGTATCAGAGAGGGTATCAGTTACTGTTGATATATCAAGAATCTTTAAATCAACTATTAGAATAACTAATTCCAGCATACACACTTCAAAGTAATAATAAAATTCACATCTACAGTTACATTCCCTTAACTTATCACTACCTTCTTGGTATATATTTATTTAGACATTGCATCTTTAGTACCCGATTCCTTTGTAACATATTACAGATGCTGAATTCAGCCAAAAAGGATAAAAGAAAAGTAGAGAAGAGAGGATTAGCAGAAGAAAGATATATAGAAAAACTGTTAAATATAGAAGTGTGCCTCACTTACCACCACCAGCAGAAAATGCAGCAAACATGGCCAACCAGGAAGCTGTTGGCTTGAGTACTAAAATTCAAACGTGAAAAACAAAGGAATGAAAATGACAAATAAAATTATAAGATTTCAAAAATATTAATAATATTAGTAATTAAGTTATTAATGAATTTATTATTTCTTGAGATGGTGTGATAGTAAATAAACGTTAAATTGAAAAAGGAAAAAAAAAATGTAAGAACTTAACGTTGCTTATGTTAAAAGGAATAATAATGCTTTAAAAAGTTCTGTAAATGAGCAAGTAGGCAGGAAGGAAAAAGAACAGGATATAAAAGAAGCCTGCAACAATGAAAAAGAGTGCTTTAAATTTATGTGTATTATTATAATATAATATCTTTCTCAGCCTTTGAGCATAAATGGACTGATTAACTATTGTTTTAGAGGTATTTAAACCATAGATAATAAAATATATAATAGTGGTGGTGGCAAATGATGCAAGAAAGCAAGCAAGCTTATATAGCATCAGCAATAAAAAAATAATAATAAAATAAATAGATAGATAGATAAAAAAAATCTACACAATTCATCCATCTATACCCTCCAAGAATTTGTCTAGTTCTTCCTTGAATTTATTCAAATCATCCACTTCCATAACAACAGATGGAAACCTGTTTCAACAATCAACCACCAGCTGGCTGAAAGCAAACTTCCACACATCTATCCTGCAACCATCCTTCCTTAACTTGAATTTATGCTCCTTCATGTGTGTAGTCTAGCAAGAGGAAGAATATCATTAACATTCAGTTTACTCAATCCATTTAAGGCTTTACATGCCTCGATCAGATCTCCCTGCAGGTGCCCAGTCTCAAAGGTGCTGCAATTTGCAGAACTGTAAACTTTCTAGTTAAGAGCATCCTTTTGTTCTCTTCATCAATCTGGTTCCCTTCTCTGCAGCCATTCCAGCAGATCCTTCCTAAAGACCTCCAGACCTATACAGTATACAGCACTTAAGATACGGCCTAATAATACGGCCTAACACTTAAGAGGCATTATAAAAGAAGAATTAGGAGTAAAGAATACCTTCAATTTAAATCAGTGTTTGTGATTATCCCTTATACAAAGGGATAATCACCTCTTATCCCTGCTAGAAAAATTTCTGTATATCATTGACTAAGCTCCATGAGCTGTTCTGGCAGCTGTCTCTGCACTGCTCAGAGAATTTCATGTCTGACTGCACAGTTATCTCCAGGTATTTCTCATTCTCCACTACCCTGGGTTTAGTACTATACAGTTTATAAGTTACTCTGGGGTTACTGCTATCCATGTGAAGTACCTTACATCTGTCAATGTTAAACTTCAACTGCCATTTCTCAGCCCATTGACCTAAATTTCCTAGATCTTGTTGCAGTAGCACACTCTGATTGACTGTTGTTAACCACACTGCCAACTTTTGCATCATCTACAAATTTAGACATTTGTTGTAAACAATATCATGTAAAAGATTGCAATGATGACAGATAAGTAGTTACAATGAAGATGTAAAATTCTGTTTCTGATTATGAAAAGAAACTATCACGTTGTAAAGTAAATATTCTTTAATTTATAATAAAAGAATAATGAAGTAATGATGCAGAATAACTCATACACTTAAGAGGCATTATAAAAGAAGAACTAGGAGTAAAGAATACCTTCAATTTAAATCAGTGTTTGTGTATATAATTAGTCTTTTAGGTATTTCTTCTTATTATTATTATTATTATTATTATTAGTGGAAAATAATGAAGGAGGCAAGCTCATACAGCACTAGGGGGTAAAAACACTATCCATCCCCTCTGTCTAATTATTTATAAAATTTATTCAAACTACTCTATGGCGAAAGAAAATTTTTCACACATTTTTCAATTTAAGTTTGTCCTCTTGTGCATGTTGTCCAAGAGTTAGAAAACTATCATGAAATTTACTTGATCCACTTAAAGCCTGAAACACCTCAAGTATCCTTGCAAGTGCATAGTTTCCAAGCACTGAAATTTGTAGAACCAAAGTCTCAATTTTCTTGACTAATCTGCTTTTCTCTGCACCCATTCCAGTGGAGTCACATCTCTCTTAAAAGAAGGCTTGCAGACCTGTATGCAGTACTTAAGGTATGGCTTAACCATTACCTTATACAATAGATCTTGTCCTTGCTGGTAGAATGTATGTATATCATTGACAAAATCCCATGAGCTGTTTGAGCCTGTCTGCACTACTCAGAGGACTGCATGTCAAATTGTACGATAACCCCAAGGTCTCTTTCATTCTCCACCACCTTGGGTAGTAGAGAATGAAACACCCATTAGATGCGATTCCACCTAATTGGTATGTTATTCTGGGATTACTGCTGACCATGTGTAATATCTTTCATTTACCAGTGTTAAACCATAGTTGCTATTTCTTACCCCATCTGCCTAATTATATCAGGCCTTTTAATCAGTACATCAGGAAAAAAGGTCATCACAACAAAATGTATAGTACACGTACTCCACACTCAGTTGGCTATTGTAGTTGTTCATTACCGTTGTGAATAACTTCAGATTTCTATAACTAGCCATACTGAGCAAAATATAACTGATGTAAACATACTTTTTATAATTTAACCTATAGTCAAATAGGCTGCTAGTTTTTCATTTTATATATTTTGATACCCCAAATGCACACACTGAGTCTTGACTCGGGTAGAGAAGCAAATCACACTGCAAAAACAGTTGAAGGATAAAAAGTACTTCCATTCACAAGTTGTTACAGCTCATTACTGCTGATCAATTACACTGAAATTTAAGCATACCAATGGAGAAAATGTATAAAGTATAAATCCAAGAAATAACTGCATTAGATTAACAGATTGAATATTTTCAATCAATTTCATTTCAATTCAATATTTTCAAGAAACAAACAAAAAAAAAAAAACACAATTTAGTAACATTTACAGACTGAAGAAAGAGGTTACAAACAAATAACAATAATACAAAAAGGATAGGAGAGTACAGTGTCTGCCTGGATTATAAGTTAGAGTCGACTGCATCGTACTCTTTCATTCCTCAAGACGTTGGAAAATGAATGCTTTTCTGACAAAGGAACTGGAAATCAGAAGGTGTATATCAAGCTGAAGATATTTCATTTCAAGATAAATGCAACTATACAAAAGAAGGGGCACACCTTAGGAGATGCTGGAAATTTCTTTAAAAAATCTCTGAACTTGCTGGGTTAACTGTGTTGATTTTGTTGTGATAGCTGGGAGGAAGAGTGTCAGGAAGAGGAGAATCATGTTTGAACACATTCCATTTTGTCTTGGCAGAGAGGACCTTGGTATCCTAGGCACTGTTCCTCAAAATAAAACCAACATGTTCTTGTAGAACCAACAGTTAACCTAGCAAGTTAGGCTAATTTCTCTCAGAACCTTTAGAACCATTTGTATTGCCTTCAGAAACAAAATATTGTCAGATAAACATCTTCCAGATTCCAGTTTTGCTCTATCAGAAAAGTCGTCAGTTTCCAAATGCTCCCCATCACAACAATACATACAATTTCCACATAAAACCTGCTAACCTTCTGTATCATTATATTATTTGTTTCTTTGCTGTTATCTTGTGACCTGGTTCTTCGGTCTGTCTGAAAGTAAGTCTCAGCTTTTAATCATTAAATGTTTTCAAGTTGTTTTTAAATGCTTTAAAGTTTTAGTGTTTATGCCATTTGTGAAGGAAAAACTGGTATTATTTGTGGGTTTACAAAATATCTGATCTGCTAATCTAATACAGTTAGCCGACCGGGCTAGCCGGGTGGGTAAAGCGCCTGCCTGGCAAACCAAAGGTCACGGGTTCGAATCCCGCCTTGGGCTTGGATCAAAGTACTGCAAAAACCTTGGGAGGTGCATTATGGCCACAGAAGCCGATGCGCCAATAACTACCAAAGAAAAAATAAAAAAATAAAAAAAATAAGTTATTTCTGACATTTGTCCATTGTGCACTGTCTCCAAAAGACACACCTAAATTTCACTGTAATTGATTAGCAATAAACCACCATCACCACGTGGAAGTTCCTTTTTAATTGCATGTGCATATATATGACTTTGCCACATCTGTCCACATGTAACAACTTGACTACAGTCAATGAATTTTTATGAAATTTTATATTTTTGTCTTTTAGAAAGATTTGTCGAGTCATTCCAAATTTAAATAAAGCCAGATTGATAGGAATTTGGCATTTCCCTTCCTCTATAAGTTTCAAGTTCTCTGCAATAAACGGAAACAGGTTTCTGATGATTGGGCATTACCCAATAAGTAAAACTTAGTTTGCCGCCAATTTTTCAATGTATGTTCTATCTCTCTGGGAAGGTTTTGGGATCAATTCCAATTTTCCCCCTCCACACACACACACACAGAAATCAATATGTATTAGTTTCATTCAGGCATTATTTGAGAAGGAAAAATCAGCTCTACACCAAATTTACAGTGAGTATGTTTCATCATTGGTCACTGGGAAGCTTTTAACAATATGATTTCGCATTTCATCTCCACAGAAATCTATACATATAAATGAAAGTCCATTTTGGAGATTACGCTAGAAGAAAGTCCAACTGATGCCAAATTTTCAGCAGTGTTCTGATCCTTTCTGAAATTCGCTTGTGCAGCTTTAAGAAACAGTCTCAATTTAAATTAATAAAAGTGAAATATAAATACAGTGTGCAATCACAGCTACATACCAGTGAGCCTAGATATAAGAAATGTAATTCTGTTTGTGTGTGTGTGTGTTAAATTAAAAATTTAATAGTAATACAGATAACTGCAAAGCAATAAAGAAAAAGCAGTAAAGTTTTCTCTGCTTCTTATTCCCTATGGAACTGATAAAAAATTAGAACCTTCAAAAATAAGAAGTTTAAGAAAAACAAAATGGAAATGACATATGGAAGCATTGGTATTAATATTGGTAGTTGAAAATGATGCAAGGAAAATGGATAGGTGATGTGAATTATTTATTATAAATAATTCACATCACCTATCCATTCTCTAATAATTTATCTAATTCTTTAAATTTATTTAAATTACTCGCTTCCACAATGTCAGAATGGAAGTTTGTTCCAACAATCAATTACTCTGTCTCAAAGCAAATTTTCACACATGTCTCATAACTATCCTTTTTCAATTTAAATCTATGCCCCTTTATGTGTTGTCTGAGCAAGAGTAAGGATGCCATTAGCATTTAGTTAACTCAGTCCATTCAAAACCTTATAAATAATAAAAAATCTTGGGAGTAACAAATGTTAGCCCCCCCCCCCCCCCAAACTTGTCCCAAGTCCAAGGCAAGCTGAAGCAAATTTAAGATGGTATGGGCATGCAGAAAGAATCAGAGAGGAGAGAGAGATTAGCTAAATAAATATTTGACACAAAAACATGGTAAATCAATGGTAAACCAATGGATGGTAAATCAATGGTGTCAAGAAAACATTAAAAGAAAGAGGGCATACTCTAGCTGGGCTTAAAATCTTAAAGGAAATAAGATAGTATGGAAGAAAACAGTGAATGAAAGACTGATAGTCCAGAAGGACTAATTTTGTACTACCACTGCAACTTGTACACCCATTGCATACAAAGACTTGGATGATCAGGATAAATCCAGCACTGGATTTAAGTTGCATTTAAATAGATTTAAAGTCTATATCAGTTTTTAGTTACAACACAAAATCTGAAAATGATAAATTAAACATTTTAATGCATTTATGAAAATTACTGCATATAACTTTAAAATATAATATACCTTGTGATAACTGAGCACTGGATATATTACGTGGAAATCCTGGTTCTGACATTTCTCTTTTAGGTGCAGATAAGCCATCTTTCTTACCATTTACTGCAGGTGCACTAATTTCTTCAATATCTACATATTGAGAATAATCAAGACCTTCCTGTAGGCGTAAAATACCCAAGGACAAGTGTTTGTCAAATGCTTCACTAAAAGAGAAAAATGGTATTATCAAGAGAACAGCAAGTTGCAAATATGACAGAATACTAATACTTAACTGGATAAATTATGAATTACAATAATATTGCTGTTAAATTGAATTGCAATTAAAGGAGACACTTTCTTACTTAGATAAACAGAGCAAAGTCTATTTCAAAACCCGTGCAAAGTATTTTATAAACAGGATGTTACAGAAACATCATTAAATTTAATCCCCTTGTATTTAGAGTTCATAATTAAAATTAGCTGCAACTTAATACGTAAATATTTTTAGTTGCAAGCTTCAAGTTTTCAAACAGTAGCATAATCTTTAAGCTTAACGCATTTAAAACTCATTTCCTACAAACCTCACTATTTACAGTATTTGTTTTGTAAAAACATTGTTAACAGTGTCTGTTAATTTTAAATTTGTAAACCATTAATAAACTTAAGTAGCAACTATCATGAACATTTGAAATACATCTTGGAATTAGAACAGTATTACATTACTTTATAATTCAGAAAGAGGATGGCTCTCTGATTAGTATTTTCAGGGGGAAAAAACACATGCAAGAAAATATTTACATTTTCATTCGTATTGCACATTCAGTATGAAAAAAAAAGTTTGTAATGCTTTTAAGTGTTCTAAAGACAGATTTAGAAGCTGACTTGCATTACTTATGTAAATGCTTTTAACCCTGAGGCACTCTCATGGGGCTAACAGATTGCAAAGGCTTTTTCTTTTTATATGTTATATGTTTATATATTATAATAAAGAAGCAGTTTTTGCAAGCATTTTTATTCCTACTGCATATCAAAATGATGCTTTTTCACTATGTGATGTGTTAGTAAATTCTCACAGTAAGAGATCTTAAAGACCATAAAAAAACTATTATAAAGTTGGTATATAATCATAAATTACTTTAATTACTTGGTACTTGTAATCTGTATATACAGAACAATATTGTTTACTTGTATATAAAGCAATATCATGCTTTATATACAAGGATTCACGGAGTAGTTGATGTTGACTGTGCATACACCAAGTGGGAACTGGCTCAACCACTTCACTCCTGTGTCATAGTTGATCGATTGCAGAGTGTTGCAGTTTGAAAAGCGTGCTAACATCAAGTTCTTTAAATTTGGGAAAAAGTGCTACAGAGATGCTGTAAGCATTACAGAAAGTTTATGGAGATGATGCTTTGAAGAAAACAGCAGTTTATGAGTGGTTTAATCAAAAATGAATAGGAAAAATTTTAAAATGGACAGGAAACGGGAAGATGAACCTTGCAGTTGATGTCCGTTGACATCATGAAACAACAAAAGTGTCATGAAAATGAAGGAACTCATGCAAAATGAAAGGTGAATGGCTGTTGTTCAGATTGCACACGGAGTTGTACTGTCTGTAGGCTCAGAACACATAATCCTGATGCAAGATTTAGGGATGCATCATATGCACATGCAAAGTTTGTTCCATGTTTGCTCTTAGACAATAAAATGGACTGCAGGTGATTTGTTTTAAAAAATCTAAGCAGGATTCAAGCTTCCTAAGAAAATTGTTCTAAGAAAAATATTTTGCTTATTAGAATTGCCGTTTAATAGAATTAAAATGACTGGAGCTTACAACACATTGTACAGTGAATGATTATCCATCGTAAAGTTATCTGATTGTACAGTGAACCAATGATAAAGTGGGTGTCCACTGTATTTGCATGGGAATGAGGGGAAGATAAACTGAAAAATGGAAGGGTGGTTGGATCCTGCACTATGACAGTACACCCCACTCCCCTAATCTATCACTGTCTGACTTCTGGATATTCCCTAAACTGAAAATGGAACTTGGAGTCATGGTTTCACTACAGTCGATGACAAAGAAAATGTCAAATCAGCCCTGCATGCATGAAAAATGGAAACAAAAGGTGCTCTTACCTAAAAAGGCTTCAGTTCTGCAAATTGCAGTGTCTCAAGACACCTGCAGGGAGATCTTATTGGGGTGTTTAAAGCCTTGAATGGATTGAGTAAGCTGAATGTCAATGGCATTCTTCCACTTGCTGGGACTACATGCAAGGGGGCATAAATTCTGAGGAAGGATGGTTGCAGGATAGATGTGGAGTAGTTTCCTTCAGCCAGTGGGTGGTTAGTTTTTGGAACAGGCTTCCATCTGTTGTTGTGGAAGTGAATGGGTTGAATAAATTCCAGGAAGAACTAGACAAATTCTTGGAGGGTATTTTTTTTTTTTTTGGCTGATGCTATATAAGCTTGCTTTCTTGCAGCATTTGCCATTACCATATTGATGTTGGCTTAAAAGAAATACATGAAAATATTTCCAAAATTCTGAATGAAAGAAAGTACCATGACTTTGCTTGTAACATCTGTAGTAATTTTGAGGTAATTGGATTACTCACTGATCTACAGAGAAATTTGATAAAATACTGGTGTTTTCTCTTTTTGTGGGATAGTCATGCAACAGAAAAACATTTTGTTCATTTGCATCTCAATTGTTGTGCAGCAGTGGAGAAAAAGGGAGTATTTTTTTTTTTTTTTTAGCAGGGAGAAGTAAGCTTTGGATAAAGGAGGATGTGGATTTTGCTGCCTAAATGAAGTGTTTCCTAACATTTCCTAACACTTCATTTAGGCAGCAGAATACACTTCAATTTTTCCTAACACATTTCATTTGGCAGATGCAAAACCGAAAGGAGGAATTTTCATTGGGCCTCAAATAAAAAAAACTTGTCATAGATGATATATTTGAAACAAAGTTATAGGATACTAGACTAGCAGCTTGGTGATCATTTAAAGCAGTTCATGGATTTCTTGGAAGAAGGAAAGAAAATACAATTAACAATCTCTGGAGTCAACTTTACTGCAATGCTAAAAATGCATGGGCCACCTAATTTCTTTGAAAATTGATTTTTTTCATTTCCATCTCAATTTTTTCCCTAAAAATTTGGGAGATGTAAATGGTGAACAAGAGAAATGATGGGAGATTACTGCTGGTTTTTAAAGGAAGGCAAAATGGACCACAGGAAAAACTGAGCAGCAAATGTTTCTAATGAAATAGAATATATGTAGTACATTACATGTTTTATTGAAGTATTTTAAAATAAGACTCATTTTTAAAATAGCATATGTACTACTACTGTATGATCATTGAAATTGATCGTTCATTAAGTCACTAATAGTTCAGTATATCTTTCCATGGAGATGTGACAGACGTAATTTTGGCATTTTTAGAACCAACAGATCAATTTTCTTTGGATTTTGCAACAACTTTGGTTCTGATGAAAAAAAATTTCAAAACAGTGGGTAAAATTATTTATTTTAGCTTAAAGAGTCGGTCGTTTTTGCTCATTCCTTCTAATAATTTGTCCACTTCTTTAAGTGCTGATGGGATTCTCTACCTTGCTCAGACTATGCACATGGGGGGGGGGGGGGTTAAATTCAAATTAAGGAAGGATGGTTGCAGAATAGATGTGAGGAAGTTTGTCTTCAGCCAATGGGTGATTGAACTATTGGAGGGGTGGATATGGTTTTTTTTTTTTTTTTTTTTTGCTGATGCTGTATAAGCTTGCTCTGTTGCATCATTTGTCACCATACTAATATTAATATTTCAAATTTCATTGTTTTGGTATTTCACATCTTCTCTCCAACATGATCTTACTCAAATTATTATTTACCTACCAGAAGACCAGACAATTCTAATCTAACACTCTTGACCCTTTCCTTATCAACAACCTTGCAAAGTATACATTTAGTGAGTGCTATTCTCTATATAGCTCAGGGGCATCCTGGATAAGTTCAGTCTGACAACTGTCATATTCCTAATTTTTCTACTCTCCTTATATGCTCATTCCTATCCACTGCACTTGCAACGTCACTAGTTACCAAACAACAAGAGTAATCAAGCAGAGGAGATAATAAACTATGGTGTCTTGATTTGATTAGAAGACAACCGTACCATACAAGTCTAGGCACATTAAAATATAATCTATTATAAATGGGTATTGAATGAAGTCAGGGAGTTTAGAAATGCATACATCAGACATTTTTATAATAAATTTGAACTCTTTTGCAATTAAGTGTTTTGATTTAAAAAAAAAAAACAAAAAAACCCCAGATTATTTAATACATCTGTACAGTGATAAAAAGTAATGAACAAATATATATATATATATATATACAACTTACTGAATTGTATTGAAATATTCCAAAAGCTGCTCTGGTTCACAATCCTGCCAACTAGATTTATATCCCATGAATAAGACATTTGGTCTTAGTTTTCCAATTCCTACTAACTAAAATATTTTTCATCTATTAATTTTTTGATTAATGTATAAAACTAAAATTTAAACTATGTGGCAGGAATCTTGTAATATGATGAGGGTTTAAAAAGTTTGTGGCCTGAGTATGAAAGGGTGGTGGTACAGTGTTAATTTCTGTGCTTAATGTATAACACTTCAAATAGTAATCAAACATGTTTCACACTGTTTCGATAGTCTTTTACAGGTTCTGAAGACAACAAAAGTTGCATAAATGAGGAAAGGCCAAAACCAGTTGAGCATCCTCTCCCAATGGTTACAACATTGGGGGGGGGATGTCCCTTCGCATTTCATAGTGAAGAAGAATTTAAAGCAGGAGGAAATTTCAGGAAGATGACCCATGCCGTGGAAGACTTGCAAGATCCGTCACTCCAGAAGTTGTGACAGCATGCATGATGAGTGACATTTCAGTACACTGCCAGCATCTTGGGCATCTCATCTGAATGCATGTACCACATAATAACAGCAGTTCTAGCTATGAAAAAGGTGTCAGCATAATGGGTCCCAGAGTTGGTGAGCAAATCAAAAACAAATAGGAGTTGTAAAATAAGTAAACATTTGCATAGTCTTCAAGAAGAGCCAGCAAATTTCTTTGCAAGGTTTGTGACCAGGGATGACACATGGGTCCATCAATTTCAGCCAGAGACAAAAGCAGTTTAGAAACACAGCCCTTCTCTCCCTCCAAAGAAAGCCAAGTCAATTCGTTCTGCTGGTAGGGGTGATGGCATCAGTTTTTTTTGGGATGCTGATGAAGTGGTGTTAGTGGATTACCTTCAGAAAGGCCACACAGTCACAGGGACATATTACACAGATCTTGTGAGGCATTACATAGATCTTGTGAAGAAAAACTTTGTTTGCAGCTGGAATCAACATATTGTAGCATTGGTGTAAAAAATATACATATTCCAAAATGTAAATATGTTGAAAAATAACATCTTACCAGACTCCTCAAAAAAATCCTTCATACTCAAGCCACAAACTTTTCAAATACCCTTGTATATAAGATGTTTCTGAATTTAAAATGTAAAAAAAAAAAAAAAAAAAAATTGCCATATTATTAAATTAATAGAGTTAAAAAATACAAGTTTTCGTAAAAGAAACACATGAGTAGATAAGAATTTTAAAATTAAAAAGTATTCAAAATATCACTGCAAAATTTTTTTTTTAGAAGTAATAAACTACTCATAACCAATAACAGTACAGTAGTGGTTTCAAACCAGACTGCAGGTTTGTGCAACTACCAGTTATTTTTTTAAAGTCAAATAAAGTGGGTATCACATATTGGGTATGTGCAAAAGCCTCATTTTAATATATAAGTAAATTCATAAGGAACACAAACAAAGTTTGCAAAAACAGCATCTTTATTATTATAACATCTCACATTATGAAATCTTCAAAATGGGTTGTCTAGCCATGCACTTTCAAATAAATAATGCTTCCCCCAGTTGGAAAGGCTATTATTATTTATTCTCAGTTTTGAGTGCCAACATCCAGAGTGTATGAGTAGCCAACCTAAAAGTGAAATATTTTCACAATATGAGAGATGCCAAAATGTGTAGGAAATTAACAAAAACAGTTTATGATTTTAAGGCCTCTTATTGCAAGAATTTACTAACATCTATTAGGTAGTGCAGAAAATATCAATTTAATATACAGTAAATCGACAAAGAATGCAAACAAAGGTTGCAAAAATTACATCCTTATTATAACATTTCATTATGAAATCCATAATGAGTTCATGAGTTGCCTAGCCATGTGCTTTTGATTTGAATAAATAATTCTTTCCCATTAAAGAAGACACTGCTGTTATTTATTCTCAGTTTTGAGTACCACTACCTAGATGTAACTATTTTGGGAATTATTGTTCCCTTGTCAGTGCCTACCTATCCACCCACATGATGAGGGAACAATAATTCTGTGCTGTCTGGGTGATGGTGGTGGCACTCAAAACTGAGAATAAATAACAGTAGTCTCTACTGGGGAAGCATTATTTATTCGAAACTGCATGGTTAGGTAAATCTTGAAGGATTTCAAAATATGAAATGTATATAATAAGGATGCTATTTTTGCACGCTTTATTTCTGTTCCTTGTGAATTCACTGCATATTAAAATTATGCTTTTTTATTACCCAATATGTGTCAGTAAATTCTTACAGTAAGAGGCTTAAAAGCCATAAACTTCTATAGATAAAGTTGGTATGTAATTATAAATTACATTAATTACTTAGTACCTGTAATCTGAACATGTATTCACTTGAATATAAAGCAATGTATACAAGTAAATGTGGAACACCAAACAAATCAGCATGCTGATTAGTTTGGAGTTCCACACCAGAAACTTAGACCATATCGGTAAAAAAAAAAAAAAAAAAAAAAAAAAAAAAAAAAAAAAATGTGCCATTGAGTTTTCTGTCTGTACAAGTGTGCATTTCATGAATTGATTTGCATGCTGTGCAAGCTGAAAACTTTACTTCCACTTGTTCAGATTGGTTAACTACAGGCTTAACTTCAAGAGGCCTTTAAAAACTTCACTGCATATAAAGCAACATATTATGCACTCCTACAGTATAAGTTCAGCATGCTGATTAGTTTGGAGTTCCACACCAGAAATGTCTGGATTTAAGTCATTGACAGGGCTCAAACCCAGATGTCTCCAAATGAGTGACAAATGGTGAAACTGCTATACTGTGATGGAGGAGTACAACATGCTGACATGGCACATTCAATAATGTAATTTTGAGATCTTATACCGTTGGGTGTAGCTGGTTGCAGTCATGCTCATGGTAAATCATGAGTGTAAACCTATGTGCAATGGTATTTCTGCATGTGTGCGGGCACCTCCATATCCAGGTGGGAAGGAGCAGCAGTGCATAGCACACGCTTCTTGATTAGACCGGGGTTCGAGCCCATCACCACCAAATACGGAGGATGCGGAAAGGTCAAGGGAATGACCACCGAATATTCCCGGAGCAATATGGCCTTAGTTGCTAATGCTCCTAAAAACCAAATAACAAACAAACATTTCTGCATGTGTGCAGGAGTCCAGGTATATAATATATATCAGCTGTTCAAATTTGCAGTCAATTTTTGTGTAGATTTCAAAAATAATTTTTTTAAAATCTGACAACATGCCAAAATTATAGTTTGTGTTTACCAATAATACATATATCTTGCTACAATTTAGAGAAGTAGATATGATACTGAACACTGATTTGTTGCATTATCTTCAAATAATAATATCTGAATGCACTCACAGATAGCAGTAATGCTGGGGAAGGTTAATATGTTCAACCTTGTCTGTCTCGCACCCCTCTCTTTCAGTAATGGAAAGACAGTTCCAGTGTGAGTATGTGTACAGTTTATCTGTGTATCTATTGCATTATTGTTTGTTTCTTTTGTGTTCTGCTTAGAATTGTATTGTTAAAATGTTTAAGCAGAAGAAAAGCAAGAGTGTCTCAATCACCCTAACAATTTCTGTTTTGTATGTGGATGTTTAACAACTCAGCAAAAACTCAGAAGAAAATCTATAGTATTAATAAACAAGCATATTCTTTGTACTTTGGTTGCAAGAATGGTGATTGAGCAAAACTTGGGTTCCAATATGTGATGAATTACTTGCACCACAAATCTGAGGACGTGACTAACTGGGAAAATTAAAGCATATGCCTTTTACTGTTTTGTGGTGTGGTGAGACCTGTGCAACCTCATTGATTTTTGCTATTTCTGCATGGCAAAAATATTAGTTATGTCTGGGAAAAGCAAGTACAGCATCAAATATCCTAATATATGATCGGCAATAAGGCCTGTTCCACATGGTGAAGACCTGCCAATACAGATCCCCCAAAATCATGGGATAAAGGAAATAGTGATGAATGAGGATTTTTATGTTTCAGACTTTTCTGGATTATCCACTTCAAACAGATATGGGCTAGTAACCAGAAAATTACAATTAAGCAAGATAAGTTGAATGACTTTGTTCATGATTTAAACTTATCTAAAGAGCAAGCAGAACTTTTTTGGTTCTAAGTTACAACAGTGGAACTCTGAGGCAGGAACTAAAATTACAGTACAGTCGGTCTTCGTATAACACGTGTTTACATTACACGAATTCGATCATACACGATTTATAAATAGGGGAACGTTATCTTATATAACCCGAACCGAATTCGCTTATGCACGATTCGCCTTTGTGTTTACAAGAAATGGCAGTCGAACGCGGAATCACCCCCAAATGAACGCAACACGATAGGAATGAAGAAGATTCCGAAAATGTATTTATGTGATTTATATCAGTGAAGGGGAAACACATTTCACCATAATAACGTGAAAACCAACACAATTCCAGCTATCGATATAATCGCAAATGCAATTAGATGGAGTTTACTAACAGTTTATAACAGATTCCACTAGCAGAAACAAAACTGGAAATTGTTTTTATTGTTTTATGGTAGTAACCCCCAGAAATGTGCTTTAGTAAAATGTGGGGTGTTAATAATGTATCTCGGCCTTTACGGTGTTGTTTATTCAGTTGCTACATGCGCTCAAGCTTTGTTTATGTGTATCAAGCGTGCCTCCTCGTTTTGTAATTGCGCTTTATTCCCTAAAAATTAGTAAAATACTTAAAAGGTGTGAAAAGGAAGCGCCCTGGTGAAGACACTGCATATTCAGAGAGAAAAATAAAAGCAAAACATCGATAAACAGAGGCGGACTGGATCAAAAATTCTTACCTGGGAAAATTTATAGTGGCCTCATACTATGGTTTATGGCCAAAATCACACCGGCCTCCGGCCCACCGGGATTTCCCGGGTAAAGCTTATGGCCAGTCCGCCTCTGTCGATAGAGAAAAAAATATGAAATTGTGAAACGCTTTGAGTGAAATGAAAGACCATGTGATATTGCACGTGCTACAGACCTAAATGAGGCAACGCCGAGAATTACAAAGAATGCGGAGAAAATAAAAACAACTTTCATAGCGGGAACAACTCAAAGTGTAATTAAAATCCATTAGATTAAGACACAAGAATTGGAAGAGATGGAATGGCTGTCATCTGTTTGGATAGAAAAATCAAACAAAAAACAAGTTTGCTTATGATAGAAGCAAAAGCATTAACAATATTTTATTACGTAATAGTCTTAATAAAATACATAAGCATTTTATTTAATATAATAATTTTTACGAATAAAATATGATAAATTTATTATTTATTATAATATAATAAATAATAAAAATATTTATTTTTTATTATATTATAATAAAAATATTATATTTTTATTACATATTTTAATCGTTATAAAATACGTAAGTATTTTATAACGATTAAAATTACCTGATTATTTATTGTGTTTGGTAATGTTTTGGTTCCAAATGTGTGTTCAATCTTGGGAGGTCGGCACCTAACCCCACTTTTCCCATAGGGCCTGTTGTTTATATTGCACGATTTTGCATTGCACGAGGGTTTCTAGGAACACAACTATCGTGCTATACGAGGACAGACTGTATATCACAAAGTTTTTTCAAAAAATAATTTGTTATGGAAGACAGCACTTCTGTAAAGATATTAGTAGTCTTCTGATTGAACTGGGCATTGAACACAGTCATAATGAATGGTATATATTTATTGATGTGCCAAAATTAAGTTTAAAAGCAGTTTTGCTGCTCAGCTGAAATGCATTCCCAATAGTTTCTCAACTTCACCAGTTCCACTCTAGACAGTGACTATTGAAAAAGGAATCAGGTCATAAGTTTCTTTAATCTCTAGTGTCTAGACATTAGTCACTATCTAGAGAGAGGGGTTTCAAAAAATACTGTTGTTTCTTCTGTTTATAGTTGTCATGCAACAGAAAATCATTATATTGTACAGCAGTGAGGAAAGAGGGAGGAATTTTTACCCCGAGAAGTAATTTAAAACATGTTCCATCTGGTTCAACCAAAAAAGTGTTTTCTTCTTCCACCTTTACATATAAAGATTGAATTAATGAAGAATTTTGTTAAGGCTCTGGATAAAGAAAGCTGTGGATTTTACTACCTAAGGTAATCTTTTCCTAATTGAGAGATGCAAAATTGAAAGAAAGAATTTTCACTGGACCTCAAATAAAGAAACTCGGCAAAGGTGATGTATTTGAAACAGTGTCAGAATACCAACTTGATGATCATTTAAAGCAGTTGCTCATGGATTTCTTGAAAGGGAAAAAAATATACTATGAGCCTCTGGTGTCAACTTTACTGCAATGTTAAAAAAAACATGGGCTGCCAAATGTTTTTGAAAATTGATTTTCATTTCCATCTTAGTTCTTTCTTTAAAATTTGGGAAATGTAAGTGATGAGTAAGGGAAACACTTTCTTCAAGACATATCCACAATGGAGAAGTGGTACCAAGGTCACTGGGATATTGTTACAATGGGAGATTACTGATGATTTCTTAAGAGGGAAAGCAAAATGGACTATAAGGAAAACCCCGAGTGGCAAATATTTTTAAGGAAATAGAATGTGTAGTACAATATATGTTTATTGTATGATATTTGAAATAGTTTATTCATTAAAATTTCAGTATATCTTTCAATGGAGAAGTGATTAAGACATAATTTCAGTATGTTTAGAATGAGCAGATCAATTTCCTTTAAAATCTGCAGAGGTATGAAAAATTTTTTTTCCAGTGGCTCATGTGATCAGAGCTATACATACACTGCAGTTCAGATGGATTGTAGAAACATTTGCAACTCAGTAACTAGTTATCCAAGACAGTATAGTGGTTTATCTACTTGTCAGTCATTTGAAGAGTTCTGGATCCAAATTCCATCAGACTGGAGGAATTATTCCTCTTTAACCAGTGCTGTAATTAACTGATCTCAAGTGGAGGAAGTAGGGTACACCCCCCATGAGTTATTCCAGGTTTATCAGTCCATATAACATGCAGATCTGCCTATTAGATATATTACAAAGTGCAATATGGCCTTAGATGCTAAGGCCATAACAACTCAATAACAACTCAATGGCTCATGTTCTGCCTTTACACAAATATGACAGGTGAAGAATTTTGTCACTATAGCAATTTTATGAATAGTTTAATTTTAGATTTAAAAAGATTATGTATAATAACAAAGGGATGGATTTTTTGCTTAGGATAAGGCAAGTTTCAACAATATATACACATTTTTTCATTAACTGTAATTCTGTTGTTAGCAAAAAAAAATTTGTTTCAGAAATCAAAATTAAGCTGCAACTCCTCACTTCCATATACCACTGAAAAATGATATTTTAATACAGTGCATTCCTGTTATTTGGGCCACCGGTTAATCGGGCAGCCGTTTATTTGGGGAAAATCTTAAAAAACAGAAACCAATTGAGAAAATAGCCAGGGTTTACTTCGCTTAATTGGGACGGCATACCGTTTAATCGGGGCAGGAGACCACAGAATTGGAGATTACCCTATGATTGTCTCCGATGATACCACGTGGTTCGGTCGAAATTCTGGAGGTCACAACCATAAAACAATTAGCAGTCATCTGTTTATTGGGCTTTTCTGTTAGTGAAATCTATCATAAATGGACAGTAAACTCAATCTTACTGAATTTGCAATAATACCGACAGCTGGAATTCTGTGGGTTATTATGGTGAAATGTGTTTACACTTCCATGAAATCTTCAATCATATAAAAAAATTAATTTTCAGATCTTCTCTTCATTCCTATTTTTAAAGCTTTGTAACTCATTACTCCATTCTCATTTGTGCATATTGTGTTACTTGCAATTTGTGTGTGCCGTGTTTTTGTTAGTGATTGCTTATCTTTTTACTGTTTTAAATTTTAACCCCCACCCACAAATGTCAGTGAACAGAAATGTCAACTAGTTAGTATGTACATATTACAGTACGTATTAATTATTCAGATTTTCACATATCATTTAATTTTTTAATTGGTAAGGTAATAAAGGGTAAATTTGTGCTTAATATATCTTTGCTTTTATAGCCTGTGGATAATATTCCTCCTATTTTCTCTAATTAGAATCGCTGTTTAATAGAATTAAAATTCAATTCACAAATGTGATCATAATGACCGGCGCTTACTACACATCGTATAGTGAACGATACTTTACTATGGCGAGTTCGTCATAACATGATTTGATTGTACAGTGAACCAATTGTAAAGGGGGAGGGGGTTACATTGTATTTTTAACTATTTACGTGAAACTTCGGATAATTGGGGCAGCCACTTAATCGGGCCAAAATGCACGTCCCGATGTGTCCCAAATAACCAGAATGGACTGTATAAACGTGTCTGTAGGGGGGGGGGGATATCCCTCAGCTCCTGAAAATTCTCATTTTTTAACACAGTCAGGTAGCTTGTGGGGCTTAGTGCTTGAGGGGAGCTGCTGTACTAAAATCAAAACAATGGCCACTGATTGTGATACTAAGGTACAGGGAAATAAAAATTAATAAATAAGCAACACCCCCCACAACTTAGATTTGGTTTCCTCACCAAGGTTAACCGTCATATCATTTCTTTCGTTAATATGGATATAGTGCCATAAAAAGTCAAAAAGGAAATAAGATTTTTTGAAGATGAGGGAATAAGGTGGAGATTAAACTGCAACTTGCCTACTACTATTGCAGTACACGTCTACTACTATCACAAAACACCAACCAGTACATAATCAAAAGGATGTTTTCTGCCGCTAATTAAATATGTACCAAAATTAGATCCAGTTTAAATGATAACACTATTGAGTTTAAGAGCTCACTTTATTGGAACAGGTAGTGTGGATGCTTATTTTTTTGTTTTTAGAATAACTGTATGTTTAATAATTTTTGCTAGAATATTTATTATTATAATTAAAGTTTGATTTAAAACATGAATTCAAGTAATTATGTTTTTTCCTTACTTTATTGCACCTAATTGTCATCAAAATTTATTGCGAAAAAAAATTTTTTTTTTTTTTTTTTTTTTTTGGAATACCGGTGTTATAAATTAAAAATACCGAAATACCGGTATTAAGATTTTGACCAGTATTGTGAGATCTAGTGCCAATCATTAACTACTCTACCAATCTTGACATTGTCTGCAAATTTTGATGTCACACCCTTCTATCCTTTCGTGGTATCATTTAAGAAAACCAAAAGCAACAGTACACCAAGTATTGATTCGTGGGAAACCCCACTTCTTATTTTATCCCAATCTGAAGAAAACTATTAGTCGTGAACTCCTGTCTCCTGCCCTGCAGCCATCCTGTGATTCATCTAAGGATTTTCCCTGCGATTCCAACATGTTGCAACTTGTATAGTAATCTCTCGCATGGGAATAAGTCAAATGCTTTCCTGAAGTTCAAGTAAACATGTTGAAATTATTTCCTGCATCCAGCTCATGAGTGACTGTCAAAATTGCTAACCAGAAACATGATTTTCCCTTTTAAAACCATGCTGTATCATTCAGAATTCCATTTCTTTTAAATGATTTTGTATTGTATTCTTGATCACTGCCTCAAATGAATTTCACTCCTACCAGTAAAGTCAGACTGGTCAGTTGGTAGTTATCCATTTCGCTGTTAGAACCATTTTTAATGCATTAGCAGAGGCATTTGATGCAAGAAAGCAAGCTTATGCAGCATCAGCAAAAAAAAAAAAAAAAAAAAACCCACTTCCACTTCATCCCTCTGTTCATTCAAAATACCTGTCCAGCTGAGCCTTAAACTTATTTACGCTATCAACCTCCACTACAACGGATGGAAGTCTGTTCCACCAACCAACCACCCACTGGCTAAAGGCAAATTTCCGCACGTCTATCTTACATCTGTCTTTCCTCAATTTGAATTTATGCCCTCTCAGGTGATTATTCTGAGCTAGAGGAAGAATCCCATCAGCATTGAGCATGCTCAAACCATTCAAGGCTTTATACACCTCTATCAGATCACCTCGCTGGTGCCTAGTCTCCAGACACTAATTTGCAAAACTTAAGTGGCACTTTTCCAATCCAAGGAAATATCTCCAGTCCAGTGATGACTTCATCATTAACCTTAATGGTTCAGTGCCATCTTCCACAAAATTAATGCGTATATGCCATCAACAACAAGATCCTTAATCACCTTTAGGTTTGAAATCAAGCCTAAAATCCACATATTCAGAAGATATGAGGGCTGTTCAATAAAGACTGATCATAATTTTTCACAAACAACCATACTGCTATTTCTAGCTGAGCTACAAAATTTAAGACAAAACTAAGCTGCAACACAGCAATTATGCCTGTTAACTTTCACCTATGTAACAATGAATATGACACACAAAACAATATGCTGCTCTCAAATTTTGTTTCTGTTTCAATTCATTCTGTTTATCAGCTGAACAGAATGAAATATTAAAAGAGGCTTCTATCTGATTTAAATATCATAGAAAAACAATGTTTTAACTGTGTGTGTGTGTGTTGCTTACTGTTTCTAGCCGAGCTGTGGAATTTAAGACACAACCAAGATGCATCACATAGCAACTGCGTAGTTGACTCATACACACCGTGTATGGTGCCTTGTCAGTTGGTCAAGTTTATGCCTGTTCAGTTTTGCCTACTTAGCAATAGACGTGACATGTCAGGAACAGTATGCTGCTCTCAAATTTTGTTTCCATCTCAAGAAAATATCTTGAGATGGAAAAGAGGCTTACGATGAACCTATGCTTCCTCAAGAAAAGACGCTTACGATGAACCTATGCTTCCATATAGCACAGCTTGCAGATGGTTTAGAATGTTTAAAGATGAATGTGATTCAATCACAAAAATTGGCAGTCCTCGGGCTCTAACCACTGCTGTTACCACAGAAACCATAAACACTAGTTCTGTAATCGATAAAAGCAGATTACTCTATAACAGTAAAGCGATTGGCAGAGATGTTGAGAATATCAGTAGAAGCATGCACAGTATTCTCCATGACCATTTGCATATGACACGCGTTTGTGCACACGTCAGGAACAGTATGCTGCTCTCAAATTTTGTTTCCATCTCAAGAAAATATCAGCTGGAGCATATGAAATGTTAAGAGGCTTACGATGAACCTATGCTTACATATAGCACAGCTTGCAGATGGTTTAGAATGTTTAAAGATGAACGTGATTCAATCACAAAAATTGGCAGTTCTCGGGCTCTAACCACTACTGTCACCACAGAAACCATAAACACTAGTTCTGTAATCGATAAAAGCAGATTACTCTATAACAGTAAAGCGATTGGCAGAGATGTTGAGAATATCAGTAGAAGCATGCACAGTATTCTCCATGACCATTTGCATATGACACGTGATTGTGCACACTGGGTTCCAAACTACTCATACCTGAGCAATAGCAAGTGCACATGGAGGTTTGTCAAGAACTGCAATGGATGGTTAGTGAAGATGGTGAAGTTCTGCACAAGGTGGTAAAGGCAGATGAGACATGGCTTCATCATTTCAACCTAGAGAGTAAGCAACAAAGCTCTGTTTGGAAGTCTGTTATCGCAAACACTCAACTGTGGCTTCTGCAGGAAAGGTTATGATAATTTTTTTTGACATTTAAGGAATGGTTTACTAGCATGTTGTGCCACATCATACGACTGTTACAGGACCTTACTACAGAACTATACTGCACACTCTGTGGGATCACACATTCATTGCAAATGACCACAGCTCCGCACAGGTGAGTATATGCTGCATCACGACAATGTGAGACCTCATGTTGCTCATCGAGTACTTAGCCAGCATTAATGTCAAATGTGTTCCTCATTGGCCCTACAGCTCTGACCTTGTGCACTCTGATTTTTTCATTTCAAAAGTCTCAAATGCATGTAAAAATATGGCTTCCACCATGTTTTTGAAGGATAGTGTATTTCATCAAATGGAGACTACTTTGAAAAGGACCATCAAAATATGGATGATTAAGAAAGGTATGTCGTGAAAAAAAAAAAAAAAAAGTTCTTTATTGAATAGCCATACTTTATGTATATTATCTTTAGAATTAACATTAGTTTAGGCATATTATGCAAGAAAGCAAGCAGATATAGCATCAGCCAAAAAAAAAAAACCTTACCCATTTTACCCATCCGGTCACTCCAAATGTTTGTCTAGTTCCTAGTTCAGACTAAATTTATTTAAGCTATCAACTTCCACAACAACAGATGGAAGTCTGTTCCAGCAAACAACTACTCGCTGACTAAAGGCAAACTTCTGCACATCTATCCTACAACTGTCTTTCCTCAATTTGAATCTATGCCCCCCCCCTCAGGTTCTTAATCTCAGCAAGCAGAAGTATCCCATCAGGATTGAGCCTGCTCAAATCATTCAAGGCCTCAATTAGATCACCTTGCAGGTGCCTAGTCTCCAGATGCTGCAACTTGCAGAACTTAAGCCTCTCTTGGTAAGAGCACCCCTTTGTTCTCTCAATCTTGTTGCCCTTCTCTGTACTCATTCTAGCAATTATACATCCTTCCTAAATTGAGATCTCCATACCTGTATGCAGTACTCAAGGTGTGGCCTGACCACTGCCTTATACAAAAGGCATAATCACCTTGTCTCTGCTAGCAGAGGCGCATTATAGCCATAGTAGCTTATGCGCTATTAAACTCCCATAACAACAACAATCTGCTAGCAGAATTCCTATACATCATTGACAAAACAACATGACCTGCTCTGGTGGCCTGTCTTCACTGCTCAGAGAACTTCATATCTGACTATACAATTACCCCGAGGTCTTTTTGCATTCTCCATCTCCCTGAGTACCACAGAGTTGGTACGTTTCTCTGGGATTACTGCTACCCATATGCATTACTTTGCATTTTTCAATGTTAAAACTTCAGTTGCCACTTCTCAGCCCATCTGCCTAACTTTTCTAGATCCTGTTCCAGTAGCATACTGTCTTTACTGTCATTAACAATCTCGCAAACCTTTGTATCATCTGCAAACTTAGACATTAAGCCTGATATACCTTCATCGATAAGTACACAAAACAACAATGGGCCCAGCACCAAAACCTGGAGGACTACACTAATAATATTAGTCCACATACAGCAGTGTCCATTTATTACCACTCTCTGCCATCTCCCACTCTCAGCCATCCCTTTATCCATTGCAGCAAATTTCCCTTAATGCCATACCATTCCAATTTGTACAGCAGTCTTCCACGTCCAACAGTATTAAAAGCTTTCCTGAAATCCAAGTATATGATATCAAAATTATTTTTTCCATCCAGTTCCTTTGTGACCACATCATAGTATCCAATCAATTTGTCACACAAGACTTCCCCTTAACAAACTCATGCTGTGTCTGAACTATCACTGCAGTCTTGTCTAGGAGATCCTGCATCACTTCTTTAACTAGTGACTCCATTATTTTCCCCGGAACAGCATTTAAACTAACAGGTAACAAATTATGTTTCACCTTTGTTATTCATCTTTGTTACACATCTCCAGTCCATAGAGACCTCCCCTGAATCTAAGGATGCTTTCATAATTATGGCTAAGGGTTTGCTTTCTTACTTCCCTCGCCGCCGCCTTCAATATAACTGGATAGATTCCATCTACCCCAGGTGCCTTTTTTTTTTTATGTTTAACTTCAACAATTTCTCCTCCACTTTGCTCTCCATTAGAGTTTAATAAACTTCTGTCCTGTCCTTCCTTCCTTCCTTCCTTACAGAATTCCTCATGTGTGAATGCAGATGCAATATACTCATTCAGTTTGTCAGCCATCTAAGCAGGATCATCAACAGTTGAACTAGCAACATTAAGTGGACCAATCTGATTCATCCCCTATCTTCTAGAATTTACATAAGTAAAGTCTTTGTTGTTCTTAGCATCATTTGCCAAAGATTTCTCGTAATCAGCCTTAGCTTGCCTGAACTCCTTTGTGACTTGATTACAGACTAGCTTATATCTGCCATAGTCTTCTATGTCACCTGCTAATTTATATGCATCCCACACATTTTTCTTCTCTGCCATGAGCCTTATTAGTTCAACTGACATCCATTTAGGTCTAAATCTTGAACAGTATTTCTTAGTTGGTATAAAAAACCTAGTAGCTTCCAAGATTAATTCTTTGAAGGCTTCCCATTTAAAATTTGCTGTTTTTAACATCAGTTGAACCCACTAAATAGAATTTAAAAACTGTCTGAGACCGATGTAGTCACCTTTACAAAAACCTTTCCCTTTACCCTTGATAGTAGTAACATCTTTAAGTAAATCCCACATCAGTACACTGTGATCACTGTTTGGTTTGGGTTTTTTTTAGGAGCATTAGCAACTAAGGCCATATTTCTCCGGGGATATGCAGTGGTCATTCCCTGACCTTTCTGCATCCTTCCGTATTTGGTGGGCACAGGCTTGAACCCCGGTCTAATCAAGAAGCGTGTGCTACACACTGCTGCTCCTGCCCACCTGGCTACGGAGGCACCTGTGATCACTGTCAAGTAGTGGTTCCGTTATCTGCAAATTCTTAATGCATGAATAATCACTGCTGATAATTAGATCAAGAGTATTAACTCCCTCTGATTGCCTCTCGAACATGTTGCTGTAGAAAACAATTCTCCAGTAAATCCACAAATATCTTGCTAGTGTGCGAGTGACCAACCCACAAGTTCCAGTCAATATCTGGAAAGTTAAAATCCCCTATTATGAGACATCCCATATTTGTAGAACAACTTGTAGATATTGTTATCCCATATCTACAAGTTGTTCAAAAGGGTCATTACTAACAGATTAGAAAGAATACTTGATGAGAATCAACCGAAAGAGCAAGCTGGCTTTAGGACAGGATTCTCAACTATGGATCACCTTCACGTAATATCACAGATAATGGAGAAAGCAAATGAATATAAAACACCATTATGCCCGGCATTTGTGGATTACGAAAAGGCATTTGACTCCATACAGCATAAGGCAATGTTTCAGGCACTGGAAAGACAAGGCATAGATACTCCATATATTATGATTTTGAAGAAAATATATGAGAGTGCTACATCCTTTATTAGACTAGACAAAGACAGCAGCAAATTTAAAATCGAGAAAGGAGTTCGACAAGGAGACACAATATCTCCGAAGCTGTTTACTGCTGCTCTTGAGGAAGCTTTCAGAAGATTAGACTGGTTGCAGAAAGGACTCAATGTGGACGGAGAGTACCTAAACCATTTACGATTTGCAGATGACATTGTGGTCATAAGCCACGATCCCAAAGAATTAGAGGAAAATCTTAATCAGTTATGCACAGTTAGTAAGGATTTTGGACTAAAGATGAATATGGCTAAAACAAAAGTAATGATGAACAAGTATGCCACGGAAAGGGAAATAATGATTGAAAGAGCAGTAATTGAAAAGGTGGAGTCATATACTTATCTGGGACAAGTTATTAGCTGTAATAATGATAAATGGCTGGAAGTCAAGAGAAGAATAAATTTTGGATGGATAGCATTCAGGAAATATAGTCACATACTGAAGAGCAATATCCCAGTTTGTCTGAAACGTAAAATAATGAACCAATGTATACTCCCCACCATGACTTATGGAAGTGAAACTTGGGCACTCACCAAAAGAATGGAAGAGAAGCTAAGAACTACACAGCGAAGAATGGAATGAATTATATTGGGAATCAGACTGTTAGATAAGAAGAGAAACACATGGATTAGGCAGCAAACTCAAGTAAAGGACATTCTTATCAAAACTAAAGAACTAAAATGGTCTTGGGCAGGACACATAGCTCGAAGACATGATGACAGATGGACTAAGAAAATAACAGAATGGTACCCAAGAGGGGCTAGAAGAAAACCTGGAAGACAAAGGCAGAGATGGATAGATGAAATTCATGAGTTTTTGAGCAGTAAATGGATGGCCAGTGCTCAAAACAGAAGGAACTGGAAAGTTGCTGGAGAGGCCTTCATTCTGCAGTGGATTGAAAATGGCTGATGATGATTATGAGACATTTTGATTTACTGGCCCACTGTTTCTCTGTTCGTTTTACTCATCAGATTCATTAGGCCTATAACACACTCCTACTCTTATTTTCCATTTTCCAGTGTTTATGTCACACCAAACTGACTCAACATTGCACTGTCTACCCATGTCAACTGGATGTACTTGCTTAGATTTTGTTTCTTAACTAACAGCATAAAATCATCCAATTCTATAAGTATATTACAGGTAATCCCAGCTTAATGCTGATAATTCGTTCCTGAAAAACAGAGTGCTAAGTGAATCAGTGCTAAGCAAGCTGTATTCCCGTAATGTAACGTATGTATTTGTGAGTCGCGGTCTATGCCATAGGATATTTCCTAATCAATGTCGGTCAAAATATTTAATTTTTAAAAATATTTAAAATTATTGCATATAAAATATTCTCCATTACATACGTATATAATTATGTGGTAAGTAACTATATTACATATCAAAATTAAACTTAAAATGACAATTAAATTCATGAATTTATTAATCCGATGGCCCTGGACTGCCAAGTTTTCGGAACTTTGATTTTGGGTTGTACTTTGGCCATCTTCACAGTAAACTGAAAGAGGTTTTACTTTAAAATCCCCACAGCGTTACCACCCAACAATAAAGTCAGCCAATCCTTCACCACTTTGAAGCCTGGCATGTTTTTTTTTTTTTCTTCTTTCGACATGAAAAACTTTTTTTAGGCATTTGTTTCCAAAAAAGTCCTGTTTCATCTACATTAAAAACTTGTTGAGAAGTTTAACACCACTCTTCAATAATTTTTAGAAGTTCTTTGAAAGTTTCAGATCCTTCTTGATCTGCACTCGCAGCTTCTCCCTGGATTGGATTTTAAATCTATCTTACCAGCCCTTACTAGCTTTAAATGGTTCCACTTTTTTTTTTCTTTTTTTAAGGTGAGCTTTCTTCAGAATCATATAGGCTAATCACTTTTCCTTTAATAATATTTAACTTAATGAAATTGTGCATTGGATATTAACTTCAGTAAAATTATTTAGAAGTCTCTCCATTTCAATTATAATATCCACTGCTAAAATTAATTCTTTATTTTTATAACTGCTCTTACAGTTGAACCTGCCAGTCCTAAATTATTGCACACATCCACTTGTCATTGAACGGAATCGATTCGCTTCAAAACATATAATTTAATTTTCAAATTCAGTATTTTTCTTACCTTAGTAGGCTTCGTACCAAGTCCAGACATTGTTCCTTTTTAATTCTTATCTGCCATTATTAATCTTTGAAAATGTAACTGCAATGCATTAATTATGATACGTTTGAGTAAACTGTCCATTATGGATGATGTCTAACACTGTACTGAGTGATGACTAGACTTTGGATAAATGCATATAACACAAATATTACAAGCAATATACTTGATCATTTTTTAAAATGTTGATCTCTGAACTATGTAACAAGTCACCATAGTGCAATTAAATTAGCATGGGAGAAAATTTCACTGAGCATAGGAAACTTTTCTATTCATTTTCAAGCTATCAACTAAATCAGATGAAACGTTTTTGTTAAACATGCCAAAAATTCAATCTGTATTCTGGTAAAAGAGCATTATAGCGAGTTGTGACAGCATTAGAGTGAGATATGGGTTATAGTGAATCAGCATAGAGCGAACTGCGTTATAACGAGGGCCTTCTATACTATACTTTTAGAATTGGAGAACATGCAAGTATACATGCACCTGTTCTTACTTTTAGTTACTCTAACACAAAGCCTATGTATCTACTTGTTCTATGATGACTACCAGAAGCTCTTGAAATCCCTTGCTCTAGGCTGCTGCTCATTAAATAGAAACAGTGCAAGAATCGCTTTCACCTCTGCCTGCGGCTACTGTTAATCTAAGTCTGTGAATCCCCCCCAATCTAGTAGTTTTCCGACCCACCTTACACTGCCTCGATAGCATCAGCAAATATTCTTGCACCCCTTTCTATTTAAGTGTATCCCATCCCTGTAGAAGCAGTCTCTCCTGTTAATAAGCACAGACCACTCTAAAAAAACATTCTACCACAAGAGCCTTGCACAATCTCTTCAAGGCCTAATTGATTGACAAGGCTCTCATCATATACTTCCTCCTATCAAGTCTGGGCAGAATTGCAGACACTTTCACATTCAACCCTAACTCGTGAATTTTTTTCAACATTGACCTGTATTTGTTAAGTAACTCTGCAGATCTCTTACTCTTAAGGTCATTACTGCCAACATGTACAATATTACCTTTTGTGCCCTTAAAATACGATGATATCTGCTCTACAACATCAACTTTTGCCCTTGGCAGACATACCCTGACCCTGTTCTACCTATTCTTTTTGCATAATATATTCCCAGTCTCCCTGAAAATAGAGCCACCGACAACAACTATCTCCTGTGAGACCGGCACATTTCTGCTGTGTTGTCTGATGCACAGAACACTAAGTTGGCGCCTAATTTCTTCACTGTTTCTGCACCTACCACACACAAAGACGTCCTCCTTGATTAGATCGTGTCCTGTTCTATAAAGTTCCGCAAATATTTCACATTTCGCGCATTTTTTTTAAACTGATGCGTTGGAGAATCTCCTCCTTCAGTTCTCCCCCATGCCACAGCATGGCTAATCTATGAGCGTTGCTTTGCTGCTCTAGTCTGGGTCATGATTCTGTTTAAGTACAATTTAATTAACAATGAAATTTAATAAGATTAATAAATTTTACTGATTAATTGAGAATACTATACTAAGCTAACAGATTTCTAATGCAGTGCTACGTATTTTGCCATTAGTTTTATGTTAAACCTTACACTATGAAGTTCAGGATATACGTTAAGCTATTCCGTATCGCATAACAATGGAAGCAAGTTACGAACAGTAAAATCTATGGACACTAAGTATTAACTTTAAAATCCCTATCTAAATTCAAAACAAAAAAAGGAGCTTGACAAAGACTATAAAGCTACTTATAGACAATAATTTAATATAACAATGAAGTCAATAAAATGGCTAAATATAAATAAAAACTTAATTTGCCAGAGCTGCTTATTGTTATTTGTTTTTTTTTTAGGAGCATTAGCAACTAAGGCCATATTGCTCCGGAAAATGCGGTGGTCATTCCCTGACCTTTCTGCATCCTCCGTATTTGGTGGTGACAGGCTTGAACTCCGGTCTAATCAGCCAGAGCTGCAAAATCTTGTCCAACATGTGGATCTTGTTGTATGAAACCGTTTGTAAATATAAACAAGACATATAGCAGACTCTCGATTTACTGGGATCAGATTAACCGGGAAGTGGATTATCCAGGGCACTTCAAGACGCCAAATGGGAAAAAAAAACAGAAATCATAAAATTAAAGTAATAACTAGAATAGGTATAAACAGATGTTTTGCAATTCATAAATAAGTGACAAGAAGCTGAGTTATAAGTCATGACTGGGTGATAATGTACTTATTATCTTGCAACCCCACGCTGCTTAAAAAAAAAAAAAAAGGGAACAAATGTAGTTTGTTTTAGTGCGTTGCATCGATTGTTGTGTTCAGCTGCACCGCAAAAAATACTTTTTTTTCTGTTATGTCAGGGATGTCAATTTTTTTTATAGTAAATTTTTTTTTTGTTTAGAAATTGCAAAAATGATGGGTAAATGTAAAAGATTTGTGCTTTCAGTTAAACAAAAACTTAAATTATTCAAAAGTTTGAAAACAGTGCATCCATTAATCTTTAATGAACCATTATAATGTTGGTGACTAAACCATACACGACATTGTAAAAAAATAAAGGGAACCATCGACACGCAAGTAGTACATGGTAAGTTTTTTTTTAATCCATCACCATATTTTTCAAGTAGGTTGCTGAAAATTTTTCGATACAGCAAGTACCCGACTTTACACAACTATTTACGTAAAATTTTTTCACTTGCATTTTTTTAAAATTTAAAATTAATTTTTTTTTGTTCTAAAAATTTAAAACAAAAAAAAATATATAATAATAAGCAATCAATAACAACGATCATGGCACACACAAATTGCACAAGTGAGATATGGAGTAACAAGCAAAAAAATAGGAAAGAGAATAAATTCAAATTAGATTTCTATAATATAAATTCTTACAATTTATGTATGGTTTTTTTTTTTTTTATATGACTGAAGATTTCAGTCAAGGGGGGATGGGACACATTTCACCATAACATAAAACTCACAGAATTCCAGCTATTGGTATTTTTGCAAATGCAATAAGATCGAGTTTACTACCCATTTATAATTAGATGCATGAACAGAAAAGCCCAATAACAGGGAAATGGCAAATTGTTTTTATTGTTTTATGGTAGTGACCTCCAGAAATGTGCTTTAGTAAAATGTGAGCTCGCCCAGGTGATAGCGAGTTTGCCTTAACCCTGTGAAGTTCTTTACAGAAATTTTCATTTTGACCGTTATCATGGTGCCGACTAAGAGACAGCAGTACTAGTAAATCTACCAAGAAAAGGAAAGTGATTGATTTGGATCAGAAAATTAAACTAATAAGAATGTATGAAATTGGTCAAACATTAAAAAAAATATCATGCTGAATTCAGATTTGTCAATAATAATATAGTAGCAATATACTGGCGCCTCCGTAGCCAGGTGGGCAGGAGCAGTAGTGCATAGCACACGCTTCTTGATTAGACCGGGGTTCGAGACCATACCCACCAAATACGGAGGATGTGGTAGGTCAGGGAATGACCACCGCATATTCCCAGCCCGGATAAAGGGTGAGGGTTGGCGTCAGGAAGGGCATCCGGCCGTAAAAATTGCATGCCAAAACATTAAAAAAAAACGCTGACCCCATATAATAATGGGAAGAGGAGAGGACAAAAAAAAAAAAAAAAAAAAATAGTAGCAATATATTAGTCATTCCCGAATTATGTAAACTCAATGAAGTAAGAAGTCCTGGAACGTATCTCATTGACTTCTGTATTTTTGGATTAACTGGGAAATTGATTATCTGGGATTTGTTTTTTACCATCTATCCTGGAAAATCCAGAGTCCACTGTACTCACAAAACACAGAAGGCAAAAGTTGTCAATAATTTTTTTTTAAATAGATCAGAAAAAAGAGTAAAATAATTTAGTAGAGTACAGTGAATATTTTACCTGAATAAGTGAACGGACCCCATAGGAAAAATTTTCTTCCTCCACCAAATTATAAAATGACTTGATTTTCCTCTTTTGTAACCATTGGTATGCTTGTCTGGTGTAGGCTACTCTCACTCGTTGGGATTGAGCACCCTGAAATTAGATTTCTATAATATAAATTCAAATTTTAAACTATAAATGACACCTAAACACTAGAAAAAACTATATACATGTAAATTAGTGCATTCTGCATTAGCTTTTCTTGTGTAGAATGCACTTAAAATTGGCCACATAATATGCTTGTATATTATTTATTAACCCGGCAGTGGTGGTGCTCAAATTGCAGTAAAAACAGCAGTAGGTCACTTGACAGGTAAACAACTTTCTTTAATTTCTGGAAAATGTTTTTGGTGTTTGCATTCCACTTAGAGGATAATAATATTTCATCATTCCTGAATGGATTGCAATATGTAACTTTTCTATTAAAAAATAATTAGTTCAGACATTATGCTGGCAGTGTATCAAACTATCACTCATCACCATATCATGTCATGCACACTATCAACAACTTCTGGAGTGATGGAAATTGCAGATCTTCCACAGCATGGGTCATCTTCCAGGCTCTCCCTTCCTTGTTTAATTTCTGTGCCCACTTCTCAATTATGGAATAGGAGGTGCATCCCCTCCCAACGCTGTAACTATATACTTGTGAATTGCCTTTGGTGTTAGTCCATTTCCTCCCAAATATTGGATGACTGCACTGCGACTGATTTTGTCCATCTTTTCTTATTCACACAATTGTGTTGACTTTGGGAACTGTAATTAAAAACAGATGTTATTGGTTTATAGAACTTGGTTTGTTACTATTTGAAGTGTTATACATAAGTACAGAAATTTTTAACACTGTAACATATCCTTTTGTACTCAGGCCATGAACTTTTCAAATGTCCCTTGTTTAATGCACTATGCTAAAGTATTTTAAAAAAGAAATTATATTGAATTTGAAAATAACAAAATATAATAAGAAATCAAATAGTATAGTATTTTTCATAACTTTTGTTTTATGGACCACCTGAATGAAGATCACAAATCACAGTTTGGGAGCTACAATAGCGGGTGCATTCAAGTTTTTTCAGTGGTGGGCTACAAAATCAAAAATCTGTTTGTGGAACATTAATTTTTAGCTGCATTAGCATACATTCATAGAAACCTTCATTTCCTATTGTCTTCAAGCACATTTGCATCTGTCCATTCAGATGTAACAACTCGACACCCAGTGAGTGGATTTTCAAGAAATTTTATATTTGGATTCTAAATCTAAGTGGATTCAAAATCTATATTTTTTGTCTCTTGACTTTCATAACCTTTGTTTTTATGTATGTAATTTTTATGCCAAATTCTCTACAACCTTTATCAAATTTATTTATAAATACTTGAAGAATCTGTAAGCTACTATTTAAAATGACAATATCATTTTCATATAATTGATGATCCATTTTTATATATCCTACACTAAACTTTTTCACTCGCTCACTCATTCTTTTATTAAATGATCCATTAAAATTATAAAAGAAATTGTGATAAAGTGCAGCCCTACCTCACTCCAAGCTTAAGTTTTAGCCATTTCTAATGGCTACTTCAATCCTAACTACAATCCTCTTCTGTTTTTATATCAACTTTTTATTCCTCTTAAGTTTACTTTTAATGTAATTGTTTATAATATAACTGGTAAAGGACATTATATAGTTTCTATCCATGCAGTAAAATTTATACTATATATATATATAAAAAAATAACACTATTTTATTATATATATATACATATATATGTGTGAGAAAAAAATGACTTATATGGAGATAAGCTAATTAAGTTGTGAAAGTTATATGACAAATGCACCTAAATGTCCTAAGCAGCAGCAAAGGATACAAAAGTATATATATATATATATATATATATATATATATATATATATAAGGTTGAAGTAATAAAACATAGTAAATTCATTTTAAAAATATTAAAAATATTTTTCATATCATGAGTACAGTCCCTTCTAAGAAAATGGTGAGTCAGCACTTGGTCACCTCTAGTATGTCTTTCTTGGCGCCATAAACCATGCTGCACAAATTTACTTCACAAATTTACAGTGTTTTTGGCATTTTATCATCTTATATATTCTGCATTTTTAAAATTCTTTAACATTGGATTTCCACAGAATTTAACTACTGGAATTTTTTACAACAATTTTCTAACTGTCTAACAGTTTTTCATCTCCAGCACTATACCTTTCATAGATTATCTCTTGGATTTTCTCAGAATTCACCATCCGGAACTTTTTTTACAATCATTTTTAAAATGTCTCTAGTCCCAATCAGCTCACTTATGTCGATTTAACACTTTTTTTTCTTGGCACTATAAACCACGATATAATCTCCATTTTCCTTTCCAATGCTCTAAAAACTACTATAGAGGTCTCTCATTTTACCCTCTATTTGTATAGTTCTGCACTGAAATGTTTTCCCAGCTTAAAGGAAACATGCACATTACTTGGAAATTCTAGGTACATTGTTATTTACTTTTCTCTGCTTTCTTATTCACTATTGAATTTTTTCTATTTCCAATTTAAATACTTATTTTTGACTTTGCTTTACAATCATCCCTCCAAAAAAACTTTATTACAGGCATTTGGTATTATTTTCCTTTTCTACTAATACTTACTTAGCCAGGGCCCTCTCTAAGAGGTTGGGTTGTTATGCCTCTGGCTTGCCCGAGTATTCTTTAATATTCTTCTCTTTGCTTTATATCTTTCCACTTTCTACACTTTCTTTTTCCATCCATTGAGCTATTAATGCAACATGAGGGTAATATGGACATTCTTGCTTTCCTCTCCTCTATGCTATCTTCACCTCAATTGATCCATTACTTTTTCCCTTCCCTTACCACATTTTAATTCCTTTTCCTATACTATTTGCCTGCTTATCATATTTATCTAAATTTACGCACAAAATTACTTCCTTTTTTTCACTTGTAAAACTATTTCTATATCACCAACCGACTATTATATGCCAGACTTTAATTATGGCACCTTGTGTTCTCTAACTTCCATCTGTTAGCTCTTTTTCCTGTTTTATTACTTCAACCATATATATAAGTGTGAAACCATGTTATATGGGACTAAGCACTGATACCAGCACAAAGGGAGGTTATGTTCCAAAAGGTAACAAAAATACATCATTTTTTATAACTATTGGAAACTTAATTTTTATTAAAAATAGTAATCGTCCTACATACTGTGCTACATATGTCAGATAATGTATGTTCGTTTAATTTTCTTCCTCTTCATAGCTGCTTAACACAATCAAACGAGAACATTTTCTGTCAGAATATTGTCACCTTCTGAGCTTTCTTCTGCAACATCTAGATTGTGTATCTTCTACTCTCTTTAAAAAAAAAATCAATAATCTGGGTTTGCTTGAGAGACCTTTGTAAATTTCATGGTATGGTATGGAGCTAAGCATGTTTGAACCTCCCTTTTGAACTTTGTGCTCCTTTCAGTTGAAGGATCCTCATTCAAAAAATAAGATTCTAATTGCTCAGTTAAGTTTATGCCTTCCTGTATGCTTTTCAGTGTAAAATTTGGAACTTCAGAATTTATTTGTGCTATCATCTTCTGAATTGATTTACGTCCGATGCCATTTCTACCAAATCTGCTTTGCCAGCCTCTTTTTCTACCAGTAATTCTTGAATGTCTTCAGTAGTCATATCATCGAAACCTTCCCATTCTACCGACTTAGCAAGTTCTACTATCACACCGATTCCATTTTCTGCCAGTTTGACTGTATTTCCTGAATGAATTCACTCTGTCCATACATTTTTCCAACACTTATTTAATGTTGATGGTTTTACTTCTTTGAGTGATAAATCTATGATTCCGATACAGTCCACAACAGAAAAATGCTTTTCATACCTCCATCACTTAAATAGATTCAGAATCGATTTTTCCCAAAATCCACTGTAATGATTTTCTGATGTAATGAGTTTTAAAGGTAGATATAATGCCTCAATCTAATGGCCGAATTAGAGTAGTATCAGGTAGTAGGAACATTACTTCAACATTTGGATGACTTAAATCTTTTGGATGGCCTGGCACATTATCCAAAAGTAATAAAACCTTTATATCTAGATTTTTCTGCTTTAAATAGTTTTCCACAGCTGGCACAAAATAATTTAGAAACCATTCTTTAAATAAATCGGCAGTTGCTCAAGCTTTTTTTTATTTGCTTTCCAATATATTGGTAACGCATTTTTATTTACACCTTTCACTGGACAAGGATTAGAGGAACTGTAACCTAGCGTAGGTTTTATCATGTAATCTCTTGATGCTTTACTGCACATAAGTAACGTTACACTATCTTTTGATGCCTTAAAACCTGGTGCAGTTTTCTTTTTTTTGAAATTAACATTCTGTTGAGCATTTTTTTCCCACCAAAGACCTGTCTCATCGGCACTGAAAACTTGACATGGTGTGTATCTGTGTTCTTCAAAATTTTTTTCAAATTCCTCTGCATACTTCTTGGCAGCTTCATTATCAGCTAATGCACTTTCTCCTTGAATTCTTATGTTATGTAATGAGGTTTTTAAATCACTCAATCCAACCTTTACTGGTAACAAACTCCGGTTAACAGAAGATTCTCCATGTTCTTTTAAATGGTTATAAATTTGTAATGCCTTTTTGTTTAATTACATTGCTGTCTAATGGGATCCTTTTTTACTGCTATCATCAATCCAAATACTGAGTGCTTTTTCCATTTTCTCACTTATTGGTACTTGGGGACGGGTTGTCATATTTGCAGAAATGAAAGATCCTGCAGCAACAGAAGTTCTAATTTTCTGTTCATTTTTCTTTATGGTCTGGATTGCTGCTTCATTTAAATTTCAACTTTTTGCAACGTATGATATTTTTCCCCTTTAAGACTATCCAATATTTCTATCTTCGATTCTAGAGAAATAAAACCCCAGGGGGGCTCACATCTGGTAAGTATGCACTTGGCACACTGAGGGTCTTGATTTGCTGGATATCATAATCCCCCCCCCCCTCTCTCTCTCTCTCTCTCTCTCTCTCTCTCTCTCTCTCAGGGTAAGTTAGAAATTGTGTTTTTTTTTTTTTTTTTTTTGGCTGGTTCAGCAAAAGCCTCAGGCTTCCTTGAACCATATGGCTAATGATAATAACAATAAACAATAATAAAGTTTCTTTTGAGCAGTGCTTTTTTACTTTTCTGGGGGCATAATTTAGGACTCCAGTTTAATTCACAACAAAGAAAGTATTCCAATACAGTTCTTAAGAACAGAGTTTAGTAATACATAACTGGAAACATTTATAAATGATCAAATAAAAACCAAAATAACCTTAAGTCACAAACTGCTTTGAAGTCAATTTTTTATGGTCCAAAACAAGCACAAGTTCAATAGCACAGAAATTAACATAACATTTTTTTGCATAACATCTAGCAAGTCAAAAGCCGGAATTCACAAAAAAAGAATGGAAACGTTGAAAAACTATATCCAACATAATAGCAGTGTTTCCCCTGCACAAAAGCTCAAAAATACCATATTATGTGAGGTTTGCCACAAGTCTCTAACCGTGTTGTATAAGTACAGTGTTATGCAAGAATTGCTGCAATTTATCAATCTTATTACAGTGAAACCATGTTGTAGAAGTACTGTGTTATATGGGGGTTGCCTGTATATAATAAAATAACACTATTATACCACGTGAAAATTCTTAACAAATAGGTTTTATTAAAATCATATATAATACAAGCTCATTACTAAATTAATTTGCTAGCAGGTGATATTTCAGGATTCTTGCTAAACCTCATCTTCAGACCACGAATCCTAAATTGAGATCCTGAAATGTCACCTGCTAACAAATTTGTATAGTATTTAGGTTGTATTGTATATGAGTTTAATAAAACCTATTTTTTAAGAATTTTCACATGGTATAATAGTGTTATTTTATTATACATACAGGTGACCCCCGCTTAATGCTGATAATTCGTTCCCGAAAAACAAAGCGCTAAATGAATCAGCACTAAGCGAGCGCCGTATTTCGATAATGTAACATATGTATTTTTGAGTCACAGTCTATGCCATAGGATATTTCCTAATCAGTAATAAATGGTAGCAAAAAGACTCACAAATGTCAGCCAAAATATTTAATATTAAAAATTTGTACATATAAAATATTCATATAATTATGTGGTAAGTAACTACATTACATATCAAAATTAAACTTAAAATCATGAATTTATTAATCCAATGGTCCTGAGCTGTCGAGTTTTCGTAACTTTGGTCGATTTTGGGTTGTACTTTGGCCGTCTTCCTAGTAAACTAAGAGGGGTTTTACTTTAAAATCCCCGCAGCATTACTACCCAACAATAAAGTCAACTGATCCTTTGCCGCTTTTGCAGCCTGGCATGTTTTTTTTTTTTTTTTTTTTTTGCTTTCAATATGAAACTTTTTTTAGCCATTCATTTCCAAAAAAAGTCCTGTTTCATCTATGTTAAAAACTTGTTGAGAAGTTTAACACCACTCTTCAATAATTTTTAGAAGTTCTTTTTTGAAAGTTTCGGCTCCTTCCAATAATTTTTAGAAGTTCTTTTTTGAAAGTTTCGGCTCCTTGATCTGCACTTGTGACTTCTCCCTGGATTTTAAATGTCTCTCTTAATGGTTCCACATTTTTTTTTTTTTTTTTTAAAGGCGAGCTTTCTTCAGATCATCATATAAGCTAATCGATTTTTCTTTAATAATATTTAACTTAATGAAATCGTGCATTGGATATTATCTTCAATAAAATTATTTAGAAGTCTCTCCATTTCAATTATAATAGCCAACCTAGTTGCTTGCAGTGGAAGAGCTGTCTTTTCCGCTGCTAAAATTAATTCTTTATAATTGTTCTCACAGTTGAACCCGCCAGTCCTAAATTATTGCACGCATCCACTTGTCGTTGAACGGAATCGATTCACTTCAAAACATATAATTTAATTTTCAAATTCAGTATTTTTCTTACCTTAGTAGACTTTGTGCTGCATCCAGAGATGGTTTCTTTTTAATTCTTATCCATCATTATTAATCTTGGAAAATGTAACTGCATTGCATTGATTATGATACAATGTTCGAGTAAACTGTCTGTTACACTGTTCTGAGTGATGACTACTAGACTTCGGATAAATGCATATAACGCAAATATTACAAGCAATATACTTGATCATTTTTTAAAATGTTGATCAGAACAAGTCACCACAGTGCAATTAAATTAGCGTGGGAGAAAATTTTGCAAGTCAGCGTGGGAAACTGCTATTCATTTTCAAGCTATCGACTACATCAGATGAAACGCTTTCGTTAAACATGTCAAAAATTCAATCCGTACGCAGGTAAAAGAGTGTTATAGTGAGATTTGGGTTATAATATAAAAACAGCATTATAGCGAATCAGTGTAGAGCGAACCGCGTTACGAGGGCCTGCTATATATATATAAAATATATACCAAGCTGAATTTAAAGAAACGCAAGGGATATAAAAAATATATATATATAAAAAACTTATCGTTGTCTACCCACAATATAGATGACTTCAACTGGGGCCAATCACTCAGACTGAAGGCAAAAAACAAGGATTTCTGTTTCTGTAATGATCAATATCTGCTAATATATATAAAAATTCAGAGATTAAGTAATCTGAATCTAAGCCAATTAAAGGTAGTTAAATTTTTAGAATCAAAAGAAAGATAGTATAAATGTAAGCATATAATGAACATTGTTGACCCGACAGAGAACGTAATTTAATAATTAAAATAAGAATAAATGTAAAGTATAAGGCATATCTACCGTATCCAGGACATAATGTAACAACTAGTCGTCGTGAAATAATAATCCCTCTAGTGAGTATATATATGTGGTGACTCCTATGTGATGGATATGGTAAAAATAATTAAGTAAGAAAAATAAATAAGTCATCTAGATTGTGGGTAGACAACGATAAGTTTTATGTATATATCTATATTTTTTTTTATATCCCTTGCATTTCTTTAAATCCAGCTTGGTATTGTCTGCTTGAATTATCTTTTATATTATTATCTTCAATATTATACAAAATATTTTATACACATTATGGTCTTAATGCATAATTGCTCTAGCAAGTGCATTGGCCCATAAGTATTAGTTATAGTTTGTTACAATTTATTAACTTTCTTTCCATATTACTCGTATGTGTATGTGTGTGTGTGTGTGTATATATAATCATATAAATTAGAATAGGGATTAAAAATAATGCCAGCAGCATGGCAAGACAAGAGCGAAAGTAACCAAAATATTGCAGCAGAAACTAAGATAATTTAGAATGTCTAAAATGTTTGAATAATAAAACAGATTAAATTTCGAAAGCCAATTAAATAGAAATTTAACGGCGTCCCCTCTGACGGGCACCAGGTCCAAATTTATGTGAAATATCACTAACAGAGATGTAAACCATTTTTAATTTTCGCTGCATCAGGACCACTGCTATTCAGGTTCACTGCATTGGTGGTTCAATCTGGGTATCGGGTGGCAGACTGATCTTTTGATCGACTCTCCTTTGTGGCAATTTGTCTAGTGATTGAAATGCAGCGATTCCCTGACCATTATTGGCCTTGTGGTCCTCTGTTGAGATGGGGCGTAATGGTCAGTATTTTTGGTAAATTTTTGTTTTATTTTATTGCAGTGGTTTACATCTCTGTTAGTGATATGTCACATAAATTGGGACCTGGTGCCCATCAGAGGGTGCGCCGTTAAATTTCTATTTAATTGGCTTTCTATTTTATTATTCTAACATTTTATATGTTCTAAATTATCTTAGAGAGTTTCTGCTGCAATATTTTACTCTTGTTACCCCTCTCTTCCCTCCCTGTTGGTTTATTGTTATGTTTAATTTTGGTTATTTTTGCTCTTGTCTTGCCATGCTGCTGCCATTATTTTTATTCCATATTCTAATTTATACGGTTATATTTCAAGCATCATGTAGGGGAATATGCTTTTTGCTGCCTCTGATGTACCTTTTTATTTTATTTTTTATTATGAAAGATTCAGTTTCCAACTATTTTAAACGTTATTCAAATATATGTATAATTACACACACACACACACACACACACACACACACACACACACACACACACACACACACACACACACACACACACACACACAGCCAAAACATTATGACAAGCGAGTCGTTATGCAAATCGAATCAACTGCAGGTGAACTACGGCATGTGTGCGGGTCGGGACACTGTATAAAAAACACCTGATACTAAGCTCTGTTAATTATTGTTACTCTTGTTCTTCAGATGGGAAAGGCAGTGGACTTAAGCAAGTTTGACAAAGGCCAGAATGTAATGGCCAAACGACTGGGTCAGAGCATATCCGAAACAGCACGGCTGGTGGGATGCTCACGGTCACCATGGTTAGTACCTACTGAAAGTGGTCCGAGGAGGGGGGAATCCACGAAGCGTCGGCGAGGTGTTGGGTGACCACGGTTCATTGATGCTTGAAGTGAGCAAAGGCTCTCTCTCCTGGATGGTATGTGGCAACAGAAGGGTGAGTGTGGCACAACTAGCCAGTAACTGGAATGCTGGCGATGGGAGTAATGTGTCACAACACACAATACATCGAACCCCTGCTCAAAATGAGGCTGCATAGCTGCAGGCTGCTCTGAGTGCCCATGCTAACCACGGTTCACCAGCGACAGTGCCTAGAATGGGCACGCAAGCATCGAAATGGGACCTTGAGTGATTGGAAGAAGGTAGTCTGGTCCGATGAATCATGTTTCCTGTTGCACCATGTGGACGGCCAGGTACGTGTGCGCCGTTTACCTGGGGAAGTAATGGCGCCTGGATGCACTGTGGGACAAAAACAAGCAGGTGGCAGCAGTGTCATGCTTTGGGTGATGTTCTGCTGGGATACCATGGGTCCAGTCAGCCATGTGCTGGGCACACTGACGTCTACCACCTATCTAAACATCATTGCTGACCAGATACACCCTTTCACGGCAACAGTCTTCCCCTCTGGCAGTGCAGTCTTTCAGCAGGATAATGCGCCATGCCACACTGCCCGGATTGTTCAAGACTGGTTCACAGAACATGAGGAAGACTTCCAGGTATTGCTATGGCCTCCAAATTCCTCAGATATCAATCCCATTGAGCATCTGTGGTTTGTGTTGGAACAGCAACTCTAATCTATGGCGTCTCATCCACAGACCTTACAGGAGTTAAAGGATCTGTTGGTACCAGATACCACAAGACACATTTAGAAATCTTGTAGCATTCATTCCTTGCTGGGTAGAAGCTGTTTTGGCTGCATGTGGAGGACCAACATTATATTAGGTAGGTGGTCAATGTTTTGACTCATCGTGGTGTGTGTGTGTGTGTGCGCACACACAACACACACTATATATATATATATATATATATATATATATATAGAGAGAGAGAGAGAGAGAGAGATTCTTTTTTTTAAGTTTAAAAGTAAATTTCAACGTATCTGCATAGTTCATAATTTTTCTTGATCAACAAATCCTAAATATAGGTTTTTGCTATATTCCCATGACTATTTTCTGAAAATGAAATTCTTGAAAATACTTTTCATGTTCAGCTTTATTTCCATTTTTATACATTGGTGCAATTAATACCCTGCTCTTATTTTCTGGAAGATTTCCTTCAGAAATGACATCTGGATAATGAAATTAACCACTGTGATACTATTTTACTTTAGCCTTCAGAATCTGATTTTATCTGTACACTCTGCTTGTCCACACTTGATAATTTCCATATCCTTTTCTACCTCAATAACAGAAATAGCATTCCAAATCAATTACATTTTAGCCTGTTTCTCTTCAGTGATACATTCATCTCCTTCATTTCACAATTTACTTATAGTTAATCAAATGCCTTAGACCAGTATAAGGAAGTCAAATGAACCACAGAAGTTAGTTGTTCTCATAATGGCATGTTGAGTTGAACTGAGAAGTTTAGAGAGGGTTGTCATTATTGAATGTCACATTTCTGACAACCTACACCATCTAAAGTCGGCCTACACCACTAGTGATGTTATGATGAAATAGAAGCAGAAGCTCAATCTGTGATTAGAAGGTATTCAGAAGCACAGTATGACAATTTCATCACACATCCCTGCAAAACATCAATCAGAAGTTTAAGGCATAAACAGAAATTGAGCTCTGTACAAATACAATGTATAGATCTACTCAGGTTTCAATTTCATGGGGAGCAATGACACATAAGCCAAATTTTGCCAATCACAATCAGCAATTTCATGATGCAATGAATGCCATAATTAATCCACAAATCAGTGGAAATCAGTACTATGGAATGACAACTTTTGTTACACTGTATTCTGATCAGATGGGCAAATGCAGGTGTAAAAAATGTCTGGACAACGTCTACTACTAGAGTGCATAATGCCAACACCGAAGTTCAAGGAGATAGGGTTATGTTATGCAGCTCTTTCCAGGGTATAGCCTAGGACCTTTGGTGTTTGTGTTGAGAATCACAACCAGCAATGCCTACGTTAGCATATGCATGCTCCCTACAATATGGCGGTTCCTTAGTACACACCCATATTTGTTTCAACAGGATAACACCATTGCCAGACCGCTGGTCCTACTTGAGAATGATTCATGAACTAGAATGCTGAATGACAGTTAGACCAACATATTCCACATTGGTGCCTTGGCTTGTCTGCAGGAGGAATGGAGAGCTACATCTGTTTCAGCCTATCAACTTTTGTTGCAAAGCATAGCCAGGAGTATGTACCAGTAGCCAAAGGGAATCGACACACACTATTGAGTAGAGTGGCAGTATTGTCAATATGAAACTGATGTGTCTGGATATTTTTTGGAGTTCTGTGTATAATATAGCTGTTCCTGCCACCCATCAGCTGGTCAAGGGATCATAGCAATTTGATTATATGGGTGGCAATTTAATTTCTGAGTATCCAGTGGCCAATGTAATGGTCTTGCTACGAGCTGATAAAGAATGTAGTCATGTTCAAAAAGAAACTCCTCATTACCATGTTATTATTTGTGTGTTTGAGCTGTTATTTTGTGTAAGCTGCAGTAATCAAAATATATAAAAACTTTTATTTTAGTGCTTTAAATATTTTATATTTATACATTCAAATACAGTGGATTCCGGTTATCTGGGCCACCAGTTAATCGGGGCAGCCATTTATTTGAGACAAATCTTGAACAGAACCTAATCGAGAAACCAGCCAGAGTTTTCTTCATTTAATTGGGACTACATGCCGTTTAATCAGGGCAGGAGATTGCAGCACTCGAGATTAGCCCCCTACCCCAAGGTACATGTACACAACTGTGGGGTGGCACCTAGATAGCCAGGTGGGCAGGAGCAGCAGTGCTTAGCACACACTTCTTGATTAGACCAGGGTTCGAGCCTGTGACCACCAAATACGGAAAGGTCAGGGAATGATCACCGCATATCCCCGGAGCAATATGGCCTTAATTGCTAATGCTCCTAAAAAAACCAAATAACAAATAACACAACTGTGGCAGACAGGAAGCTTGGTCTTGTGTATTCTCCCACTTCTTTCTCCTTTTCACTTTGTTTCTCTCCCAGCCTTTCTATTTGTCAAATGTGAATAACTCATCACTTGTCTCTCTCACCCTCACTTTGCCTTCTCAGAACGTGTAATGTCCAATTAGTGTCAGCTGTGTTATCTTTCATACTGAACCAATGCCGAAAGAGGAAGTGTAGAGATTTTTTCAGTGCTGTGATTTTTGATAATTTCTTTATTTTAATTTTATAAGATTTCAGATCCTTAACAAGATGCCACAAAGATTTGTCACTAGGTGAAAAAACTGCCTTACTGGACCAAATAAAAGGCCATCCGCCCAATATCAGTCATCATTGTTTGGCAGAGATAACTGGAGTACCGAAATCTACAACTGCATACTTGATGCACCAGCAAGATAAACTGCAAGAAGAATGGACACGTAATGGAAAACAGGGAGCATCCCAAAAATTTAAACGTCAAGGTAAGAATCCTGACATTGTGGATGCCATAAATCAATGGTTCTCCATTGTAACTGGAGGAGGAGTGTGCATCAGTGGTCTAATATTGAAAAAGAAGTCAGAGGAGCTAGCTAAGAAGCTGGGTCATGATTTTAAAGCAACAGATGATTCTTATCTCGATGGAAATGTAGGCATGAGATTAAATTCAAGAAAGCACACAGTGAAAAAGTAATGCTGATGCTGTAAGTAAAGAATGGAAATCCAAGAAACTACCTGTCTCACTTCAGAAATTTTGTGCAGATGATATCTACAGTGCTGATGAAATAGGCCTGTTTTATCGAGCCCCGCCAGATGGTTCTCTGTGCTACAATCATGTAACACTATCAGGTTCAAAGAAAGCAATGGATCACATAACTGTGTTATGTTGTTCAAATAGACATGTTAGGAACTGATAAAAAGAAGCTGTTAGTTATTGGAAAAAGTGCTTCGATGCTTAAAGGGGCTAAGAATGGACAGTTTACCGGTTGAGTACTATGCTAATAAGAATGCATGGATGACTTCAGAAATTTTTAAGGAATGGTTAACGAGGTGGGATGTGGAATCACAGCAGAAATCAAGAAGTGTGTGGCACACCCTAAGTATTCAGAGTTTGAAAAACATCCAGCTGGGATTTCTGCCTGCCAATACATGGATATGGCAATCATAAAAAATTTAAGACGTGCTGCAGAAAGTTAGTGAATCACATCCTAGAAGCGACTGAAGAAAATTACTGACATCATCTTCCACAGCCAAGGAAGCGAGTGCAAAGGTTAAACTTCTTCAGGCGGTACAGTTAGTTGCTGATAGTTGGTAAGAAATAAGAAGTAAGACAATACAGAACTGTTTTTCTCACTGTGGTTTTAAGCTTTCAGGCTTGGAGATGCCAGAAACAGCCAAAATTAAATATGCAGCCATTCTATCAAGACACCAAGATGAGGAATCAGAAGGCAAGGAAAAATGATGAAGGTGACATATCTGAGTGAAGGAGTGACTACACAGGATGCCTGGAAATTCATTGAAGGGTTACAATGATACTTCATGCAGGAGGACAATGAAGGCAGTCCATTATTTGCACTAGATGTGTGTGTGCTGATTTTGTTCACCCACAGTAAATCAAAAGAACACAGCAGAGTATACTGGATAAATTCCTCCGTAAATGACATTTAGGAACTAAAAGTTGAAGGGCAGGTATGCACGTTTGTTATATAAATAAAATGTTTAAATATCAAATATTTTTCTCTAATTTGTTGTGTATTTTACTTTAATAGGATTAGATAGGACTTTTAAGGACAACATATGTATCCTCAGATAGGTTAATATTGATGATGATCAAAAATGGAAAGTTTTGCATGAAGAATATTTAAATATTTGACTCTAATTTATTCTGAAATTTATTGCTCAGTGAAATGGTAATGTGTCTTTTTTATATCTTTTTAACTATTTATGTGAAACTTTGCATAATTGGGGCATTAACTGCTAAATCGGGCCAAAGTGCACTATTCCCAATGTGTCCCAAATAATCGGAATCCACTGTACCTTAATCAGTGGATACAATGACTGATAATATGTCCTATGTTAATGCTTGCTGCATTGACTGTTCACTTAGTAAAAAATGCTCCAAATATTCAGGGGTGAAGTTGGCTGTGGGAAGGTTCATTGTGTGCAATAGTTTACTTTATCTTAAGCTTCCTGCTCTTCTTACTATTTATCCTGTCTCAGGATGGTAGGGAAATGTAAATTAAAGAACCATCTTAGTGACCTCCATTTGAGATGGAGGGGGTAGCAATTATTGGATAAAAGGACATGCCTGGTATTTTTTTTTTATATTTTTAATTCTTAAGTGATTCAGCTGCAGAGTGCCCTCAGGGTTAGCCCTCTTATTATTTCAGATTTTAAATTGACATGTGTAGTTTAATAGATGCAGTCTATGGCTTTTTACTAATTTTATAAGGAACTGTACTAAATTACAAATTTAACTCTTCTAAAGTGTAACAGCCTGTCATTTCCAGATACAGGTTGCACAAGAGGATTCCTTCAATCACTTTTTCTACCATCTTGGGATACAAGAAGAAAGTGAGAATAGGTTTAAAAAAAAAAAAGCAGCATAATACAAGAATTTTCTCTGGGACAAACAGGAGCATGAAAAATATTAAAAGTAACAAACTCTCTCTCTCCCTGCTTGCCCTACCAGGATATGACTGGGAGGATGAGCAGGGAGAGAGTTTGTTACTTTTAATATCTTGGGCACTGTTTACTGAGTCAATGTTATGCAGAACAACAACTTTACTAAAAACTCAGAATAGCAAACATGCCTTCAACACATACAGCTGGTAAACTGGGGGAGGGAGAGAAAGGTGGCATTTTGCAGCATTATAAAATGCTATGCCTTTCATCTCTGCTCTCCTAAAGTGTTACCCATTGAACACAATTGGAGAAGGAAATTCAAGAAGGCTTAAGCCAAAATAGTAAAGCCCAGATAGCAATATTAACTAGAACAAGGAGAGACCTCATTCACCTGGCTTGCCTTTTTTCTGTAATGCTAATACCATTTTTTGGTGGAAAGCCTAGCAGGAGGCTGAAGTATGTACCAAATGGCCAAAGGGAATCAACACACTACTGAAGGGAGTGGCAGTGATGTCAATATGACACTGATGTATCCAGATACTTTTTGGAGGGATTTTGAGATTCAGAAATCCTGCCAAAAGACTATCCAGAGACTAATATAAATACTGTTTACTTCTTCAACAGCTCTGAAACTGATGAAAGATGTGCACCACATCAGCATTGGTTGCAGTACCAATAAGCTCAAGTTGGTTAATGTTGGGATTACTACCAGTTTAGCATGTCCAAACAGGTCTAATCATTAGCAAATTTTTGCTTGCTGGAACAAGTTACCTGCACTGGTGGTTAAGGCTGACAGTTTGAATAAATTCAAAGGTCAACTGGATAGTTACCTATATGGGGAGAAAAGCATATAATTTGTATTTTCTTGGGTTTGTATTTATAATAATTTGTAATATAATAAAAATATATATATATATAATTTGTATTTTCTTGTACTTGGGTTTTTTTTTCCCAGCCCAGCAAAAGCCTGTGGCTTCCTTGCACTATATGGCAAATACTATTACACCAGAGATAGTTTCAGGTTCAGCAATCATAAAAAAAAGATCCAAACGAAACTGGAAAAAAAACAAGCAATCTTTCACTGCAAGCAATAAAAGCAGAGGCTACATTTAGGGTTGCAAATAACAGGAACAATAACTAACCAAACGATAGCAACTTGTTACTGTATATTCCTTGTTTTTATTATTATAGTTGTAAGCAAAATTTTGATTCTGAAGCACAGAGCACTTAATCTGCAAGATTTTATATCGCTATAGCAGAATGTTTTAGAATAAATCAAAACATCTGGTCATTAGAAGTAACTGTCAAAAATAATAAATAAAATAAAAAAGCTAAAAAAAAATTGCAAATTACAGATTGCTATCTATAGAAAAATTCCTTCAAAATTATTTTATATATACAGGCAGTTCTCACTTTACGAATTCCGGGGTTTACGAGTTTTTTTTTTTTTTTTTTTCAATTATCAACAAAATTTAAAATATGAATGTTAATTGCAAAAAATGAATGTTAAACATTCATAAATACCACATTTCAAACCACGCGCGTAGCTATACAATAGTGTACCCCGCTTTACGATATTAATCTGTTACCATTGCATCGTGAAAATATAGTAATGTGAACCCAATAACATTTTTTGGTAATTCATTCCACGACCTTGGAAGTTCAAATTTTCGCTATAAAACTCCCTTTTAGGGAGTTATATAACGAATTAGTTACCAATTCAAATTATTAAATGCGCTACACTTTCATCGTTATCATATGTTATAAGAACCAATTTTGAACGGCTTTGTGATATTTTTCTAAAGCACATTTCTGGAAGTCATGACCATAAAACAAAAATCATTTGCACTTTCCAGTTTATTGGCCTTTTCTGTTACTGCAAGCAATTATAAATGGGTAGTAAACTACGTGTTATTGCATTTGTGAAAATACCGATAGCTGGAATTGTGGGTTATTATGGTGAAATGTGTTTCGCCTTTACTGAAATCTTAAATCGTATAAAAAACAAATACATTTTCAGAATCTTCTCTTCATTCCTTTTTTTTTTTTAAGCTTCGTAAACTTGTTACTCTGCACAAATCGTGTTAGTTGCAATTTGTGTGTTCCGTTAAAAAATGCTTATGCATGCTATTAAAATTTATAAAGAAAAGAGAAGATTATCTTGGAAATAAATGCCTCAAAGCATTTCTGAAGAAGACTCCTTGTGCAACAAACCAACGAGTGCCGAGTCAATAATGAGTGATCAACGAGTGTGCATTTAGTCGATGATGATGAAGAATAAACATTCTTTAACATTTGTAAGTCATAAAATAATTTGCTTGATTTTACAGACTACGTTTTCATTTCTTTGGATAAATCAATCATTGTTTAAACAAACTAATTAGCTAACTAATTTCATTGTTGATAACGTAACCCCTGTTTTTAATATTATCTCTATGGGAAATAAATTCCCGTTTTATGAGCAGCCGCTAGGAACGAATTAACTCATAAAGTCAAAAACTACCTGTTGTTGTTGTTGGTATAGAGCTTAACGACACAAGGGCTACTGAGGCCAAATTGTCTGTTCCTGTTTATTTACAAGCAACATATAGTTATAGATGTTAAATTATATGCTCCTGTACAGGTCAATATATTTTAGAAACATCAAAAGTTCTTCTACGTTTGCTTCATTTTTTTTTTTTTTTTTTTATGAGAACCCCAAACACGAGAGGTATTATAACCTATAGTACTTAGTACCGTGCTTGGGTTGGAGGTTGAAAAGACGAAAGAAGATATTTGTTGACATTGGACTTGAACTTCTGTAGATTGTAATTTTCAGGAAATACGTATGAAGGAAGGTTGTTCCAGAAAACGGCAGTTGAATGAATAAATGAGGAAGATGAAAAGTTGGTTCTGTGGGTTTGAAGTTGGACAGTAAATGGATGTTGGCTGGTGGCGGCACGTGTTCGGACTGTTTTGAAAGAGAGAGCGGGAATTATAGAAGCCAATTCAGAAGAACAGTGCCCATGGAAGTATCTGTAGAAGAGGCATGCAGCAGAAACAGTGCGTCTATGAGAAAGCGAGTGGAGAGTCTCTGTTAGAGATGAATCATTAATTAACCTAACTGCCCTCTTCTGAATGGAATCAAGAAGCCTGAGAGAGGTTTTGGGGGCACCACCCCAGATGTGGGAACAATATTCCATGGCAGGGCGGATTTGCGATTTATACAGAGTGAGCAGCTGTTTGGGAGAAAAGTAACGCCGAGAGCGAAAGAGAAAACCAAGTTTTTTAGATGCAGAGGAAGCAATATTTGTAATGTGCTTGTGCCAAGAGAGATTAGAAGTCAGGGTAATCCCCAAAAGAGATATATCATTTTGCCTAGAAATCGGAGTGTCACAAAAGATAAGCATAGGAGCAGAAGAATCCTTTTTGCGAGATATAAGACAAGATTGAGTTTTAGAAGGGTTGAAATCAACTAAGTTGTCTTTGCCCCACTGGAGAATTACCTGAAGATCGGCATTTAAGGAATTGGCAGCAGATTTTCGAGAACTTGAAGCTGATTGAGCTGGACAAGGTTTCTCAAAATGGAAAGTTGAATGCATTGTGCTATCATCGGCAAAACTATGGATAGGATTTCTAGTCAATGGAAGAAGGTCATTGATATACAAGAGGAAAAGAGTGGGGGAAAGAACTGAACCTTGGGGGACACCGGCATTAGTGGAGAAGTTAGAAGACAGAGAGCCATCTACCATCACCCTCAGTGAGCGATCAGAGAGAAAACTGGATAACCAATTACTAAAAACAGTTGGCAAACCATAAGATGGAAGCTTGTTTAGAAGACCTTTATGCCAAACACGATCAAAAGCCTTTGAGATGTCAAGAGCAACTACTTGTGTTTCACTGAACCTTTCCATTGAATTAGTCCATAAATGGGTAACATAAGCCAGAATATCACCAGTGGATCGACACTGACGGAATCCATACTGGCGATCGTTGATCAGACGGAAGGTTTCAAGGTAGTTTAAGAGTTGGCGGTTAATTGATTTCTCCATTACTTTAGAAAGAGTAGAAGTAATTGCAATGGGACGATAATTGGATGGGAGGGATTTGTCACCCTTTTTAGGAACTGGCTGGATATGAGCGAATTTCCAAGCAGAAGGAAAAACACCTTTGGAATAAGAAAGTGAAAAAAGGCGGCAAAGAATAGGAGTAAGTTCAGGAGCACAGGTTTTGAGAACAAGTGGAGAAATACCATCAGGACCTGGAGCTTTCTTAGCATCAAGATTCATCAAAATCCTTCTGATATCCTTTTGACGGAAGACCACAGGAGGCATTGAATGGAGCGTGTTAGGAATGGTGGGAGGTGTTTTACCAAGATCATTAATACATGAGCTCGAAGAAAAATGGGATGCTAGCAGGTCAGCTTTATCCTTGGCTGAAGTGACAACAGAACCATCTGGTTTGGACAGAGGTGGGAGCAGAGATGGGCAAAAGTTGCGGCCAATAGCTTTGGCAAGAGACCAGAATGCTCGGCTACCATTAGGGCAAGAAGCAAGTTTTCTACTCTTAGCCTGTTCAAACTCTAGTTTGGACTGATTAATAACTGCTTTACAATTGTTGCGAGCTTTGGTGTAGGCAGAAAATGAAACTGAAGAATTAGAAACAAGCCAATTACGATATGCAACGTTCTTCTCTTGGACAGCCTTAGCACATTTATTGGAAAACCAAGGTTTAGATAAAGGACGAGATTTTAAAGTGGAGTGTGGGATAAAGGATTCCATTCCTGCAAGAATAATTTCACTGACACGATCTGAGCAAACGTTGACATCAGAAGTTTTGAAACAGTAATCAGACCAAGGAAAAGAAGAAAAGAAGTCTCGCAGGTCATCCCATTTTGCATTCTTGTAATGCCAAACAATACGAGGTTGGGAATAGGCATGAGATAAAGGTTCCATTGGAGAAGAGACAATCACCAAGTTGTGATCTGAAGTGCCTAAAGGACCTCTCACTTCAACCTTGTACTTAGAAGGGTTGTTTGTGAGAAAAAGATCAAGCGTATTGGCTGTATGATTAGGATTGTCCGGTATTCTTGTAGGTAAATGAACAATCTGTGCTAGGTCATTAGTAATTGCAAAAGCCTCAGCATCTCGACCTGCTGGGTCGGTGTGACTAGAAAACGGAAGCCAGCTGGAGTTGTGAACGTTAAAATCACCAAGGAAAATTACCTCACTGTTAGGAAAGTTGGACTGGAGAAAGTCAAGTTGCAAAGAGAGGAAGTCAAAGAGCTCCAAGTGATTAGTGGAGTTGGGAGAACGGTAGAGACAACAGATGAATTTTACACAATGAGGTAGAGAGATTTTAAGCCAGAGAAGATCAAAGAGAGGAGATTCCAAATTGCCAAGTCTCTGACAGGGAATACCAGAACGGACATATGCACAAGTACCACCTTTGAGGCGAAAGGAATTATACAGCAAATAATTTGGACATCTGAGATGAGCAGTAGTTGAATCAACTGATAACTGAGATTCAGTCAGAAAAAGTACATGGGGTTTGGAAGACTGCAAGTGGAAATGGACATTGTTGAGATTAGAATTGAGACCACGTATATTTGTGAAATGAATTAGGAAGTCCTTGGGAGGTTTAGATCTTTTCGCAGATAAGCTTGCTCTATTATTTTGACAATTCATGGTGTATTCAATAGTAAGAAAAAGTGGGTGGGACATGCTGTATGAAGTAATGAAATTTTTGGATATGGCGTACATGTGGTAAGAATATACCCAGATCCTTGACATAACGTGGCCTCGACAATGCTCCCCGCATACACACTACTCGGACTCCCTCCAGTCACTATCTGGCAGAGTAGAGGTAGCAAGATTATACACTAGCTGATCCGGAAGCTTCCTAGAGAGTTACCAATAGGTTCAGTCCGGTGTACTAACTAGCGGCCGGCCTGCGAACACCGTTTTAGAGCTGTACCCTCGAAATGTAAGGAATATTGGATCTCGCCACGACATTCATCATAACCTCAAAAATCATCAATCATACTGCATGATGGAAGAGATAGGGAAGGGTTGGCCGGAACTTAGCTCTAGAGACTAAACATGGGTTCCACCAATTCAAGCCTCCAATAAGCAAAGTGGTGGTATTTCACCGGTTGATGAGTCATCTACCACCTAGTACTGCCTGGTAACATAGAGGGGCGGCGTTCCTCCATGTGGTGTGGGCGCCACACCTCGACCCCTGCTTACGTTGGTTCACACCTGGGTGGTCACCCACCATGTACTTGTGCATGAAGGTTATACCCAGGATTACTAACAGTCCCACCATCGTGAAGGTGCAAGCAGAGGATTTGGCTGTCATAGACCGTCCGGACTTCGCCGAAATTGGGTCCACTTTGACTTGAGTGTCACCCGAATATCAGTTCCATCAGCGTTTTAGACTCCCAGGTAGCAAGAACAGCTTGTCTGGCATATCTGAGAGAATGTCTGTGACAACCTCAAGATTTCCCATGAAATGTGATAAATCATGAGATGTTCAATGTGGAGAAAGATTTGAGTGTTAGAGCAGATGGTTGAATGTAAGGGACAATCAACCAGAAAATGACGGACCGTAAATTGCGTTTGACAGGATGAACACCGATGAGAAAACGCACTGAGGTGCGTTTTCTCCCAATAGCAGGAAGAGATGTGTACAATGAGTGTGTCCAATTCTGAGTTGTGCAAATACCACTTCCTCTCTTCTGTTTGGTCGGAAGCTTGAGAGACAGCTTTGGATCTTGTTTTATCTGGTAAAGTTTATTATTGGTGTTACTTTTCCAGATCTGTGACCAGTTGTCGTAGCATGCTTTGCAAATGATAGGCTTATAGTTGCTTTAAGGAACCTGATGGTGTTGTGAGAGAGAGAGTTGAGGATGTTTAGCGGCAAAGTCAGCACTTTCATTTCCTGAAATGCCAGAATGACCAGGTATCCAGCAAAAACTGATTGACTGATTGGACATGTTGCAGGAGATTAACTGGAAATAAATGTATTTCAAGACTGGATGGGAAGGAGAAATTCTTTCTTATGGCAGACACAGCACTGAGGGAATCTATGTAAATTATGGCAGGTGAGATGGATAGCTCAATAATTTTACCAAGTGCTAACTTGATAGCATATAATTCAGCAGGGAAGATGCTGCAGGCTAATTGTAGTGAGGCTGTAGCAGTAAATGAAGGAAAAACTGCAGCAGCACCTACAGTACTCGCAGTTTTCGATCCGTCAGTATAGATTTTACAGGCACGGGAGTTCAGAGTAGCGTGAGATGAGTGCAACTGCCTGATATTGCAAGATGGTATGACATTTTTCCCCCACTGAAGAAAATGTACATTGCAAGATGCAGAAACGTATGTCCAAGGTGGAACAGGAGCAGTTTTATCCTGAAAGATATCACTTAAATCAATATTCCAATTCTGAACAAGCTCTTTAATTCTGAGTGAAGCAGATCTATTTTCATTTGCATTTGGTTTGATCTCTTAGAACAAATCCCACCGAGTATTATAAAGATACTCCCAACTGGGGTGAGATGGTATACTCTGGATTTTAGCAGCATATTGGAGCAACAATGATTTCCTACGAAGATGTAATGGAGGATCATGCGCTTCGATATAAAGACTTTGGATTGGAGAAGTCCTGAAGGCATCCAACGCAGTCCTCTGAGCACTGTGCTGAATGATATTTAGACGTAAAGTAGTGCTTCTAGCAGAGTCATATACTAGACAACCATAATCTAAGCGTGAACAGATGAAAGTTCTGTAAAGGTGAAGTAAAGTATATCGATCAGCTCCCCAAGACATGGACGAGACTGACCGAAGTATGTTCATATGTTTTAGACAAACATTTCTTAATTGAATGATATGAGTTTGAAAATTAAGCTTGCTGTCTAATATCATATCAAGAAATCTGACGTTAGTAGCAAGTGGGATTGGAATATTGTTGATATGTAATTCAGGATCAGGATGGAGAGCCTGACGCTTGCAAAAGTGGGTGGTAATGCATTTCTTTTCTGATAGTCGATAACATTCCTTAAAGTCCATAATTCAATTTTGGTTATGGTAAGTTGAGAGAACTACCTGTATGTACACACACACACACACACACACACAGTAGACGTTCGATTTTCCGGGATAGATGGTAAAAATAAAATCCCGTATAATCGATTTCCCGGTTAATTCAAAAATATAGAAAAATGTTCAGGAACGTACCTAAAAAATATGCGGATGGATAAAAAATGAAAAAACTTACCTTGCATTACTCTGGTGCCAAAGTCTGCTGATGGTGGTGCACAATTATTTTCACAATATCTTTTACAAGTTTTGTTTTAACTTAAAAAGTCTATTGATATCTTAAAAGCATATTTTGTTTTAAAATTATATTTTAATTTTACAAAAAATAGAAAGAGATCAGTGAATATCAGTTCACTTAGAGAAATAAGAATGTATTGAAGATTGTTTTTTTTTCCTTTTGCAACTTTTTGACGAATGGCGCTTCAAATATTTCTTAAAACCAGTCTTGCTGCTCCAGGTAGTCAAGAAGTGCTTCTGCGTGGGTTAAAGCAACACTATGGCTAATTTTTTGTGACAAAATCAACTATTCTTTCTCTTCTTCAGGTTCACCATCATTATTTAGTGGTGGTGTAGTAACCGTTACTGTATATAAAATTTCTTCATCATTTAGTACTTTTTGTCAGAATTAAGCCAATCATGAATTGATTGCTCATCAACATCCCCGTATCCCTCAATTTGTTTTAAATTTCGTAACATTTCTGGTACTAGATCTTCACAGTTTTTGTCAAATCTCAAGAATCCTTCGTTTCCCAGTAAAATTTTATGCCAAGACCTCTTTAAGGTTATGCTTTTTATTGAATTCCATGCTGCTGAAACTTCGTAAATCGCATCCAATACAGTCAGGTTTTTCCAAAATGTCAATAATTCACAATCATTTTCTTCCGCTAACTTGAGAGATAAATTTCTGTGATAAACTGCTTTCATTTGTTGGATGGCACCTTGATCCATAGGTTGTATTAAAGCTGTCACATTGGGAGGTAAATATTTGACGAACAAATTTCCATCATCTGATTTTACAATCTCTTTATTAGGATGACTTGGTGCGTTATCTAATAGCAGGACAGCTTTCTGTGGCAAGCCCAGTGACCGCAGATGTTGCCGCACTGGAGGCACAAATTTAGTTTTAAATCAACTGGAAAATATCTCCCTATCCATCCAGGCTGACTTATTGTTGTAGAATTCGAGAGGTAAATTTGATATTACAATGCTCGAAAAAGCCCATGGTTTTTTTCCTGTTCCAATTACACATTTAGAGTTTCAAAGAATGAGACCAGGCAGATTTGCACAACAAAGAACTGTCAATCTTTGTTTTGCATTTTATGTCCTGGAGCTTTTACCTCGATTTCGTAAGCCAAAGTTTTTGCCGCAAGACATTTCCAGTACAATAATGTTTCATCGGCATTGTAAATTTGATCCGGCACAAATTCATTGGTTTCAATAAATTTTTGAAACTCAGTGGTGAATTCTTGGGCAGCCAGTGCATCACTACTTAGTTTTTCACCTTGAATGGAAATCTGACAAATGCCGTGCCTCTGTTTAAACCACGTCAAACACCCAGAAGATGCGTTAAAATTGCCCTGCAGTTTTAATTTGTTGAAAAAATATTTTGCCTTTTCTGCGCAAACTGCTCCAGAGAAAGGAATGCATTCTGCTCTTTGTTGGCAAAACCACAACAACATTGCCTTGTCGAGATCCTCATATGTGGACAGTTTCATCGTTTTTCTCTTAGTCATGCCTTGAACGTTATCAGATGTGCCTGCAAATCTAATAGCTTCCCTTTATTTTTTACGATGTCGCGTATGGTTTGGTCACGAACATTATAATGGTTCTTTAAAGATTTAATGGATGCATTGTTTACAAACTTTTCAATAATTTGAAGTTTTTGCTCAATTGAAAGCACAACTCTTTTACGTTTACCCGTCATTTTCGCAATACCTGAACAAAAAAAATTACTCTAAAAAAAAAAAAAAACGACTGAATCACTACTGACTTAAATAACGAAAGAAATTTTTCTTTTTGCAGTACTACGGAACACAGCAATCCACGTGACACAATAAAACAAACTAAACATTAGTTCTTTTTCTGTTGTTTATTTGAGCAGAGGATGTGAAGACAGTAGGAGTTGCGTGATAATTGGTTCATCTATCAATCATGACTTATAATGCCGCTTCTTTTGTCACTTATTTACAACTTGTAAAATATCTGTTTATACCTATTCTATTTATTATTTTAATTTTATGATTTCTGGTCGATTATTTTTTTTTTCTTCCTTCCTACTTTGGAGTCTTGAAGTGTCCCAGTTAATGATCCCGGTAAATCGAGAGTCTGCTATATATATAGGAACTCCCCTACCTACGTAAGAGTTGCGTTCCGTGGAACACTACGTAAGTCAGAATTTCCCCAATGCTTGTGCAGCAGTCGCAACTGTGCTCACTGAATTGATTGAATCAAAAAAGAAATGTTCGATGAACATGTAAATAGAATTATTCATTGTATTTATTCAATTCTTTATCTCATGCGCAGGAAAAATTACAAAAAAGCGTGCAATTTAAAAAAATTACAAAAAAAGGAGACAGGCATAACCATCAGAAAGTTTTACCTCTTGAGCATCTTTCCCAGAATCGACGTCTTCAGATGATAAGTATGCCGCCGAGGAGGTTAGGGCTGTGGAAACTTAGAAGGGGTCGGCCGCTCAACCTTAGGAAAGAACATATTAATGGATGACTGGATGGTGGCTTTTTTCTTTTCATCGTAGATTTCTTTGTAGCAAGCATTCACCTCTCTGTTAACTTTTAAGAATCGTTCGCTGTCAGCATTCACCTTTTCAAACCTCGCCATTTCACGAAATGCCATTGCCATCTCTTTCTGGTGATGAAGCGTCTTGGCTCCTCATTTGGTTCATCTTGAGCTTCATCAGCATTTTCTTCTTTCACTTTTGCTGCCTGCAAGTCAATAAGTTCTTTGTTAAATAATTCCTCCACGTCTTTGGCATCAACCTCCAACTGAAGTAGGTTTGCAACCTTTACAATCTAATCTGTAACTTCTTCATATGATTCATCTTTTTCAAATCCTTCGAAGCCTTTAATGTGTCACGGGCATAATTTCTTCCATGTGCCATTTAAGCAACTTTTAGTAATTTCCACCCAGGCCTTATTAATGTTTAAGATGGCATGGTAAATACTGTAAGAATTCCAAAAGTCTCTAAATGTAAAATTTTTCTCATCATCTACTGAGACAATGCCTGAGCAAATGTTGTGCGAAAATACTATGCTTTTAAATTCAAAATAACACCCTGATCCATAGGTTGGATGAGTGAAGCCATGTTTGGCGATAGAAATATGACTCGTTCAAAATGAAATCTTCTAGATGCATAGGATGTCCAGGAACATTATCTAATAGAGGTAACATCTTGAAAGGAACGTCATTGTCTTTACAATATTTTTCAACCTCAGGAATGAAGCAGCATTTAAACCAATCCTCAAAGAGAAATACTGTTATCCATGCTCTCTGGTTCGATCAGAAATGCACGGGTAGGGTGGCTTTATTGATGCCCTTAAATGCAAGAGGATTTCCAGAATGGTACACAAGCAGTGGTTTTAATCTGTTATCTCCAGCTGCATTACCCCCAAGAAAGAGCGTGGCCCTATCTTTTGACGTCTTGAAACCTGGCATTTGTATTTTTCTCTTTGGCAATGTTTGCTAGATCCTGCATTTTTTTCCAATACAGAGTAGTCTGGTTAACGTTAAAAATTTGCTGCTTTGAATAACTGCCTTCATCAATAATTTTTTCCAAAACATCGCAAAATTTCTCTGCAGCTGCAGAATCTGTACTGGCGACTTCACTCCATTTTTTTTTTTTTTTTTTATGTAAACCCCAAACATGAGGTATTAGAACCTATAGTACTTAGTACCGTGCTTGGGTTGGAGGTTGAGAAGATGAAAGAAGATATTTGTTGACATTGGACTTGAACTTCTGTAGACTGTAATTTTCAGGAAATACATATGAAGTAAGGTTGTACAAGAAAAGGGCAGTTGAATGAATAAATGAGAAAGATGAAAAGTTGGTTCTGTGAGTTTGAAGTTGGACAGTAAATGGATGTTGGCTAGTGGCAGCACGTGTTCGGACTGTTTTGAAAGGGAAAGCGGGAATTATAGTAGCCAATTCAGAAGAACAGTGCCCGTGGAAGTATCTGTAGAAGAGGCATGCAGCAGAAACAGTACGTCTATCAGAAAGCGAGTGGAGAGACTCTGTTAGAGATGAATCATTAATTAACCTAACTGCCCTCTTCTGAATGGAATCAAGAAGCCTGAGAGAGGTTTTGGGGGCACCACCCCAGATGTGGGAACAATATTCCATGGCAGGGCAGATTTGCAATATATACCATCGGGACCTGGAGCTTTCTTAGCATCAAGATTCTTCAAAATCCTTCTGACATACTTTTGACGGAAGACCACAGGAGGCATTGAATGGAGCATGTTGGGAATGGTGGGAGGTGTTTTGCCAAGATCATTAATACATGAATTTGAAGAAAAATGGGATGCTACCAGGTCAGCTTTATCCTTGGCTGAAGTGACAACAGAACCATCTGGTTTGGACAGAGGAGGGAGCAGAGATGGGCAAAAGTTGCGACCAATAGCTCTGGCAAGAAACTAGAATGCTCAGCTACCATTAGGGCAAGAAGCAAGTTTTCTACTCTTAGCCTGTTCAAACTCTAGTTTGGACTGATTAATAACTGCTTTACAATTGTTGCGAGATTTGGTGTAGGCAGAAATTGTTGTTATTTGGTTTTTAGGAGCATTAGCAACTAAAGCCATATTGCTCCGGGGATATGCAGTGGTCATTCCCTGACCTTTCTGCATCATCCATATTTGGTGGTCATGGGCTCGAGCCCCGGTCTAATCAAGAAGCATGTGCTACACACTGCTGCTATGGAGGCATATGCAGAAAATGAATGTGAAGAATTGGAAACAAGCCAATTACGATATGCAACATTCCTCTCTTGAACAGCCTTAGCACACTTATTGGAAAACCAAGGTTTAGATAAAGGATGAGATTTTAAAGTGGAGTGTGGGATAAAGGATTCCATTCCTGCAAGAATAATTTCACTGACACAATCTGAGCAGATGTTGACATCAAAAGTTTTGAAACAGTAATCTGACCAAGGAAAAGAAGAAAAGAAATCTCGCAGGTCATCCTATTTTGCATTCTTGTAATGCCAAACAACACGAGGTTGGGAATAGCCATGAGATAAAGGCTCCATTGGAGAAGAGACAAAGCAAGCTTCAGATCACACCAAGTTGTGATCAGAAGTGCCTAAAGGACCTCTCACTTCGACCATGTACTTAGAAGGGTTATTTGTGAGAAAAAGATAAAGTGTGTTGGCTGTATGATTAGGATTGTCCGGTATTCTTGTAGGTAAATGAACAATCTGTGCAAGGTCATTAGTAATTGCAAAAGCCTCAGCATCTCGACCAGCTGGGTCGTTGTGACTAGAAAATGGAAGCCAGCTGGAGTTGTGAACATTGAAATCACCAAGGAAAATTATCTCACTATTAGGAAAGTTGGACTGCAGAAAGAGAGGAAGTCAAAAAGCTCCAAGTGATTAGTGGAGTTGGGAGAACAGTACAGACAACAGATGAATTTGACACAATGAGGTAGAGAGATTTTAAGCCAGAGAAGATCAAAGAGAGGAGATTCCAAATTGCCAAATCTCTGACAGGGAATATCAGAATGGACATATACACAAGTACCACATACTTTAATGCAGTGGAAACCAGCGTGATGCTTGAACCTATTAAATCACCTGTTTATTGCCATGAACTTGGCTTGGGTTTACCATACTTATCCTTAATACCTTCATAAATACTTGTTGCTTTTACTTGAATGGTCATTAGACTCAGGGGCACTCGCTTCTCAATCTGATTTTCCATCCATATCATTAACAGCTGTTCCATCTTCGATACAGCAACCTGAATGCTGTTTTGTGATCACTGTTGACCTTAAGTGCTAGCAGGGAAAAGGAGGTGATTATCCCTCTGTATAAGGCAATGGTCAGGCTACGCCTTGAGTACTGCGTACAGGTCTGGAGGCCTCATTTTAGGAAGGATGTAGATTTACTTGAGCGTGTACAGAGAAGGGCAACAAGATTGGTGAGGGGAATGAAGGGATCCTCTTATCAAGAGAGGCTTAAGTTCTGCAAATTGCAGTGGCTGGAGACTAGGCACCTGCGCGGTGATCTGATTGAGGTGTATAAGGCCTTGAATGGGTTCAGCACGCTGAATTCTGATGGGATCTTTCTACTTGTTCAGATTATGAACCTAAGGGGGCATAAATTCAAATTAAGAAAAGACAGATGTAGATTAGATGTGCAGAAATTCGCCTTTAGCCAGCAGGTGGTTAATTGCTGGAACAAACTTCCATCTGTCGTTGTGGAAGTTGATAGGTTGAATAAATTTAAGGAGGAACTGGACAGGCATTTGGAGGGAATGGTGTGATTTTTTTTTTTTTTTGGCTGATGCTGCATAAGCTCATACATTTGCTTTCTTGCATCACATGCCACTACTACTACTACTACTACCACCACCTTTGAGGCAAAAGGAATCATACAGCGAATAATTTGGGCATCTGAGATGAGCAGTAGTTGAATCAACCGATAACTGAGATTCTGTCAGAAAAAGTACACGGGGTTTGGCAGACTGCAAGTGGAAATCGTTGAGATTAGAATTGAGACCACGTATATTTGTGAAATGAATTTGGAAGTGCTTGAGAGGTTTAGATCTTTTCGCAGATAAGCTTGCTCTATTAGTTTGACAATTCATGGTGTATATACTTTAATGCAGTTTTAACCATGGTGTACATACTTTAATGCAGTGGAAACCAGCGTGATGCTTGAACCTATTAAACCACCTGTTTATTGCCATGAACTTGGCTTGGGTTTACCATACTTATCCTTAATACCTTCATAAATGCTTGTTGCTTTTACTTGAATGGTCATTAGACTCAGGGGCACTCGCTTCTCAATCTGATTTTCCATCCATATCATTAAGAGCTGTTCCATCTTCGATACAGCACCTGAATGCTGTTTTGTGATCACTGTTGACCTTAAGTGCATTGTTCCTTTGACATGTTCTTTTATATGCACACTGTCCTTTAAAATAGTATTCACTGTTGAAGCCACAAGGCCTAATTCCCTTGCAATTGATGACAAACTTTCTCCTGCTTTGTACTTCTTAATCATTTTCATCTTCATTCCTCAATCAATTTTGTTTCGTTTCCTGGCACTGCCATTTTCCGTTGGCCCCTTTCCCTTCACCATTGTAATAAGTAAATAGGAATGAAGAGAAGTTTCTGAAAATTTGTTTTTTATATGATTGAAGGGGAACACATTTCACCATAATACTGTAATGTAAAAACCCACAGAATTCCAGTTATTCGGCTTAAAGGAATGCAATAAGATCGAGTTTACTACCTGTTTATAATAGATTGTGCTAACAGAATAGCCCAATAAACCGGAAAGTGCAAATCGTTTTTTTTTTTTTTTTGTTTTTTTTTTCCAGTAGTGACTTCCAGAAATGTGCTTTAGAAAAATATCACAAAGGCATTCAAAATTGATTCTTATAATGGTAACATATGATAAAGATGAAAATGTAGTGCAATTTCCATTACAGATATGAACTTTTAGAGAGATAAATAGCTTAGTCATATAGCGAAATTTTCAACTTCCAAGAACTTGGAACGAATTACAAAAAAAAATAAATAATGTTATTGGGTTGACATTACGATATTTTCATGATACCTCCACCTATTCCTACGGGGTTGCAAAATACGTTTCCATGATTTTTTTTTAAGTTTGCACCGGCCGGCAAAAACTTACGTAAAGCGGGCTCTGGAGGGAGTTTATTATTATTATCGTTGTTGCTCTTATATTATTTCTCCCTGATTGGGGGTTTTCACTCTGTAACAGATACTGCTACCAAGTACATGGGATGGTTGTTGTTATGTCTAGTGTTACTGTTAGTTGAGGAACTGACTATCCTACAGGTTTTCAGGATTGCGACTTTCTGGAGTTCCTTGTAGGTGTTCTCTGGGAGACTTATTGCTGCTAGGCTGCTATGTAGTCTTTGGCACTATACTGGTGGTTGACACGATGATCAGGATGGTCGTTACTTCTTGCATATGCCACATCTCCTTGACGTCATGTCTTAGGTTCATGTACTTCCTAATTTTTTCCTCATGGGTTTTTTGGACATTGCTAGTGTTGGGCACCACTGTCAATCAGATAGGCAGCCTTTTCCATCTTGTCCACAAGTTATATCCAGTCTGTTGTGCGGGATGGTCTTATCAGTTATTATGGCTTGTACTTCCTGGGGTTCATACTTGTAGTATGGTACACTTTCTTTGGTCAACTGGTATTTCCTTGCTAGCTTCTGATGTATTATCCTGGCTACTTGGTCCTGTCTATGAGTGTACTCTGTCTGGGTGATCACCTTGCACCCCGGGGTGATGAGTTCGATCGTTTCTGAGGCCAGGTGGCATTGTCGACATGTGTCATATGACATTCCGGGCTCCTTTGCGATGTATTTTCTATAGTTCCTGGTGTTGATTACCTGGTCTTGGATGGCTAGCATGAATCCTTCAGTCTTGGGGAAGAGCATCCCGCTTGTGAGCCATGCATTGGAAGCAATGTTATCGATGTGATCTCGATGGAGGTCTTTGTAGTCTCTTCTTTGCCTATCTTTCTAGCTTCTTTTCTTGTGCTGTCTGGGCCAGAGGAGGTGCCTCACTTAGGTTGAGTGGGGTGTACCACTTATCTATCTTCCTTATGGCTGGTGGAGTGGTGCTCTGTTGTTCTCAAAGTAATCCTTCAGGTTAACTATCGCTGTTTTCTGTTGCTCTATCAGGTCTATCAGGCCCCTTCCTTCCTCTTTCTGAGCTATCGTTAGTCTCTCCACTGCGGATTTCGGGTGGTGTTGGCAGCTCTTGGTCATTATTGTTCTCGTCTTTCACATGATATCCTCTAGCTCAATGTTAATCCCACCTATGACCCCGAAGGTGTATGTTAGTACTGGAGCTACATAGGTGTTTATGGCTTTAACCGTGTTCCCTCCATTCAATTTTGCTTTCAGCAAGTTTCTGAGTCTCTGATGATATTTTTCGGTCAGGCACTTCTTCATTATCTTGTGCTGTAATTGTTGAGCCTGCATCATACCTAGGTATTTTTAGGTCTGTCCTTCTGTCATAGCTTCGATCTCTTTACCAGTCAGCAGCTGGTAGCTTCGGCTGACTAATTTTCCCTGGTGCAGTGTGTGGGTCTTGCATTTGTCTAGACCAAATTCCATCCTGATGTCCTTGCTAAATTCTTGAGTGATCCGGAGTAGTTGCTGGAGTTGCTTGACAGTTGCCGCGTAGAGCTTGATGTCATCCATGTACATCAGGTGGGTGAGGGTGTACATGTTCTTTCTTTCTTTGTGCTGTACACAAGCACCTTATATCCATACTTGCTGCCGTTGAGTGCTAGACAGAACCACAGTGGGCTCAGAGCATCTCCCTGAAAGATTCCTCTTCTGATGGGGATTGGCCTGGTTGTGATGTTCTCGACCTTAACGGTGGTACTCCATTTCGCCATTGTTGCTCCTAGGAAGTTTGTCACTATCGGATTGACCTTGTAGATCTTCAGGATCTCTATTAGCCAGCTATGAGGTACGGAGTCGAAGGCCTTGTGGTAATCTATGTAGGCCGTGTATAGGTTGTTGTGCTTCTTGTAGGCTTGCTCCATAACTGCGGCATCTATTGTCAATTGCTCCTTGCATTCTTTCTGCTGTTCGCCCATATGTTCTGACTCTATAAGTGTCTGATATCTTCTTGGTTATGCAGCTGGTCAGGATCATGTACACCGTTGGGAGGCAGGTGATTGGCCTGTATTTCGGCGGGTTTCTTATCTTCATCTTTAGGCTTCAGATACGTGACTCCTTCAGTGAGAAACTTCGGGATTGTCTCCGGGTGCCTTATCATTCAAGTGAACTGCTCTGCTAGGTGCTTGTGTGTGCAGGTGAGCTTCTTGTATTATTATTATTATTATTATTAGCATTATGGTGCAAGGAAGCCTGAGGCTTATGCTGCACTAGCCAAAAAAAAATTCCTGAGTGACAGAGAGAGAGAGAGAGAGGAATCATCAAGAAAAAGAAGAATGATGATATCCAGCTCAGGACCCTGGGCAGTTGTATTGCCAAGTCATATTGCCAAGCCCATACTCACCAGATGCAAGTCCTTGGGGATCTAAGGCTCATACTGAAGAGAAATTTGGACAACAAGTACAATAAAGAATGTGCTTGCCATTTATTGGAAAAAAAAAATTAGTTACAAAATTTGTCACTGTATGGCATGTAACTATCTTAGTTACGATTATACAAATAACATGTTATTTGCATAATGCCATTATTAGCACCACTATTCAGCTCTACTGTACTGTATAAAAGCAAAGCCGTGTCTTCAAAATCACAGTAGATGTTTGCCTGCACTACAGCAGCAATGCCAACAATGTTGCAGGAAAAGGTGCTATTAGTGAAGCTGTACTATCAGAACAGAAACGATGCAGCTGCGGCTATCAGAGAATTCCAGCATCAGAAGTGTATAAGGCACGGACCTATGACTCTTTGTACTGTCTGCAAAATGATTGCAAAATTTGAAGTGACAGGACATCTTGGTGTTCAACCAGGTAGAGGTCGAAAACGAGTGGACTTCTCTCGTGTTGAAGATGTGGCTATGGCTGTCGTGGATTTATCAAGTCAATCTCCATATGGTAGCGCAAGTGTGCCAGCTGTTTCTCATGAAGTGGACATGCCGTATTCCACTGAAAGGCTAGTAATGCGTCAGGTGTTGTGGTTTGTTGTTGTTTGTTATTTGGTTTTTAGGAGCATTAGCAACTAAGGCCATATTGCTCCGGGGATATGCGGTGGTCAATCCTTGACCTTTCCGCGTCCTCCATATTTGGTGGTCACGGGCTCGAACCCCGGTCTAATCAAGAAGCATGTGCTATGCACTGCTGCTCCTGCCCACCTGGCTACAGAGGCAACAAGGTGTTGCAGTACTATCCTTACAAGATTCACATGCTACAGCAGCTAAAGCATGGGGATGCCAATATTTGTTTCACATATGCACTTCAGTTTCTGCCATGAATGACAGTGGATATCACTTGGCCAGGAACATCCTTTAGAGTGATGAAGCTCACCTCTGCTTAAATGGACAAGTGAATACGCACAGCTATCACATTTGGGCAACAGAAAACCCTTGAGTTATCCAAGAGGTCCCGTTGCATTCTCCAAAAGTGACCGTGTGGTGTGCATTTACGGCCACATTCATGATTGGGCCATATTTTTTTGAACAGGTAACACCAACTGGACCCCACACCTGTTCTGTCACTGGACAGAAATATTATGGAACAGTGGCAAATTTTGCAATACTGGAGCTGCAACGACATGTGTACTTTCAAGATGCCATATTCGTGCAAGATGGTGCGCCACCCCACATCTACCGTTGTGTCCAAAGATTGCTAAGGCAACACTTTACAGATGAATGGGTCATCAGCCATTGTTTCCAGACATCTTAGCCATCCCGATCACCAGACCTCACCCCATGCGACTTCTGGTTGTGGGTTTTTTTTGAAGAACTGGGTGTATCGGGAATGATGTCAAACTCTGGCAGATCTCAAGAACAGCATTAGACGTCATGTGCTGGCTATTCCAGTTGATATGTGATGTTCTACTGCAAAAAATGCTGTTCTTCGAATGGAAACTGTTGTTGACCCAAATGGAGGACACATTGAACAATTGTAGTGCTGTTCAAGTGTATTGCCACAGCACCATATAGTGACAAATTTTGCAACTAATTTGTTTTCCAATAAATGACGAGCAAATTCTTTATTGTACCTGTTGTCCAAACTTCTCTGCAGTACAAGTCATAGAACTCGCTCCAGAGCCCTCTACATAGGGATACTTTAATTTTAACAACTCTATATATATTGTTCATGCAGAGTTGGAAAGTGTTAAAGGAATCAAGAAAATGAGTGTTATGTCACTTAAATGGATTCTCCTATGGGCAGAATATGTCCGTGAATGAACGAATACAACAGAATACCATTTAAAGGTATTTGGCCTCAAGAGAACCTCACTTTGGTCATAATCATCAGTAATTATATATTTCTTTCTTGACGATACCAGTAGTGTGTTTATGTCATAACCTATTCGTGAATGATGTCTGCCATGATTTGGCATTCTGACTTATTAAAGTTGACTGAGAAATAAAATAGTGTTCTGTGAACTGTTCACTTCCTATACATTTGAACAACATCATAAAATCTTTGGCAAAGTATGCAAAGAAAAACAGCAAAGAGTTCTTTACCTCTGTAAACTCTAGAAGGGCAGGGATGAATCAGATTGCTCCACTGGATATTGATGGTGTAACTGTTGATGATCCTGCTCAGGTGGTTAACAACTAAATGAGTATTTTGCATCTACATTCACACATGAGGAGTTATTCAGGGAGAGGAATGCCAGAGGGGAATTAAACTCTGGCAGTCAGCCAGATGATTTTGTAATAACTGAGAGGAAAGTGGAGGAGAAATTGTTGAAGATGAAGATGAACATAAACACCCAATGGGGTGGATGGGATCTATCCAGTTATATTAAAGGAGGCAGCAAAGGAAGTAAGCAAACCCTTAGCCATAATTATGAGAGCTTCCTTGGACTCAGGGTAGGTACCCATGGACTGGAGACGTGCAATTCACAAAGGAGGATCAAAAGGCGACACAAGTAATTATAGACCTGTTAGTTTAACTTCTGTTCCAGGGATATTAATGGAGGCACTGGTTAAAGAAGAACTGCAGGATCACCTAGACAAGACTTCAGTTATGGCTTGGACACAGCATGGTTTTGTTAAGGGAAAGTCTTGCCTGACCAATTTGATTGGATACTATGAGGTGGTCACAAAGGAACTGGATACAGGGTATCCAGTTACTTTGCAATACTTTGTATACTTTGATATACATTTGGATCTGAGAAAGGCTTTTGATACTGTTGCACATGGAAGATTGCTGCAGAAATTGGAGCAGTGTTGGCTTTGGAGGTAAATTGCTGCTATGGATAAAGGGATGGTTGAGTTGGAGAAGATAGTGGTAATCAATGGACACTGCTCTTCGTGGACTAATGTTATTAGTGGAGTACCTCAGGGTTCAGTGTTGGATCCATTATTGTTTTCTGTATTTATTAATGATATTGATGATGGTATATCAAGCTTAATGTCCAAGTTTGCAGACAATTGGCAGGGTTGTTAAGGACACTAACGAGAGTACGCTGCTGCAAGAGGATCTAGAAAGTTGAACAGATGGGCTGAGAGGTGGCAAATGAAGTTTAACATTAACAAATGTAAAGTACTACATATGGGAAGCAGTAACTCCAGAGTAATATATTAACTCTGTGGTACTACATTGACAGTGGCAGAGAATGAAAAGGACCTGGGGGTAATTGTGCAGGCAGATATGAAGTTTTCTGAACAGTGCAGATGGTCTGCAAGAGTAGCTCACGGTGTCTTGTCAATGATATACAGGAATTTTTCTAGCAGGGATAACGAGGCGATTATCCCCTTGTATAAGGCAATAGTCAGGCTACACCTTAAGTACTGTATACAGGTCTGGAGGCCTCATTTTAAGAAGGATGTAGAGCTGTTGGAACAAGTACAGAGAAGAGCAACAAGATTAGTGAATGGAATGAAGTGGTGCTCTTATGAAGAAAGAAAGACTTAAGCTTTGCAGATTACAGTGTCTGGAGACTAGGCACCTGGAGGGTGATCTGATTGAGGTGTATAAAGCCTTGAATGTCCATTTCCACTTGCAGTCTGCCAAACCCCATGTACTTTTTCTGAGAATCTCAGTTATTGGTTGATTCAACTACCGCTCATCTCAGATGCCCAAATTAATCGCTGTATGATTCCTTTAGCCTCAAAGGTGGTACTTGTGCATATGTCCGTTCTGATATTCCCTGTCAGAGACTTGGCAATTTGGAATCTCCTCTCTTTGATCTTCTCTGGCTCAAAATCTCTCTACCTCATTGTGTCAAATTCATCTGTTGTCTCTACTGTTCTCCCAATTCCACTAATCACTTGGAGCTCTTTGACTTCCTCTCTTTGCAACTTGACTTTCTCCAGTCCAACTTTCCTAACAGTGAGGTAATTTTCCTTGGTGATTTTAATGTTCACAACTCCAGCTGGCTTCCATTTTCTAGTCACACCGACCCAGCTGGTCGAGATGCTGAGGCTTTTGCAATTACTAATGACCTTACACAGATTGTTCATTTACCTACAAGAATACCGGACAATCCTAATCATACAGCCAATATGCTTGATCTTTTTCTCACAAACAACCCTTCTAAGTGCACAGTCGAAGTGAGAGGTCCTTTAGGCACTTCAGATCACAACTTGGTGATTGTCTCTTCTCCAATGGAATCTCATGGCTATTCCCAACCTCGTGTTGTTTGGCATTACAAGAATGCAAAATGGGATGACCTGCGAGACTTCCTTTCTTCTTTTCCTTGGTCGGATTACTGTTTCAAAACTTCTGATGTCAACGTTTGCTCAGATCGTGTCAGTTAAATTATTCTTGCAGGAATGAAATCCTTTATCTCACACTCCACTTTAAAATCTCGTCCTTTATCTCAACCTTGGTTTTCCAATAAATGTGCTAAGGCTGTTCAAGAGAAGAATGTTGCCTATCGTAGTTGGCTTGTTTCTAATTCTCCAGTTTCATTTTCTGCCTACACCAAAGCTCGCAACAATTGTAAAGCAGTTATTAATCAGTCCAAACTAGAGTTTGAACAGGCTAAGAGTAGAAAACTTGCTTCTTGCTCTAATGGTAGCCAAGCATTCTGGTCCCTTGCCAAAGCTATTGGCCCCAACTTTTGCCCATCTCTGCCCCCACCTCTGTCCAAACCAGATGGTTCTGTTGTCACTTCAGCCAAGGATAAAGCTGACCTGCTAGCATCCCATTTTTCTTCAAACTCATGTATCAATGATCTTGGTAAAACACCTCCCACCATTCCCAACATGCTCCATTCAATGGCTCCTGTGGTTTTCCGTCAAAAGAATGTCAGAAGGATTTTGACGAATCTTGATGCTAAGAAAGCTCCAGGTCCCGATGGTATTTCTCCAATTGTTCTCAAAACCTGTGCTCCTGAATTTACTCCTATTCTTTGCCACCTTTTTTCACTTTCTTATTCCAAAGGTGTTTTTCCTTCTGCTTTGGAAATTTGCTCATATACAGCCAGTTCCTAAAAAGGGTGACAAATCCCTCCCATCCAATTATTGTCCCATTGCAATTACTTCTACCCTTTCTAAAGTAATGGAGAAATCAATTAACCGCCAACTCTTAAACTACCTAGAAACCTTCCATCTGATCAACGATCGCCAGTATGGATTCCGTTAGTGTCGATCCACTGGTGATATTCTGGCTGATGTTACCCAATTATGGACTAATTCAATGGAAAGGTTCGGGGAAACAGAAGTAGTTGCTCGACATCTCAAAGACTTTCGATTGTGTTTGGCATAAAGGTCTTCTAAACAAGCTTCCATCTTATGGTTTGCCAACTGTTTTTAGTAATTGGTTATCCAGTTTTCTCTCTGGTCGCTCACTGAGGGTGATGGTAAATGGCTCTCTGTCTTCTAACTTCTCCACTAATGCCGGTGTCCCCCAAGGTTCAGTTCTTTCCCCCACTCTTTTCCTCTTGTATATTAATGACCTTCCATTGACTGGAAATAATATCCATAGTTTTGCCGATGACAGCACATTGCATTCCACTTTCCATTTTGAGAAACTTTGTCCTGCTCAATCAGCTTCAATTTCTCGAAAATCTGCTACCAATTCCTTAAATGACGATCTTCAGTTAATTCTCCAGTGGGGCAAAGACAACTTTGTTGATTTCAACCCTTCTAAAACTCAGTCTTGTCTCATATCTCCCAAAAAGGATTCTTCTGCTCCTATGCTTATCTTTAGTGACACTCTAATTTCTAGGCAAAATGATATATCTCCTTTGGGGATTACCCTGACTTCTAATATCTCTTGGCACAAGCACATTACATATATTGCTTCCTCTGCATCTAAAAAACTTGGTTTTTTTTTCTTTCGCTCTCGGCGTTACTTTTCTTCCAAACAGCTGCTTACTCTGTATAAATCACAAATCCGCCCTGCCATGGAATATTGTTCCCACATCTGGGGTGGTGCCCCCAAAACATCTCTCAGGCTTCTTGATTCCATTCAGAAGAGGGCAGTTATGTTAATTAATGATTCATCTCTAACAGAGTCTCTCCACTCGCTCTCTCATAGACTCACCATTTCTGCTGCATGCCTCTTCTACAGATACTTCCATGGGCATTGTTCTTCTGAATTGGCTTCTATAATTCCCGCTCTCTTTCAAAACAGTCTGAACACGTGCCGCCACCAGCCAACATCCATTTACTGTCCAACTTCAAACTCACAGAACCAACTTTTCATCTTCCTCATTTATTCATTCAACTGCCGTTTTCTGGAACAACCTTCCTTCATATGTATTTCCTGAAAATTATCTGTCAACAAATATCTTCTTTCGTCTTCTCAACCTCCAACTCAAGCACAGTACTAAGTACTGTAGGTTCTAATACCTCTCCTGTTTGGGTTTACATAAAAAAAAAAAAAAAAAAGAATGGTTTGAGCATGCTCAATGCTGATGGGATTCTTCCTCTTGCTCAGAATAATCACCTGAGGGGGCATAAATTCAAAAATGAGGAAAGACAGTTGTAGTGACAGATGTGCAGAAGTTTGCCTTTAGCCAGCAGGTAGTTGATTGGTGGAACAGACTTCATCTTTTGTTGTAGAAGTTGACAGGTATTTTGAACGAATGGAGGAGTGAAATGGGAGTGGGTTTTTTTTTTGGCTGATGCTGCATAAGCTTGCTTTCTTGCATCATATGCCTCTACTAATGAGCACATTTTAGAGATTCCCCCCATTCTTTGCTCTTCCTTTAATATAATATTTGTTGTGTGAGGAAAAAGAGTTAGTTCTGCTAAGTTCAGTGGATTTTGCTTCAGATTGTGCAACTTGAAGAATCTCATTTGTAGATCCCCACTGACTTGATTTATTTTGACAATCAGCAATCTGACCTGTGCCACCAAAGAAATTAAAGATATATGATAAGAGCAGCATGTCTCATAACCATGTCTTTAAAACATGATAGACTACCTGTTTTAAAGACATTATTCCATTTTCTACTTTCTATATCTGCAAGCACATGCATTTTCTACTTTCTCTATCTGCAAATCAGTCAACATATATTTGATATACTGCTACACCCATACTGTTTCTTATGCTTCTGTGTCAAAACTGTTGTCACTCATTCCATTTATTCCAGTCAGTAGAAGCTATGTAAAATCTTACACAACTTATACAAATCAGTTCTGATACATTAAAGAGACAGCATTCTCCATTTTAAAATAATTCTGAACTATGAAATGCATTTATCTAGAACTGCTGTATCTCATTTTTAAGTTGATATATTACTAATAATTAATTTTAATATATGTATATTTAAAATATCAATAACTGAGTTGAATGTCCTTACATTAAAATGTTTCCTGACACAGAATAAAATACAAAAAAAATCTTATTCATCAAACAATGGACTTGCATTGTTTGATGTGAAAGTCAGTGTTGCATAAGATAACTGTTATAAAATTATAAAATTTAGGCTCACCTTCAGAACATGACCACATATCATTAAACTAAGTTTCTTTGTAATGCTGTATGTGAAATCCACTAGAGGAGGGCGACTGCTGGGACTGCCAGTAAGTACAAGAATTTGAGGTCTAAGGTAAAAAAAAAAAAAAAAACACTAAGAAATTGTTCCAATGCTGCTGTTACTTTGAAGAACAGAAGTGATGTGTAAAAAAGGTAATTCAGCTTTGGTATAATATAGATAGTAAATTCAAAAATCAGCAACTTTGGGACTTTACTATTGCTGGTTTTTGGACAGTAAATCTAAAAAAGCATGAATAGTCAAATGTCAAAATTAAAATATGTACAGTTAAACAGAAAACTTGTTGATGGCTTGCTCAGCAGGAACTAAGTGATTAACTTATCATTTATTAACTTTACTAGCTATATTATTTTATAACTGTTTATTCTTTTATGGCATTTAGATGTTGATTAAAATTTAGAAATGAAGAAAGCTACAACTGGAAATCTCATACAATTAAATGTGTGGGATTACAGAAAAAATCATTTTGATGATGCTGTTGGAGATGGGGGGGGGGGATTATTGATTACAATTTAAATAAAAATAAAATAAATTCTGTTTACACTCCAGAACAGCCAATAGGAGTCAAAAGAGTTTACAAAATGGAGACAATACAAGCTTTATTTGTTTGTTTAAAGTTTTAGTGGCATATCAGCAATGAAGACCATAATGTGCCAAGTCCAGTTTTGAAAGCATTAAACAGACAATTTTGACAATGAAATTTTAAAAAAAATTGTGTAACAATGGTAAATAAAATTATAATGGTAAGTAATAAATAAATAAATAGTAAATAATAACAACTGAAAAGTTAACAGTAAAAAAAAATGTTGGGATAAAAATGGTCATTAAAGCTGAGGTTGGTTATATAGACCAGTACAGATTCATCATTTTTAAAAAGATAACTTCAGACTTCATTCTTCTTTAGAATCTGAGTGTAGAGGTCTCACTATGTTTGAAAGTGGCAAGAGATATACTGTTCATTCCAAAAATGTGGGCATTCAAGCAGTATATGCTGGATAGATAATAGTTCTCCTGATAAAAGTATATTCTGGATAGATAAAATGCAGTCACATAGCAACCACTGCATTTTACGTAGAATGACGTAGAATTACTACGACATAGCAGCAAAACAACTGGATGCACAAATAATATTGATATCATATATTTTGATTTCAGCAAAGCTTTTGATGCTGTTCCATATGAAAGACTATTATACAAATTGGAGCAATATGTGTCATTGGGGACTAGTTACCGTGATGGCTAATGACTGAGTGGCAAAAGACAGGGTGGTTATTAATGGGCACTGTTTGTCTTGAACAAAAGTTATTAGTAGAGCCCCTTGGATTCAGTGCTGGGCCACATACTGTTTTCAATACTTATTAAGGATACTGATGAAGATGCATCACGTTTAACATCTAAATCTGCAGATGGTACAATGGTTGACTGGTGGTGGTGGTGGTTAATGAGAGGAATCAAGGAATATAACAAAGCGTAGAAAAGTTAAGCTGATGGGTTGATTTGTATTGATTTGATTTTACTGGTGCAACAGCAACCTGGGCTATAATGCGCCAACCACGACAGATGATAAGTCGCAAATGAGGTTTGACAGGTTTTAGTTTTAATGGCACAAAAATGAGTAAGGCTATAATGCACCACTGTATATGGATAGCACTGATCCCAGAATATGCCAGTTCGGTGGCATCACACTCAAGGTAGTGAAGGACAAAAAAAAATAATAAATGTATAGTATTATTATTTATTTATTTATTTATTTTTTTTTTTTGCAGCTAAGACAGCTTATGGGTTTCTGTCAATAATATATAGGAATTTTCCCTGCAGGGACAAGATTATCCCACTGTATGAGACTTGAGTACTTCGTACAGTTCCAGAAGCCTCATTTTAAGAAAGAGGCCGATCTGTTGGAATAGGTGCAGAGAAGGTCAAAAAGATTAGATGGGCACAAGGGGTACTCTTACCAAGAAATAATTTAGTTTTTTACATTGCTCAATTCTTTAAATTACTTAAGTACAGTTCACTGTTGAAAAAAAGCCGTGAATTAGGATTGAATTTGAAAGTATCTGCAATTCTGCCCAGACATGATAGGAGGGAGTATATGATGAGACTTGTAGATCAATTTAGCCCTGGAAGGATTGTGCAAGGCTCAAGGGGGAGAATTTTTTTCAGCCTGGTCTGTACTTGTTAACAGGAGAGACTGCTTCTACAGGGATGGGATACACTTAAATAGAAAGGGTGTAAGAATATTTGCTGATGCTATCGAGGAAGTGTTAGGTGGTTCGGAAAACTGCTTGCTTGGGGGGGGGGATACAAGGACTAATAGACTAATGGTAACCACTGACAGAGGTGAAAGCGATTCCTGCACTGCCTCTATTGGAATGAGCAGCAGCCTGGAAAACAAGATGCAGGGCATTTCAGAGACTGCTGAGAGCCATTGTGGTACAAGTAAACACATGGGTTGTGTTAGGGTAGCTAAGAATAGGAACAGGTGCATGTATACTTGCGAATACACCAATGCTACGAGTTTGGTAAATAAATTTGATGAATTTGAGATATTGCTTAAAACATCAAAGGCAGATATTGTTGGGATATCAGATACGTGGTGTCACACAGATATAAGGAATGCAGAACTGGAATTTCGGGAGTACGTCTACAGAAAGGATTGACAGGATAGGAAGGGAGGAGGGGTTATGCTATTAGTTAAGAAACACAAAATCCAAGGAAGTGAAGCCAGTCAACATCGCTGGACAGTGCAGTGTGAGTCATTTTGGTGTAACATAAGCATTGAGAGATCTGATGAGTATAATAAGAAACTGAACAGGGAAATAAGAGTGGGCCAATAAATCAGAGAGTCTTATAACAGAGGATTTTAATTTCCCAGATATTGACTGGAATTTGTGGGTTGGTCACTCACATACTAGCAAGGCTTTTGTGCATTTATTGGATGATTGTTTGCTACATCAGCATGTTCGGGAGACAACTAGAGGGAGTAATACTCTTGATCTGATTCTTCATGCAATAAGAACCTGCAGATAAAGGAACCACTAGGATCACAATGTATTGATATGGGATTTACTCAAAGAGGTAACTACCATCAGTGATAAAGGGAAGGGTTTTTGCTTTCGTAAAGGTGACTACGGTGGTCTGAGACAGTATTTATATTCTATACGGTGGGACCAACTGATGACATTACCAACAGCAAATTCAAAATGGGAAGCATTCAAAGAATTAATCTTGGAAGCTACTAGGCTTTACATACCAATTAAGAAATATTGTTCAAGGTTTAGGCCTAAATGGATGTCAGATGAACTAATGAACATATGGCAGAGAAGAAAAATGCATGGGATACATATAAATTAATGGGTGACATGGAAGCTTATGATAGATATAAGCTGGTCTGTAACCAAGTCACAAAGGAGATTAGGCAGGCAAAGGCAGATTACAAGAAATTTTTGGCAAAGGATGCAAACAGAACCAACAAAGAGTTCTTTACCTATGTAAACTCTAGAAGGAAAGGGATGAATCAGATTGGTCCACTGAATATGGATGGTTCAACTGTTGATGATCCTGCTCAGGTGGCTAACAAACTAAATGAGTATTATGCATCTACATTCACACGAGTTATTTAGGGAGGGGAATGCCAGAGGTCAATTGAACTCTGGCAGTGAGCTAGATGATTTTGTAATAACTGAGGAAAGTGGAGGAGAAATTATTGAAGATAAACATAAAAAAGGCAACCAGGGTGGATGGGATCTATCCAGTTATATTAAAGGAGGCAACAAAGGAAGGAAGCAAACCCTTAGCCATAATTATGAGAGCTTCTTTGGACTCAGAGGGGGTACCCATGGACTGGAGATGTGCAAATGTGACCCCAATTCACAAAGGAGGATCAAAGGGTGTCACAAGTAATTATAGACCTGTTAGTTTAACTTCTGTTCCAGGAAAATTAATGGAGGCACTGGTAAAAGAAGCACTGCAGGATCATCAAGACAAGACTTCAGTTATAGCTCGGACACAGCATTGGTTTGTTAAGGGGAAGATTAGTCTGACCAGTTTGATTGGATACTATGATGTGGTCACAAAGGAACTGGGTGCAGGGAATAACTTTGATATCAAATACTTGGATGTTAGAAAGGCTTTTGATACTGTTGCACATGGAAGACTGCTGAACAAATTGGAGCAGTGTGGCATTGGAGGCAAATGGCTGCTATGAATAAAGGGATGGTTGAGTGGGAGAAGAGAGTGGTAATCAACGGTCACTGCTCATCATGGGCTAATGTTATTAGTGGAGACCCTCAGGGTTCAGTGTTGAGCCCATTGTTGTTTTCTGTATTTATTGATGATGGTATATCACGTTTAATGTCCAAGTTTGCAAACAATATGAAGGATGGCAGAGTTGTTAAGGCTAATGACAATACGCTGCTGCAACAGGATCTAGAAAAGTTGAGCAGATGGGCTGAGAGGTGGCAAATGAAGTTTAACATTGACAAATGTAAAGTACTACATATGGGAAGCAGTAACCCCAGAGTAACGTATCAACTCTGTGGTACTACACTGATAATGGTAGAGAATGAAAAGGACCCAGAGGTAATTGTGCAGGCAGATGTGAAGTTTTCTGAGCAGTGCATGTTCGGCAACAGTAGCTCATGGTGTCTTGTCAATGATATACAGGAATTTTTCTAGCAGGATTGAGGTGATTATCCCCCTTGTATAAAGCAGTAGTCAGGCCACACCTTGAGTACTGTATACAGGTCTGGAGACCTCATTTTAAGAAGAATGTAGAGCTGTTGGAATGAGTACAGAGAAGGGCAACAAGATTAGTGAATAGAACAAAGGGTTGCTCTTACGAAGAAAGGCTTAAGTTTTGCAAATTGCAGTCTGGAGACTAGGCACTTGCAAGGTGATCTGATTGAGTTTTATTAAGCCTTGAATAGTTTGAGCATGCTCAATGCTGATGGGATGCTTCCTCTTGCTCAGAATAATCACCTGAGAGGCCATAAATTCAAATTGAGAAAAGACAGATGTAGGATAGATGTGTGGAAGTTTGCCTTTAGCCAGCGGGTGGTTGATTGCTTGAACAAACTTCCATCTGTTGTTGTAGCTTGCTTTCTTGCGTCATGTGCCTCTACTAATGCTAATGCCTCAATCCAATGTCAGTGCTAGGAAATGAGGCAGTTAGAAGTGTTTAAGGTTTTAAACGGATTGAGTAAAGTAAATGCAGATGGCATCCATACTCTTTCTTGTTCAATAAGAGAGCATAAATTTAAATTGAAAAAGGATGGTTGCAGGATCAATGTGAAAAAATATTTGCTTTTAGCATGACAATAATTGTTTCTTGAAACAAACTTCCATCTGGTGTTGTGGATGTGGGGTAGTTTAAATAAATTTAAGGAAGGATTAGACAAATTGTTAAAGGTGATGTACAAGATGAGTTAGATAAATTTTTTTTTGATGGTACAGTGTAGGCTAGCTTCCATGCATCATTTGCCATGCCACCACAAATGCTAATGTTAAACCAAATAGAGATATTTTTGTAAATAGCATAGGCACATGATGCAAGAAAGCAAGCTTATATACCATTAGCCAAAAAAAAAAAAAAGAAAAAAAAAAAAGCATCCTCAATTCACCCATCCACTCTCTCCAAAATATCTGTCTAGTTCTTCCTTGAATCTATTTAAGCTATCAACTTCTACAATAACAGATGGAAGTTTGTTCCAGCAATCAAGCACCCGCTGGCTAAAGGCAAACTTCCACACATCTATTCTACAACTGTCTTTCCTCGTTTTGAATTCATGCCCACTCAGGCAATTCTGAGCAAGAAGCAGCAAGAAGAATCCCATCAGCACTGAGCATGCTCAAACCATTCAAGGCTTTATACACCTCAATCAGGTCACCTCGCAGGTGCCTAGTCTCCAGACACTGTAATGGGCAAAATTTAAGCCTTTCTTCGTAAGAGCAACCCTTTGTTCTATTCATTAATCTTGTTGCCCTTCTCTGTACTCGTTCCAACAGCTCTACATTCTTCTTAAAATGAGGCCTCCAGACCTGTATACAGTACTCAAGGTGTGGCCTGACCACTGCTTTATATAAGGGGGATAATCACCTCCTTATCCCTGCTAGAAAAATTCCTTTATATCATTGACAAGACATCATGAGCTACTGTTGCAGAGCGTATGCACTGCTCAGAAAACTTCATATCTGCCTGCACAATTACCTCCAGGTCCTTTTCATTCTCTACCACTGTCAGTATAGTACCACAGAGTTGATACATTACTCTGAGATTACTGCTTCCCATATGCAATACTTTACATTTTCTCAATGTCAAACTTCAGTTTCCACCTCTCAGCACACATGCTCAAGTTTTCTAGATCCTGTTGCAGCAGCATACTGCCATTAACAACCCTGTCAACCTTTGTATCGTCTGCAAACTTGGACATTAAACCTGATATACCATCATCAATATCATTAATAAATACAGAAAACAACAATGGGCTCAACACTGAACCCTGAGGGTCTCCACTAATAACATTAGCCCACGATGAGCAGTGTCCATTGATTACCACTCTGTCTTCTCCCACTCAACCATCCCTTTATCCATAGCAGCAATTTGCCTCCAATGCCACACTGCTGAATTTGTGCAGCAATCTTCCATGTGCAACAGTATCAAAAGCCTTTCTAAGATCCAAATATATGATATCAAAATTATTCTTTGCATCCAGTTCCTTTGTGACCACATCATAGTGTCCAATCAAACTGGTCGAACGAATCTTCACCTTAACAAACCAATGCTGTGTCCAAGCTATATAGCTTGGACACAGCATTGGTTTGTTAAGGGGAAGATTTGTACTTTATAACTATTTTATAACTGTAGTCTTGTCTAGATGATCCTGCAATGCTTCTTTAACAAGTGCCTCCATTAATTTCCTTGGAACAGAAGTTAAACTAACAGGTCTGTAATTACTTTTGTTGTCCTTTGATCCTCCTTTGTGGATTGGGGTCACATTTGCACATCTCCAGTCCATGGGTACCTTCCCCTGAGTCTAAGGAAGCTCTCATAATTATGGCTAAGGGTTTGCTTACTTTCTTTGCTGCCTCCTTTAATATACCTGGATAGATTCTATCCACCCCAGGTGCCTTTCATATGTTTATCTTCAACAATTTTTCCTCCACTGGCTTACTGCTAGAGTTCAATACACCTCTGGCATTCTCCCTGAATAACTCCTCATGTGCGAATGTAGATGCACAGAATACTGATTTTGTTTGTTAACTACCTGAGCAGAATCATCAACCGTTGAACCACCGATATTAATGGGACCAATCTGATTCATCCCATTCCTTCTAGAGTTTTACATAAGTAAAGAATTCTTTACTTAGTAACCTTTACCTGCCTAACCTCCTTTGTGATTTGGTTACAGATCAGCTTACATCTGTCATAGGCTTCCGTGTCACCCTTTAATTTATATGTATCCCATGTACTTTTCTTCTCTGCCACCTGTCTAATTAGTTCATCTGACATCCATTTAGGCCTAAATCTCAAATAATATTTCTTAGTTGGTATGAAAAGCCTAGTAGCTTCCAAGATTAATTCTTTGAATGCTTCCCATTTTGAATTTGCTGTTGGTAACATCATCAGTTGGTCCCACCATATAGAATTGAAATACCGTCTCAGACCTCCGTAGTTGCCTTTACGAAAGCAAAAATCCTTCCCTTTACTCTTGATGGGAGTTACCTCTGAGTAAATCTCACTTCAGCACACTGATTACTCCCACCTAGTGGTTCCTTTATCTGCAGATTCTTAATGCATGAAGAATCACTACTGATAATCAGATCAAGGGTATTACTCCCTCTAGTTACCTCCTGAACATGCTGCTGTAGAAAACAATCTTTCAATAAATCCACAAAAGCCTTGCTAGTGTGTGAGTGACCAACCCACAAATTCCAGTCAATATCTGGGAAATTAAATTCTTTCATTATAAGACTAATTCCCCCATTATAAGGCTATAACAAGAAGCTATGTAATAGTTTAAAATACTGCCTGTTCAAATTATTACAGTAACCAGGTAAAAATAAGAATATCATATCAGAGAATAAAAATATTAAACAGCAGGCTGTCTCTCTCTCAGTGATGTCACTGATACTACCTCACTAGATTTATCATTGCAAATATCGAGTCCCTGACTCTCACAGCCTCAATTTCTCTAATATTCATCATCAATTCCTTAAATACTGAACTTGGTCTTTCTCCAATGGGACAAATAAAATTTAGTTACTTTCAATCCTTCTGACATACAGGTTAGTGCAAATGCATCATTTTAGTATGCAGCAAACTACTAAAGTAGCTAAAGAATTGACATCATTTAAGTATATCTCATATTGTGGATATCTTCACAACGAGTTGCTATGATATTGCACTACCTCGAATAGGCTATTGTTACTTATTCTCGGCAGATATCACCACCCAGATGACAACATTTCAAAGTTTATTGGCTTCTCATTGGTGGGCGGGCAGGTACCCTGGTGCAAATCTTCCAAAAACTCATGACTGTTCCACAGTACCAACATTCTATTGTTCTCCGATAAATAGCATTAAAACAAGTTAATGCTCAAAAAGAAGTAGTGGAATTAGAAATTAGAGCGAGAAAATTTTCATATAGCGAACAGATTAGGAGAGAATTAACTCAGTATGCACTGTTCACATTTCTGGCCTTCAAGCAATTAGTGCTGCTTCATGAATTAAGAGAGCAAAAAGGATTACCATTCTACAACTCAGTGGTACCTGGTAAAACCTATCTGACCACCTGTCCCACATACGGAGAAGTCTCACTGTTCAACAGTGAGCAGATCAAGGGGTATTCCCAATGGGCTCTGGTCCACCTTCTACTGCAGTGGTGTCCAAACACTTCCGGTACAGGGGCCATATTCAAAAAAATTCAAAGTTAGATTTCTTTAGTGTGTTACATTTTCCATACCTTGTTGCATGTTAAAGTAAAATTGAAAATATTCGAAAATTTTATTAAGAACAATACACAATTATATTTACTGAACAAAATATTTAATGAGAATTTTTTTTTGATAATTAACAAAATTTAATGCTGTTTTAGTTCACTTTCTGAGCAGCCATAGGTTGGACACTGCTGTGAATCAACTGTAAGCACACAATTCAAGAATTAGATGAGTGGTTTTCTTTTACCCCAACAAATAATCATCTGTTGTTTTGTGGAAGCATTGTCGGCATTTTAGCGTATCTCTGTTTAGATGGTCACAATACCTGAATATCCAAATGACACTGACATTCTGGACAGTTTCAAAACAGAAAAATTCAAATTTAAGGACTAGTGACAATACTGATGACGAGAGAAGGAAAACTAGGACAACAAAGGTATTAAACCTTTTAAACATGAACTGTTGGCATTTGGTGAAAATGAAGCTATAAAAATGTCAATTAGGTTACAATTAAATGAAAGAGATACAATTCGTGGATTTCAGGAATACCTAATTGAAAAGATGGTTTCGGAAGAATTGAAGCATTTGATGAATGCGCTGAGTACGATACCAATTTCATCGAGTGAATGTGAACGAGGATTTTCGCAAATGAATCTGATCGCCAGCTCAACCAGAGTTTCGTTGATGACAAAAACAGTTTCTTCACTACTGTTTATTATGTTGATTCACAGCTGCTTTGGAAATTTCATTCAGCAACCGACACACAAAGAGGAAAAAAAGAAGTCTGTATAGGGTGTCAGATGAGAACTTAATAAAAATTTGGAATATTCTATAAAAACTTTATTATGAAATTATTTTTACTTATTTTTAGGGGCCATAGTCTAACGAAGGACCCTTATAATGTCACTCAGTTGTCTGTTTGTCCGTCTGGCTGTCATAGCATTGTATCTCTGGAACCACCTGCTGACTTGAAATTTTGCATGGGTTTGTGCCATATTGATCACTGTTGACATGGAAGGGGGATCGACAACCCCCCCATGTCAAATGAGAGCTTGAAGGACAGGGTGGATGCCCTCGAAGGAACTAAATTGAGGGGCCCATCAAGCTCTCAGCTGCCCACATCACAACCAGAGCTTGCACTTGGTCATCGCACAACACAGCGGCAACCCCCAAGGCAGAATGCGCTGGTCCCAAAGGAACTAGTAGTTGTTGGCGACTCTATTGTCAGGGAAACGGGGAACATGCTTTGTAAAAAGGATAGGTGGAACAGGACCAGGGTATGTCTGCCAGGGGCAAAGGTTGATGTTGTACAGCAGATATCATCTTTTAAGGGCACAAAAGGTGATATAGTTGTACACGTTGGCACTAATGATATCAAGAGTAGGAGACCGGCAGAATTGCTTAACAAGTACAGGTCACTGTTGAAAAAAAAGCCGTGAAATAGGGTTGAATTTGAAAGTGTCTGCAATTCTGCCCAGACACCATAGGAGGGAGTATATGATGAGAGCCTTGTCGATCAATTCGGCCCTGGAAAGATTGTGCAAGGCTCAAGGGGTAGAATTTTTTTCAGCCTGGACTGTACTTGTTAACAGGAGAGATTGCTTCTACAGGGATGGGATACACTTAAATAGAAAGGGTGCAAGAATATTTGCTGATGCTATCGAGGCAGTATTAGGTGGGTCGGAAAAGTGCTAGCTTGGGGGGAGACAAAGACGAATAGATTAACAGTAGCCACTGGCAGAGGTGAAAGTGATTCTTGCAATGCTTCTATTGGAATGAGCAGAAGCCTGAAAAACAAGATGCAGGATATTTCAGAGACTGCTGGGAGTCATTGCGGTACAAGTAAACACATGGGTTGTGTTAGGGTAGCTAAGAATAGAAATAGGTGCATGTATACTTGCGTGTACACCAATGCCAGGAGTTTAGTAAATAAATTTGATGAATTTGAGGTATTGCTCAAAACATCAAAGGCAGATATTGTTGGGATATCAGAGATGTGGTGTCACACAGATATAAGGAATGCAGAACTGGAATTTGGGCTACAGAAAGGATAGACTGGATAGGAAGGGAGGAGGGGTTATGCTATTAGTTAAGAAATACATAAAATCCAAGGAAGTGAAGCCAGTGGACGTCGCTGGACAGTGCAGTGTCGAGTCAGTTTGGTTTGACATAAGCACTGGGAGATCAAAATTGAGAGTAGGAGTGTGCTATAGGCCTAATGACTCTGATGAGTACAATAAGAAACTGTACAGGGAAATAGAGTGGGCCAGTAAATCAGAGAGTCTTGTAATGGGAGATTTTAATTTCCCAGATATTGACTGGAATTTGGGGGCTGGTCACTCACACACTAGCAAGGCTTTTGTGGATTTATTGGATGATTGTTTTCTACATCAGCATGTTCGGGAGGCAACTAGAGGGAGGAATACTCTTGATTTGATTATCAGCAGTGATTCTTCATGCATTAAGAATCTGCAGATAAATGAACCACTAGGTGGCAGTGATCACAGTGTGCTGAAGTGGGATTTACTCAAAGAGGTAACTACCATTAGGGGTAAAGGGAAGGGTTATTGCTTTCGTAAAGGCGACTACGATGGACTGAGACACTATTTAAATTCTATACAGTGGGACCAACTGATGATGTAACCAACAGCAAATGCAAAATGGGAAGCATTCAAGGAACTTATCTTGGAAGCTACTAGGCTTTACATACCAACTAAGAAATATTGTTCAAGGTTTAGGCCTAAATGGATGTCAGATGAACTGATGAGGCATATGGCAGAGAAGAAACATGCATGGGATACATACAAATTAACACATGACACAGAAGCCTATGATAGATACAAGTTGATCTGTAACCAAGTTACAAAGGAGGTTAGGCAGGCAAAGGCAGATTACGAGAAATCTTTGGCAAGGGATGCAAAGAAAAACAGCAAAGAGTTCTTTACTTATGTAAACTCTTATGTATGAAGAAATATGTATGAAGAAATTTTATGTATGAAGAAATCTACTTATGTATGAAGAAAGGGCATGAATCAGATTGGTCCACTTGATATCGATGGGTCAACTGTTGGTGATCCTGCTCAGGTAGCTAACAAACTAAATGAATATTTTGCATCGACATTCACACATGAGGAGTTATTTAGCGAGGGGAAAGCCAGAGGTGTATTCAACTCTAGCAGTAAGCTAGAGAATCTTGTAATAACTGAGAGTAAAGTGGAGGAGAAATTGTTGAAGATAAACACAAGAAAGGCACCCGGGGTGGATGGGATATATATGTTAAAGGAGGCAGCAGAGGAAGTAAGCAAACCCTTAGCCATAATTATGAGAGCTTCCTTGGACTCAGGGGAGGTACCCACAGACTGGAGATGTGCAAATGTGACCCCAATTCACAAAGGAGGATCAAAGGCTGACACAAGTAATTATAGACCTGTGAGTTTAACTTCTGTTCCAGGAAAATTAATGGAGGCACTAGTTAAAGAAGCACTGCAGGATCATTTAGACAAGACTTCAGTTATAGCTCGGACACAGCATGGTTTTGTTAAGGGGAAGTCTTGCCTGACCAATTTGATTGGATACTATGATACAGTCACAAAGGAACTGGATGCAGGGAATAACTTTGATATTATATACTTGGATCTTAGAAAGGCTTTTGACACTGTTGCACATGGAAGACTGCTGCACGAATTGGAGCAGTGTAACATTGGAGGCAAATTGCTGCTGTGGATAAAGGGGTGGCTGGGGGGGAGAAGACAGAGTGGTAATCAATGGACACTGCTCGTCGTGGACTAATGTTATTAGTGGAGTCCCTCAGGGTTCAGTGTTGGGGCCATTATTGTTTTCTGTATTCATAAATGATATTGATGATGGTATATCAAGCTTAATGTCGAAGTTTGCAGACGATACAAAGGTAAGCAGGGTTGTCAAGGACACTACTGACACTATGCTGCTGCAACAGGATCTGGAAAGGTTGAGCAGATGGGCTGAGAGGTGGCAAATGAAGTTTAACATTGACAAATGTGAAGTACTACACATGGGAAACAGCAACCCCAGAGCAACGTATCAACTCTGTGGTACTACACTGACAGTGGTAGAGAATGAAAGGGACCTGGGGGTGGTTGTGCAGGCAGATATGAAGTTCTCTGAGCAGTGCAGACGGGCTGCAAGAGTAGCTCATGGTGTATTGTCAATGATATATAGGAATTTTTCTAGCAGGGATAAGGAGGTGATTATTCCCTTGTATAAGGCAATGGTCAGGCCACACCTAGAGTACTGTATACAGGTCTGGAGGCCTCATTTCAAGAAGGATGTAGAGCTGCTGGAACGAGTACAGAGAAGGGCAACAAGATTAGTGAATGGAACAAAGGGATGCTCTTACGAAGAAAGGCTTAAGTTTTGCAAATTACAGTGTCTGGAGACTAGGCACCAGCGAGGTGATCTGATAGAGGTGTATAAAGCCTTGAATGGTTTGAGCATGCTCAATGCTGATGGGATTCTTCCTCTCGCTCAGAATAATCACCTGAGAGGGCATAAATTCAAATTGAGGAAAGACAGATGTAGGATAGACGTGCGGAAATTTGCCTTTAGCCAGCGGGTGGTTGGTTGGTGGAACAGACTTCCATCCCTTGTCGTGGAAGTTGATAGCCTAAATAAGTTTAAGGCTCAGCTGGACAGGTATTTTGAACGAACAGAGGGGTGAAGTAGTGGTGGTTTTTTTTTTTTTTTTTTTTTTTTTTTGGCTGATGCTGCAGAAGCTTGCTTTCTTGCATCAAATGCCTCTACTAATGCTAACCTATAGCTTATTATACCCCATTGGAAAGAGCTCAATGAGCTGGTTTAAAATATAATTTTAAAATATTTTTTTAATTAAAAATTGTGGCACCAGACAGGAAAATGTAATTAGGGTCCCCCCCCCTCTATTTCCATCGCTAATGGAGCTAAAATTTTAAAAATCATATTAGCTATGTGTTATTTGATGCTTATCAAGGGAAAACTATTCCCATTGAAATCTATCATTTACTTTTTTGTGTTAAAATTAAAAAACACACTTTTTATTGCACTTTGATAGCTTGCTTTTTTGTACTAAGTAACTCTCCTTTTGGTGACAAAAAGTTTGCTAAATAGTTAATAATTCTATAAAGGTTATTTATAAATTTTGTGACGAGAAGTATTTTTTAATAATTTTCAAAGCTAGAGTTATTCCGGCAAGGAGGTACTCAGAGAGCCAGTGTTGAGGTGGCGGTGGCAGGGAGGTGCCTGCACGGAGTCTTGCATGGTAGAAGTGACTGGTAGGTGAGTCCCTCACCTACCAATCACTTCTCCCCCATGTCATACACAACAACTGGAAAGACACTGAAATAGACGTTTTCGCTAGTTCCTCAGTTTTAAGCCAAGCCGGGGTACTAGAAACCTTTTTTCAGTTACCAATCAGCTCTCTACTTCAGACACTACACTAACGACCATTTGTCACTATGGACCCTTCGTCCTGAGTGCCCAGCACTCAGTAGTTGACCGATTTATTTACTTATTTTACTCACATTTTACTTATCTTTTTATGTACTTGTATAATAAATTTATGCTTAATAAACTGTTAATATACTAAATTTGTTCTTCTTATTCCAAAAACATTACTATGAAAGTAACAATATCAGGGGAAAAAAAATTTTTTTTAGTACTTTTCGTATCCTTTTAATTTTCAATTTTTCCTGATAGCAAAGAATGAGTACTGGTGCCTATTTTTTGCAAAAAAAGTAGCACTGCACTGCACTGCACATATGTATTCCTTTCGGCTTTGATTCCTGCTTGGAGTATGATAAGCAGAAGTTTAGAGACACCATTGCTTTATTATGTGTAACTTTATCTTTTTAAAAATAATTAAAATATTTAAATTTAATTGCACCACAAACTGCACTTGGTCTATTAGACCCTTTGCATATGCAAAGCTTAAAAAACAGTATGTCAACTTCAAACAACTAAGTCCACATGCATAATGAGGAAGATGCAGAGTTTTAACATCTAATCACAAACCTATGATAATATGCAATAAATATCACTGGTCAACACGTAAAATGTTACGAAAACAAAAATACCCAATCTTGACTAATTTTATGCTGCTGAACGTGAAAATCACATTAAAATTTGTTGTTGGCTCTTGTTTTCGAATTACAATTGGGGGTCCCATATTAGCAAGTTATTCTACATTATCAACTATGGTTCTTGGCAAAATGTATGGCAATGCCACAGTTTCAGTAGCACCATGCTCTTATCATATGATCAGCAACTGTCACCTGCATCACGTGATAAGTTGTCACCTCAAATGCATCTTCAACTCTATTACAGTAATCTTCGAATAGGCTGAGTACTGGGTGATTTATTCTTAGTTAACAGTTGTTCTCTGTAAGATTCCTACTTTTTGAGCAGAATTCGTGTCATGTAAGATTAATATGCCGCATAATTTTGTGAATAGTCTGGATGACTTCTGTTACATATGTGCAGAAGTCACGTTAACATCAAGAAAGCATCCCTTAACTCAAGCGACCAAGACCAAGACTGGGCTCAGCACACATGCTGTATTACCTGTTCATCAAAACTCAACACATGGGTGAATCAAAAGAGACGTTTTATGCCATCTGCAATGCTCACGATATGGAGGGATCCAACAAATCACGTCACAGACTGTTACTTCTGTATGAAATCTTGAACTGCCAAAGAATAATGCAGAGCTTTTGGGCTGAAGTCTACATTTCATACTTGAAATAAAGACTGATAAATTCTAACAAACAGAGGATGAACTCTTTGTTTGCAAGGCAGAGTTTTTGGATTGAAGTCTACAATAGTGGAATCTTCTAGATCATTCTGTGAAAGTGACATCATTTCATACTTGAAATTATGACTATGATAAATTCTATCAAACAGAAGGTGAGCTCACTGTTTGCAAGGATGTTGATGGTCTAATAGCAGCAATGAACATGAGGCACATTCTCGAAGATTGGCAACATTTTATACACCTAAGGGTAGCCCTTAAGGCTGTGTTATTACACAATGGAAATATGCTGCCTTCAATACCTCTTGCATATGCCGTTAACAAAAACAAACATGGAGAACATCCTCTTAGGTGTACACAATTAGAAGTATGAGTGGCAGATATGTGGTGATTAAAAGGTAATCACCATTTTATTAGGACTACAAAACAGTTTCACTAAGTATTGTTGCTTTCTCTGCTAGTGGAATAGTTATGCCAAGGATATGCACTACAAGTAGAGTTGGTCTCAACAAAAATCATTAACACCTGGAATGAAGAATGTAGCATTTGAACCTCTGGTAGATCCAAATAAAAAGTTTTGCTTCCACCACTCTACATCAAACTTGGGTTCATGAAAAATTCCAAGAAGGCTTTGCAAGTGAATGGTCCTGTATTCACATACTCACAAGAAAAATTCCCCAAGACCCAGTACAGAGAAGATTAAGGCAGACGTTTTCATTGGTTTACAAATAAGGCAACTTTTCAAAGATGAACAGTTCAAATGTGTCCTTAGTGATGGCAAAATTTAACTGGTTTTCTAGGAAATGTTAAAGCCGACAGCTACAGATAGCTTGTGGAAGATCTCATTACTTTTTACAAAAAGTTTTTTGTAAAAAGTAATGAGATCTTTGTAAAATGAGATCTTTGTAAAAAGTAATGCTTGAAGACATGACAGATGGACTAAGAAAATGACAGAATGGTACCCAAGAGGAGCTAGAAGAAAACGTGGAAGACAACGACGGAGATGGACAGATGAAATTCATCTGTCCATCTCCGTTTGTCTGTTCATGAGTTTGTGGGTAGTAAATGGATGGCCATTGCACAAAACAGAAGGAACTGGAAAGTTGCTAGAGAGGCATTCATCCTGCAGTGGATTGAAAATGGCTGATGATTATCATGATGTTTGTAGCTACATCTTACTGGCATATAAATAAAAAAAATACCTTGTATAAATATAAATAACTACTTTTTTCGAAAAGAAGAACTAATCTGCCACTTTAAGCACCATTTCAGAGTTTAGCACACCAAAACCTATAAAATAAACTTACTTTCATGCCTGTAATAAGATATGGCCCAAAATTTGTTGTTCAGTGTATTCTGTTGAATAGTGTTAGACCAGGTGCCGCCACTGCTGAGTTAATGCAATTTTGACACCAAAACAATACTTGAAATAGCATAATACGACCACCAAACAGTACTCAAAACATTTTTGTAATGTTGATTGATTTGCTGCTGAAATCTGTGTTATGTTGTTGTTATTTAGTTTTTAGGAGCATTAGCATCTAAGGCCATATTGCTCCAGGATATGCGGTGGTCATTCCCTGACCTTTCCGCATCCTCCATATTTGGTGGTGACGGGCTCGAACCCCGGTCTAATCAAGAAGCGTGTGCTACGCACTGCTGCTCCTTCCCACCTGGCTACGGAGGCACCCTGAAATCTGTGTATGTGGTCCCTTATGCATATAGCAAGAAAACTAATCAGATAAACTGGTAGATCCTATTCTCTCAAATATTACACTATCACTTACCTGTAGTTCTTGACATGCTCCTGCACTTGATTTAGTTTAATCACAGCGTTCAAGGCAGTCTTGTACGTCTGGGCTTGAGTTGATGATCCCCAGTTAACATCTGTAAAATTATATTATTGCATTATTTCTATAATAAGAAAGTTCAATGATGTCTAATGTTTTATTTCTATGCTATAAAGGACAGAATTGTATACACTTGCTAAAATAAAACATTCTGTTTCTCTCATGAAAATCCAGGTAAGATTTGTTGCAAATAAAGTACAGGTAACCCCTCGTATAACACGGTAGTTAGGTTCCTATAAAATCTTGTGTAGTGCGAAACCATGATATGACATAGAACCAGTTCAAAAAGGGGGGTTACGTTCCAAAGGCTAACAAAAATACATAATTTTTTTATAACTATCGGAAACTTAATTTTTATTAAAAATAGCAATAACTGAACAAATCTTGCAAACTGATATATATATATATATATATATATATATCCATTATTTTAAATTAAATAAAACATAAGCCAGTAGTATGGCAAAAACTGTAGAGCGAAAATTAACATAAAAATAACCCAAATAAACAATCGAACGAAAAGAAAGAATAAAAAAAAAGAAAGAATAGATATATTAATTATTTCTTTAATTATTATTTCTTCAATTTAATTATTATTAATTTCTTTAATTCTTTAATTTCTTTCTTTAATTATTATTAATTATTTCTTCATTTTATTATAATTTAACTTTATTTAATATATTTCAATGATAGTATATATATATATATATATATATATATATATATATATCAGCACATTTTGATTTTCTTCTGCAGCATCTAGATTGTGTATCTTTTGTTCTCTTTAAAAAATCAGTATTCTGGGATTGTTTGCTTTTTCTTGATAGATCTTTGTAAATTGCATGGTATGGAGCTAAGCCTTTTTGAAGCTCCCTTTTGAATTTGGTGTTCCTTTCAGTCGAAGGATCTGAAAAAGGATCTAATGCCTTCCCGTGTGCTTTTTAGTGTAAAATTTGGAACTTCAGAATTTATCCGTGCCATCGTCCTCTGAATTTATTTGGTTTACCTCCAAACCATTTCCACCAAATCCACTTTGCCAGCCTTTTTTTCTACCAGTAAGGCAACTTTTCAAATACAAAAAGTTTGAATGTGTGATGGCAAAATGTTTCAACTGGTTTTCTAGTACCCAAGCACAGTACTAAGTACTATTAAGTTCTGTTTGGGGTTTTCATAAAATAAAAAAAAAAAAAAAAAAAATTCTTGAATTTCTTCAGTAGTCATATCATCAAAACTTTCCCCTCCTACCAACTTAGCAAGTTCTGCTATCACACAGATTCTGTTTTCTGCCAGCTCGACCATATTTCCTGAATGAACTGACTCTGGCCATACATTTTTCCAACATGCACATGCTGACTGTTTTACTTCTTTGAGCAATAAAGTTATGATTCCGATACAGTCCACAACTGAAAAATTTTTCCATGCCTCCATCACTTCAATAGATTCGGCATCAATTTTTTTCCAAAATCCATTGTAACGATTTTCTGATGTAATGAGTTTTAAAGGTAGATATAATGCCTTGATCTAATGGCAGAATTAGAGTTGCATTAGGAGATGTATAGTTGTAATGGTAGGAACATTACTTCAACATTATCAATGACCAAATTTTTTGGATGGCCTGGCGCATTAGCCAATAGTATATAAAACTTTGAAATTAGATTTTTCTGCTTTAAATAGTTTTCCACAGCTGGCACAAAACAATTTAGAAACCATTCTTTAAATAAATAGGCAGTTACCCAAATTATGCCTAAGTTCCTTAAACATAATTTATGGCTAGAAATTAATTCACAATGAAGAAATTATTCCAATATGATCCCTAAGAACAAAGTTTAGTAATACATACTTGGTTGTTGTTGTTGTTTGGTTTTTAGGAGCATTAGCAACTAAGGCCATATTGCTCCGGGAATATGCGGTGGTCATTCCCTTGACCTTTCCGCATCCTCCATATTTTGTGGTGACGGGCTCGAATATATACTTGGGAAAATTTATAAACAATCAAATAAAAACCAAAATAACCTTACAAAAACCTTAAAAGTCAAGAACTGCATGCTCTTTGAAGTTACAATTTTTTATGGTCTCAGTCAAGCACAAGTTCAATAGCACAGAACCTACCAAGGGGATTTCCAAATGAAATAGAATACGAGGATGTCCCAGTAATTTTTTTTGCATAACGACTAGTAAGTCAACAGCAGGGATTCACAAAAAAGAATGGAAATTTGGAAAAATTACATCCAACACAATAGCAGGATTTCCTCCCCACAAAAGCTGTGTGGGGAGGAAATCAAAAATACCATGTTATGCAAGGTTTTCTGCAATTCTCTAACCGTGTTATATAAGTACCGTATTGTGTGAGGATTGCCACAATTTATCAACCTTGTTAGAGTGAAACAGTGTTGTAGAAGTACAACACTGTTTCACTGTGTTGTAGAAGTACCGTGTTATACAGGGGGTTGCCTGTATACTGATCTTTTTTGTTCAAAAAAAATGTTCACATTGAGTTTTTGTATAATACCAGCAGCACTTCAGACTAAAATTGAAGCAACTGGAAATTAATATGGGAGTGAAGTTGCTAACTGATTATGGCAAGTATTCAGACTAGCTTAGAAGACAGTGGGGAATCACAGATGCTAATTCAGATGAACAGTGCCCATGGAAGTATCTATAGAAAAGGCATGCAGCAGAAATTGAATGTCATCGAGACAGACTGAATTAACCTTACTGCCCTCTTTTGAATGGAATCAAGAAACTTAAGTTTTAGGGTCACCACTACTATAGTGCTATATTTCTAACTAAAATGTCTTGAACTCTAACAGCAAAGCATATGGCTTAGAGCAGTGAGGAAGCATTGTCAAAGGAGGTAGAAGCAATTGCCAATGACAGTTTCAAGGGTTTACTGCTTAAATTATTATGGCATACATGCAGAGTTGATCGTACCTGGACAGAATAGTACCAAAGGAGATGCCTTTGTATGTGTTAGATACAAAAAGGATAAGAAAATTAAAGAGAAATTCTGCATTGTGATGGATGAAACAAGTGAAAAGAATTGAATCAGGGATACATCAAGTAACAGCCAGCCAACTCGATGTTAGTGCGTATCGTCATGTATCTAGCTGCATGAAATCATCAAAAGGAGAAGTTGCCTCTGTCCCGGTTAAAATATTCTTGGTGACTGCTGTGAGGAAAATGGTAAATATATTATGCAATAAGGATAAGTGTAATGGGACTGTGGTATGCCTGTTCAGAGGACAAAATTATTGATATTGTGCGATAATTATCATCTTGTATGGGCACAGAAAGTGATATTCTTATACACATAGGTGGTACTGATATTAATCATTGGAAATCTGAAGCTTTACTTCATATTTATAAAGTTTTAACTGAAGATTTACTTTATACTTATGAGATAATATTGAGAAGTCATGAGTTAGGGTTAAATTTGAAAGTTCCTCAAATTTTCACCAGACACAATGGGAGGGATTCATGATAAGATTCTTATTAACAGACTCAGTCATAGAAAGACTGTGTAAGGCTTGTGGGGCAGGATTTCTTGGCATGACCTGCATTTGTTAAAATGCCTATTTTTTTTACAGAGATGTGATATACAAGGATACAAGAATTTAGGAAACTACTAGTTTGGGGTGGGGGGGTTAGGAAGAGATATACAGATTAAGAGATTAATGGAAGACATAAGTTGAGGCAGAACTGATTCTTGCATCATTTCTATTAGAACATGCTCTAGCCTGGAAGACAAGAGGAATTAATTCTCCTGCTGATGGTGGGGGGGGGGGGGGCTTCACAAGAAAAGCAATTATGGTTTGTTTTAGAATTAAAAATACAAACAGGTTGTACATGTACTTGCTTATACGGTAAAGCTTGGAGTACAGTAAATGACAGAATCCCATTATCAGCTGATTCAACTACTGTTCACAGTTGTCCTAATCATTTGCTGTATGATTCCTTTCACTTCAAAGGTGGTACTTGTGCATATGTCCACGGTGATATTCCCTGTCAGAGACTTAGTAATTTGGAATCTCCTCTTTTTGATCTTTTCTGGCTTAAAATCGTTCTACCCCATTCTGAAAAATTAATCTGTTGCTTCTATCATTCTCCCAACTCCACTAATCACTTGGAGCTCTTTGGCATCTTCTCTTTGAAACTTTATTTTCTCCAGTCCAACTCTCTTAACAGTGAGGTAATTTTCCTTTCTGATTTTAATGTCCACAACTCCAGCTGGCTTCTATTTTCTAGTCATACAGACGCAGCTGGTCGAGATTCTGAGGCTTTTGCAATTACTATGACATTGCACAGACAATCCTAAGCACACAGCCAACAACTCTTGATCTTTTTCTGACAAGCAACCTTTCCAACTACTTGGTCGAACTGAGTGGTCCTCCACACACCTCAGATCAGTGATAGTCTCTTCTCCAATGGAGCCTTTCTCTCATGGCTAATCTCAACCTCTTGTTGTGGAATTACAAGATCTGAGAGATATCTATTCTTCCTTTCCTTGGTTGGATTACTGTTTTAAATCTTCTGATGTTTGCTCAGATCATGTCAGTGAAATCATTCTTATAGAGATGAAACCCTTTTATTTCACACTCCACTTTAAAATCTTGTCCTAAGGCTGGTCAAGATAAAAATGTTACATATCAGAATTGTCTTGCATCCAAATATCCAGGTTCATTACGACAGCTTGCAACAACTGTAAAGCAGTTATTAATCAGTCCAAACTACATTTTAAACAGGCCCAAGAACAGAAAACTTGCTTCTTGCCTGGAAGGTAGTTGAGCAATCTCTTGCCAAAGCTACTGGCTGCAACTTTTACCAATCTCTGCTCCCATCTCTGTTAAAACCAGATGGTTCTATTGCCTTGAATGACCATAATGTTTTAAAGGATTTTGTTTTTGAAAGGTGATTACAATTAAAATTCTCTTTAGTGCACACCTCTGGACATAAGAAACCTTTGGCAGTACAAACAGCTACAGAAAATTAACAGATTTAAATTACTGATAGACCCGAAAGACAACTATTTGCACAATAAACAGTTTCCAAAATTTCTCCTTGTCACAAAATGGAAATGCTTTGAAGCATTTTCAGATTGACCTGCAATTTAGCTATTTTTTTCATTAACTAAATATCAGTGAAAAGTCATTTTAAATCAAAGAAAACTCCCTTGAATGCAATTACTGTGAATTACAGTGGATTGGAAAATGGAATTGAAAATTAATTTTTTTTTTCGAAGGGGCTTCTCATGCACCCAAACACTTCCTAATGGGTCACTCCTCTCAAGGCATTTGGAACGAAGAGCAGTATTCCAGGAGAACAGAGTGCAACTCTGGGAGAGGGTATCAAAATATACAGAGTGCTATAGCCAACAAATGCTGAGTGAATCACACTATAGTGGGGAACAACTATACTATCAGAAGTAAAGGAAAGGATTTTGTTTTTGAAAGGTGATTACAATTAAAATTCTCTTTAGTGGGACCAACTAACATTTGTATTTTAACAAATACAAAGGATAAAAAGGACATATACAGGAAAGTAATCCTAGAAGATACTAAGCTTTTTATACCAACAAAGAGGTACTATTCAAGGTTTAGATGAAAGTGGATGTCAGATGAACTGGTCAGCATAGTGGCAGTAAAACAAAATGCAAGGGATGATTATAAATTAGCAAAAATCATTACCTGAGAGTGATCACTGAGTTCCAAGTTTATGAGGTGAGAGGTCAGTTTTTAAAGCCACAGGTTTTAACTTCAGAAACGAAACCTTGACAGTTTAAGGCATTACACAGCCTCTATCAACTGGACAGTTGGCAAAGGAAGGATAAGTAAATTAGAATTATGGAATATCTTTAAAGAAATGGTTGCAGAAGGCCATGAATGCACAGAGTATATACTATTAAGAAAATATAGCACCAACGAAGATGAGAGGATGGATGAATATGGAGCTGGCCAGTCTAATGGAGTATAAAAATGGCACATACAAAAGAGAGCAATGAAAAGCAGTCAGTCACTTAGCTTTTGAATGGAGTAATAAGAAGTTAAATTGATCTGTAGTAGTACCACAGAAAGGTTAGGCTGGCAAAAAAATCATTGGCTAAGGGAGCAAAGAACAGGGCACTACTTAATTGTTTACAAGAAAGGGACTTATACAGGAAATTATACAACTTTAAACAAATAATAATACAAATTTATGCATTTTAAATACTGAAACAGTTCCAAAATTTGCTTTATTACCGAGAAAATGTGATAAGGTTAAAGGTTCCTGTAAGTTGGATAGGGAGCTAAAACTGGATTTTCAGACAGATGAAAGTTCGGGACATTCAATGAGAATGTTTGATTGTTAGGTGAAATTGGCAAAAGAAACACTGAGGAGAATTCTCTCCCAGAAGAAAATACAGATGAGTTGGATGCAAATGACCGATGCGGAGCCTTGCCAGAATCACCTGTTCTCGTCTGCTTCTCCTGAAACTAGATAACCACTGTTGTGGCTGTTTTTTAATCTGCAGCAATTTATCATTGATTTGAGTTTGCCAGAGATGAGACCATTGTTTTCTACATGTGTTTTTTTTTTTTTTTTTTTTTTTTTAATAATGGAAAATCCAGAGTCAGGATGTTTAGCAGCGGCATCTGCATGTTCGCTACCTGTGATGCCGACATGGCCAGGGATCCAGCAGAAGGTAACTTTCTGGTTATCTCTTTGATAGTAAAATAATTTAGACTGATCTCTTAAAGAATGGGGAGAGAAGGGAGAAAAGGCAGATTGAATGGCAGTGATTGCACTTAAGGAGTCTGTATATATAAGAGATTGCTCAATATGGAAGTTGTTTATGTTATCTAGAGCCAGTTTTATTGCATATAATTCTGTGGTATAGATACTGCATTCAGTAGGAAGGATACAGCTATTGAGAAGGTGGAAGAAACTGCTGCAACACCTAGAGCCACATCTGTTTTAGAGCCATCAGTATAAATATGTACTTTCTCTGAGTTGGCCAAGGAATGTGATTTGTGCAACTGTTGAAAGGTGATATTTGCCAGGGAGGATTTTCCACATCTTAAAAAGAAATTGTCACAGAGAGGTGAGAAATCAGTCCAGGGAGGTTCTGAGGTAGCAAGGTCTTGGAATATGTTCTGAAAGTTAATATCCCAATTTGCAATTGAAGCCCTGTGGAGCAGTTTTCATTGGGTTTATTGTGATATAGCATGGTGAAAGTACTGCCAGCTGGGGTGGGATGGATTACATCCAATCTTCGCTGCATAGTTACACAATAAAGTTTTTCCTCCTGAGATGAAGAGGAGGTTAATTTGCCTCAATGTACAGGCTGTGAACTGGGGATGTTCTGAACGCTCCCACAGCTATCCTAAGGGCACTATGCTGGATGGGGTCCAGATGTAATAGGGAACTTTTCCTTGGGGAGTCATAGACCGGTGATCCATAATCCAAGCATGATCTTATTAAAGCTCTATAAAGATGTAGGAGAGAGCTTATATCAGCACCACAGGACATAGCAGAGACAGCTCTTAGGATGTTCAGTTTTTAAGACAAGTTGTCCAAAGATAAGCTATATGAGAAGCAAAACTAAGTTTATTGTCTAAGTATAACCCCAATAGACAGAACTTGTTGGTAACAGGAATCAGGCACTTTTTTAAATATATTTCTGGGTCCGGATGTAGCCTGCATTTTTTTACAAAAATGAATTGCAGTGGATTTCTTTTCTGCTAGAGAGAAACCATTCCGTAAATACCCATGATTCTATTTTAGCTATGGAAATTTGAAGCTGCCTTTCAATGGTGTTCATAGTTTGGGATTTACAAGAGATAATGAGATCATCGACAAACACTTATGTTTCTACTGTATTTGATACATCCTGTGTTATGTTTGTTATTCTTATTGAAAATAATGTTGCACTGAGAATGGAACCCTGCGGTACATCCTCCTCTTGTTCAAACGATTTGGATATTTTGTTCGTGTATCTAACCTGAAAAACGTTCTGTCGCATAGGAAGTTTTGAATAAATTGGGGTAACTGCCCTCTCAAGCAGAAAGAATGAAGATCTTTAAGAACACCGTATTGCCAGGTGGTATCAAACACTTTCTCAATATTGAGATTGATCATGACTAGATGATGTCCCCTTACGAAGGCATTACAGATGTTTGCTTCTGCTTTTATCATATCTAGCATGGACAGATTCTTCTGAAATCCATACTGGTTACTGTTTAGCAAATTGTTTGTTTCCAGGAACCACGTTAGCCGCCTGTGAACCATTTTTTTCCAGGACTTTGCCTAAACAACTAGTCAGTGAAATTGAATGGTAGTTATGTGGAAATGAGCGATCCTTTCCTGGCTTCGGGAAGGCTAGAACAATTGGGTAACGCCAGGAGATTGGGTAGGTATTTTCTAAGAATATTCTGTTGTAATATTTTAACAATGTTCTTTTGGCTCTGTTGTCAAGTTGTTTAAACATTATGTAGCAGATCCATTCAGGACCAGCAGCACTACTGGATGTTTTATTGAGTGCCCCTAAAAGTTCTGTTAATGTGAATGGCTGGTTGTATGGGTGTGAAACTATTGTAGAAAAATTTATCTTTTGCTGTTCTGAAGATTCTTTAATTTGTTGAAAGGTTGGGTTGTAGGTGGATATTGCTGACGTACTGGTTCTGCTACCGGTGATGACAACTCCTTCCCTTCCCAATATAATATTGTAGCTGGGAACTGAACATATTTGCCATTAAGCTTTTGTATTTTCTTCCAGATGATTCTACTGTCCGTGTCCTTGTTTACACTCGAGTAAAAGCTAATCCAGGCATCTTTTTCGATTTTCGTCTTATTTGGCTTTCATCCTTTTAAATGTGATTAAGTTACTAGTTGCGGGGAATTTGCGAAACAAGCTCTATAACTTCAGTTATAGCTCGGACACAGCATGGGTTTGTTAAGGGGGAAGTCTTATTTAACCAATTTGATTGGATACTATAATGTGGTCACAAAGGAACTGGATGCAAAGAATAACTTTGATATCATATATTTGGATCTTAGAAAGGCTATTGATACTGTTCTACATGGAAGACTGCTGTGCAAATTGGAGCAGTGTGGTATTGGAGGCAAATTGCTGCTATGGATAAAGGAATGGTTGAGTGGGAGAAGACAGAGCGGGTAATAAATGGACACTGCTCTTTGTGGATTAAATGTTATTAGTGGAGTCAACCAGGGTTCAGCGTTGGGCCCATTTTTGTTTTCTGTATTTATTAATCTCTACATCCTTTTGTTAATAAGGATGTAGAGCTGATGGAACAAGTACAGAGAAGGGCAACAAGATTAGTGAATGGAACAAAGGGTTGCCTTTACAAAGAAAGGCTTAAGTTTTGCAAATTACAGTGTCTGGAGACTAGGCACCTGTGAGGATCTGATTGAGGTGTATAAAGCCTTGAATGGTTTGAGCATGCTCAATGCTGATGGAATTCTTCCTCTTGATCAGAATAATTGCCTGAGAGGGTATAAATTCAGAATGAGGAAAGACAGTTTTAGGATAGATGAGCAGAAGTTTGCCTTTAGCCAGTGGGTGGTTGATTGCTAGAACAAACTTCCATCTGTCGTAGAAGTTGATAGCTTAAATAGATTCAAGGCAGAACTAGGCAAACAACCTGAGAAGGTTGGTTTTTTTTGGCTGTTGCTGTATAAGTTTGCTTTCTTGCATCATATTCCTTTACTAATGCTAATTATACAAAAGAAATTAAATATTCAAAAAAAAATTAACCATATTAAAGTTAATAAATATCCGGTCCAACAATTGATGTCCAATTAGTCCAAGACATGAACAGGTGTTCAATACAATAAATTTTAACAAAATAATGACATAAGTTATGTTACTGCCTGTAAGAGTTCATAACATTCAAGTTTTAATTAGAATAAAAAATAACATTGAAGGTGGTAAAGAGAATACTTTACCACAAAATCTAAAGAAAACAAAGGTGCTGTTTAAATATAAACTTAATCACTATTTACAAAACATGTTTTGTAAATAGTGTTTACAAAATGTCAAATTTCACATAAAAGGAATATGGGCAAACAGTTAAGATAAATGCTTATACAATTTGTGCTACCAGACTGATAGCAACAAGTAAATTTTTGAATACATTCCTTAAAATTAAGAATTTAACAAATTAAGGGAGAAGCTTGGTGAAGTTCTGAAAGAATTTGGGAATTATGAATGAATTTAAGAAAGTTAAATGTAGGTATTGATTGATAAATACAAAATAGGTTTATAATTCAGATAATAACGGTCGTCTTTTAAGAAAGAGCGTGATATATTCTGAAGGGACCGAAAGAAAGTAGGACAGGAAATGAAGACAGATTCCACACTGGGAATAACAGGACCAGTGACAGACAAACTGTGACCGAAATTAGCATTTAGCATAGGCATATGATGCAAGAAAGCAAGCTTATGCAGCATCAGCCAAAAAAAAAAAAAAAAAAAAAAAAAAAACCTGCTCCCATTTCACCCCTCCGTTCATTCCAAATACCTGTCCAGCTCAGCCTTAAATTTATTTAGGCTATCGACTTCCACAACAAAGGATAGAAGTCTGTTCCACCAACCAACTATCCGCTGGCTAAAGGCAAACTTCCGCACATCTGTCATTGTAATTCATTGTAAATAGGACAAAAGAAAAGAATGTGGGTAAAATCCTCGACAGAACTGCAAAGGCAAAGTTTGGAGTTTGAAAGGTGGAAATAGGCAAGTTAGAAAACATATTGGGAGAAAAAACCATTTAAGTGTTTTTATTAACGAGAATAAACTTTTGGAATAAATAATTTTGCAATTAAACCTTTTTGGGAATCAAACCATTGAAGTTGCCAATGGTCATGAACAATTTTTAAAATTCGTTGTTTTCTTGTTGAGGACTGGAGGAAATGTCAATTTGAATTTTATTGAATTCTGCAGGGAGCCTTTACAAATGAAGTAAGAAAGCCCATGGTAAATTAAATGTCTAAAGGTAGTGAACCAGACAGAACTTGTAGGAAGAGGTAGAGATAGTTCTACATGCCCTAACTAGTGCTAAGAGGAAACTGTGCACTTTCCGCTGGATTGAACCAAGCTTGCTATGCAACTCACAGTGCGTCTAAACCAGGCTGCAGCAGCATAAGTGGTAATTTGTAAAATAACAGCTTTGTATAGTGTATGCAAAATCTTATAGTTCAGATCCCAATCCTGACGGGAAATGCAAACATTGTGAAAGACAAATTTTCTAAGTTTGTCCAACAGATGATTCAGATGGAGAGAAAGGTAAGGCGATTATCAAGCGGTAATCCAAGTAATTTTGTGGTAGTTAGAAAAGGGAGAGATTTAACATTAATTTTTATGAGAGGAGGAAGACAGGTTGGCAAACGGGTGCCTTTGAAAACCAGCATACAAGTTTTACTGTGAGAAATAGTACATTTGTTAAGCGTTGACTAATCAGAAAATTGTTGAAAAAAGAATGTTTTCTTCTAGTGAATGGTGGGAATTTGCATAAAAAAAAGAACTAAATCATCCATGTATGCAAATGATGAATAATTTGGGGAAACCTCTCAAACCTTTTTTTTTGGAGAAGGGGGCACATAAACAGCTGCATAAAACAAAAAAGCTAAGATTTACAAATCTTTAAAATCACAGCTTTAATTCCAATCTGAATAAGTACCTAATTCTTAACCATAATCAACTCACAGACCAAAGAAAAATAAGAATGTCCTGTCCCCTTCTAATAGAACTAAAAACACCCTTCTAATGATTAACCACCTCAGAAAAACAGGCCAAATCTTAACAATCCTCATGTCATATTTCAATTAAAGTAATAATATCAATGTAAATCATCTAACAATTGGAACAGCTCACCAATTTATTTCAAATTTTTAATAAAATCCTTCTGTACAGATGTGAGAAAGCAGTTTCTTTCTAGTGAAGAACAGCCACCTAGAGTAATAAAGAACAAAGATTTTATCGGAGAGGCTGTGAACATTCTGAATAAAGTCAAAAGTAACACTCCTAGACCTTTTTTAATTATAGTCAAACACATCTGATCACATTTAGAAAACCAAATTGGAACAGCACTTCAATGACTCCTTTCCCTCTCCCTTGACCATAAAATTCTAAAATCTTGTAGCCAAAAATAAACATTAGAAGTTGCAATACAAGAAACTCTAAAATTTAACATCATCAGTGAATGCATGACAGTGGCACACTGGAAGTAGTTCCTAGTAAATTGAGTGTACTTTGAGTATATTATGAATTGAGTGCACTTTTTTTTTTTAAACTTTCTACATCCACTATGTTCCTAGTTTTTGAAAGATTTTGGAGGACATCAACAAATAGACAGGTGAAGGGACTACTGCAGACAGATAGAAGCTAATACAGGAAAATGAAATGCAAATATATACATATTGTTTTTTTTTTTTTTGAGGGAGGGGGCTCCTGATTGCAAATGCAGTCACAGCTAGTGTGCTGTGGATGTATTTGCAATACCACTGTACACAAAATGTATATATGTATATTAGTTTTTACTGTTTCAAACTATACAGGGTGTCTCAAAAATATTGGTACAAACGTTTAGAGAAGGTAGGTAACATCTAAAGGAATGTGAATCGCATAGGAACCCATAACTGGAAACATCACCGTAAATCAGTACGCAGCGCTGTTCATCAGTTCGCAAGAGGGAAAATTTCTGGTTTACTCATTCAAGCAGTAGTCGCCGCAGAAAGAGCATGCTGCATTGATATACAAACTGTTAGCTGGCAGACATGCACCTAGTGTATGGATAAACAGAGGGCAATGAACTAGCTGCTTAACAAATTCATGGAGAACACTTCCCAGACAGACATGTACCGGACCACCATTTGTTTGCGTGTGTGCATCAACATTTGTGCAATTATGGGTCATTTAGAGGTAACAGGACTAGTGTGGGCAGACCACGTTCGACGCGAACTCCTGCCATGGAAGAAAGTGTGCTGAATGCAGTCCAGAATAATCCTACTACCAGCACACGTGCTGTTGCCTCTGCCTTAGGAGTGCCTTGTTGCAGTGTACAGCGTGTCTGGCATGACGATTCCTTACACCCCTTTCATCTCCAAAGGGTTCAGTTACTGCTCCCCCAAGATCATCCTGCACGTGTGGCTTTTGTGCAGTGGTTTCTCCAAGAAAGTGTTCAAGACTTGAATTTTCCAGCCTATGTTTTGTTCACGGATGAGGCTTATTCAATCAGCACAATGCTCATGTGTGGGCTCACGACAAACCATACGGTGTGCGCCCCCATGCGATACAACATTGTTTCGCAATAAATGTGTGGGCAGGTATGGTCGGTGACTACTTAGTTGGCCCATACCTGTTACCATCCCGCATGAACTCCACTAAATATCAGATCTTTCTTGAACAAGTTCTACCAGGGTTACTTGACAATGTTCCAGCAAATGTGAGACGCAACATATGGTTTCAACATGATGGGGCGCCTGCCCATTATGGAAGGTGTGTTGTAACCATTTTAACAGGCATTTTGGACGTTGATGGATTGGCTGTGGTGGACCCATTGCCTGGCCCCCACACACTCACTTGATTTCTTTCTGTGGGGGAGCCCTCAAATCTATCGTGTATGAGTCGCCTGTGGAGATGGAAATGGATCTCGTGGTGAGACTCGTCTGCACTGCTGCTACTGTCAAAGAAACTCCAGGTGTGTTCGACTGTGTCGCCAATCCATGCTGCGTCGGTGTCACGCATGCATTGCGTCTCATGGTGGAACCTTCGAGCATCTGTTGTAACATCATGAAATGCATCCATCTCTTACTCCATTGTTAATATTATGTCAAATAAATGTTTGCCACTAATTACTGTCTTGTCATTTCTGCTTCTTGTGCCTCTGCTACTACTTTCCCGTGACGTTTCCGGCAATAGGTTCCTATGCGATTCACATTCCTTTAGATGTTACCTACCTCCCCTAAACGTTTGTACCAATATTTTTGAGACATCCTGTATAGTTTTATACAAAGGAGACTTAAATCAAGTCAATTTCTGTCTGCTTGTACTTTTCAATAAGCTTATGGAAAAATTGTTCAGATTTTTTTACACACAAACAGGCACACTGCTTGGCTTACATGAAAATCTGAAACAACTTTCCATAAGTTAATCAGTAGAAAATGTTGCCATCACTCAACTATTGTACCAGCATAGTATTTTTGCAAATAACTTTTCTATTATACTAACTTTGAAGCTGAGTACCTCCTAGATGTGCAGATTCTTATAAACTTTTGTATTCTACCCAAAGGCCCATACCCACTGTCATGGAATTCAAACAATACTTGCTTTTTTTTGTAAATATGTGATACGGTCAAAAAAGTATCCAGACTTTTATACAAAGCACAGCTAAACCTGGACACAGTTACATTCCCAAAGTACACTCCTTGAGCACTGATGCACTTTTGTCATCACTGAACAAGTTCACAACTGCTGGTAGCAGTTCTGATATTTTTCTGACCACAATGAGGGAACCGTACGTTGCATCAATAACCTTAAGTTTGCACAGAATTGACAGACTTGTGAATCTTGTTTCACTTTTGAAAAATAATCACTTTCTGAGAGGTCAGGTGATTAAGAGAAATGTGGTAAAAACAGTACAATGCTTAGTGAGATCTTGTAGCATGAGAAGTTAGAAGTGTGCAAGTGCACTGTTGTGAAACAACTTTCAATCTTTTGCTGCTCACTGTTTTGGACATCTTTGCCAAACTGTCTTGCAGCCTTTACTTATGATGTTGTTGTTTTTTTGGTTTTTGTTGTTATTTGGTTTTTTAGAAGCATTAGCAACTAAGGCCATATTGCTCCGGAGATATGCAGTGGTCATTCTCTGACCTTTCCGCATACTCCGTATTTGGTGGTTACGGGCTCGAACCCCGGTCTAATCAAGAAGCATGTGCTTAGTTTAAAAATAGTTTAAATTTAGGTCAAGCTAATAAGTAGTAAAGTGTTAGCGAATGAAGTTTCATTTATTTTCTCAACTATAATTGCAAAGAAATCACTGCCTTACTCTAGTGGTGAAATAATAAAAAAATTGTGTAGTGTTATCATTAGAAATGCCTGTTAGCATATGACCAAAAGAAAAACAGAGTTACCTTGATTAGCTCCACCAAAAATATTCCTTTGAGTAATGATACAGTTTCAAATCAAGTTTGTAATATTCAGATGTAATATTCAATGAATTATTAAGTAGAATCAAAAGATGTGTATTTTGCTTTTTAACTGGCACTTGATGAGTCAACTGACGTTTCGTATGCTTTGTTCATTTGATTCAACATGATGGCAGCTGTGAAGAAGATTTTTTGGCTGTTTTGTCACTTACTGGTCATACTGGTTTTTGCAAGATTGGAGGAGGGAGAATTGGAAAATAAAACTTCTCCTTTTTATTTTAAAAAGTTTTTGGAATTCATGTTTGGCTAGCATTTTGTTTTCATTCAAATTTCAGTGTTCTGAAATTCACTTAACTGAATGTTTCTTAAATAACTGACAAAAGATGCAGTTGTCTTGACAAATTCATGAAATGTTCTCTAAGTGTTTCATTTTATTTTACTCGTTTAATTTTTCTTCATTCTTCAAATGCACTTAGCCAATAAAAGAGACAAGGTATTCTCAGTAAGCATAGTGTTTATTCGTTTGTGCTTTTCAAAATCCTTTAAAACTAGGAACACAGTGCAGTGTAGAAAGTGAACATTTGCACTCCGTGTTTTATGTCCGTCAAATCTACAACAATAAGTATACTTTAATATTTATAAAAATAAACTATTCTTACCAGGCTTTCTATAATATATATAAATATATAAGGCCAAGACAATAGCATATGTAATTAGTGCAGTCCACCAATTCATGATAAACATAACAGCAAGGCACAATATGGCTCCAAGGAGACTCAACCACATATTATAATATTTAAATGCTGGGCGAAAGCCTGAAAAAAAAATAATACATACAGTAAGGAGAAATTAAGACGTTTATTGAAAAAAACAAAAAAGCAGTAAAAAAAATCTTCAGCAAAATTTCTGATAATAATTTAGTATACAGGAATATCTCGAACAGTGCGGGTTTCACTATAGCACGGTTTACAAATTGAAAAAAAAATTAACTGCCTTACGCACCAATACATTATGGATTCAAGGCCACGCTGACTGTTATTGCAACTCCCATTATATACTGACTCTGCTAGCATTCATACATTAGTAAACACTCTAGATTCCAAGCGGTGAGGTCGTTCACCGTGCGTAAGCTGTACAAAATTTTTTTGCTGTGTATTTTTATTAAAGATTATTTTTTAAAAACGTTACACCTTTATATGCAAATATGAGTGGAAAGAAGAAATGTAATAGCGCTGAGAGTTCTAGATCCAAACATCGAACAAGGTATGAAAGTAAGGCAGGCGTTGCAAAATGACATTCAATGTTATAAAGAGATGTATGCAGATAAAAAGAAGAAAAAACTGCAAACTAAGCTGATCAGTTATTTTTCAAAATAAAAATGCAGTACATACTTCACTTATATTCTTTTGGTATGTACATACTGCAATAAAAATCATTTCTGCTGTACTTACTAGTATTTTTCATTTTTATCATTTTAATTTCTTTTTTTGCAAAAACTTCGTGTGCATCAATTTATGGTAAACAAATACCTATATATTTTTGCAACTTGACCCATATAATCGGAACACATTACATTAAAATACATACTAATAATACCTCGATCAGCACAGTTTCGCATAGCGCGGTATTTTTTTGGCACGAATTAACCGCGCTATGTGAGGTATTCCTGTAATTATTACAGAGCTTGGCAACCAGGCATCTCAGAGGTGGTGACCTGATTGAGGTTTGAGTGAATGATCAGTAAAATGAATGAAAGTGGGAATTTACTGCTATGTTCACTTTTACTGTTGCATTTACTGTTATGTTTACTTTTACTGTTGCATTTACTGTTATGTTTACTTTTACTGTTGCATTTACTGTATTTCACTGTTATGAACTACAGGCCATAAATTCAAATTATATGGGTTGAGGTTTAGACTAGATTATAGGAAGATTTATTTTAGCCAGTGAGTCATTGATTGCTGGAACAAGTTGCCCTCGCAGGCAACTAAGGTTGACAATTCGAATAAATTCAAAGATCAACTGGATAGTTACCTGTATGAGGAGGGAAGCATATACTAATTTGTATGTTTTTATCTACTTTATGGTTTTTTTTTTTTTTTTTTTTGTGCCAGTGCAGCAAAAGCCTGTGGTGTCCTTGCACCATATAGTGAATATTATTACTATTATTCATTATGGTTGAACATCTCTATAATAAAATGTTATTTATTTCTCTGATTTTTGGTAAGATTTAATTTCTCTATAGCAAAATTTGGCTGTAATGAATTTTTGCAGTGACTTAAGCACCTTCTTTTTTTTTTTTTTTTTTGGTAGTTGTTGGCGCATCAGCTTCTGTGGCCATAGTGCACCTCCCAAGGTTTTTGCAGTACTTTGATCCAAGCCCGAGGCGGGATTCGAACCCACAACCTTTGGGTTGCCAGGCAGACACTTTACCCACCTGGCTAGCCCAGTCGGCCTTAAGCACCTTGTTATAGAAAGTGTGAATGAAAAGAAATACAAGCGGTGAAGTTAACATTACTTTAAGTGTGGAGTAAAGATTAAAGGAATAAAGATTTTTGAATAACACTGCATAATAAATAAACTTTTGGAAGGAATGGAAAAAAAAAAAAATTAATTTTAGAAGAGTGATAGATTAACTGAGCACATTCATTTAAAGGAAAAAGTTGAGACCTTTCCCCTTTGGGGAAGGCTAGCTTAATTAGAAAGTAATTTTTGAAACTTGAAGTATTTGGCAATATCATTATAGTTTATGTTATGATAGTTATGTTTTGTCATCCCCACTGCTTGGCACCACATGTAAATACTGCACCTTTTATATGGGAAACTTAAAACAGTAGCACACACACACACACACACACACACATACTAAAAATATTTCAATTGCTTGGATTATAAGCTTAACTTACTATGGTTGTTGTTGTTTCTGTTTATCCTTTTGATAAAGCTTACATAATTCAAAATTACAGCACACAAAGGACTGAAGTTATGAAGATAACCTGTAGTTATCTTCATAACTTAATTTTTATTATTTAGATAAAAATCTGAATATCAAGGTTTTATTCCTTTGTCTTTGCAAAAATTCTTTAACTTTTATCGCAGCATTTCAATACACATAAAATATACTAAAAAGAGCACCTTTTTCATACAAAAGGTGACTAATAACCTTTGTTGCACATGGCCTAGTTTACTCTTGATGGAAAAACAAAACATTTATTTCACTAGAGCACTTTTGCAGAAATTCAAACAATATCATAAATCCATTTCAAAAGACTTCAGTTATGTTAGCCTATAACTAAAGACTTGAAAGTTATGTGAGCCTAGACGTTACATATAACTATATATAATTATATATACCTAATACATAGGTTATATATAACTACATATAACTTATGTATTGGTTTAGCAAAACATATTAAGATAAAAATACAGATTTCAAAATTAATCTTTTTTTTTTTGATACAGTGCATATCATTTATAGAATAAAGTGAATGACAAAAGCATGACTCCTAATTTCTTTTTTTTTTTTTAAAGAAAGCTCCATAAAGCTGCACGTTACTTTAGCTATGTAACAATAATAATACATAGCTTGTATAAATGATACTTATACTCTCATTGCTCACAGAGTTTTAATTTGTGGAAATAAAATGTATTTTGATATCAAACTCTTTCTGTTACTGAAAATTAGCAAAACATAGCCTTCAGAAGTAAATACTTCACTGCAAGTACACCTATTTAGTACATGAGCTTGTTAACTGGTAATTTGCATTATTTCGTCTTCCTGGGTTTCATGAAATTAAATTAAGTATTTTAAATATATATATATATATATATATATATATATATATAATAAAATTAGTACAAACCATCAATAAATACTGGGGAGTAAGAAAAAATCTTTTTTATTTATTTATTTTTTTTTTTTAGGTAAACCCCAAACACGAGAGGTATTAGAACCTATAGTACTTAGTACCATGCTTGGGTTGGAGGTTGAGAAGACAAAAGAAGATATTTGTTGACATTGGACTTGAACTTCTGTAGACTAATTTTCAGGAAATACGTATGAAGGAAGGTTGTTCCAGAAAAGGCCAGTTGAATGAATAAACGAGGAAGATGAAAAGTTGGTTCTGTGAGTTTGAAGTTGGACAGTAACTGGATGTTGGCTGGTGGAGGCACGTGTTCGGACTGTTTTGAAAGAGAGAGCGGGAATTATAGAAGCCAATTCAGAAGAACAGTACCCATGGAAGTATCTGTAAAAGAGGCATGCAGCAGAAACAGTACGTCTATCAGAAAGCGAGTGGAGAGACTCTGTTAGAGATGAATCATTAATTAACCTAACTGCCCTCTTCTGAATGGAATCAAGAAGCCTGAGAGAGGTTTTGGGGGCACCACCCCAGATGTGGGAACAATATTCCATGGCAGAGCGGATTTGCGATTTATACAGAGTGAGCAGCTGTTTGGAAGAAAAGTAACGCCGAGAGCGAAAGAGAAAACCAAGTTTTTTAGATGCAGAGGAAGCAATATTTGTAATGTGCTTGTGCCAAGAGAGATTAGAAGTCAGAGTAATCCCCAAAAGAGATATATCATTTTGCCTAGAAATCGGAGTGTCACTACAGTTAAGCAAAGGAGCAGAAGAATTCTTTTTGCGAGATATAAGACAAGACTGAGTTTTAGAAGGGTTGAAATCAACTAAGTTGTCATTGCCCCACTGGAGAATTACCCGAAGATCGTCATTTAAGGAATTGGTAGCAGATTTTCGAGAAATTGAAGCTGATTGAGCAGGGCAAGGTTTCTCAAAATGGAAAGTAGAATGCAATGTGTTATCATCGGAAAAACTATGGATAGGATTTCCAGTCAATGGAAGAAGATCATTAATATAAGATCATTGTTAACAGGAGAGACTGCTTCTACAGGGATGGGATACACTTAAATAGAAAGGGTGCAAGAATGTTTGCAGATGCTATCGAGGCAGTGTTAGGTGGGTCGGAAAACTGCTAGATTGGGGGGGATACAAGGACTAATAGATTAACAGTAGCCACTGGCAGAGGAGAAAGTGATTCTTGCACTGCTTCTATTGGAATGAGCAGCAGCCTGGAAAATAAGATGCAGGATATTTCAGAGACTGCTGGGAATCATTGGGGTACAAGTAAACACATGGGTTGTGTTAGGGTGGCTAAGAGGAAGAGCAGGTGCATGTATACTTGCGTGTACACCAATGCTAGGAGTCTAGTAAATAAATTTGATGAATTTGAGGTATTGCTCAAAACATCAAAGGCAGATATTGTTGGGATTTCAGAGACATCGTGTCACACAGATATAAGGAATGCAGCACAGGAATTTGGGGAGTACAATGTCTACAGAAAAGATAGACAGGATAGGAAGGGAGGAGGGGTTATGCTATTAGTTAAGAAATACATAAAATCCAAGGAAGTGAAGCCAGTCGACATCGCTGGACAGTGCAGTGTCGAGTCAGTTTGGTGTGACATAAGCATTGGGGGATCAAAATTGAGAGTAGGAGTGTGCTATAGGCCTAATGACTCTGATGAGTATAATAAGAAACTGAACAGGGAAATAGAGTGGGCCAGTAAATCAGAGAGTCTTATTATGGGGGATTTTAATTTCCCAGATATTGACTGGAATTTGGGGGCTGGTCACTCACACACTAGCAAGGCTTTTGTGGATTTATTGGATGATTGTTTTCTACATCAGCATGTTCAGGAGGCAACTAGAGGGAGTAATACTCTTGATTTGATTATCAGTAGTGATTCTTCATGCATTAAGAATCTGCAGATAAATGAACCACTAGGTGGCAGTGATCACAGTGTTCTGAAGTGGGATTTACTCAAAGAGGTAACTACCATTAGGGGTAAAGGGAAGGGGTATTGCTTTTGTAAAGGCGACTACGATGGACAGACAGTATTTAAATTCTATACAGTGGGATCAACTGATGATGTTACCAACAGCAAATTCAAAATGGGAAGCATTCAAAGAACTTATCTTGGAAGCTACTAGGCTTTACATACCAACTAAGAATTATTGTTCAAGGTTTAGGCCTAAATGGACGTCAGATGAACTAATGAGGCATATGGCAGAGAAGAAAAATGCATGGGATACATACAAATTAACACGTGACACAGAAGCCTATGATAGATACAAGTTGATCTGTAACCAAGTTACAAAGGAGGTTAGGCAGGCGAAGGCAGATTACGAGAAATCCTTGGCAAGGGATGCGAAGAAAAACAGCAAAGAGTTCTTTACTTATGTAAACTCTAGAAGGAAGGGGATGAATCAGATTGGTCCACTTGATATCGATGGGTCATCTGTTGATGATCCTGCTCAGGTAGCTAACAAACTAAATGAATATTTTGCATCAACATTCACACATGAGGAGTTATTCAGTGAGGGGAATGCCAGAGGTGTATTCAACTCTGGCAGTAAGCTAGAGAATCTTGTAATAACTGAGAGTAAAGTGGAGGAGAAATTGTTGAAGATAAACACAAGAAAGGCACCCGGGGTGGATGGGATCTATCCAGTTATATTAAAGGAGGCAGCAGAGGAAGTAAGCAAACCCTTAGCCATAATTATGAGAGCTTCCTTGGACTCAGAGGAGGTACCCATGGACTGGAGATGTGCATATGTGACCCCAATTCACAAAATAGGATCAAAGGCTGACACAAGTAATTATAGACCTGTGAGTTTAACTTCTGTTCCCGGAAAATTAATGGAGGCACTGGTTAAAGAAGCACTGCAGGATCATCTAGAAAAGACTTCAGTTATAGCTCAGACACAGCATGGTTTTGTTAAGGGGAAGTCTTGCCTGACCAATTTGATTGGATACTATGATGCAGTCACAAAAGAACTGGATGCAGGGAATAACTTTGATATTATATACTTGGATCTTAGGAAGGCTTTTGATACTGTTGCACAAATTGGAGCAGTGTGGCATTGGAGGCAAATTGCTGCTATGGATAAAGGGGTGGTTGAGGGGGAGAAGACAGAGTGGTAATCAATGGACACTACTCGTCGTGGACTAATGTTATTAGTGGAGTCCCTCAGGGTTCAGTGTTGGGTCCTTTATTGTTTTCTGTATTTATAAATGATATTGATGATGGTATATCAAGCTTAATGTCCAAGTTTGCAGATGATACGAAGGTTGGCAGGGTTGTCAAGGACACTACTGACACTATGCTGCTGCAACAGGATCTGGAAAGGTTGAGCAGATGGGCTGAGAGGTGGCAAATGAAGTTCAACATTGACAAATGTAAAGTACTACATATGGGAAACAGCAACCACAGAGCAACGTATCAACTCTGTGGTACTACATTGACAGTGGTAGAGAATGAAAGGGACCTGGGAGTGGTTGTGCAGGCAGATATGAAGTTCTTTGAGCAGTGCAGACGGGCTGCAAGAGTAGCTCATGGTGTATTGTCAATGATATATAGGAATTTTTCTAGCAGGGATAAGGAGGTGATTATTCCCTTGTATAAGGCAATGGTCAGGCCACACCTAGAGTACTGTATACAGGCCTGGAGGCCTCATTTCAAGAAGGATGTAGAGCTGCTGGAACGAGTACAGAGAAGGGCAACAAGATTAGTGAATGGAACAAAGGGGTGCTCTTACGAAGAAAGGCTTAAGTTTTGCGAATTACAGTGTCTGGAGACTAGGCACCGGCGAGGTGATCTGATAGAGGTGTACAAAGCCTTGAATGGTTTGAGCATGCTCAATGCTGATGGGATTCTTCCTCTTGCTCAGAATAATCACCTGAGAGTGCATAAATTCAAATTGAGGAAAGACAGATGTAGGATAGATGTGCGGAAATTTGCCTTTAGCCAGCGGGTGGTTGGTAGGTGGAACAGACTTCCATCCCTTGTCGTGGAAGTTGATAGCCTAAATAAGTCTAAGGCTCGGCTGGACAGGTATTTCAAACGAACAGAGGGGTGAAGTGGAAGTGGTTATTTTTTATTTATTTATTTTACTTTAATTTTTTTGGCTGATGCTGCATAAGCTTGCTTTCTTGCATCAAATGCCTCTATTAATGCTAATGCTAATGCTATACAAGAGGAAAAGAATGGGGGAAAGAACTGAATCTTGGGGGACACCGGCATTAGTGGAGAAGTTAGAAGACAGAGAGCCATCTACCATCACCCTCAGTGAGCAATTAGAGAAAACTGGATAACCAATTACTAAAAACAGTTGGCAAACCATAAGATGGAAGCTTGTTTAAAAGACCTTTATGCCAAACAAAATCGAAAGCCTTTGAGATGTCAAGAGCAACTACTTGTATTTCACCGAACCTTTCCATTGAATTAGTCCATAAATGGGTAACATAAGCGAGAATATCACAAGTGGATCGACACTGATGGAATCCATACTGCTGGTTATTGATCAGACGGAAAATTTCTAGGTAGTTTAAGAGTTGGCGGTTAATTGATTTCTCCATTACTTTAGAAAGAGTAGAAGTAATTGCAATGGGACAATAATTGGATGAGAGGGATTTGTCACCCTTTTTAGGAACTGCCTGGATATGAGCAAATTTCCAAGCAGAGGGAAAAACCCCTTTGGAATAAGAAAGTGAAAAAGGCGGCAAAGAATAGGAGTAAGTTCAGGAGCACAGGTTTTGAGAACAAGTGGAGAAATACCATCGGGACCTGGAGCTTTCTTAGCATCAAGATTCGTCAAAATCCTTCTGACATCCTTTTGGCGGAAGACCACAGGAAGCATTGAATGGAGCATGTTAGGAATGGTGGGAGATATTTTACCAAAGTTCATTAATACATGAGTTTGAAGAAAAATGGGATGCTAGCAGGTCAGCTTTACCCTTGGCTGAAGTGAGAACAGAACCATCTGGTTTGGACAGAGGTGGTAGCAGAGATGGGCGAAATTTGCGGCCAATAGCTCTGGCAAGAAACCAGAATGCTCGGGTACCATTAGGGCAAGAAGAAAGTTTTCTACTCTTAGCCTGTTCGGACTCTAGTTTGGACATTAATAACTGCTTTACAATTGTTGCGAGCTTTGGTGTAGGCAGAAAATGTTGTTGTTATTTGGTTTTTAGGAGCATTAGCAACTAAGGCCATATTGCTCCGGGGATATGCAGTGGTCATTCCCTGACCTTTCCGCATCCTCCGTATTTGGTGGTCACGGGCTCAAACCCCAGTCTAATCAAGAAGTTTGGACTGATTAATAACTGCTTTACAATTGTTGCGGGCTTTGGTGTAGGCAGAAAAAGAAACTGAAGAATTAGAAACAAGCCAATTACGATATGCAACATTCTTCTCTTGAAGAGCCTTAGCATATTTATTGGAAAACCAAGGTTTAGATAAAGGACGAGATTTTAAAGTGGAGTGTGGGATAAATGATTCCATTCCTACAAGAATAATTTCACTGACACGATCTGAGCAAACGTTGACAGCAGAAGTTTTGAAACAGTAATCTGACCAAGGAAAAGAAATCTCGCAGGTCATCCCATTTTGCATTCTTGTAATGCCAAACAACACGAGGTTGGGAATAGCCATTAGATAAAGGCTCCATTGGAGAAGAGAATCACCAAGTTGTGATCTGAAGTGCCTAAAGGGCCTCTCACTATGACTGTGTACGTAGAAGGGTTGTTTTTGAGAAAAAGATCAAGTGTGTTGGCTGTATGATTAGGATTGTCCAGTATTATTGTAGGTAAATGAACAATCTGTGCAAGGTCATTAGTAATTGCAAAAGCCTCAGCATCTTGACCAGCTGGGTCAGTGTGACTAGAAAACAGAAACCAGCTGGAGTTGTGAACATTGTCAGTGGATATTACTGGTCAGGTGTTTTAAGTTAATGCATTTCTAATCGAAAATGAGTGTGAACACTGAAAGTCTATCACATTCTTTAGGCTTGCCAGTTGTCACATGGAACCACCAGTGATAGAAGGTAAAGCTTGATAGATTGTTAGTAGTTTAACCTGTAGTGCTGGGGAATGCCCTGAATGTATTCCTTTAGTTTTAAAGGCTAAATTAATAAAAGTCAACAGACTTTTATTAATTTAGCCTTTGACATCAGGTCAGGGAATGACCACCGCATATCCCCGGAGCAATATGGCCTTAGTTGCTAATGCTCCTAAAAACCGAAAAACAAAAGAAACAAATAATGAATTTATTTGTAAGGTGATGCTATTATCCCTCTTCTTCCTTTTTTGATGTCCAGTTAATGTCCAATATTTCTAATTAATTATGTTGAATATATTTTAAAATAATTTTCTCCTAAACCATAAAGAATGCAATGTTTCCTTACCATAAACATATTTACAATCTGATTCGCACCCAATGAATACATTTCTTATGTTTTAAAATATTCGTTCCTATATTTCAAATTTACACTCCTTGGCAGGGGTAAGGAGGTGATTATCCCCTTGAATAAGGCAATGGTCAGGCCATACCTAAGTACTGTATTCAGGTCTGGAGGCCTCATTTTAAGAAGGATGTAGAGCTGTTGGAACGAGTACAGAGAAGGGCAACAAGATTAGTGAAACGAACAAAGGGTTGCTCTTATGAAGAAAAGCTTTGCAAATTACAGTGTATGTAGACTAGGCACCTGCGAGTTGATCTGATTGAGGTGTATAAATAAAGCCTCGAATGGTTTTAGCATGCTCAATGCTGATGGGATTCTTCCTCTTGCTCAGAATAATCACCTGAGAAGGCGTAAATTCAAATTGAGGAAAGACAGTTGTAGGATAGATGTGTGGAAGATTGCCTTTAGCTAGCAGGTGGTTGATTAGCATAGGCATATGATGCAAGAAAGCAAGCTTATGTAGTATCAGCCAAAAAAAAAAAAACATCTCCCATTTCACCCCTCCGTTTGTTCCAAATACCTGTCCAGCTCAGCCTTAAATTTATTTAAGCTAACAACTTCCACAACAAAGGATGGAAGTCTGTTCCACCAACCAACTACCTGCTGGCTAAAGGCAAACTTTCACACATCTATCCTACAACTGCCTTTCGTCAATTTGAATTTATACCCTCTCAGGTGATTATTCTGAGCAAGAGGAAGAATCCAATCAGCATTGAGCATGCTCAAACCATTCAAGGCTTTATACACCTCAATCAGATCCTCTCGCAGGTGCTAGTCTCCAGACACTAATTTGCAAGACTTCAGTCATTCTTCGTTCATTCAGTCATTCAAACCCTTTTCTCCATTCACTAATCTTGTTGCCCTTCTCTGTACTCATTCCAACAGCTCTACATCCTTCTTAAAATGACGCCTCCAGACCTGTACACAGTACTCACAGTGTGGCCTGACCATTGCCTTATACAAGGGGATAATCACCTCCTTATCCCTGCAAGAAAAATTCCTGTATATCATTGACAAGACACCATGAGCTACTCTTGCAGACCATCTGCACTGCTCAGAAAACTTCATATCTGCCTGCACAATTACCCTCAGGTCCTTTTCATTCTCTACCACTATCAGTGTGTACAACAGAGTTGATAGGTTACTTTGGGGTTACTGCTTCCCATATGTAGTACTTTACATTTGTCAATGTTAAACTTCATTTGCCACCTCTCAACCCATCTGCTCAACTTTTCTAGATCCTCTTGCAGCAGCGTTCTGTCATTAGTATCCTTAACAACCCTGCCAACCTTCGTATCGTCTGCAAACTTGGACATTAAGCTTGATAGACCATCATCAATATCATTTATAAATACAGAAAACAATGGACCCAACACTGAACCCTGAGGGACTCCACTAATAACAGTCCACGATGAGCAGTGTCCATTGATTACCACTTTGTCTTCTCCCACTCAACCATCCTTTTATCCATAGCAGCAATTTTCCTCCAATGCCACACTGCTCCAATTTGTTCAGCAGTCTTCCATATGCAACAGTATCAAAAGCCTTTCTAAGATCCAAATACAGTCCATTCCAGTTATTTGGGACACATCGGGACTAGTGCATTTTGGCCCGATTAAGCGGCTGCCCCAATTATCCGAAGTTTCACGTAAATAGTTAAAAATACAATGTACCCCCCCCTTACAATTGGTTCACTGTACAATCAAATAACGTTACAACGAACTCACCATAGTAAAGTACCGTTCACTATACGATGTGCAGTAAGCGACGGTCATTGTGATCACATTTGTGAATTGAATTTTAATTCAATTAAACAGCAATTCTAATTAGCAAAATAGGAGAAATATTATCCACAGGCTATAAAAGCAAAGATATATTAAGCACAAATTTACCCTTTATTATCTTAGCAATTAAAAAAATTAAATTATACGTGAAAATCGTAAGAATATACGTGATAATCGGAATAATTAATACGTACTGTAATATGTACATATGAACTAGTTGACATTTCTGTTCACTGACATTTGTGGGTGGGGGTTAAAATTTAAAACAGTATAAAGATAAGCAATCAATAACAAAGAACAAGGCACACACAAATTGCAAGTAACACGATACGTGCAAGTGAGAACGGAGTAACGAGTTACAAAGCTTTAAAAATAGGAAGAAAGAGAAGATCTGAAAATTAATTTTTTTTATATGATTGAAGATTTCATGGAAGTGTAAACACATTTCACCATAATAACCCACTGAATTCCAGCTGTCGGTATTATCGCAAATTCAAAAAGATAGAGTTTACTGTCCATTTATGACAGATTTCACTAACAGAAAAGCCCAATAAACAGGTGACTACTAATTGTTTTTATTGTTTTATGGTTGTGACCTCCAGAATTTCAACCGAACCACGTGGTACCATCGGAGACAATCGTAGGGTAATCTCCAGTGCTGCAGTCTCTGGCCCCGATTAAACGGCATGCTGTCCCAATTAAGCAAAGTAAACCCAGACTGTTTTCTCAATTGGTTTCTGTTTTTTTAAGATTTGCCCCAAATAAACGGCAGCCCCAATTAACCGGTGGCCCAAATAACCAGAATCCACTGTATATGATATCAAAGTTATTCCCTGCATCCAGTTCCTTTGTGATGACATCATAGTATCCAATCAAATTGGTCAGGCAAGAATTTCCCTTAACAAAAATATGCTGTGTCCGAGCTATAACTGAAGTCTTGTCTAGATGATCCTGCAGCGCTTCTTTAACCAGTGCCTTCATTAATTTTCCTGGAACAGAAGTTAAACTAAGAGGTCTGTAATTGCCTGTGTCTCCCTTTGACCCTCCTTTGTGAATTGGGGTCACATTTGCACATTTCCAGTCCATGGGTACCTCCTCTGAGTCCAAAGAAGCTTCCATAATTATGGCTAAGGGTTTGCTTACTTCCTTTGCTGCCTTCTTTAATATAACTAGATAGATCCCGTCCACCCTGGGTGCCTTTTTTAAGTTTATCTTCGACAATTTTTCCTCCACTTTCCTCTCAGTTATTACAAAATCATCTAGCTCACTGCCAGAGTTTAACTCACCTCTGGCATTCCCCTCCCTGAATAACTCCTCATGTGTGAATATAGATACAAAATACTCATTTAGTTTGTTAGCCACCTGAGCAGGATCATCAACATCCAGTGGACCAATCTGATTCATCCCTTTCCTTCTAGAGTTTACATAGGTAAAGAACTCTTTGTTTTTCTTTGGAGAAAAACAACAAAGAAAAATCTTTGCCAAAGATTTCTCATAATCTGATCAACTAGAAACAAGGTAATCCGAGCCGTCGCATGTAAGCAGGAACATGGCACAACAGAAACACAAAGGCAAAAACATGGTGAAATACCTATCAGATACAACCACCACCCTAATGGGAAACTATGAGAAACTTACTATACATCAACACTCAGTGCACAACTATTCTCAGCCCTCATAAATTGTACCTCATTAGGTGATGGACCCTTGAAAGGAAGCCATCAAGAGCTTGAATTTACAAAGGAACTGGACACTTCATTGTTTTCAGAAAGTAAATTTTCTCAAGGCAGCTTGAGATCTACTTTTTGGTCTTCCAACATTCTGTTGACTTTTGATACCTTAGATAAAAATCAGCCTTATCAAAAAACACAGTTTAGTTTATTTCCAAAGTAGCACACCTGAGCTTTTATTCCTATCTGTCTATCATACAACTGATTTCAGCACAAAACAGTTAAATGTTCCTTTAAATATTATGACAACATTCAAAATAGTTTAAAACTATTTAGAAATTTACAAAGGTTACAACGGCTGAATTGATATAACAGAATATTTACCAAAACATGAGGGTTAAGGTATTCTTCCATCAGAAAAATGTATATACAAAATATACATTATATTTATATGATGCTATTAATAGCAATAAACACAGGTAAAGAATCAAAACTGACTTTATTAGTATTAGAAGTATAGATAACTCTTGAATTAAAAAAGGGACTAATTAAAAGACAAGGAATTATGAAGTTATGCTTTCAACTCTTGAAAGCACATCTCCAGGCTGTTAATGGATCACTTCATAGAAGAATTCTTAAAAGCCATTTGGCATGTTAAATGTATTGTTTAACTTTTATATTTTGGAAGTCACACTACAGGCAATGGGAGGTCATATGTATACTAGTGAAAACCAGAAAGAGGATAGAGAAAGAACATGGTTATATATGTCGTATTATTAACCAATAATTAACCATCATTCAATAGGATTAATTACTCTTTCACATGTGAAATTACTGCTGCAACTACAGCACATATTTTGCAGGTAACCGCTACTGTTACCATATGAAAAAAAAGTGATTAACAAACTAATAAAAAATAATTAAAGAGAACCTATCTTTACTACAAGTACCCTCAGACGTCTGTGGTGTTAAAACTATAGAAGCACATACTGTAGATAAAGAAAAAAGGAAATTGAAAAAGATTAAGGAGTTACAGGCATGATTTCATCAGGGGAGAATCCAAGCTTATAGATATCCAAAAGAGGTCATTTCAACAGTGAACTGCCAACAAGCAATCAAGCATTTACTGGTCTCCCATGATTTTATCAGAGGGAGAACCCAAGCTTGTAGATATCCAAAAGAGGTCATATTTCAACAGTGAACTACCAACAAGCAATCAAGCATTTACTGGTGCCCATATATGACCTGTAACAGAGTAAACCAAAAAATGCACGAACTTAACGGAGCAGACTAAGGGAAATCTTATGTTAGGCTTAAAATTGCTTAGATGATATCATTAGATGTGTCATGGCTAGTAGTAGACTTTTTTTTTTGATTTCAGCATGAACAATGTCCCTTAAATATTTTGTTATGGTTTCTCTTTTATTTAACTGTACTCTTAAATCTACTACCAATGTCATAAATCCAGAAAAATGACCATAATATATTTATATTAAGCTTATTTCTTCCAGTAGTACTAGCATCATTTCTATAGTGTAGTAATCCTCTAATTTATGCAATTTTAAGTTCAGTCTTTAATGTAACTCAACACGATAAAGTATTTATGATGTATTTATGTTAAATATATTTCTGCCACATAGTGCCAATCCTTTCATTACTGCCAGTTTGTTGCCTACATGGACAGTGTTACAAATCTTACTTGAAATACTTGACTTGGTTTGGGTAAAACCAAAATATAGGTATATCAGTGTACTGTAGTAATTTGTAAGATGAGGATGTATCCTTGAGAATACACTGAGTGATCATCAAATTATGACCACCTACCTAATACCATGTTAGGCCACTGTTTGCATGGATAACAGCTGCTATTCATTTAGGCATCGACTCCACTAGATGTCTGAAGACATCCATAGGGATCTGCAGCCATGCTGACTGCAAGGCTTTCTACATCGGCAGATGATAGTTGTGTGTCCAAAAGCCTCGCTTCCCATTCCGAAACATCCTACAGGTATTCAATTGAATTGAAGTTGCATGAATTTGGAGGCCAATCAAGATGGATGACATCTTCATTGTGCTCCTTGAACCATTCATGCATGGTGCAGGTCTGACGACATGGCACATTATCTTGGAAAATTCTGTCTCTGTCTGAAATGCAACAGGGCAGGGAACACAGTCTTCCTAAGAGCTGCTGGTAGACATCACAAGTGAAATGTTGGTTCATACAAACCAGGGGTCCTAGTTTTGTCAGCAAAACATGCCCCATATCAAGCAACCACCAACAACTATCAGGATAGTGGGCACCATACACAATGGGCCCATGGACTCTTGTTTGCACCACACATGAAGGTGTCTGTTGGCACGTTACACCAAGTATTTGGAGTCATCCAACGATACACTTGTTTCCAGTCCTCCAGTGTCCAATCAGCAGCATTCACCATTGACAATAATTAGCAGCAAGGAGCAGGTGTCTCTTGGGTTACCTGCTGTGGAACCCCATACATCTGAGTTGTGTGGTACATCATCATTTGGGATATTGTCTTGCATTCCCATATTGTATTGAAATGTCAACTGAACAGTGAGCACTACCTAAGCCTAGGCTTGGGTAGTGGTACTTAATGGCACTTTGTTGAAGAGTAACCTGCCATCGAGCCTGTACAGCATGCTGCATCCTCTGCTCACAACAAACATCCACCTTGCATAATCTTTACAGTTCTGTATATGAGAGGTGGTTTGACCTTTGACACCATCCTTTGTACACTAACCACAGTGGATTGTGAGCAACCGACAAGACATGCCATTTCTAATATGGTAGCACCTGTGCATAAGCTCCCACAATCATGTCCTTTTGAAACTCCATAATATCTTTACTACATCCCTGATTTCTACTTTATATCACTTTGATTTGCACAACCAAATGCAAATTACCACTGCTCTAGCATATGAGGCTGTTCAGCTTTGTATTATGGATGAGGTGGTCATAATTCAGTGATCACTGAGTGTATATAGTATACATAGCATCTTGTTTGACTTTATTAAATAAGATAAATTATGTAAACTAGTTTTAAGTCAGAATAAATCACTAACAATTCTACAACATACAATTTATATACTGTATAGACATGAAAAATAATAAAAAAAAAAAAAAAAAAAAAAGAGGGAGGAAGGCAGGCAATATATTATTTTATGAATTGTAACTTAGTTAGAATATTATTTTTTAAAATCTCACCTGGTGATCTGGCAAATGAAGCATGAAAACAGGAGAAATTAATGAGACAATAGGCTGCTAGGAAAAAGTTAGAAATTATAGGAGCAATTGCATTTAGTTCACCTAAGGGAAAAAAAAAAAAAAAAAAACCAGTGCTGCTGTCAAAACTTAAGTGTCAATTAATTTTATGAAAGTATAGAATATAACCTTAATTACATTCTTACATGAACTAATTAACATAATGATTGAATGGAATTTTGCCCTTCAAAAATCTATTAATTAAACAAATATTGTAGAATATAAACATTCTATTCAAGCTACTTATTGCTAGTAGTCTAAAAATGTTTTGCAGATGCTTTTTCCTCTGCTTCTTCAGTGACTGTAATGCTGCAGTTGTACTATCACAAAGACACCAGTGGACCAAACAAACTATAAACCTAGTTTATTAATATTTGATTTTATTTAAAAATAAATTAAATAAATAAATAATCAATTAAAAATAAACAATTTTTAGTTTATTTAAAATCACTGAAGAAGCAAAGAAAACATCCATAAAATGTATGATTTTTAGACTCTTAGTGATAAATAGATTCTAAGCCCTACAGAGGTGAAGTGCTTTCATTTGAAGTATTTTAATTAGCATAAATGAAAACATTATGTTAATTATTAATTCCTTTAGTTAATATAAAACATTAATCTAATCATTCAGTCCTCCACTAGGTGCACCGGCAGTAAATCAGTGTGAAAACAAATTAAACTTAACACATTTGCTGCCACCTAAATGTGAGAGAACTCATTCAATGAGCATTAATTTTTGGAATGTTGAAAAATATCAACATTCCGACATTTTCTGCATACCAAAAATTCATACATAATGGTTGAAAATATAAAGTTTGAATTCATTTCTAAAAGCCAACACTTAGTTTTGTGCTGAGCTGTAAATCAGAACAAATCTTAAAATTTTATAAAAAATATACTCTTGTATGTACCTAAACTAATAGCAACACAAGCAAAAAACAAATAAAACTGTGGGCCATGTCTATAAACAAAAGCCAAACATTACTATAAGTATTCAGTGTGCCAGTACTAAATAGTTGTCAATTTCATGTGTCTTTACGTTTATGGCACTCACTAGTTGACTGCTTAAGAATGAAGTTTATATGCATAACGGCACACCACTTAGGTGCATTTTGAATGCAGTTGTGTTGCAGTACATCACTCCTAGTGCCAGTTTTACACATCTATGAATAAAGGCAGCAAACATGTTTAAAATTAAAATATCTATTAGAATAACGCTACCAAGAATTTATTTCTTCCACAAGGTTTGAAATTTCGCTCTGTATTATGGATTGCATTAGAATTGAATTCTGGCCATAAAAAAAAAAAAAAAAAAGGAGGGATATTAAACACAAAAAACATGGTAAAATATAAAGATTACAAAAACAATCTGTAATCTTTATGTTTTACCATGTTGAAAATGAAGTAGTTACATAATAATTTAGAGTTTTATTACTGTTTTTTTTTTTTTTTTTTTTTTTTTACTAATAGCATTCAACTTCTATAATTGATTACATCAGCTCCTTGAATTAGAAGTATTGTTTCAATATTATAGAATTTAGATGATGTTTAAAAATTCATAAAAATGAACTTCATGCAAAGAAGCTTTTAAATAATACAGTGAAATTATTTGAAAAATAAATCAGAATTTAAAAAAAAAAATTTTTTTAAACAATCATAAAAAATGGCAGAATTCAAAAAATTTGCAAAAGAAATTGTAAAAAACTCATTACTTCTTTTGATGTAATGCTATGTTCTACATCTATTTATGTATTACTTGATTATATGTCATCAACTTCTGTATCTGAATTCCAGACAATTTCAGCTTTTCTAAACCGACAATTGCTGACATGTACAACCTTCTCCAATTTTAAAATCTATTTTTGTGATGCCATTTATTATAAACAATGTCTATGATTACTTAAAAACACAAATAAGAAATGGCAACAGATGAGAGTTCACAGATAAGAGAACTTACAACAAAAGTAATAATGTATCTTGAAAAATGTACATATACATTATTCAAGTATATATATATATAAAAAATAAATACACACACACACACACACAGACAGGTTCCTAGGACAGCTCATGGAATTTTGATAGCAGGGATAAGGATATGACTATCCCATTGTATAAGGCAATTAAACCACATCTTGAATACTGCATATAGGTCTAGAAGACATTTTAGGAAGGATGTGGATCTGTTTGAATGGGTGCACAGAACTTGTTCCTCTCAACAAGATTGGTGAGAGGAAACGAAAGGGTGCTCTTATCAGGAAATGCTTCAGGTTTGTAAATTGCAGCAGCTGGAAACTAGGCACCTGCAAAGAGATCTGATTGAGTTGATTAAGGCTTTGAATGGTTTGAATAAGTTCAATGCTGATGGAATCCTTCCTCTTGTTCAGACAAGACATGAGGGGGCATAAATTAGCCTTCAGCCAGAGGGTAGTTGACCAATGGAACAAACTTGTATCTGTTGTTGTTGTAAAGGTGGGTAGTTTGAATAAATTCAAGGAAGAACTAGACAAATTGTTGAGGGGATGGACAGGTAAAATGGGAAGTGCTGATTATTATTATTTTTTTCTTTTGGCTGATATTGTATGTTTGCTTTCTTGCATCACTTGCCATTACTACTAGTACTAATAATAATATACATACCTCCCACCTAAAAGTTTGGAATCACATTTAATTTTTCTTAATTTTCAGTTATTAGAATAAGACTGACTTATTTACCAATTTTTATTAAAACATTTTCTATTATGTGTAGAAATCAAAAGACTGAACTAATATTTAAGAAATTTCTAGAATATTCGAGATTATTCCAGAAAGATATAGATGATTCTAGACTATTTTAGAAATTGGGAGTATTTTTCACTATTACAGAAGAATTTAGATGATTCAACAGTGTTTTTCAATAATATATATTGAGGAGCAAGAGCTGTAATTTATAAAATCGAACACCCATCACTCAGAAAATGTTTAGTATAAGTTGTGTATTTAGTGATAAATGTGGCAAGAAACAGGAACTGACTGTTGAGAAAAAGAAATGCTATTATAACTCTGTAATTCCATGAGAAGTATTTCATTTAAAGGAGTAAAAACTACCATTTAATGATTCAGGGAGACTGGCAGTTTAAAGAAAAACCATGATCGGGAAGACTGCAAGTAATGACAGAGACATAAGATAAGACCATAATACTGATTTCTAAATGCAATTGATGACTTACTGCACATGAAATCCAAGTTGAATTCAATAGGAACAAAGAACTCCCATGTCTACATCCACTGTAAAACTTTGTCCTAAATAAGCAGGACTTCATGGTCATGTAGCAGTTCGAAAACCCTTATTAAAACTGGAAAAATTGAAAGAAACTTGGGCTAAGAGTCATCAACACTGAAAAATTGAAGGGTTGAAAAATGTATTGTGGATGGATGGATAATTCAAATTTGAAATTTTTGGATCCAAGCATAGAATTCATGTGAGTTGATCAACTGAAGATAAAATGGTGCCACATTGTTTATGCTGACAGTCAAGCATGGTGGTGATTCCATCATGATCTGGGGTTGCTTCTGTTTTTCTGGTGTGGGTGACATTATCAGAATTGAGGGAATTTTAAGAAAAAGGTAGAAAAAGATTCTTGAACATAATTAAACATCCTCTGGACTTCGCCAACTTTGTGGAAGAAATTTTATATTACAACAAGACAATGACCAAAAGCACAGCTCTAAGCTGTGCAGGGACTTTCTATCAACTAAACAACAGGAAGGGGTACTGCAGGGATGGCCAACGAGTCGATCGCGATCTACCAGGCGATTGTGGCTTTAATTTCAGTCGATCACGACAAATTTTAAATATACAGTCATCCCTCGATTTGCACGGTCAGATATACTACCAAAATTTTATATTGCACAGCGGGTTTCGCTACCTGCGTGAAAGCTTTTTTTGAAGCTTTTTTTTTTACGAAGCTTCAAAAATAGGAATGAAGAGCAGATTTTGAAAATTTATATTTGTTTTTTTGCATGATTGAAGATTTCATTGAAGGAGAAACACATTTCACCCTAATAATGTAAAATCCCACAGAATTCCAGCTGTTGATATTATTACAAATGCAATAAGATTAAGTTTACTACCCTTTTATAATTAGATTGCACTAACAGAAAAGCCCAATAAACTGGAAAGTGCAAATTGTTTTTATTGTAATGGTCGTGACCTCAAGAAATAGCTTTAGAGAAATATCACAAAGGCATTCAAAACTGATTCTTATAATGATATAACCAAACAGAACAATAAACAGTGGTGTTTGTCTGGTTATTTTGGAAACAAGTTCCTCATTCGGGAATCCTCTTCATCAATTATCCTACATTAGCTGTTCAGACAGAATATTTTTCTGGTTCGCGCAACTTTGTGTTTTAAATCGGTAAGCATTGCTTTTGCTGATTTAATAACTGGACAGTACTTATGTTAATTTAATACCTTTTGATTTAAAATGAATACTACTAAAAAGAGTAAAACTTATCATTTTCATCAAGAGTGGGAACTAGAATACTTTTTTATAGTGGTGAAAGAAAAATGTTGCTGTTTGTTTTGCAATGCTTCCATGGCTATACCCAAAAAAGGAAATTTAGAAAGGCACTTAAACGCACTCCCAGGTAAATACCAATTGGATTTTCCAAATTGTGGCCGTAGAAAAAATAAATTAGAAGAACTTAAATCCAAATTATTCGCGTAACAAAATTTCTTTGTGACACCTAAATTTACAATCTAAAGCAGTAACTGTAGCATCATTTAAAGTGAGTCATCTTCTTGCAAAAAAATGCAAATCATTTTCTGATGGTCAATTCAACAAAGATGCATTTTTAGAAATAACAGATTCTCTTTTTGAAAATTTTAAGAACAAAAATGAAATTAAGTGCCCTTCAAGATCTGCAACTATCTCAAAATACTGTGAGGCGGTGCATCGAAAAAATTAGTAAAAATGTGAGCAAAAAATTGTGTGCTGATATTGCTAATTGTGTGTCCCTTTTTCTTTAGAACTGGATGAATCTACAGATGTCAGTGATACAGCTCAGTTGCTCGTTTTTATTCATATGGTTTTCGATGATTCTGCCACTAGAGAAGAACTGCTATGTATGGTTTCGTTAAAAGAAAGAACTAGATATCTTTAACTCATTCAAACATTTTATTGAAAAAATTAAATTACCACTATTTAAGCTCGTATCAGTAACAACAGATGGAGCTAAAGCAATGATGGGGCATCTTAACAGATTCATCGCATTGTGCCAAAAGGATGACAAATTCCCAGATTTTTTGAGTTACCACTGTATCATCCACCAACAAGTGTTAGCCAGCAAAAGATTAAATACTAAAAGTGTTATGGACATCGCTTTCAAAATCGTGAATTCCAGAGGACAATCTCTTCAAAGGAGACTTTTCAAAATGCAACTCTATGAAAAAGAACCAGATCTGATATTACACACAGACGTGAGGTGGCTGAGTCGGAGTAAGTTTCTACAGAGATTAAAAAATTTGTTGATCAAAGGGGAGATGATTATCAGCAGCTACAAGATACGGAGTGGTTGTGTGATCTGGCTTTTTTGGCAGATTTTACCAGTAAATTAAGTGATCTGAATTTGGAATTACAAGGAAGAAATAAAAATGTGGGTGACATGATTTTTAGTATTTCTGCATATAAATATCAATTTTTGGCAATGGCTAAGGATCTCAAAGAAAAAAAATTTGACTATTTTGCAAATATGCAAGATCATTTGTAAAAATATCCTGTTTTTGAATTTAATAGTGAGAAATATGTTTCTGAAATTGAGAATGTTGTGGACAATTTTGAAACCAGATTCAGTGATTTTAAAACAATTGAAGACATTGTTCAATATATTTCTTATCCTTTAATGTCAACCTAGATACGAAACAAATTGCAGAAAAAAAAAAAAAAAAAAAAAACCCGCTGCGATTTTTCACATGGAGAAAATATTACTTGAAAATGAAATTATTATATTGCGAAACAATATCTTTCTAAAAGCCAGATGATCAGAAAAAGTGTTTTGGAAATATGTTTGCCAAGAAAAGTACCCAAATGTAAAAAAATGCAGTGAACTTTTAAAATTCCTGTTTTGGTTCCACATATCTATTGGCCTTTTTGTATTTGAAACAAACAAAGAATCTCTGTGCTCTTATGGACTTGCATACAGAAGATTCTTTACGGTTGGAACTTATCACAGTATATCCCCCATTTTGAAAGTTTGGCAGATGACATGAAGACACAACCTTTGCATAAATTAAAATTTTAAATACATATGAATTTAAAATAAGAATTCTAAATTGTATTTAATTTTTAAATTTATAAACAACATTTTTCAATATGTGTTGATTAACTTTTTTAACCTTGTGCAATGAAATTTTTGAGATGGAACATTGTGACCCATTTTGAAGGAAAAAAGTAGATTGCATCACAAATTAAGTTGGCCACCCATTGGGTATTGCAAATTATGGTGTGGCCATCCTAACTGCCTAACTTAAACCTAATAGAGCTTTAATGGAATCATCTAGACAAGGAGTAGCCAACTTAATTTGTGATGCGATCTATTTTTTTCCTTCAAAATGTGCCATGATCTACCATCTCAAATTTCATTGCACAAGGTGCACAAATCGAGGGATGACTGTATATTTAAAATTCGTCGTGATCGACTGAAATTAAATCCGCGATCAACTTGTTGGCCATCCCTGATCTAGACCATCAAGTCTGTCCATCTTCACAAAATTTATGCGAAACCTTGCAGATCACCTGGAATAATGTTAGTCAAGACACTACTATAAAATTAATTGCCAGAATACAAGTCTGTGTAACGCAATGATAAAATATTGTGGAGGATATTTTGATGAAAATATCAATATAGTTGTTAATATTAATCATTTCAATATTTTTTTCTGTAAAATTTAATGCTTAATAAAAACTCTTAAAATACTTTATAGTGTTTTTTTTTTTTTTTTTTTTTTTTTTTATAGAAGAGCATCAGTTATCTGGAATAATCAATGTCAGACCTCTTCCGGATAATTTTTCCAGTAAGATTAAATAAATTTAATTGTAAGGTAAGATTTAATCTTATCTTATGATTAAATTAAATAACATTAATTAAATTTAATTAAATTATAAACGAATCTCAGAAAACAGAAACATCCATCCAGGAATTATGATTTTTATACAAAACAGGAAAATTAGAAACATTTTTAAATGATCTCGGTTTTTTTCGACTTACCGATAATGAGCATGGACAATATGCATCCCAGTGGCATTTGCACACATAAAAATTGTAACTCGCTATTTTCTCATCTTGAAACTTGGTTCAGCCATTTCCCTTTTAGTGGCTAGGGTTTTTTCTCGGTGATGTTTTCCATAATAAGCCCATCTCATCAACCCTATAAGCATTTTCTTTGAACCCGGCGCCTCCGTAGCCAGGTGGGAAGGAGCAGCAGTGCATAGCACACGCTTCTTGATTAGACCGGGGTTCGAGCCCGTCACCACCAAATACGGAGGATGCGGAAAGGTCAGGGAATGACCACCGCATATTCCCGGAGCAATATGGCCTTAGTTGCTAATGCTCCTAAAAACCAAATAACAAACAAACAAGCATTTTCTTTCTCTTAATTTGCTATAACTGAAGCAAACTTACAAGGACACCGCTGCTGATTCATCTGCATAAAGTTTCTCGTCTTGAATATCTAGTTCACGTATAGTGTGTCTCAATTTAAAGTTTTTCAGCCAACCTGTGCTGCCTTAAAATTTTCATTACCTCTTAATTTTTTTATTAAAATCCAACGCTTTTTCACACAACATTATGCCAGACACCGGTTCACTTAAACTTTGCTCTGAAGAAAACAAAAAAATAAAGTGTGTGCACTCTCTAAAGTGGCATTTTCAGGTTTCAACATCTTTTTTCTACTAGATCCTCCTTCACTATCCATAATCGACACAAATTCTGTTATAGCATTGGAATTTTTCTTGATGTCGTAAATTGTTGAAGTCCCGAAATTAAACTCTTTGGAGAGATTTCCTAAATTTTCACCTTTTCTAATTCTATTAATAATTTCCATTTTTTGTTACAATGTTAAAACTACGCATTTTCTTTCATTCACATTTTACGGTAAAAAATGGAGAAAAATAATAAATCGAACAGTTCCGGGCTGATATTATTCTTACCGAATCTGGAACTAAACTAAGCTGAAATTCACTCGTGGTTTCCGAGAAAACCCAGTAGTCTCGGTGATATTTTTCTAAAGCACATTTCTTAAGGTCACATAGAATTCTAGAGGTCACAACCATAAAACAATAAAAACAATTTGCAGTTTTCAGTTTATTTATTTGGTTTTTGTTTGTATGATCTGTTATAAACAGGTAGTAAACTCAATCTTTCGCTTATTATAATCAAAATTCAATTTACAAATGTGATCACTATAACTGGAGCTTACTGTACTACCATTAATAAAAAAAAGAATATCAGCCTTTCAAATTATTCCAGATAACCGACGTTCTACTGTATTAAATCTTACATTATCATAGCTAATTTCAGAAAAATTAAAACATCATATGCCACGCTTCCAAACTTTTAGGTGGGAATGTATGTACTCCTTAGAGCCCACTCACAAAAAACATATGTTCATACTCCAGAAGTTATCTTGTATTTTCCTCTCATATATAATGAGCAAAATGTGTAATTTAAGTAATGTTTGATTTTATATGGGCTGAACTATCTAATGAGAACAGTCTCTAATGAAGGTGAGCTATAAAAGGCTCTGGTGGGGAAAGAAACAGAAGTGGTTCCAATGTATACTGTCTAGCACTCCTTAGTATTTTATGTGGTACACTACATTATTGTGCCTGTGTTTTATTTACAATTATAAATTTCCTAATTTACTGGGATTTACTCTGTTGAAAAACAAGAAAACAGAAGTTCTTAAAAATTTAACTGAAATTGAGTTAGGTAAGAAGAAACTATGAATTCAGATTTTTAGCTTGTGTGATTTTTTGATTATTGTTAACTTTTTCTATTTTACTTCTTAAACTGACTTATAATCAATTACAAAAATAATTGTAAAAACTCATTTTATGGTAATGGTCTCAAGTCTTTTGATGAATAACAATTTAAATGGATTAGTCAATCCTTATGAATATCAAAATTCACCCCTCAAGCTGTATAATTGATGAGTGTGGAAAGGAAAAAATTAAGACATGAAGAAAATGAAATTACAATAAAATTTAAAAATTAACATCCCCCTTGAGAAAAGTAAACACATTTCCCTGGCTAACCAACATTACTGAAATTGAAAGCACTAAAAATCAAGAGGCAGAACAAAGTTTTTGGAGGACAGCTGTAGGACCCACAAAGCAGCTATCAGATTCAGTTCATGCAAGAATTAAAGACAAAGCTATGTGGTTCAAAATTTGGATTTGTGATAATTATGTAAGTAAATACACATAAAGAACATCACAAGAAATTTGAAAAACCAGCCAATGGCCAAAGACATGCACATAATTTGTAGCTTAAATGCAGTTTAACTAACACGGAGCATTATTAAATTGTGGAGAATGTAATGTTCAACATTCATGAACCGAGAGCAATGTTTGCAAATAATCACTGTTTAAACTTAACTGATGACAAGCTCTAGTGAATAAATTTTAAACTGTTTCTGGCACACTATGAAGTCATGGGAAAGAATAAATGAAGAGGCAGAAAGAGAAAAGAAACTGAAAATATCTAGCAATAAGTTATTTTTTCTAAATAGTCATCAAAAGAAAAATTTAGGGGAAACATAGGATCTGCAGGTGGTTTTTAATTTTTGAAAGAGAGGGGGAAAAAATTAGGTTCTATTAGAAGTTATTTGGTAGAAACAAGAAAGGAACCAGTACCATCTCGATGAATTAAATTTCCAGGATGTGTACAGGAAACCCTTGATTAGTGCAGTTAATGAATCCTTGAAATATACCGCACATATTAAAACCGCACTAATCAAACTTAAGAAACAATGGGAATAATTATAATGAATCCTTGAAAATTATGAAATTGTAAAAACATTTTTTCTTACTCAATACGTACCTATAATGCACTGCATAGTTCTTAAATAATTAAGGAATAAATTTAAAAAAAGATAGTATGATTTAAATTTTATTTTTTGCAAAAAAAACTTATCTAACTTCAATTGAACAGTGGTAGCTTTCTTCCTTTCCTCCATGATTTTGCGATAACAATCAATTTGCTTATCTAACCCTCGACGAACGTTCATGCTTCTCTGCATCTGGATCAATCTCAAGTATGAGTTCTTTTGCTTTTTAAAGTGTATTAAATAGTTAAAGTTTTTTGAATGAAATTTCTTTGGGAGCAAATTGCTTTTCTTCTGCTTCATTTTCGTCTTCTTCCTCATATGCATGTTGATGCTCAATTTCAAGAAGATCGTCGTTACTTAAGTCTTTTGAATGCGATTCCAATAATTCTCTAACGTTTTCTGAATCTACTTCCTCAAAGCCGAGGTCTTTTCCAATTGTAGTAATTTCATCAATAACTTTGTTGACAGGATTAATGAAACCACAAAAATCATTTGCGCATTCAGGCAAAATATTCTGCCAGACCGCTCTCATGCAGCTGTTCGTCATTTCTTCCCATGATTTGTGTATGTTCTCAACTGCTTCTTTAATATCGTAATATTAAAGAAGTTTAATATTAATAATAAAAGAATATGAGTTACCAGAGCAAATTTCAATTTCAGAGTAGTATGGGGTACTGCTGTCGAGCGTTTTGGAGTCGATTCCCATTCATTTAAGTTAGAAGACCCTGGTGAGTGCGTGTCACGTATTTGCCTCTTCAGGCGCCGTTGTGAGTTGCAAGTACTGCAAGAAAAAAACAGCGCACTAATCAAATTTGATAACGCATATATTAAGGGGATAGTATCAAAAAAATTTTGCGCACTAATTAAAACCGTATTGTTCAAAACTGCATTAATCAAGGGTTTCCTGTATAGCAAAGATGACAGACACTTTTGTAAGGAATTCAAGTAGGATATACTCCCGAATTCCTGACGAAAAAAGCATACACCAGGGTTCTGTTTGAGTCCATCTGTCTTCATTCTGGTTACAGACAAATTGGGAAAAGACATGTAAGTGGAGACATCATGATACTTAATATTTGCAGTTGATATAATATCAAGTGACCAGGTCAGGGAAGAAGTAAGTTCGATGCTGGCATAAGGGTAAAGTACTGGACAACAAATATTAGAAAATCGGAGCTAAAACAAGTTTCAAATAACTGATTTAATATTTGTTCTGAAGAAAACTGTCAGTTATTCCAATAACGTAGTCATGGAATGAAATAATTAGAAATGCAATTATGGAATAATTACATGAAAATCAACACAACAAAAAGTACTTGTTACACTCTTAATTATAAATATTTGCATGTGGGCCCATCATTTTTACTTATTTTGTGAATGATAATACTTTGTAATTTATTTAGTTAGATTTATTTTTATTCTAATCTGCATTATACTTCCCATATAAAAGACCACTGATCAAGCTTTTTTTTTAAATCAAGATTTCTGTGAGATATATTTACCATTGGAATATTGTGTTCAGGTCTGGAAGTCACACCTGAATAAAGATAATAGCTGCGAGAGAGAGAGAGAGAGAGAGAGAGAGAGAGAGAGTTCAAAGAAGAGCAACCAGATGGCTGCTGTTCTTTGAACATTCATGTGGACATCAATTAGCACTCCTCACCAGAGTGCTAATCAATATCCATATGAAGAACAGCTTAGAAGATGCAAAGCTTAGCAACTAGTCATCTTCGGGGTGGGGGAAGCTAACGCAGGTATATAAGACCCTGAGAGAATCACAAAAATCAATGAGGAAAGTATATTCTCGCTGGAAGGAAGGACAAAAACCAGTGACATAAATATTAAAAAGTAAGAGAAAGCTTGATCTTGTGAAATTTACCGCTTGGGCAGTGTGTTGTAAATCATGGGAATAAATAAGAAACAAAGTAAGAGAAAGCTTGATCTTGTGAAATTTACCGCTTGGGCAGCGTGTTGTAAATCATGGGAATAAAATACCTGCCAAGATGCTAAAGGTTAAGAGTTTGGCAAAATTCAGAATTGAATAATATGAATGATAAGGGATTTTTTTTTTTTTTTGACATTTGTTTATTAATTGCAACATAATGAGAATTCCAATCATTACTTTACATGAATATCTCATTACATTCAAAGCAAGAAAACAATTCATTCCTTTTCCTCATCCATTCACCTGTTCACTTATATACACAAAATCTCTTAATGAGCAAAACTTCTAATATGAAAGATATTTTACCTATTGCAACGCACGCTAGTGCAATAAAAAATGCCAAAACATAACCACGACGAGGTTCTCCGTTTTTCCCATAACCTTTTGCAAAAATGTGGATGTGTGGAAACAGCTTGTCTTTACAAAGAGCCTGAAAGAAAAATGTCATCCACATTCCATAAATAATTCTTAAGCCCAATAACAGATAACATAATACAAACAACACTACTGCTCACATCATGTGACAAATATTCAAGTAGAACATGAAGTATAATTGCATTTATGCAGATGAAAATCATTAAAGGATTTAAAATAGTCAAACTTTGTGATACTAATTAATATCAAGCAGGACCTGGCTAGGCTGATAAGTCATTTTTTAGTATGTTAATTGTTAAATAATGCATGTTAAAATTTTTTATTTAGAGTAAGTCTAAAAAGCACAAAATAATTTTTAATCTCTTACTGTAATCTTTAACTTTATACAAAATTAAATTCTTATAACTATTTATCATCTTTTCTTATTTTTGTTATTCTATCAGAACAAGTAGTCATATAGGGGAAATGAAAATAAAGATGATGGTAGTGCGAAACGTCCGGAAAGCCACAGGCCAAAAAGGAAGATAGCCAAAAACGTGGTAACCTTTAAAATAAAAATGTGGTAACTTTTAAAAATAAAAATAACAGCAGCCTACATCAGGTAAGGCACCTCAGTAGCCAGGTGGGCAGGAGCAGCAGTACGTAGCACACACTTCTTGATTAGACCAGGGTTCGAGCCAGTGACCACCAAATAAGGAGGATGCGGAAATGTCAGGGAATGACCACTGCATATCCCCGGAGCAACATGGCCTTAGTTGCTAATGCTCCTAAAAACCAAATAACAAACATCAGATAAAGGCAGGAAAAATTTTTTTGAAAAAATACCTCAAAACGGGGAAGAGGCAAATATGCCATTAATAAAAAAATGAAATCTGATGACGGCAAAGTAAATATTGATACATGATTAGGTATTTCATCAGGGGACTACACCTAACCACGCATCAAAGGACTGCATTTCCATACTTGTCAATAGCTATGCAAGGGAAAATTTAAAAATATAAATGAAAAGATATCTCTTACATAGTATGGACACTGTATATCCATACTATGGAAGAGATATCTTTACGTTTCGTTTATATTTTTAAATTTTCCCTTGCATAGCTATTGGCAAGTATGGGACATGAACTTGATGAAGCTGCAACAGAAATGGGTTTGTTTGTTTGTTTGTTGTTGGGTTTTATTGGCGCATTAGCAACTAAGGCTATAATGCGCCGACAGAAATGGGACATGAGGTGGTATGGCTTCCTCTGAACTACTGTCAGTACAACACAAATAGGACTGATTTGGGATCAAGTGAAGGGAGAAGTTTCAGAAAAAAAAAACAATATACCCGTTGATGGATTGTCACTTGTTGGTGATTCTTTAATCATTCCAGCCACATATTTGCTTATGATCTCATATTTTGTTTCCAATGTTATTTTTCTTCACTGTTTCTTTTTATTAACATCACCTTCCATAGTATTAGTTTGTTTTGGCATACTGCACAGTATTAATAAGGGGGATAAATTTGAAATAAGACAAGACAGCAAAAATGAAGAGCAACACAATTGTTCTTTGTAGTGTAAGCATGGTAAGTGCTCCATGTTAGTAAAGTTTTCAAAATATAAGATGTGTGAAATTTATTCAAGAACATTTTGTACATGCAAATGTTGCCGACTGGAAAAAATATGTTTGCCAAGTGGAGGAACAAGACTTCCTAAATGACAGGATATGAGACAAGTCAATAGAACAAATAGTTTAAACTATTTGTTCTATTGACTTGTCTGATAATTTTAAATTATTAAATATAACTTTTTGAATTTAAATTGATTTGATTAATTAACAGGGAACAAGAAAATTAAAATAGTAATAAACTGGAAAATACTGAAGAAATAACCTTAGAAGACCTAAAAGAAGTGTTTAAAAAAACAGAAAAATTGTACATATAGATAATATATTGTGTTGAACTATTTAATTATGGTGGCCATTGCTTAAAAGAAAGCTATTAATGTTAACAATATTTTGACATCTAAAGGAATGTGAAACCTCAAGAGTAATAAACATCCATTAAAATGGAACCAAAAATAAATGCGAAACTGTAGCGGCATAAACATTATTAACAATTTCCCAATTATATGGAAATATTTTAAAGAATAAATTAATTACATTCACAGAAAATTATCTAGAAGAAGCAGAAGAATAATGTGGATTCAGGAAAAGGAAGAGGCTGCACAGACGCTATTTTTACAATCCAACAAAAAAGTAAAAAAAATTTAACCTGCTCACTTTCCTTTTATCGAAAGGACTATGAAAAAGCATATGACAACTTTGATTGTAAAATACTTTGGAAGACAATATACCATCACAACTAACAGAAGAAATAAAAATCTTGTAAAAAAGATAGACATAAAAGTGGTTATTAAGTTCATAGATAAACAATTTTCAGAGCCTATTACAACAGACAAGGGTGTAAAACAGGTATGTGGCCTCTCCCCTTTACTCTACAACATTTATATAAACAAAACTTCTACAAGAATGTAAATCAGCTGTAAATAATGGAATCCAATTAACAACAGATCTAAAATTAAATACTATTTTGTATGCAAATAATCAAGTTTTAATTGCTACATCAGAAAATGAACTTCAAGCTGCGGCAAATCACTAACACAATAGCTAAGGCAAAGGCAAAAGCAATGTGGACTTGAGGAAACAATATTTAAAGAGTAAAAATAGAACTTGAAGGAAAAACAACGGTGCAAGCTTTGGAAACATTATATCATACTATAAGAGTGATTTAGAATCCAAAATGCAAACCTACAACAGAATGAATGGGACAATCGGGCAACACTTCTGAAAACAAATGACTACAAAAACTCAGCTAAGGCAACATAATATCACATCAAAATCAGCTCTTAAATATGCAAGAAAAAAACTGATTTTGAAGCAGGGAGATATACAGAGACTAGAGATAGCAGAGATTAAATTCTTAAGACCCCTTCTGGGTAAAACAAGGCTATATTGAAAGAAAAACACACACCTAAGAAGACTAAACATAACCAATATAGTAAATAAGATAAAAGATTATCAGAAAAATTGGCTTAACCACTTGCAAAGAATGAATAAAAATTTACTTCTGTGGCAAACTCTAGAGACTGCAGATGACTATGACCACCTCAACCATTGAAAGAAGACGAATTTGAAACTGTTTTATACTATTTCACATTCTTTACAAATGACTATTGTGACTGTCACTATTGATATTAATCTGAATATCTTAATTTTTGTAAGTTATTTCAATATTATAATTTCTGGAATTTAGTAAAGGATTATAATTATATTTGTGTTTGTTTCTAAGTTAACAGAATTTAGTGCAGCAGTCAGTGTATATAGGCTGTGGGGGGAAGGTTACAATCTACAGCAGTAATAAACTGTTGGTTTAAGAATGAACATATTGAAATCTAGTGAATGAATGTAGTGAGTTTATGTAGTGAAAGAGAGGAGAGATGCTAGTGAGTGACCTTGAAGCACCTGTAGAATTTCTCTTGACCATAATTTTTCATGAATACATACCGTTAATAGTCTTTCCCATTCTACAATTCATTGCCTCCATTTAAAAACTCCGGTTGAAGCATCCTTCACTTTCATTGTTTTAAATGAATCTGTTTGATGATGGTTGAAATTGTTGATTGCAAGAGGCCACATTTACTCACAAATGTACTTACTTTAATGCCATTATGTTTTGAAATAATTTCTTGTTTAATGTGTACAAAAATTTGATTTCCTGCTTTTCTTTTCACTCACTTTTGAGGCCATGACTATTGATTTAATTCAGAAGAGAGAGAGAGAGAGAGAGATATTAGTATTGACAAATGACACAAGAAAACAAGCTTATAAAACATCAGCCAAAACAAGCATACCACCAATCCATACCCTCCAAGAAAGTGTCTAGTTCTTCCTTGAATTTATTCAAACCACCCACTTCCACAACAACAGATGGAAGTTTGTTTCAACGACCTGCTGGCTGAAGGTAAACTTTCACACATCTAATCTGCAACCATTCTTCCTCAACTTGAATTTACGGCCCCCCTCACGTGTGTAGTCTCAGCAAGAGGAAGAATGTCAACAACATTTAGCTTACTCAATCCTATCTGGCCACAGGTGCCTAGTCAGAACTGAAGCCTTTCTTGGTAAGCATACTATTTGGTTTCTTTCGCCAATCTCACTGCTCTTCTCTGCACCCGTTCCAGCAAATCTACATCCTGGTGCCTCCGTAGCCAGGTGGGAAGGAGCAGCAGTGTGTAGCACACGCTTCTTGATTAGACCGGGGTTCGAGCCCATCACCACCAAATACGGAGGATGCGGAAAGGTCAGGGAATGACCACCGCATATCCCGGAGCAATATGGCCTTAGTTGCTAATGCTCCTAAAAACCAAATAACAAACAAACTACATCCTTCCTGAAATGAGGTCTCCAGACATGTATAAAAGCAATGAAGATGCAGCCTAACCACAGCCTTGCACAAAGGGATAATCACCTCCTTATCACTGCTAGCAAAATTTCTGTATATTATTGACAAAAATGAGTTGTCCTGGCATCCTGTTTGCACTGCTCAGAGAACTTTATATCTGACTGCACAATTATTTAGAGGTTTTTTTTTTCAGTTACCAATTCCTGAATGTATTACCACACAGCTGGTATGCTAATCTGAGATTACTGCTACCCATATGCAGTACATATGGGTAGCAGTAATCTCACACATACATTTTTCAATGTTAAACTTAAACTGCCATTTCTCAGCCCATCGACCTAATTTCTCTAGATTTGTTGCAACAGCTCACCCTGATTATTATCATTAACCACCCTGCCAACCTCTGTATCATCTGCAAACTTAGACATTAAGGCATTAGACATTTATGCAAACTTACACATTAAGCCTGATATACCTCCATTAATATCATTAATAAATATTGAAAACAACAATGACCCAAGTACTGAACTATGAAGGACTCCATTAATAACACTAGTCCATGAAGAACAGTGCCCATTGATAAACACTCTTGTCTTCTCCCATTCAACCATCCCTTTATCTATAGCAGTAACTTGGCTTTAATTCCACATTCTTATATGTTGTATATAAGACTGCTATATACTGTTGTATATAGCAGTCTTATATACAACAGTATCAAAAGAAGCCTTCCTGAAATCCAAGTATATGACATCAAAACTTTTTTTTGCATTCAGTTCCTTGGTCGTTGTATCAGTATCGGATCAAACTGGTTAGACAAGACTGCCCCTTAATAAATCCATGCTGTGACTGCAGTATAATTGCATTCCTGGCTAAATAGTTTGGCATTACTTCATTACTCAGTGACTCTTATTTTCTTGAGATGTTAAGCTAACTGGTCTGTAATTATTCACGTCATCCTTCTGATTCCTCCTTGTGAACTGTGTATACATTTGCACATTTCCAGTCCACAGGAGCCTCCCCTGAGTCCGACAATGCTCTCATAATTATAGCTAAGTGTATCCTTTGCTGCCTCCCTTAATATAACTGGACAGAACTCTTCCACCTAAGGTGCTTTTTTTTTTTTTTTATGTTGAGCTTCAACAATTCCTCTTCCACTTTCCTCTCAGTCATCACAAAATCATTTATCTCTGTTAGATTTGATGAACTTCTGAAATTTTCTTCCATAAAGAAGTTCTCCTGCATGAATGTAGATGCAAAATACTTATTCAGTTTTATTCAGTTTGTCAGCAACCTGAACAGGATCATCAACAGTAAAACCATTGACATCAAGTGGACCAATGTGATTCAACCCCTTTCCTTCTACTATTAATATAAGAGAAGAAGTCTTTGCTGCTTTTCTTGGCATTCTTTGCCAGAAACTTCTTGTAATCTGCATTAGCTTGCTTAATGCCTCCCTTGTGAATTTATTACAGACTAGTTTCTATCTACCATAGGCTTCTGTATCACTTGATAATTTATATGCATCCCATGAACTTTTCTTCTCTGCCAAGTGTCTCAATAGCTCATCTGACATCCACTTAGGTCTAAGCATGGTAGGTATTTTAGTTGATATGCAAAGCCTAGTAGCTTCTCAATTATTTCCCTGAATGCATCCTATATACAATTTGCTACTGGCAACATCATTAGTTGGTTCCACTGTACAGAATTTAGAAACAGTCTATGACTACTATAGTCATCCTTACAAAAGCAAAAGCATTTTCCTTTACCCTTGACAGTAATTATGTCTTTAATTAAATTACACATTAGTATACTGCAATTACTGTCACCCAGTGGGTCTTTTACTTGCAGAATCTTATTGCTTCCCCTTGTTGCTCTCTAACATGCTTCTGTAGAAAACAGCCATCCAATAAATCTACAAAAGTATTGCTAATGTGTGACTGACAAACCCACAACCTCCAGTCAACATCTGGAAAGTTAAAATCATCCATTATAAGACATTCTGATTTACTGGCCCACTATTTCTCTGTATAGCTATTTGGTATACTCATCACAGTCATTAGGCCATAGAAAACCCCTGCTCTCATATTTGTTTTCTTAGTGCTGTTGTTTGTTGTTTTGTGGTGCAAAAGCTGCTTCAGCTATATTGCGCCTTCTTAGTGCTTATGTCACACCAAACTGACTAAATATTGCACTGGTCACCCACTTGACTGGATGTATTGCCTTAGATTTCATAAGCTTCTTAACTAAGGTTTAGATTTAATTATGCTTCTTAACTTCTTTGAAAAAAAATTAAAAAAAAAAACTCGTAAACCCAGGAACTCTTAAAGTGAGAACTGCCTGTACTGTAGAAAATATTTTTATTTATATCGGAGTTCATCTGAGAAGACAGACCTCTGGAACAATTTTTAGTAATTTCTTTTTTTGCCAAGTTCACCTTGAAATCCTTTTGTTTACCAAACTTAGGGAAACACTGGCCTAGAGCCTTTAGGATGGTCATCATCCCAAAAGGTTTTAGGTCTCTGTGACAGTATCTGCAAATGAATGACAAATCAATTTATCATTCATTTGCAGACTTTAAGAATTCTTGAAGGCTTCTTCAATTGAAGCTGGAGTCAACAAACAAGACTTGTAACAGAATTCTGTCTTGATAAAAAAGACCCTCATTGTCTTAAGTTCTTGAGGCTGACTTTCTCCTGACTGTGTTCTCTTTATACTTAGTTCTAATTGAAATTAAAACTAAGTATAAAGAGAACACAGTCAACATAAAACCAAATTTTAACAAACCTGATAATGGAAATCAAACAAACTTGATAATGCAAGTAAATCAATAACAATAAGTCAGAAGTTTATTTTTTAAACTTCTTGACATTTCGAAAACAAAAAACAAAAAACAAAAAAAAAAAAAAACCAAGAAAAAAAATCACAAAGAACAAACAGGACAATAACATTCAATGTTCCTCAAGTAAACCTCTTAAGTTTTAACAACTGTGAGATTTTTTCCATAGAAGGTGTCAATGAGAAGAGGGTCTTGCCACAGCAGGAGCAGATGGTGCACATGGAAATCACAGTTGGAGGATGTCCCTAATGCAAAGCTATATCAGCAAATAAATGTTTATATACATATTTATTTGCCGAAATATGAAGGATACAATGCATTTCCAAGAGGTGAACACAATGTTTGGTCTCTTGACAAAAGTGCCAGCCTCTGCCCCCCTCTCTCTCTCTCTCTCTCTCTCTCTCTCTCTCTCTCTCATGCACTATAGGTCATGTCTTTTGACAGTGTAATAGACATTTCAAAATCCAATATCCCTTACATTTTGAGGTCACAGCTTTAGAACTGCACTTTGCAGGCCAGCTGCTAGATAATCCACTGGACTGAACCTATTGGTAACACTCTAGGAGAACATCTAGATAGGCAAATGAACAATTTTGCTATCTCTATTCTGCCAATTGGAGGAGTGCGAGTAGCACATAATACAGGGGGTGCACTGTTGGGGTTATAGTACCAAGGAGCTGGGCATAATCTTGCTGTAGTATGCCTGCTCTTTTAGGTAATACAGTGGTTATAATCACCCTCCTACTCCATGTGGTAAAGGCCTGGGTGCAAATCCAATCAATGACACAGGAGACTTTTGGCTTTTTTCACAGTGACTGAAAGTTTGTCACAAGTGAGGGCAACAAGGTTTTTTTTCCATATAAATTTTCAACAAACCAAGCAAACTGACCTGACAACAATTGCAATTTACAAATAAAATATATTTGGATGCATGTACAAACCACTGAGGCAACTCATAACTTGGAAATATTTGTTTGTTTTTTTTGTTTATCTGTCTTCTGTGGCAACTTAGTTGACGCAATATAGCATTATCTACCACAGATATAGGTTCGATTCCTTTTGACAATGGTGTTAATTTCTGAAGTCCTCTTCAATCAAGGCTCTAATTAGATTTTCATAGGTGTAGGGAGCAGAGTTGCCCCTCATGAGTTATTCTGAGTTTTTCAGCCTGTACAACATGCAATCAGGCTGTAAACACTTCCACAGACAACCATGCACATATATACATGGATATGATTGACAGGCTCCAGTACCATTAAAATAACACTTTGAAATTGTACATCTTTTTTTTTTTTTTTTTTTTTTTAACAAAACCCCCAAACATGAGGTATTATAACCTATAGTACTTAGTACAAATGTACTGTGCTTGGGTTGGAGGTTCAGAAAATGAAAGAAGATATTTGTTAACATTAGACTTTAACTTCTGTAGACTAATTTTCAGGAAATACGTATGAAGGAAGGTCGTTCCAGAAAACAGCAGTTGAATGAATAAAAGAGGAAGATGAAAAGTTGGTTCTGTGAGTTTGAAGTTGGACAGTAAATGGATGTTGGCTGGTGTTTGCACATGTTCAGACTGTTTTGAAAGAGAGCAGGAATTATAGAAGCCAATTCAGGCGAACAGTGCCCATGGAAGTATCTGTAAAAAAGACATGCAGCAGAAGGCCTTTGAGATATCAGGCCTTTGAGATATCATCTATGAAACAGCGAGTGGAGGACTCTGTTATGGAGGAGACGTTAATTAACCTCAGACTTCTAGAATGGAATCTAGAAGTCAGAGAGGTTTTGGGGGCACCGCCCCAGATGTGGGAACAATATTCCATGGTAGGGCGAATTCGCAATTTGTACAGAGTGAACAGCTGTTTGGAAGAAAAGTAACACCGAGAGCGAAAGAGAAAACCAAGTTTTTTAGCTGCAGAGGAAGCAATATTTGTAATGTGCTTGTGCCAAGGGATAGAGAGAGAGATATTAGGAGTCAGGGTAATCCCCAAAAGAAATACATCATTTTGCCTAGAAATCGGAGTGTCACCAAAGATAAGCCTAGGAGCAGAAGAATCCTTTTTGCGAGATGTAAGACAAGACAGTTTTAGAATGATTGAAATCAACTAAGTTGTCTTTGCCCCACTGGAGAATTACCTGGAGATCGGCATTTAAGGAATTGGTAGTGGATATTCAAGAAGTTGAAGCTGATTGAGCAGGGCAAGGTTTCTCAAAATGGAAAGTGGAATGCAATGTGTTATCATCAGCAAAACTATGGATAGGATTTCCAGTCAATGGAAGGAGGTCATTAATATACAAGAGGAAAAGAGTGGGAGAAAGAACTGAGCCTTGGGGACACCAGCATTAGTGGAGAAGTTAGACGACAGAGAGCCATCTACCATTACCCTCAGTGAGCAATCAGAGAGAAAACTGGATAACCAAATAAAAAAAAAAAAAAAAAAAAAACCACAGTTGTCAAACCATAAGATGGAAGCTTGTTTAGAAGACCTTTATGCCAAACACGATCAAAAGCCTTTGAGATATCAAGAGCAACTGTTTGTGTTTCACCAAATTTTTCCATTGAATTTGTCCATAAATGAGGAACATAAGCCAGAATATCACCAGTGGATCGACACTGACTGAATCCATACTGCCGATCGTTGACCAGACGAAGGTTTCTAGGTAGTTTAAGAGTTGGCGGTTAATTGATTTCTCCATTACTTTAGAAAGAGTAGAAGTAATTGCAATAGGACGATAACTGGATGGGAGGGATTTGTTACCCTTTTTAGGAACTGGTTGAGCAAATGAACAAATTTCCAAGCAGAAGGAAAAACACCTTTGGAATAAGAAAGTGAAAAAAGGCAGCAAAGAACAGGAGTAAGTTCAGGAGCACGGGTTTTGAGAGCAAGTGAAGAAATACCATCAGGACCTGGAGTTTTCTTTGCATGAAGATTCGTCAAAATCTTTTACATCCTTTTGACAGAAGACCACAGGAGGCATTGATTGGAGCATGTTGGGAATGGTGGGATGTGTTTTACCAAGATCATTAATACATGAGATGAAAGAAAAATGGGATGCTAACAGGTCAGCTTTATCCTTGGCTGAAGTGACAACAGAACCATCTGGTTTTGACAGAGGTGGGAGCAGAGATGGGCAAAAGTTGCGGCCAATAGCTTTGGCAAGAGAATAGAATGCTCGGCTACCATTAGGGCAAGAAGCAAGTTTTCTACTCAGTCTGTTCAAAATATAGTTTGGACTGATTAATAACTGCTTTACAATTGTTGCGAGCTTTGGTGTAGGCAGAAAAAGAAACTGAAGAATTGGAAACAAGCCAATTACGATATGCAACGTTCTTCTCTTGAACAGCCTTAGCACATTTATTGGTAAACCAAGGTTTAGATAACGGACGAGATTTTAAAGTGGAGTGTGGGATAAAGGATTTCATTCCTACAAGAATAATTTCACTGACATGATCTGAGCAAATGTTGATATCAGAAGTTTTGAATCAGTAATCCGACCAAACAAAAGAAGAAAAGAAATCTCACAGGTCGTCCCATTTTGCATTCTTGTAATTTCCAAACAATACGAGGTTAGGAACAGCCATGAGATAAAGGCTCTATTGGAGAAGAGACAATCACCAAGTTGTGATCTGAGGTGCCTAAAGGACCACTCACTTCGACCATGTACTTAGAAGGGTTGTTTGTGAGAAAAAGATCACGCGTGTTGGCTGTATGGTTAGGAGTGTCCGGTATCCTTGTAGGTAAATGAACAATCTATACAAGGTTATTAACAGAATAAACCTTCACAACATTTTTCATGAGCCCCAGTTTGATGTGGAGTGGTAGAAGCAAAATGTTATTTGGATCTACCAGATTCAAATGCTACGTTGTTCATTCCAAGTGTTAATGATTTTTGTTGAGGCCAACTCCTTTCTTGTAGTGCATATCCTTGGCACAACTATCCCACTCACAGAGAAAGCACAATACTTAGTGCAACCTTTTTGTAGTCCTAATAAAATTACGATTTTATTAATAAAAACTGGCCTAACAGAATAAACCTGTAAATAGATCAAAAACTTCTTAACTACCTTTCTACACTTACAAAAGTACATAAAACATCTGATAACACGGGTCAACAAGTAGAATGTTACAAAAATGAAAATACCCAACCTTGACTAATTTCATGCTGCTGAACACAAAAATCACAATAAAATATGTCGATTGGCCTTTGTTTTCGAATTACAGTTGGGGTCTCATATTAGCGAGTTACTCTACATTATCAACTACAGTTCTTGGCAAAATGCCTGGAAACACTGCAGTTTCAGTACCACCATGCTCTTATCACGTGATTGGCAACTGTCACCTCGCTCTGCATCACGTGATAAGTTGTCTCCTCAAACGCATCTTCAATTCTGTTGCAGTAATCCTCGAATACAGCAAAGTACTGGATGATTTGTTCTCAGTTAATGGTTGTTCTCTGCAAGATTCCTACTTTTTGTGCAGTATTTGTGTTGTGTTAAGATTAATATACCCCGTGATTGTGTGAATAGTCCGTATGACTTCTGTTGTGTATGTGGAGAAGTCACGTTAGCTTCGAGAAAGCGTCCCATAATTCAAGCCATAAAAAAGGCCTACTCCTTGTACTTTGGGTGTAAAGTAGGCGACCAGGACAAGAACTGGTCTCCTTACATATGCTGCACTACCTGTTCATCAAAACTCAATATGTGAATGAATCAAAAGGGTGTTTTATACCTTTTGCAGTGCCAATGATATGGAGGGAGCCAACAAACCATGTCACAGACTGTCACTTCTGTATGGTGCATATTAGAAAAGGGATGACGATGAAGAAAAAGTGGATAACGATGTATCAAAATATACCAGCTACAATTCGTCTTGTGCCTCATGGTGAAGTACTACATATTTCTGAACCACCAGACCGTTTTTCTGTACACTCTGATGAAGAAGAAGACACTGATGAGCATCAACTTTATGTACACGAAAAGATACAGAAACCATCTACATCAAGGAATCCACCATTCTGTCCAAACCTTTATCCTTCTGGACCACATAATAAATCACAGAAAGTGAGCTTAATGCCTCATCTCGAACCGCCATTTGGCACTTCGAGATCCCTAATGAAATTGAGGAATGACTGTTTATAGATGCTTCTAAGGTTTGACTTAAGGCTGTGTTATTACACAATGGAAATATGCTGCCTTCAATACCTCTTGCATATGCCATCCACAAAAATGAAACATATGCAATTATGGAGAACATCCTCTTAGGTGTACACTATCAGAAGTATGAGTGGCAGATATGTGGCGATTTAAAGGTAATCGTCATTTTATTAGGTTGCACTAAGTATTGTGCTTTCTCTGTGAGTGGGATAGTTGTGCCAAGGATATGCACTACAAGAGAGAAGTTGGCCTCAACAAAAATCATTAACACCTGGAATGAACAACGTAGCATTTGAACCTCTGGTAGATCCAAATAAAGTTTTGCTTCTACCTCTCCACATCAAACTGGGGCTCATGAAAAATTTCGTTAAGGCTTTGGAAGTGAATGGCCCTGAATTCACATATTTGCAAGAGAAATTGTCAAGACTTAGTATAGAGAAGATTAAGGCAGGCGTTTTCAATGGTCCACATATAAGGCAACTTTTCAAAGACAAACAGTTCAAATGTGTCCTTATGAAAAATCAGCATGGAAAGCATTTCAAAATGTTTTAACTGGTTTTCTAGAAAATGTTAAAGCCAGCAACTTCAGACAGCTTCTGGAAGAGCTCATTACTTCTTACGAAAAACTGGGGTATAACATGTCATTGAAGATGCATTTTTTGCATCTCACCTGGATTTCTAACCACCTGTGGTGCCATCAGCGATGAACATGGTGAGCATTTCCATCAAGACGTCGCAGCAATGGAACAAAGATACAAAAGCAAATGGAGTGCTGCCATGTTAGCCAATTATTGTTGGATGGTGAAAAGGGATGTTCCTGAAGCTGTGAATATCAAACACAAAACAGTCTTGTGTTTGATACAGGTATATTCGTAGCTACATTTTATTGCCATATAAATAAAAAATACCTTGTATAAATATAAAAAAAATACTTTTATTGAGAACAAGAGCCAATCTGCGATTTTAAGCACTATTTCCATGTTAGTGCCCCAAAATCTATAAAGTAAACTTATTTTCATGATCGTAACAAGATATGACCCAAAATTTGTTATTCAGTGTAATATTCTCTTTCGGCATGCTTTGATATACTTTAGTGCTTCTAAAAATTTCTTTCAAATCTCAATTACCCGTGTACTTAATTTAATGTAATTGAGTACTTGGGTAATGCCTGTATATTTGACCCTTCACATACATATTTTCTATCCACAATATTTTTGCTAATATGCCAAAGGATTTTTTTTTTTTTTTTTTACATGTTCAGAGGAAAGTGTTGTTGAACAATTAAAACAATTTAATTAAAAATGCAGTAGCTTATGAAAAATTTAACACTCAAAATTATAACAGTAATAAATGGCCTCAGAGATAAATTACGTTTGATTTACATTAACAACATCACATTTAAATATTTAGAAGAGGGACTTAATTATGAATCCAAAATAACATTAAACACAAATAAGGAAAAATAAATCACTCATAAGACCACTTATTACTCTGAACTAATGTCACTTCCAATTTGTATCACTGTTCTAATCATTACTTATAGTTGTTGTGGGGGGGGGGGTCATGGCGCATAAAGTACTTTGGCTATAATGAACCTATTCATTTGTAAATAAAAAGGAAAAGAGAAGATATTGTACAGTCTGAAAAGTACTTATTCAGAAAAGTTTAAAAATACCAATTTGCTTGAGAAAGTGGAAAAATTCAGAAATATTGGCCTAATCACAAATCAAATTCTCTAGGGTTACTGGTTGTTGAAGAATAACCAGTGATTGTAGAGATGAAATTCTGTCTTGTTTATAACAGTGGCAGTCAATGAGAATGTGTTTAACAGTCATATTTATATAGCAATGTAGACACTGTGGTGGATCATCTCCTGTGAGTAAATGAAGGTGGGTCAGGTGAGTGTGACCTATTCTTGCTCTTGAAAGGATTACTTCTTCTTGTCTTGATATTTGGACACTGAAGAGCCATATTTTCGGAACCTGTTTAATCCAAAAGAGTTTATTAGTTTGGGAATGCCATAGTGCTGACCATTCTGATAGGCATGCAGCATGAATCATTAGTGCAGAGTCTGATGCTGGAATAGGGACATTGGTTAAATCTAAGCTGGTTGGGTTTTTTTGCAGCTTTATCACCAGTTCATTGCCCAAAATACCAGAATGTGCTGGTATCCAACTGAAGGTGACTAGTTGGTGGCATTCTTCAATCTGTAGTAATAATCTTCTAATTTCATTTATAACAGGGTGAAATTTATCTGAGGGATTACACAATGCCTTGACTGAACTGAGGGAATCAGTGTAAATTATAGATTTTAAAGACCTGTCAGAAGACAGATTTTGTAAAGCTAATTTAATTGTGAATTAAACTGAAAAGATACTGAATTCAGATGGAAGGGCTGTTGATACAACTGTATTCAGAAAAACTGCCGCCGCTCCAACGGTTGAAATGGATTTAGAGCCATCTGTGTATATTGGGAGAAAATCAATATATCTTTGAGTGTGAATTGCATGAAGTTGTCTAATATTTGATGCTTGCAAAATATTCTTTCCTCATTGACAGAGGTAAGTATCACAGGTCAGTATAGTAGGTGGTACCCATGGTGGTTGAGCACAAGTTTCTAACTGCTGTACGGAATGGATGGAAACTTTCCAAACCTGCATTAGTTCAAGAAGGCGATGACCAGCTGGTTTTACTATACCAGGTTTATTTCTGTACAGATTTTCTAATGGTGGATTGAAATTGTATGACTGAGTGGGATGTGAGGCACAACTTTGTATCTTGACAGAGTACTTTGGCAATAGAGATTTCTTATATAAAGATAGTGGTGGCTTGTGAGCATCAATATAAAGGCTATGTGCTGGCGATGTTCTGAATGCGGCAAGTGCAATCCTCAGTGCACTGTGTTGGACTGGATCAACCCAGCGTAATGCGCTCTTTCTGGCAGAATCATAAATGGGAGCTCCATAATCAAGACGGGATCTCATCAATGCCCTGTATAATCGAAAAAGGGAGATACGATCTGCACCTCACGTTTGGGCAGATAATGCTCTGAGTATGTTTATCTTTTTTAGATAGGCAGTACATACTTTTTTAAAGTGCTCTAAGAAATTTAGCTTGTTGTCCATGATTAATCCTAGAAATCTGATGTTACTAGTGACTGGGAAGGAGATATTAGAGATGTGAAGTTCAGGATCCAGATGAAACTTGCGTTGTCTACAAAAATGGATAGCAACTGTTTTCTGCTGCGAAAGCCTACAGCCATTAAGGCTGGCCCACCGCTGTATTTTATTTAGTGATATCTGAAGCTGTCGTTCAACAGATCTCGTGTTTTGGGAATGACAGGAGATGGAAAGGTCATCTGCATAAAGGTAAGTCTCTACAGTATTTGGAAGTTGTTTAGTGATAGAATCTATTCTAAGAGCGAAAAGAGTGGCACTCAATACTGATCCCTGTGGAACACCTTCCTGATTTTTTTTTTTTTTGATTTGGTAGTTGTTGGCGCATCGGCTTCTGTGGCCATATTGCACCTCCCAAGGTTTTTGCAGTACTTTGATCCAAGCCCGAGGCGGGAATCGAACCCGCGACCTTTGGGACACCTTCCTGAACGAAAGTTGTTGGTATCAAACCTGAAACGATCTAGTATATAGGAAATTCTTTACAAGTATAGGAAAGTTGCCCCGCAGACCAAGAGAGAGTAAAGATCTCTTAGTATGCCATGCCGCCAGGTGGTGTCAAAGGCCTTCTCTATATCTATGGAAACCATTACTAAATGTTCATGTTTAACAAAGGCATTACGAATGCAAATTCAGCCTTAACCATAAGGTCCAAGCACGACCTATTTGACGAAATACATACTGACTATTGCTCATTAACCGTTCTGACTCAATGATCCAGACAAGTCTACTGTGGACAATTTTTTTCTAGGATTTTGCTGAGGCAGCTTGAGAGGGATATTGATCTATAGGGGATTGCTTGGATCTTTTCCAGGCTTTAGGAATGCCAAAACAGTAGAATGATGCCAAGAAACTGGATAAACGTTTTCTAGAAAAATACGGTTGAAAAAGACCAGAAGTAGGTGCAAAGCTTTTCATCGAGATGTTGTAGCATGACATAATAGATTCAATCTGGTCCCGCAACACCACTGTGGGCTGTTCCAAGGGCATGCAAGAGTTCTGAATATTGTAGAGGTTTGTTATATGGTAGAAGGAGGGCAGTTTTGAAGTTAAGAGTGCTGTTCTGCAGTGTTTTTAATTCTCTGGAATGATGGAGTATAAGCTGATGCCGCTGAGATTTCAGCAAATCTGTTGCCCAAAGCATTTGCGATATCTAAAGGACTAGAAAGATCTTGCCCATTACAGGACAGGATTGGAGAAGGTATGGTAGGAAACTTACCACAAAGCTGTCTAATTTTTTTCCATATTATTTTGGTGTCAGTGTTTTTGTTAATGCTTGATGCAAAACGGGTCCAGGATTCTTTCTTAGCTTGCCTTTGTATAAAATTTGCTTTTGCCTTTAATTTCTTAAAATTAAAGAGATTGGGTGTGGTTGGACATTGGCAAAATAAATTCCAGGCTTTATTTTTGGCTTTCTTTGCTTTGGTGTAATCCTCATTCCACCAGTAATTACAATACTTTTTGCCCGGCGGATTTGATAGTGGTATTTTGCCTTTACCGACATTTAGAAGATGCGATGTGATCTGTCACATTATCAATATGCTGGAGGCGGACTATTTCCTCATCAAGGGTGATTGATGACTGAAATTTTGCCCAGTCTAATCAGACAAATTTCCATTTTCTGCAGGATTGAGTTGAAGGAATCTGTGCTATCAAAAAATTGCATACTATTGGGAAATGGTCACTGCCCATGGGATCATTTATTACATACCACGCTATGGGCAGGACCAGTACTGGTGAACAAATTGAGAGATCTATTGCTGAGATGTGTCCTGTTGGGAGCTGTACATGTGTTGGTGCACCAGTATTGAGTATAGTAAGATTTAGTGCCTCTAAAAAAACTTTCAATTAGTCGACCCCATCTATCCAATTTAGGAGAGCCCCATAAGGGGTGGTGCCCGTTAAAGTCCCCTAATATACAAAGAGGTGGAGGTATCTGTATAAAGAGGTCTTTTAAAGAGTAAGTACGGTTTGGCAGTAGATAGATTGAGACAAGTGTTATTGCACTATGAAGAGTTAAACAAACAGCAGCAGCTTCTATTTCAGTTTGAAGTGGGATATGTTCAGTTGAGATCTTCGAGTTTACTAGGACTGGGCACCATGGGCAGCATTAGCTGTATTTCGATCTCTTCGATAAAGGCAATAGTTCTTTACTGAAGGAGAGATGTGTGGTTAGGTAAGTTTCCTGTAAACAAAAGGCAACTGGAGAATATCGGTTAATTAGGTATTGAATATTGCCAGTACTGCAACGGAAACCTCTGCAGTTCCATTGTAAGATGGTGTGGTTCATTTAAGTTTAGTTGAGGATAATTCATCTGACTGTTTTTTGTTTGAGGAGCATTTTTTTCCGGGAAGGTAGGGCGTCTGGTATCCATAGTGTCATTTGCGTGAAGTTCTAGTATGGGTTCTTCCTGATCTGAGTGTACATCTACTTCCATACTACTGGTGGATGTTTCAGGTTTCTTGTTGTCTTTAGTGGTTTTTAATTTTTCTTTGTCATGTAGGACTGTCCACGTATCAGTTGGGATACTGATTGGAGTGTTGGTCGATTCACTGGTTGTAGTTTGATGTGTCTTTTCCAGAGTTTGATAATATATTTTTAACCCAGTTAGATAGAGATGTGCTGGGACGTATTGATACATCTGTTTGTGCTGCTGTTGAATGAAAACTTCGCATGTGAGATGCATATTAACGACTGGGTATGGTCATCATAACCAGTCTGTGTGCTTCAGGGTACTTTGTGACTTTGTGCTCTATTTAATATTTTTGTATTTTCTTCCCTCTTTTCCACATTTCACAAGATTTGGAAAGGGCTGGGTGACTTTCTTTGCAGTTGGGGCAAATGGGACTTGAGGCTGAACAGTATTTTTTGGAACCACAAATAGGACAAATGGCATTACCTCTGCATGCTTGTTGGGAGTGCCCATATTTTTGGCATTTAAAACAATGAATGGGATTAGGAACATAAGGCTGAATTCGGCAGTTTAAATATCCAGCTTTTACTGAGGATGGCAAATCTGGGGTGCTGAAAGTTAAAATGATTGATCTAGTTGGGACAAGATTTCCATCTTTTTTAGTCATTATTCATTTGGCGCCGATTACTTTTTGATTATTCAGTTCTTGAACTAATTCCTCTTCAGATATTATAAGTAGATCCCATTCTGTTATGATGCCTTTTGAGGAATTTAAGGTGTTGTGTGGAGTAATAGATACCGGCAGCCCACCGAATGTCACTGTTTTGAGCAGCCACTCAGAATGTTTGGAGTTGGATGTTTCAATAAGTAGGTCTCCGGATTGCAGTCGTTTAACCATTTTTGGTGTTCCAGCAATGGATTCCAAATATTTTTGGATGACGAATGGCGATAATTTGCTGACAGGCTGGTTGGTGAGAGTGTATCACCAGAAAGTTTGGCATCTCGTTGCACTGCACTTCTCTCCGGAGCCTTTTCAGTTGGTTCAAGTCATTATCATTGGATTTGTCTGGCCTTGAGTTTGAAGGCTCTAGAGGTGGATAGTCGTTTATATCCATGGTTACTCCTTTTAGCCCTGGAGGATAACTCCCCCCCCCAGGTTACCGGTCCCACCATGGGGAGGCAGGAGCAGTGCCGCTTGGAGGCAAAGCAGTTGAAGTGTTAGTTAATTAGTAGAAATAGAAATACAGGAAAATGTAAAGAAAGGTGTATTTCCTTTCTGTGTTCTAACTTGCGGCTTTTCAAGTATAGAACTGTTTTTAAAGTAAGTCTGTTGAAAGAAATTTAGAACTCAAAATATAATTTCAATCACTTATCAAGAGCACTTTATGAATTGCAAGAATATTGCTTAGCCTCGAAATACGCTTGGCACCCAGGGCCCATTACTTCTAGATCATTAGTGATGTATATACAGAATTCTAATGAATAAAAAATATCTAATTAACATATGTAACTTAAAAGAGTGTTTCTGTATGCAGCAGAATTCACATAAGGACTGAAATAAAGTTTAGTGCATACCTGGAAGACTTTAGGGGCACTGACAAGGCTAGCCAGTGCAGAAGAAAGAGTTGCAGCAAAAATTCCTGCATAAATTATTGGGCCAAATGCTGATACTAATTCCATTACCTAAAATCAAATTACAGCAAATGAGTAAGAAGAAACAGAGACAAATTATACAGCTGTTAACAAAATGTATATTTTAGAAAATGACTATTTAAAAAGATAAATCTTATATTTGTAGCCTTCATCTATAAACAGTGAATAAAAGGCATATTAAGCCCTCATTATAGAATCAGTGGACTAAGAAACTCCACAAAATTATTTATTATTACTAGTGTTTACTTATATTTCAAAAAAGCATTTGAATCAGTCCTGCATGAAAGGTTAGTGCACAAGCTGGAATCATGGAAAATCCTTAGGTGATTGGAGGATGGCTGCAGAGTTGGAGGCAGAGGGTTGAGACTAATGGTTATTCTTCATATCAGGCTGATGTAAGGAGATGCCAAGATCAATAGGGTAGTTAATGATCAGCAAGCAGTACTTCTTCAGGAAGACTCAGAAAGATTTCAGGGATGGTCAGAAAAGTGGCAACTATGTTTTAATACAGTTAAACAAAAGGTTTTAACACTTCAGGAATAGCAACCCCAGAACACCTTATATATTCAGTGGGGCTGAACTAAAACCATTTCAGTAAAAAAGGAAATTGGGAAATATAGTGTGGTCAGACAGTTTTCAGCAGCGCAAGGTGGCAAGGAAGGCACATCATGTACTATAGATAAATCTATTATACATTTTCTTATAGGAATAGGGAGATCATACTACTATATAAGGCACCCATGAAACCATACTTTGCATACTGTGCCCAGGTATGGAGACTGCACCTTAAAAAAAAAAAAAAAAAAAAAAAAAATCAAGCTTTTTGAAAGGTAAAAAGATGAGAAATACACCGGTGAGATAGGCAAAAGGAAGACCATATGAGGAAAGACTTCAAATTTAGTTTCTAATCTAAGGTATGCAGTCCCTAGTTTCTAAGGACTGCAGACCTTAGAAACCAGACACCTTACTGGAGAGTTGAATGAGGCATATAAGGGTATTGTTTGTTTATGAGCAACAAGGCAATAATGTAGGCAAGGGATGAAATTTAAATTATGGGAGTGTGGGGTAGTCTGGATTGCAGGAGGTTTTCTTTTAGCCAGCTAGTTGTTAATAACTGGAATAAGTTGCCTGCTATAAGGTGTATGCTGTTTATAATATTGTTTAGTTCATTTTAATAAAATCTTTTTAAATTTTCATTCTTTTTAACAGCATAAAAAAAAAAAAAAACACCATACTACATCAATTGTACTCACATATTAACCATTAATTCATAGCACTCCATAACAAACAAAAAAAAAAAAAAAAACCACTGAAAAGCCAGCAAAAAATAGCCCTCAAAAACAGGAGTTCTTCTTAGTGCTCTTTTGGACTATCTCCATCCTCAAAAGCACTATGACACGATTGTTCAGTGACTGGTGATCTAGTGATCTGCATACAGACTGGATTTGCAAAAGGGTGCCACAGCCAAAAAATTGATGAAGAGCACTGTTCTTTGCTATACTGTCAGCAGAATGAAACAACAAAATGGGACACCTGTGTCTCTGGCCTCATGCTAAAATAATTGGGGATACATTATTAAATAATAAAAAATAAATATCTAAATCATTTTTATTGACCCTTTATTTCACCCATCCACTCGCTCCAAATGTTTGTCAAGTTCTGCCTTGATTCTATTTAAGCTATCAACTTCTACAACAACAGATAGAAGATTGTTCCACCAAACAACCACCCGCTGGCTAAAGGCAAACTTCTGCACATCAATCCTACAACCATCTTTCCTCAATTTGAATTTATGCCCTCTCAGGCAATTATTCTGAGAAAGAGAAAGAATTCCATCCGCATTGAGCATGCTCAAAGCATTCAAGGCTTTATAACCTTAATCAGATAACCTCGCAGGTGCCTAGTCTCCAGACACTGTAATTTGCAAAACTTGAGCCTTTCTTTGTAAGAGCAACCCTTTGTTCCATTCACTAATCTTATTGCCCTTCTCTGTACTCTTGATGGTAGTTACCTCTTTGAGTAAATCTCACTTCAGCACGCTGATCACTGTCACCTACATCCTTCTTAAAATGAGGCCCCCAGACCTGTATGCCAGACCATTGCCTTATACAAGGGGATAATCATCTCCTTATCCCTGCTAGAAAAATTCCTGTATATCATTGACAAGACACCATGAGCTACTCTTGCAGACTGTCTGCACTGCTCAGAAAACTTCATATCTGCCTGAACAATTATCCCCAGGTCCGTTTCATTCTCTACCACTGTGGTACCACATAGTTGGTACTATGTGGTACCACACTGGGATTACTGCTATATGTGGTACCACATATAGCACTAATCCCAGAGTAATCCCGTTACTCTGGGATTACTGCTTCCCATATGTAGTACTTTACATTTGTCAATGTTAAACTTCGTTTGCCACCTCTCAGCCTACCTGCTCAACTTTTCTAGATCCTGTTGCAGTAGTGTACTGTCATTAGTGTCATTAACAACCTTGCAAACTTGGACATTAAGCCTGATATACCATCATCAATATCATTTATAAATATAGAAAACAACAATGGACCCTGAGGGACTCCACTAATAACATTAGTCCACGAAGAGCAGTGTCCATTGATTACCACTCTCTTCTCCCACTCAACCATCCCTTTATTCCTAGCAGAAATTTGCCTCCAATGCCACACTGCTCCAATTTATGCAGCAGTCTTCCATGTGCAACAGTGCAAATATTCTTGCACCCTTTCTATTTAAGTGTATCCCATCACTGTAGAAGCAGTCTCCTGTTAAAAAGCACAGACCTGGCTGAGAAATTCTCAGCCAAGTCTGTGCCTTGCACAATCTCTCCAGGGCAGAATTGATCGACAAGGCTTTCATCATATACTCCCTCCTATCATGTCTATGCAGAATTGCAGACATTTTCAAATTCAACCCTAACTCACGGCTTTTTTTTCAGCATTGTCCTGTACTTGTTAAGTAATTTTGCCAGTTTCCTACTCTTAATATCATTAGTGCCAACATGTACAACAATATCACCCTTTGTGACCTTAAACGATGATATCTGCCCTACAACATCATCAACCTTTGCCCCTGGCAGACATATCCCGGTCCTGTTCCATCTATCCTTTTTGCACAATATGTTCCCTGTTTCCCTGACAACAGAGTCGTCTACAACTAGTTCCTTGGGGACCAGTGCATTCTGCCTTGGGGGTTGCCGCTGTGTTGCGTGATATCCAAGTGCAAGCTCTGCTCTCATATAAGTCCATAACAATGCCAATTGGCACCTGATTTCTTTGCACTCCTTACATTGCGCGCGTGCACACACAAAGACATTCCCCTTGGCAATATCATGTCCCGCTCCTGAATGCTCCACATACATCAAACAAGCAGTGCATTTCAAAAGACTGATTCAGAGGACAACTGCCCCCCCCTCAGTTCCCCCCGAGCCACAGAACTTCCACTAGTTTGTGTCTTTTGCTTTGCTGCTCTGGTCTAAGTTAGGATTTCTATTCAAGTTCAATAAAATTCCAATACAAAATATAACCCTAAACCTATATCCCAATGTATAACACTATATATATGTATTTCGGTATTGAATATTATCTCCGAGTTACGTTATATGACTTTCTTATCCCTGTCAACCTATATGTATTAATTTATAATGTTACATTTGTAATAACTAGGTCGCTATATTTATTTAGTTAAAAAAAAGTATAATTCAATTGACAATGAAATTTAATAAGATTAATAAATTTTACTGTTTAATTGATACTACTATACTCGCTATCTAGTTTTCCATTAAACCTTATGCTAGCACACGTATTGTATAATGGTGGCAAGTTACGAACGGTTAAACTACAGACACTAAGTATTATTTACTTTACAAATCACGCCATCTAAATTCAAAATAAACCACGGAGCTTGACTAGGTCTATAAGCTACTTATAGAAAATAATTTAATCTAACAATTAAGTCTAAAGTGGCTAAGTATAATTAAAAACTTTTTGTTCGCAGGAGCTGAAAAACCTGTTCACATGTGGATTTGATACCTTACCGATACTAAGTAATAACCTACAAAATCTATCTAAATTCAATTTAAATTAAAGTATTGTTACTAGGAAAAAATTAATATGCCAATTTAAGTCAATAAAAAAGCAAAAACTTCTTATTTGCTGGAGCCGTAAAAACTTCGCCTGTTCACATGTACTCTCGCCTAACAAGAACACGAAGAAAATATTATAGTAATAGTACTAATTTTACAAAACAAAACTACTGTGCTGCTCTGTCTTGTACATGTACGTATAACATAAATACACTTTATGTGATTGGAAATGTTTTAAAAATATTTTTAAAACATTTCCAATCTCATTCATTTTAATTTTGGATGATAACACAGTGACTTCCAAGTCATGACTTTTTGAATCATGGTGACTTCCATATTATGAAAGTGACCATGATTCAGAAAACATTAGTTGCAAAAAAATGTGTTGTCAAAAATTCTTGTTTGTAAGACTGCATATTTCTAAAATGGGACATTATTGTATCCTGTGAGGTTATAAAGTTCTTAGTGTCTAGAACATCAAATCAGTAAACATTTCTGGATTTTCTATGGAATTCTATAGTTTTAGTTATATTAATATATTAAATATATTTAGTTTCAAAATTCTAACCAAAATTGCCAATATTCTTCTTTTGTGTTTCATTAAATACATCAAAATCCAGCCAGCTATAGATGCAATTTGCTTATATGTAACTTAATTGTTCACCACCAGCTGTGTCCACAAAATGTTTTTCTGATTAGTCTCTGAGAGACTTATGATAAGCATGAGATTAAAAAAATAATAATAAACTACCTATTTCACTAATTATGAACACAGTGATCTCACATTGCTCTATCCACTTTATTATCTTATACACTGATGGCATTTCACTCAATCTCAGACCAAAAATTGATGCTGTTGTTAAGAAATGTGAGCATTACTTCTGGACTCCACATTGCGATGTGTATGATTGTGTGCAGGGTCACAGTGTGAGGTGCTCACAGGGGTAAAATTCTTCTCTAAAATTTATTTGGACATCACACCTACTCATACTGAACACCATAGTTTCCAATATTGTTGACATTTATAATCACATCAACAAGGCCAGAGTTCCGACATGGTAGATACAGTGGTTGCCAACAAAACCTCCTTTGCACATGGAAAGTTGCATGTGACACTGTCAATCAAGGTGAAGAACACACAATGGCATCAAAATTTCCATAGACAAAAGCACAGAGAACACTATTTAAGGAGATTCTGTACAGGAATGGAATGATGGAAGAGGCCAGGTAAACGTTTTGAGGGGACCTTTATATATATATATATATATATATATATATATATATATATATATATTTTTTTTTTTTTTTAAACTACAGGTATTCCTCACCAGTTGCAGGGGATTAGGGACTGCAAACAACTGTGATTAACTTTTTGCTATTTAAAGTTTTGCCAAAGTAATCAGAAAAGTTATAGGCCTAATGAATCTGATGAGTATAATGAGCAATTGTGCAGAGAAATAGAGTGGGTCAGTAAATTAGAGTGTCTTATAATGGGGGATTTTAATTTCTCGGATATTGACTGGAATTTGTGGGTTGGTCATTCACACACTAGCATGGCTTTTGTGGATTTATTGGATGATTGTTTTCTATAGCAGCATGTTCGGGAGGCAACTAGAGGGAGTAATACTTTTGATCTGATTATCAGTAGTGATTCTTCGTAAAGGTGACTACGGTGGTCTGAGAGAGTATTTAAATTCTATACGGTGGAACCAACTGATGTTACCAACAGCAAATTCAAAATGGGAAGCATTCAAAGAATTAATCTTGGAAGCTACTAGGCTTTTCATACCAACAAAGAAATATTGTTCAAGATTTAGGCCTAAATGGATGTCAGATGAACTAATTAGACATGTGACAGAGAAGAAAAATGCATGGGATACATATAAATTAACGTGTGACACAGAAGCCTATGATAGATATAAGCTGATCTGTAACCAAGTTACAAAGGAGGTTAGGCAGACAAAGGAAGATTACGAGAAATCTTTGGCAAAGGTTTGTTTGTTATTTAGGAGCATTAGCAACTAAGGCCATATTGCTCCAGGATATGTGGTGGTCATTCCCTGACCTTTCCGCATCCTCCGTATTTGGTGGTGATGGGCTCAAACCACAGTCTAATCAAGAAGCGTGTGCTACGCACTGCTGCTCCTTCCCACCTGACTACGGAGGCACCTATTTTGGCAAAGGATGCAAAAAAAAAAAAAAAAAAAGAGAGTTCTTTACTTATGTAAGCTCTAGAAGGAAGGGGATGAATCAGATTGGTCCACTTGATATCGATGGTTCAACTGCTGATGATCCTGCTCAGGTAGCTAACAAACTAAATGAATATTTTGCATCGACATTCACACACCAGTTACTCAGGGAGGGGAATGCCAGAGGTGTATTCAACTCTGGCAGTAAGCTAGATAATTTTGTAATAACTGAGAGTAAAGTGGAGGAGAAATTGTTGAAGATAAACACAAGAAAGGCACCTGGGGTGGATGGAATCTATCCAGTTATATTAAAGGAGGCAGCAAAGGAATTAAGCAAAACATTAGCCATAATTATGAGAGCTTCCCTGCACTCAGGGGAGGTACCCATGGACTGCTATTGGTGTTTAAGGGCACAAGGGCAGCTAAGGCCAAAATGTGCCAGGTCCTATATTATTATCTTAAAGTAATATAATGTGTTCCATTTTGGCATCAGAGGAATTCATATGTATGTATTTGCTTCAGAAAGGTATAGAGTGTAGTTAGGTTAGCACTATTTCCAATCATGTGGGTAAGCAATAATGGTGATTGAGAGTGGAAAGTACTTCTGAAATGGGAATAGTGAGGACAATCTAACAGTATATGCTTGACTGTAAGTGGTAGTGTACAATGCGTGCATCGAGGATCATCCCCCACGAGTAGAAACATATGGGTTAGGTGCGTATGTCCAATACTTAGTCTTGCTAGTACAACTTCTTCCTGTCTATTTTGTCTGAAGCTGGAAATCCATAATGCTGGTTCTTCTTTGATTTCAAGCAATTTGTTATTACTTTGTGACTTCCATATTTCTGATCACTGAAACATACGGACGTTTTTTATATGCATTAAACAATCTCTATATGGTACTTGGTAATTTGCTGGTGTTGTACTTTGGTTTTTTGGCTGCCTGATCTGCTCTCTCATTGAGATACCATAAGATACCAGAATGCCCTGGAATCCAGCAAAATTTCACTGCATGATTCCTACTTCGTAGATGGTTTAAACAGCAAATGATTTGTTTTCTGATTGGTTGTGATATTGAAAATTTATTGTCCAAAGCAGACACTGCACTCAATGAATCAGTGCACATTATTCTGGTAGCATTGTGGAGGGTGTTAATATTCTGTAAGGCTAGTTTGATTGCATATAACTCAGCAATATAACTGCTACATTCAACTGGTAGTGATATGAAGGCTGTAAAATACGGAAAGACAGCTGCGGCACCAACGGCAGAACCTGTTTTTGAGCCATCTGTATGTATTTGGCAGCTTCGTATTTGTTGAGGGCATGTTCTTTATGTAGTTTGATATTTTCATCTGCCAGGGATTTCTTTCCCCCATTGCTGAAAGTGGGTATCACAGTGAGGGAGATTTACAGACCAGGGTGGATCAGGAACATCGCTTTCTTGAAGTATGCTATCAAAATCAATATTCCAGGTGTGAAGCAAATCTTTTAATCTAATGCCAGTTGGTCTATTTTCAGTCGGTTTACTGTTATAGAATGCTGTCCATTCAGGGTTGGAAAGCAATAGTCGAACAGGATGGTTTGGAAGGCTTTGAATTTTAGCTGCATAATTTAGAAGCAACATTTTCCTTCGAAGGTGAAGTGGAGGTTCGTGTGCCTCTATATACAGACTCTGAACGGGATGTTGTAAATACACCCAGAGCAGTACGAAGGGCACTGTGCTGGATGGTATTAAGTCTGATTAATGCACTTTTCCTAGCTGAATCATATACAATAGCACTGTAGTCTAAACGAGTTATCTATCAGCTCCCCATGTCATAGCAAAAATGGACCTAAGTATATTAAGTTTCTTTAGACAAACAGTTCGGAGGTAAGTGATATGTCAAACAAAGTACATTTTGGTGTCCAATATTAAGCCTAGGAAACGAAGATTCCTGGTGAGAGGGATCAAATGGTTTTTTAATCTGAGTTCTGGTTGTAGCTTACGTTTTTTGCAAAGGTGAACTGCAATTGTTTTTTGTTCTGAAAAACGATATCCATTCTGCTGTGCACATGTCTCCAACTTATTTATGGAGAGTTGCAGCTGTCTTTCAATGGTATGAATAATTTGTGAATGTCAAGATATATAGTAAGGTCATCAGCATACATATATAGTTGAAGTTAATTATGAGAGCTTCTTTGGACTCAGGGGAGGTACCCACGGACTGGAGATATGCAAATGTGACCCCAACGCACAAAGGGGGATCAAAGGCTGACAAGTAATTATAGATCTGTTAGTTTAACTTCTGTTCCAGGAAAATTAATGGAGGCACTGGTTAAAGAAGCACTGCAGGATCATCTAGACTAGACTTCAGTTACAGATCAGACACAGCATGGTTTTGTTAAGGGAAAGTCTTGCCTTACAAATTTGACTGGATACTATGATGTGGTCACAAAGGAACTGGATGCAGGGAATAACTTTGATATCATATATTTGGATCTTAGAAAGGCTTTTGATACTGTTGCACATTTGGAGCAGTGTGGCATTGGAGGCAAATTGCTGCTAGGGATAAAGGGATGGTTGAGTGGGAGAAGACAGGGTGGTAATCAATGGACACTGCTCATCGTGGACTAATGTTATTAGTGTAGTCCCTCAGGGTTCAGTATTGGGTCCATTGTTGTTTTCTGTATTTATAAATGATACTGATGGTACGCCAAGCTTAATGTCCAAGTTTGTAGATGATACGAAGATTGGCAGGGTTGTTAAGAATACTAATGGTAGTACGCTGCTGCAACAGGATCTATAAAAGTTGAGTAGATGGGCTGAGAGGTGGCAAATACAGTTTAACATTGACAAATGTAAAGTTCTACATATGGGAAGAAGCAATCCCAGAGTGACATATCAACTCTATGATAGTACACTGACAGTGGTAGAGATCGAAAAGGACCTGGGGGTAATTATGCAGGCAGATATGAAGTTTTCTGAGCAGTGCAGACGGTCTGCAAGAGTAGCTCATAGTGTCTTGTCAATGATATACAGGAATATTTCTAGCAGGGATAAGGAGGTGATTATCACCTTATATAAGGCAATGGTTAGGCCACACCTTGAATACTGTATATAGGTCTGGAGGCCTCATTTCAAGAAGGATGTAGAGCTGCTGGAATGAGTACAGAGAAGGGCAACAAGGTTAGTGAATGGAACAAAGGGTTGCTCTTACAAAGAAATGCTTAAATTTTGCAAATTAGAGTCTGGAGACTAGGCATCTGCGAGGTGATCTGATTGAGGTGTACAAAGCCTTGAATGGTTTGAGCATGCTCAATGCTGGTGGAATTCTTTCTCTTGCTCAGAATAATCATTTGGGAGGGCATAAATTCAAACTGAGGATAGACAGATGTAGGATAGATGTGCAGAAGTTTGCCTTTAGCCAGCGCGTGGTTGGTTGGTTGGTGGATCAGACTTCCATCCTTTGTTGTGGAAGTTGATAGCCTAAAAAATTTAAGTCTGAGCTGGACAGGTACTTGGAGTGAACAGAGGGGTGAAATGGGAGAGTTTTTTTTTTTTTTTTTGGCTGATGCTGCATAAGCTTGCTTTCTTGCATCATACACCTCTACTAATGCTAAGGAAGCATTGCAGGAACATCTAGACAAGACTTCAGTTATAGCTCGGACACAGCATGGGTTTGTTAAGGGAAAGTCTTGTCTGACTAATTTTATTGGATACTATGATGTAGTCACAAAGGAATTGGATGCAAAAAATAACTTTGATATCATATATTTGGATCTTAGAAAAGCCTTTGATACTGTTGCACATGGTCTTCCATGTGCAACAGTATCAAATGTTGATATGGATAAAGGGATGGTTGAGTGGGAGAAGACAGAGTGGTAATCAATGGACACTGCTCTTCGTGGACTAATGTTATTAGTAAAGTCCCTTGGGGTACAGTGTTGGGTCCATTGTTGTTTTCTGTTTTTATATATGATATTGATGATGGTATATCAGGTTTAATCTCCAAGTTTGCAGACAATACGAAGGTTAACAGGGTTTTTAATGACACTAATGGCAGTACGCTGCTGCAACAGGATCTAGAAAAGTTGAGCAGATAGGCTGAGAAGTGGCAAATGAAGTTTAACATTGACAAATGTAAAGTACTACACATGTGAAGCAGTAATCCCAGAGTAACGTATCAACTCTGTGGTACCCCACTGACAGTGGTAGAGAATGAAAAGGACCTGGGGGTGGGGTAATTGTGCAGGCAGATATGAAATTTTCTGAGCAATGCAGACAGTCTGCAAGAGTAGCTCATGGTATCTTGTCAATGATATACAGGAATTTTTCTAGCATGGATAAGGAGGTGATTATCCCCTTATATAAGGCAATGGTCAGGCCACACCTTGAGTACTGTATACATGTATGGAGGCCTCATTTTAAGAAATGATGTAGATCTGTTGGAACCAGTACAGAGAAGGGCAACAAGATTAGTGAATGGAACAAAGGGTTGCTCTTACCAAGAAAGGCTTAAGTTTTGCAAATTACAGTGTCTGGAGACTAGGCACCTGCGAGGTGATCTGATTGAGGTGTATAAACCTTGAATGGTTTGAACATGCTCAATGCAGATGGGATTCTTCCTCTTGCTCAGAATAATCGCGTGAGGGGGCATAAATTCAAATTGAGCAAAGATTGTTATAGGATAGATGTGAGAAAGTTTACCTTTAGCCAGCAGGTGGTTGATTGGTGGAACAAACTTCTATCTGTCACTGTAGAAGTTGATAGCTTAAACAGATTCAAAGCAGAACTTGACAAACATTTGGAGTGAGTGGATGGGTGAAACAAGGGTTTTTTGTTTTTTTTTTTTGGTTGATGCTATATAAGCTTGCTTTCTTACATCATATGCCTTTGCTAATGCTAATGTTAAAAGGGAGAGTTATGTTCCAAATAATTTGGAAAATACAGGAATGCAATTTTTAAAAATACAGAAATAGTAAAAATATATATTAACAGAAATTGTATAGAAAAATAAATAAAAATATATAACCTACAAAAATAAAAAAAATGTATGATGTACAAAAATATGCATATCTTCCAGATTAAAAAAGGATCATACACGAGACTTGACACTATGGGAGATGTAGGATTGATTTATTGATGAGAGAGCTAGACAGAGAGGGGATAAATGCAGTAGAGGTAGAAACTGGTTTAAAGAAAGTGAATGAAAGTTGCTTAGCTTTCATTCTTTTATCTTTAGAGTTCATTATAAGGTAATACAGCAGCTCCAATTCTTATCAGATCTCAAAACATGCAAATCAGTTGTGGGGACTCATACTTGCTCAGAATAATACATGATAACCAGTGTAAACCAATATATGAACAGAACAGTTGGATGCAGCAAAAATCCCCGAAAGAATAGCAACTATAAATAATTCTCGCTTTTTCCTAGCATTTTTTCATAAATTTAAGAATAACACAATAGGTCTTGCTGCTTGGGAGGGCCCACTGGGGAAGTAAAGTGTTTAATTAAGTAAAATGGTCAGTTATATGTAATTTGACAGTTCCCCAAAGACTTAACAGAAAAATGCTTTTTTTTTTTTGATATTTGCCCATTGGCCAAATTAATGACTTCTCTGACACAGCCAGAGAATATTTAAGTTACATATAAACAAATTTGCCTGCATAGTAAGCTGCATTTCCTAGTAATAATAATAAAAAATGTTTTACCAATGCAACTATAAAATGTTAACGAATTCAGCAAATTTCCTTAACTACACTAAAACTAACAAATGAGATGTTTGGACAAATTCAAAAGATAAAATAAAAATAGTTTATTTCGCCAATGAAAAAAAATATATTCAAACACACTGGTTTTCTACATTATACTTAGTAATAATGTAGACTGATATTCCCACAAACTGTCCATGCTAAATTACAACAGGAGGAAAAAGAAATTTTATACAAGTAGTGTTCAATAAATTATCTACCTACAGAAGACCATCGATTTTCCGAATGAGTATTTAGCGAAATATTTAACTTACACTACCCATAGCAAACATATATAATAGGTAGTGGACACACAATGCAGATACATTACTCATAAGCAATGTAGGTAAGTATGATATGTAAAAATAAATATACTAGAATAAATAATGTAACAAAAACAAAAATGATTTTCTTACCTTGGAGTAGAACTGAGTTTGTTGTGCCGTGATTGTATGAAGTGGCCTGATGTCATGATGAGGCAGGAGCAGCAACAGGTTTGAAGAATGTGTCCAGCTTCATCTGTTTACATCCCTTAACGTACGTAAATGGTGGTAGTGGGGCTGGATTTCACTGTTGAGGACAAATCAGACATTGCACTTTTTCTGGCTCTTACAGAAATTCTGTACTTCTTCACAAAGTACCATGGCACACAATGCCACTATGTTGTCTGAGAGGCTGACATACTGAATGACAAGATCAAGTGCCTCTCATACTGCCTGGCCTTTTTTGGTTTGTTAACAATTTCTTCCTCTTCTTCATCACAGGATGCCCCCTCAATGTCACCTGCTCTCACTTCAACAGTAATCTCCTCTGGTAACCCAGATTTACGTCACTTTCCTCTAACCAGTCAGTTATGTCTAGGGCTTACAATACCAAGATCCCGGATACCAGGATCCCAGACATTTTTTTCCAGTATTCAAATACCGGTATCAATACAAAAATACCGGTTTTTCAGTACTAATTTAAAAAAAAAAGTTTATAATTTAATCACATAAAGGTTATAAAATCATCTTTATGTGATTATGACGTCTTTATCTCTACTAGCAAATGTTCGATAAATCATCGATAGAACACCATGCAACATTGCAACCTGTCCACAATTCTCGGACAACTTCGTGTCTAACCATATCGTAACTCCCAAGTCCCGTTCCTCCACTACTGACTTTAGTTAAACTCCACCAAGTGTATAAGTTATTTTGGGGTTGCTGTTCCCCAGGTGTAAGACCTTGCATTTTGCTGAATTAAAGCATATAGCTGCCACTTTTCTGACTACCTCGGAAGTCTATCTAGGTCACTCTGAAGAAGCTCTGCTTGGCAGTGATCATTAACTACTCCATTGATCTTTATATCATCTGCAAGTTTAGACATCACACCCTATATCCCTTCATAGATGTCATTTAAGATAATCTAAAACAACAGTGGTCCCAATACTGATCCTTGGGGAACCCAGCTTCTTACATTAACCCAATCTGAGGAATAACCATTTAGTCCTCAAGCCATCGTGCTGCCCATTTAAGGATTTTTCCTATGATTCCAGCCTGCTCCAACTTATAAAGTAACCGCTCATGTGGGACTGAGTCAAATCTGCTGAAATCCAAATAAACAATGTCGAAATTATTCTCTAAATCCAGCTTACAAGTGACCTGTCAAAATGGCTAACCAGATTTGTTAAACATTTCCCCCTTTACAAAACCATGCTGTGTATCCCACAGAATTCCATTTCCATCTAAATGATCCTGCATTCCACCCTTGATCATTGCCTCCGTGATTTTCCCTACTACTGAAGTTAGACTGGCCGGTCGGTAATTTCCCGTTAAACTTCTAGAACCACCTTTATGTTCCAATTTACACCAATCCAACAGAATCTCTCCTGGGTCCAGTGATCCTCTCATAACTAGACTTAATGGTTCGATGCACTCACTTGCCATCTCCTTTAAGATTATAGGGTATATGCCATCAACCACAGGAGCCTTACTCGCCTGTGGGCACGAAAGTTTCTCATTAAATCAACATGTGAAATTTCAACATCATTAATTACATTTTTCTCAACTTTACTCCCATAATTTCTCATTGACGTGAAGGGTTTTTCTTCTGTAAATTTCGATGCAAAGTAACTGCTGAGTTCATCTGCAACATCAGTTGGGGTATCTAATACTATCCCATGCAATTAATATGCGTCCAATCCGATTTGTCCTTCTCATCTTTGCATTTATATATGTGAAGAATTCCTTAACTGCACTCTTTGCTCTCTTTATTCCTTATCCCCACACTGAATAAACTTTTTTCTCCTTCAGAAAATGATGAACATAATTCAACCATGGAAGACCAACATGGAATAGAACATCAGTGTTCCGCAAATTCTTTTCAAAATAAGAAACTGCCTGACTCCAATGAGATTTTAAAAGATGAACTTGAGTCGGAAATTAATGAAATACTTTAACTATTTTTGCTATTCAAAGTCTAGAAAATATGGACTGAGATCGTCTAAGATTATCTCAGTACAATAGTACCAGAATAGAATCCGAAAGGGCGTTTTCTGCCACTAATCAAATATGTACCAAAATTATATCCATTTTAAATGATCATGCTATTGGTTGCTTATGTTTCTTAAGAGCTCACTTTATTTGGACAGATAGTGTGGATGATTAAATATAACTAAACTTTGCAGTAACAATATGTATTTTTTTTGTTTTTATAATAAATGTATTTTTAATGATATTTTTCAGAATATTTATTATTGTAATAAATGTTTATTTAAAACTTGAATTCAAGTAATTACAGTACTTGTTTTTTCCTTACTTTATTGCACCTAACTGTCATCAAAATTTGAGAAAAACGTTTGTTTTTGGAATACGGGTAATTAATATCGGTATCCCGGTTTCATAAATTAAAAATAGCGAAATACCGGTATTAGGATTTTTACTGGTATTGTAAGCCCTAGTTACGTCCTCCACTGTAACATCTCTCTCTCGCATGGTGTAGCATTTGGTGGAAGTCGGCAGGCTTAAATCCTTCAAAATCAATGTCAAGATCACTGTCAAAAAGCAACTTCTTCCAGCTATGAGCCAGTGTGGTGGTTTTTATGTCACTCCAAGAGTCAGCAAAGTTGTAAATTGCTGATTTGATGTTATAACTTTTTGTTTTGAAGAGTACGTTGGCCTCTTGTGTCTTCAGTTAAGTCTTCTTCCTCCTCAATGATGACCAAAACTTCATTCAGGTACTGTCACTGGTAGAGCCTCTTGCATGAGACTATGACTCCTTGATCCATGGGTTGTACAGAGAGGTTGTATTAGGAGGAAGAAACATGGTACAGATCTTGCCATCACTGCTGACTAATTTCTCAGCAACTGGGTGAGCAGGAGCATTGTATAATATAAGAAGAGCCTTTACATCATTGGGAGCCACCTTTAAGACCTCTTTCTGATATTGATTTACTTCAGGGACAAAATTCTTGAAAAACCAGTTAAAAAATAAGCTGGTGTTGAACCACGCCTTCTTTGAATGGTGGTGGATAACAGGAAACTGCATCATGTAATCTTTCAAAACACGTGGGTGTGATGATTTGTCTACGACAGCCAGCTTCAGGCGATAGAGGACATCGGCACTTGCATAGTATAAAGCTGAAAAATGCTCCTTGCTCATTTTCTTTCCATTTCTGAAGGGTTGAGTATTTTTTGGTAGGGACAGCCAGAATAACCCCCTTTTTTTTTGTGGTCTCTGTCAAGAAGCTCAGGCGACCCTGGCAGAGACCAGCCAGAGATTGTGTCTGCCTGGCTACCTCCCAGAGGTTACTGGTGGGCAATGTGGAGTCCCATCAGGGGCTCCATGGCAAAAAGCCAGATGACAACACAACCCAACACTACACTACACTTCATAAAACATCACACTACTCACACTTCTGGCTTTCACAGAGTACTGTTTTATCGCAGAGTATATGGCGCAGCTGTGGAAAACCACCGGAGTTGCCCCAACCCAAACACTATGATGAACCCATGTTTCATCACCCATAACAATTCTAGAGATAAAAGTTTCAGGATCCCTTCCATAAAGCTCTAACTTCTCCTCAAGACTGTACTCTGAATTGCTTCTGCACAGGGATCAGAAATCTGGGGACCCTCCTTGCACTGACCTTAGTCATCCCCAAATATACATGGAGGATTGTTATAACCATTCCCTCATATTTGCCACATCCCCTAGAGATTTGGGACACCTTTAAATCTCCATCATTCAGCACACAGGGTTCCCACAGCTTGGCACATTTCTGAAGTGGTTGCTGTCACAGACTTCTTGGACGTGGATCTCTGATGGACTCTACCACACATGAATTGTTTTGACCAGAATTTCACCTGGTACTCTGAAGGTGCACTGTTGCCATACATGGCTGCCATCCTTTCATGAATGGCCTTCGGCTCATTTTCTTCTTTGGTGAGAAACTTGATGACCAAACAATGATCCAACTTCAGCAAGTTGCATAATTTGTCACAGCAGCACAACCTATAAACATAGTTGGACCGAAATTATGATTCAAGTTGAGATATGTAGAAATATAAGTTATGAATCATTGAAATATAACTATGGGAAGTACCTTAGGTAGATAATTTATTGAATACCCTTCATATACTGCTTACTGGTGCAATAGTGGAACAACCAAAAATTTTTAATTTGAGTTAATAGAACTAATGAAGTTGGAATAGTGGACTCTACATTTATGCAATAACAGTACAGTGAGAGTTCAGTATTTCCTCACTAACTGGCAGAAGTGTCATTATGTCATTTTAGTTTTACTGCATCGGGAAGTGTCGACAGCTTCTTCGGTGTGCCCCCGACCTTGGGACTGAATGGAGTGCAGCCTGTGTGCAACAGTGGCCCATTCTGAGTTGTGCCAGTATTGCAGTGTAATTGAACCTTCTTGCTTATAATATCAGTTGGCATTATTTTAGATGAAGCACTATTGTACTCAAAATAATTTGTTGTTTTGTGCCACTTAGTGTTTTTTTTTTTTTTTTTTTCCTTGTAATAGTTTATCATTGACTGTTCTGTTAAGGCAAAACCTCAAGTCTTGGTGAATTGATGCTTAAAAAAAAATGTTGTAAATTGCTACATATGGCATGAAGGTGAAGGCAGAAAAGGTTCCAATGAAATAGGATCTTGCCTACTAAAATATTTAGAGAAATATTTTAGTAGGCAAGGGAACATCCTTTGTAAAAAGGATAGGTGGAACAGGACCAGGGTATGTCTGCCAGGGGCAAAGGTTGATGACGTTGTAGAGCGGATATCATCTTTCAAGGGCACAAAAGGTGATATAGTTGTACACGTTGGCACTAATGATATTAAGAGTAGGAGACCGGCGGAATTACTCAACAAGTACAGGTCACTGTTGAAAAAAAGCCGTGAAATAGGGTTGAATTTGAAAGTGTCTGCAATTCTGCCCAGACACGATAGGAGGGAGTACATGATGAGAGCCTTGTCGATCAATTCGGCCCTGGAAAGATTGTGAAGGCTCAAGGGGTAGAATTTTTTTCACCCTGGACTGTACTTGTTAACAGGAGAGATTGCTTCTACAGGGATGGGATACACTTAAATAGAAAGGGTGCAAGAATATTTGCTGATGCTATCGAGGCAGTGTTAGGTGGGTCGGAAAACTGCTAGTTTGGGGGGATACAAAGACTAATAGTTTAACAGTAACCGCAGGCAGAGGTGAAGGTGATTCTTGCACAACTTCTATTAGAATAAGAAGCGACCTGGAGCGAGGGGTGTTGGGGGTTTCAGGGACGGATGGCAGTCATCATGGAATAGTTGGGTATATGGGATGTGTTAGGGTAACAAGGAATAGGCATAGGAGCATGTATGCTTGCATTTATACCAATGCTAGAAGTATAGTAAATAAATTTGATGAATTTGAAGTATTGGTCAAGACATCAAAGGCGGATATTGTTGGGATAGCAGAGACGTGGTGTCACAAAGATATAAGGAATGCAGAACTGGAATTTGGGGAGTACAATGTGTACAGAAAGGATAGACAGGACAGAAAGGGAGGGGGTGTCATGCTGTTAATTAAGAAAAACAAAATCAAAGGAAGTGCACCCAGTTAATATAGATGAACAGTGCTCTGTTGAGTCAGTTTGGTGTGACATAAGCACTGCAAAAGGAAAAATAAGAGTAGGAGTGTGTTATAGGCCTAATGACTTGAATGAGTACAATGAACAATTGTACAGAGAAATAGAGTGGGCCAGTAAATCAGAATGTCTTATAATGGGAGATTTTAACTTCCCAGATATTGACTGGAACTTGTGGGTTGGTCACTCACACACTAGTCAGACTTTTGTGGATTTATTGGATGATTGTTTTCTGCAGCAGCATGTTCGAGAGGCAACCAGAGAAAGTAACACTCTTGATCTGGTTATCAGCAGTGATCATTCGTGTATTAAGAATTTGCAGATAAAGGAACCACTAGGTGGCAGTGATCACAGTGTGCTGAAGTGGGATTTACTCAAAGAGGTAACAACCGTCAGGGGTAAAGGAAAGGGTTTTTGCTTCCGTAAAGGGGAGTACAGTGGTCTCAGACAGTTTTTAAATTCTGTACAGTGGGATCAACTGACGATGTTACAAACAGTAAATTCTAAGTGGGAAGCATTCAAAGAATTAATTGTGGAAGCTACTAGACTTTATATACCGATTAAGAAATATCGTTCAAGGTTTAGGCCTAAATGGTTATCAAATGAACTAATGAGACTCGTGACAGAGAAGAAAAATGCATGGGATGCATATAAATTATCAGGTGATGCAGAAGCCTGTGGCAGATAAGCTAGTCTGTAATCAGGTCACAAAGGAGGTTCGGCAGGCGAAGGCGGATTACGAGAAATCTTTGGCAAAAGATGCTAAGAAAAACAGCAAGGATTTCTTTACTTATATAAACTCTAAAAGGAAGGGGATGAATATGATTGGTCCACTTGACATCGATGGTTCGACTGTTGATGATCCTGCTCAAATAGCAAACAAACTGAATGAGAATTTTGCATCTACATTACACGTGATGAATTATTACAATTTGAAAATGGAAGAAGGTTATCAAATTGTAGCAGTGTGCTTAATGATTTTGTAATAACTGAGAGCAAAGTGGAGGAGAAATTTTTGAAGTTAAACATAAGAAAGGCACCTGGGGTGGATGGGATCTATCCAGTTATTTTAAAGGAGGCGGCAAAGCAACTAAGCAAACCCCTAGCCATAATTATGAGAGCATCCTTGGACTCAGGGGAGGTTCCCACAGACTGGAGATGTGCAAATGTGTCCCCAATTCACAAAGGTGGATCGAAGGGTGACACGAGTAATTACAGACCAGTTAGTTTAACTTCTGTTCCGGGTAAAATAATGGAGTCGCTGGTTAAAGATGCATTGCAGGATCATCTAGACAAGACTGCAGCAATAATTCAAACACAGCATGGGTTTGTTAAGAGAAAGTCTTGTCTGTCAAATTTGATTGGTTATTATGATGTGGTCACAAAGGAACTGGATGCAAAAAATAATTTTGATATCATATACTTGGATTTCAGGAAAGCTTTTGACATTGTTGCGCATGGAAGACTACTGTACAAATTGGAGCAGAATGGTATTAAGGGTAACTTGCTACAATGGATAAAAGGATGGTTAAGTGGGAGAAGACAGAGGGTGGTAATCAATGGGTGCTGCTCTTCGTGGACTAATGTTATTAGTGGAGTCCCACAGGGTTCAGCGTTGGGTCCACTGTTGTTTTGTGTATTTATCAATGATATTGATGAAGGTATATCAGGCTTAATGTCGAAGTTTGCAGATGACACAAAGGTTGGCAGGGTTGTTAATGACAGTAATGGCAGTGTGCTACTGCAACAGGATCTAGATAATTTGGACAGATGGGCTAAGACTGGCAACTGAAGTTCAAGTTCAACCTTGACAAATGCAAAGTACTGCATATGGGTAGAAGTAACCCCAGAGAAACGTACCAACTGTGTGGTACTACACTTAAGGTGGTAGAAAATGAAAAAGACCTGGGAGTAATTGTGCAGTCAGATATGAAGTTTTCTGAGCAGTGCAGACAGGCTGCTAGGGCGGGTCATGGGGTTTTGTCAATGATATATAGGAATTTTGCTAGCAGGGAAAAGGAGGTGATTGTCCCTCTGTATAAGGCAATGGTCAGGCCACGCCTTGAGTACTGCGTACAGGTCTGGAGGCCTCATTTTAGGAAGGATGTAGATTTGCTTGAGCGTGTACAGAGAAGAGCAACACGTTTGGTGAGGGGAATGAAGGGATTCTCTTACCAAGAGAGGCTTAAGTTCTGCAAATTGCAGTGGCTGGAGACTAGGCACCTGCGCAGTGATCTGATTGAGGTCTATAAGGCCTTGAATGGGTTGAGCACGCTGAATTCTGATGGGATCCTTCCACTTGTTCAGATTACCAACCTACAGGGGCACAAGTTCAAATTAAGAAAGGATAGATGTAGAATAGATGTGCGGAAATTTGCCTTTAGCCAGCGGGCGGTTAATTGCTGGAACAAACTTCCATCTGTCGTTGTGGAAGTTGATAGGTTAAATAAATTTAAGGAGGAACTGGACAGGCATTTGGAGGGAATGGTGTGATTTTTTTTTTTTTGGCTGATGCTGCATAAGCTCCTACACTTGCTTTCTTGCATCATGTGCCACTACTACTAAAGCAGCTTCTTGCCAATCTGACGATCTTGAAATTACCTTTTATTCAGACAACTGTGGGGGACAACAGAAGAACAAATTTATTATAACAGCCTATTTGTATGATGTGGGGAACTTTCAAATCAAAACCATTACGCACAAATTTCTTGTTGCAGGTCACATGCAAAATGAGAGCAATTGTGCACACTCATTACTATAGAAAAATATTAAAAGATAACTAAACTCTGGTACTGTATTTGTCCCATCACAATATGTTACATTAGCTAGAACTGCCAGAAAGAGAGGAATCCCTTTCAAGGTGACAGAGATGAGTCATGACAATTTTTACAACCTAAAAGATTTGGCCTGATGCACTTTGATGAAATTTAATGAAAATACTGATGAAGTGAAGTTCAACTTCAATAACATTGCTATCTTAAAAGGAGAAAAGCAGCATTTCCTCTTTCTTTTATACAAGATCATACCAACAAGGCGATTATAAATCAATTAATATTAAAGCTAGTAAAACAGGAAACCTTTAGAGTCATTTGTAGATTTCGAATTGAAAAAAGCCTACAAGAGTTCCATTTTAATTTTGAAAAAGAATGCACAGTGACCAATTTTTGTCGAACAATAATACAATTGCCAAATGTCATGCCAGTTTTTATGTCTAAAAGTTGATTTACGGAAGGATTAAATTTTTCTAAGAATGACCGACTTCTTCCCAATTTTTGCTTTTGCACATGAATAACTTTGTGCTAACCTTGTTATTTATGCTTTACCACAATTATGTTCTCAAAGATTAAAATGCAGCTCATACATGTCCTGAGTTTATGATAAATTTCTTGTTTAGTGTTTTTTTGTTCTTCATCCTAATTACCTTTGATCTTTAGGAGACTCAAGTCGCAAATTTTGGGTGTTTTTTCGTGCAATAGGGGCACAACTCAAAAGGGGGTTAAATTTTGGAAATTCTGGTTACCCATAAGGGAATGTTGATCAAGCTAGCCTAATTTTGGGTACTACTGGGTACGATGAGATGAATCACAATATATTTGAATAATGACAATTTCTTCAATTCTAAAGAAATTAATTTTAAAAGCCAAATTTTTCTCATTGATTATCTCAGAATTACGATTTTTAAGTTATACCACTATTGCAGCCAGTGAGTGACATATAGAGAGATTTATTTCTCTCATTATATGTATTTTGTTATCCATGCAGTGAAATATTCTTCTTTCAGTAATTTATTCCATGCGAAAGACAATTCTGGAAATAAGTTCCAAATTCAAATGTTCATATACAAAGGAATGGGGGGTGGAGATGAAGTTTTTAGTCCAATACAGATCACAAAGGTTTTTGGGAAAGACAATATTGCCAATTTGGGTTGTGACTTGTGTGTTTACAGAAAATTAAGTTTACAACTATATTCTTCTCCTTTACAGAGAGCATTGAAGCGTGGAAGGCAAATGAAGATGGTGACTGTTGAGAGAATCAAGCACTGTGCAGTCACTTCAAGGGAATGTTGCCAAAAGAAATTCATGAAAACATGTAGCAAACACTGAGATGAAACCTTGTCCTTCATATCATAGTCAAACACTGGGTTGCAGAATTTAAGTGTGGATGGGACAGTATTGAAGATACTGTCACATTCATGGTAATAGGCCTCCCACAGTGGGAGCCTGTTACGGATCAAAAACTGCAAACGTGGATGTCATTCATGACCTGATTATGCAATACCGCAGAATAACGTTGAAGCATTTTGAGACAACATTTAATATCTACCAAGAGTGAGCCCATGATATTGTGATGAATGTTTTAGGGATGAAGGTTTCTTTGAGATGGGTCCCCTAAAACATTGAATGCAGATCAGAAGCAGAGAGAGTTGTCATGAGCATGTGCAGCATTTTGAAGCTAATAAATGCTCAGTTGTGGGGGTGGTATATCACTATGGATGAAATATGGGTGCACACTTCAACCCTGAAATAAAAAACAATAGAAACAGTGGAAGCCTCCATCTTCTCCCCCCTCCTAAAAAGTTGAGTGCAGAAGTCTGCTGGGAATGTCAGGGCATCCGTCTTCTGGGATGCACATGGAGTGATCATCATTGATTTCCTGGACTGGGGTACCGCTATCAATTCCAACTATTATTCTAACCTACTGAGACATTATATAATTGCCTGTTGTATTTCATACACAAAAATCAGTAAAAACTGAAATATTTAAGTATCTGTAACACCATATTCATCAAAATGCTCATTACTGGTTTCTAATGATATAATTTTATATACTGAATATAACTATTTTTTTTTCAGAATTAAGAATAAAATTTAAAATCTTACCATTTTAAACTATTTCTTGCTTTTATAATAAAAAAAACCCTGATTGGAGAATAAAATGTGCCAGTACTGTTGTTGGATTTGAATATGACATATGCTAATGAGTTAAGAATTCTTCCATTCTCCAATAGGAAACTAATTCATACCTCTCAAAATAAGTGATAAAAGTGCTATACTCTAACAGAAGATAGAATAACTTTTGTTTTATTACTGTTCATTTCATCAGTGCATTTACCTTCAATTATTGTCTTCATCAATTTCATGATAAATAGTATAAAAAAAATAAAAAATGGTGGTACCTTTTTCAAATAAAGGAATACAGTAAAACCTTGTTAATACACACTCTGTTTATATTAAGTACTCATTTATATGTAGCACATAACATTTCCCTGTGAAAGGATAGGCTTTTCTATGTAAATAGATTCATTTATTACAAAATTTGGTTAATATGTATTAACAAGTTCATTTTCACCCTGTGAGAAATAAATACTGTATGTTTAATACAAATCTTGGCATAGTTGTCCAATATTGCCCCTATTATTGCCTCTGGTCACCCAGTTCCCTGCTACCCAAAGGGAAGCGCTAACTTGTTAGAATTTACTTTTGTGTAAACAAAACTAGTTTATTGTAGCTACAGCATAAGTGCACTCTGAAAAACATCATTGTGAAAGATGAGCTGTTAAGTTAAAAAAAAGAATAAAAACAGTGTTTTATAAGTTTCTTACATACACTCCCTTGTTCTCCATGGAATTAAGGCCAGTTGTAATTGTTACATCAGTTCAAAGAGACTTTTGCTACAGTATAATCTATTTGCTGTGACATTTTATCTATTCAAACTAATTTCCACCTACTCTGAATGAAGTTATGATATGAAAGCACCAGAGAATTTATGTATGTGTCACTTCGTCCATCATAATGTTTGCAAGTTGCAGTGTTGCTTCATGTTTAGAAGAGGGAACATGAGGAATCAATGGAATTTGGATCATTAAAATGATGCAATTATAGATTATTTCCAATAAAAACTATTACCTCTGCTTTAACTACACTATTTTAAACTTCAACGTGCTAAAGGCATTTCATAAACTGAAGATGACCACTCTGTATGCCGATAAGGAAGCTGCATTTAAAAACATCAGTGTAGTTTCCCTCCTAAACATACTTGAAACCCATTACAAATTAATGGAAATTTTTAAATTCTCTGCTAAGCAGCAGAGATACGACTCAAGTGTAAAAGAACCAATGCAGGCGAGTCTGAAACAGTGTTATCTGATCTACTTTTTTATGCTGGCACTATTCCCATTCATTGCTGGTGATAATAATATATTAAGTTATACATATGACTTCAAGAGGCAGACTATAATCTCATTGACATCTGACTGTTGAAATTAAAAATGTAATAAATATGTTCTACTGCATTTGCTTTTAATAAAACATGTCCATTATATAATGACAATAAGAAAAATCTTTATAATTAAATTACCTTAAATCTTTGGTTAAAGACAGAACTTCAATTCTCAGAAAGGGTCAAATATTTGTGTTATCCCCTCGTGAATTTCAATATTGGTACTATATGGAGACTAAACAGCTACTATATATTCCAGTATAGGAAGAGTATGGTTACATTAAACAGCACTACATATATTTGAATAAAATTAAATATTTTATAAGCAGGTTCAGCAATTTACAAAATACGTGAACTAAAGTGTATTCTTGCAACTCTCCCAAAGGGGAGAGTTGCAAGACAAATTTGTGAGAGTTGTAAGCAGTCTTCACTAGTTCAACAATCATTCTCTTAATCTTTGACTACACTATAATAGAATAGTCAATCCAATGATTATGCAATGTGAAACACTTTCACAAACATATGAAAAGATATCTGGAACAGTTTTTTAACTTCAAATTTATCTGTGTGCAACTATGTGCAACTATTCAGACACGATAGGAGGGAGTATATGATGAGAGCCTTGTCGATCAATTCGGCCCTGGAAAGATTGTGCAAGGCTCAAGGGGTAGAATTTTTTTCAGCCTGGACTGTACTTGTTAGTCCAGGCTGAAAGATTGCTTCTACAGGGATGGGATACACTTAAATAGAAAGGGTGCAAGAATATTTGCTGATGCTATCGAGGCAGTGTTAGGTGGGTCGAAAAACTGCTAGCTTGGGGGGAGACAAAGACCAATAGATTGACAGTAGCCACTGGCAGAGGTGAAAGAGATTCTTGCACTGCTTCTATTAGAATGAGCAGAAGCCTGAAAAACAAGATGCATGGTATTTCAGAGACTCTGGGAGCCATTGCAGTACAAGTAAACACATGGGTTGTGTTAGGGTAGCTAAGAATAGAAACAGGTGCAAGTATACTTGCGTGTACACCAATGCTAGGAGTTTAGTAAATAAATTTGATGAATTTGAGGTGTCACACAGATATAAGTGAGGCAGAACTGGAATTTGGGGAGTACAACGTCTACAGAAAGGATAGACAGGATAGGAAGGGGGGAGGGGTTATGCTATTAGTTAAGAAACACATAAAAACCAAGGAAGTGAAGCCAGTCGACATCGCTGGACAGTGCAGTGTTGAGTCAGTTTAGTGTGACATAAGCATTGGGAGATCAAAATTGAGAGTAGGAGTGTGCTATAGGCCTAATGACTCTGATGAGTATAATAAGAAACTGTACAGGGGAATAGAGTGGGCCAGTAAATCAGAGAGTCTTATAATGGGAGATTTTAATTTCCCAGATATTGACTGGAATTTGGGGGCTGGTTACTCACACACTAGCAGGGCTTTTGTGGATTTATTGGATGATTGTTTTCTACATCAGCATGTTCGGGAGGCAACTAGAGGGAGTAATACTCTTGATTTGATTATCAGCAGTGATTCTTCATGCATTAAGAATCTGCAGATAAATGAACCACTAGGTGGCAGTGATCACAGTGTGCTGAAGTGGGATTTACTCAAAGAGGTAACTACCATTAGGGGTAAAGGGAAGGGTTATTGCTTCCGTAAAGGCGACTACGATGGACTGAGACAGTATTTAAATTCTATACAGTGGGACCAACTGATGATGTTACCAACAGCAAATTCAAAATGGGAAGCATTCAAAGAATTAATCTTGGAAGCTACTAGGCTTTACATACCAACTAAGAAATATTGTTCAAGGTTTAGGACAAAATGGATGTCAGATGAACTAATGAGGCATATGGCAGAGAAGAAAAATGCATGGGATACTTACAAATTAACACATGACACAGAAGCCTATGATAGATACAAGTTGATATGCAACCAAGTTACAAAGGAGGTTAGGCAGGCGAAGGCAGATTACGAGAAATCCTTGGCAAGGGATGCAAAGAAAAACAGCAAAGAGTTCTTTACTTATGTAAACTCTAGAAGGAAGGGGATGAATCAGATTGGTCCACTTGATATTGATGGGTCAACTGTTGATGACCCTGCTCAGGTAGCTAACAAACTAAATGAATATTTTGCATCGACATTCACACATGAGGAGTTATTCAGCGAGGGGAATGCCAGAGGTGTATTCAACTCTAGCAGTAAGCTACAGAATCTTGAAATAACTGGGAGTAAAGGGGAGGAGAAACTGTTGAAGATAAACACAAGAAAGGCACCCGGGGTGGATGGGATCTATCCAGTTATATTAAAGGAGGCAGCAAAGGAAGTAAGCAAACCCTTAGCCATAATTATGAGAGCTTCCTTGGACTCAGGGGAGGTACCCATAGACTGGAAATGTGCAAATGTGACCCCAATTCACAAAGGAGGATCAAAGGCTGACACAAGTAATTATAGACCTGTGAGCTTAACTTCTGTTCCAGGAAAATTAATGGAGGCACTGGTTAAAGAAGCACTGCAGGATCATTTAGACAAGACTTCAGTTATAGCTCGGACACAGCATGGTTTTGTTAAGGGGAAGTCTTGCCTGACCAATTTGATTGGATATTATGATGCAGTCACAAAAGAACTGGATGCAGGGAATAGCTTTGAAATTATATACTTGGATCTTAGAAAGGCTTTTGATACTGTTGCACATGGAAGACTACTACACAAATTGGAGCAGTGTGACATTGGAGCCAACTGCTGCTAGGGATAAAGGGGTGGTTGAGGGGGAGAAGACAGAGAGTGGTAATCAATGGACACTGCTCATCGTGGACTAATGTTATTAGTGGAGTCCCTCAGGGCTCAGTGTTGGGTCCATTATTGTTTTCTGTATTTATAAATGATATTGATGATGGTATATCAAGCTTAATGTCCAAGTTTGCAGACGATACAAAGGTTGGCAGGATTGTCAAGGACACTACTGACACTATGCTGCTGCAACAGGATCTGGAAAGGTTGAGCAGATGGGCTGAGAGGTGGCAAATGAAGTTTAACATTGACAAATGTAAAGTACTACACATGGGAAACAGCAACCCCAGAGCAACGTATCAACTCTGTGGTACTACACTGACAGTGGTAGAGAATGAAAGGGACTTGGGGGTGGTTGTGCAGGCAGATATGAAGTTCTCTGAGCAGTGCAGACGGGCTGCAAGAGTAGCTCATGGAGTACTGTCAATGATATACAGGAATTTTTCCAGCAGGAATAAGGAGGTGATTATTCCCTTGTATAAGGCAATGGTCAGGCCACACCTAGAGTACTTTATTCAGGTCTGGAGGCCTCATTTCAAGAAGGATGTAGAGCTGCTGGAACGAGTACAGAGAAGGGCAACAAGATTAGTGAATGGAACAAAGGGGTGCTCTTACGAAGAAAGGCTTAAGTTTTGCAAATTACAGTGTCTGGAGACTAGGCACCAGCGAGGTGATCTGATAGAGGTGTATACAGCCTTGAATGGTTTGAGCATGCTCAATGCTGATGGGATTCTTCCTCTAGCTCAGAATAATCACCTGGGAGGGCATAAATTCAAATTGAGGAAAGACAGATGTAGGATAGACGTGCGGAAATTTGCCTTTAGCCAGCAGGTGGTTGGTTGGTGGAACAGACTTCCATCCCTTGTAGTGGAGGTTGATAGCCTAAATAAGTTTAAGGCTCAGCTGGACAGGTATTTTGAACGTACAGAGGGATGAAGTGGAAGTGGTTTTTTTTGGCTGATGCTGCATAAGCTTGCTTTCTTGCATCAAATGCCTCTACTAATGCTAATGCTAATGTCAGCCGCATTTTGTATGGCTGTGTAGAACAAGTAATTGTTAAGATCCAAGATGTTAAATTTCTATAATAAAAATTCTAAGACATTTTTTATTTTCATACCAATGCAGTCAGTTGTGCATTTTGCCTTGGTTGGTAAACATATCCAATTTTATTAAGTGAATTTCCTAGAGGTGAATCTATGTGAACTTGGATTTTATAGTTTAGTGTCAATTAAAGCAAGAAACAAATTGTTAGATGTTGATACCAAATTACATTGTATTCTAAGAAATTTGTGTCCCAGAATTGACAAATTGTGTTTAAAAAATAAATAAAATTTTTTAACCTATATATTTACATTATTTAAAATATATGTTAATCCAATATAATAAACAACAAGTAGATATGTCTCAGTAATGATAAACACTTCAATGTTTATATCAAAATGTGTATTTGCATTAAAAGTATTAATAAGATAATTGCAGTGGTAAAAAAAATTGTAACTTATTATCATAATTTCCCATTTTCACAGAAATCCTTTTTTTTTAACATTACAAAAAACATGGGGGGGGATGCAGCAACCAAACATTTTCCCAGAGGGGATTGCTGATAGGTCTGATATCTGAGGACCACTGAACTAAAGGAAGCATTAAGAAATCCAGTCTCCTATAATAAATTCCATAACATTAAGGCTATCAATTCAAAGATATCAATTTTCACATTTAATTTATGCTATAAAACTAATTGCCAACACAAACTAAGTAGTATTATGGGAAAGGTGAATTAAAAAAAAACAAAAAAGCTTTGGAATTAAGTTTTATAAATCTTACCTGATAATGATTCATAAGGCCATATTTACAGATATTGTTTGTTAAACTGCAGTTTCTTATTAAATTTGTTCCATTAACTAAAAGCTCTTCTAAACCATTAGCATCTCTGATAACTGTACTTCCAGCTATAACTGCAAATAGTATATAACAAGCAGTACTAATGAAGATAGCTAAAAATGTTCCCTTGGGTATGGCTCGCTGAGGATCCTGCAATAAAGCATAAAATCAACTAACACACATAAAAAACATGCACAGAAAATAAAATAAAAACACAATAAAACAAATGAAACAAGTTAGGACTCTAATGCATTAAGAGCTTATGCCTCAAAGCTGCAAAAGAGTTAGACTACTAATTAATCTAATTAATTAGTAGTTAATCTAACTTAATCTAGTTAAGTTAGATTAATCTAGTTAATCTAACTCTTTCGCAGCTTGAGGCATAAGCCCTTAATGCATTAGAGTCCTAACTTATATCATACACCATCAGGCATCTCTCATATTATGGAGATATAAGACAACTTCTGTTTTGTCTTCACAACTGTTTTGTCATCATTACATCAAATGGGTACCTACCCACCCACCCACCCACCCACCGAAGAAGGGCGAAATAGCCCTGAAAAGGTGCCGTCTGGGTGGTGGTATCCACTGAGAATAAGTAACAACAGTCTTCTCCTTCGGGTGAAACATTACTTATTCGAAGTAGTGCAATGTCATGGCAACTCGTCGTGAAGGTATTCACAATATGAGACGTAACTTAAACGATGCTGCTATTGCAAATTTGCTAATCTATAATTGGCTGTGTAAAAATGATGCAAGTGCACTAAAATATGCATAGGCTAACAAATGAAACATTAAAAAAAGAATAAACAAGTTAGTTAATGTAGGTAGTGTGTTACATTAGTATAAAAATTCATGATTATATTATAAAAAAAAGAAATTTAAAAAGCAAAAGGCAATGATTTTTATATGCAAACTGAGAAAATTTAGTTCCTGCACATTTGCTAAATTGCTCATTTCATTCCTCCAATTAGCACCTGGCAACAAACATCCAGTGCGATATATATGAGAAAAAAAAAGGGGGGGGGGAGAATATTTTCTGGATTTCTATTGGTACAATTTTAACAAAATTTGGAAAGGCTCAACAACTCATTCTAAGAGGGTAAAATATAAAATTTCATGAAAACCCATTCACTGGGAGTTGAATTATTACATGTGGATAGAAGGAAAAAGAAATAATTAACAGATTTCTATTGGTCCAATTTTAATGAAATTCAGAATGGTTTGACAAAACTTTTTAAACAGATCAAATATAAAATTAAACAAAAATCCATACACAGGTTGTTATATGCAGAGAGAGAGAGAGAGAGAGAGAGAGAGATATAAACGGACGTAGTGAAGATAATAGGCATATTATGCACATATGCTAATGCACCTTAAAAAATAAATAAATAAAATACACACATTACATGCCACCAATAAATGCCGTGCTTAAAAGAGGCTGTTACTTAATAAAGGGCACATATGCCCAATTTTAGTCATTTTGACTCAGTCATTTCATTAAATTAAAAAACAGTTGGTTCTCAATATAAAGTAAAATAAATGTTTGTACTTCAGAATGACCACTAGGTCAGAGGAGTTTACAATAAATCATGAATACAATCAATCATATTTAGCAGTCACTGGCTTGAATGCCAGTCTGCTGAAAGAACGTGTGCTATTGCACTCTCACTCCAGATCGCTCTGCTACATCAGGCCTACTTAGATTAAGTTTTTTTTTTGCTTAAGATTTTCCATATATGCTGACATTAACATACTGACATAACCTTCATAACCAGTACAGTGATTTCTCTGTATACGCAAGTTCTTTATGTGAATTTGAACTTACATGACCCAATATTTAGACATGTTTATTTTATTTGCACACCAAACTCAATCATGTCGAGTGAGAGCAAGTTAAGCAGATTACCCATCCATTGCATGGTACTGTGCTCCCCACTTTCAGAATCTTATGTTGTTAGTCATGCTGAATAGACAAAGCATTTTTTTTTTTTTTTTTTATGACTTTAGTTTGATATTGCAAGTTTAACAAATTAATAATGGTCTAAGTGTGCTGCAAATGAAAATGCTACAAGCAGGGTAGAAAAACATGTCAGAAAGTCCATAACACTGGATCAAAAACTGGACGTGGTAAATCACTATGAAAGCGGTCAGCCAACTGCCAGTCTGCTGATGAGGCTAGTGGGAGTCAGAAGTGTTCAAAGCCGCTAAGTGGATTTTCTTATTTTTTTGATTTGAAATTGTTTTTCTAAAACTTTTGATTTAAATTTAGTAGTATAGCATTATGTGATTTTCTGATTAATCTGGTGTATTTATTCTGTGTCCGTAGATTTACCGTTCGTAACTTGCCGCCATTGTTATATGACACAACGTTATATCCCAAACTAGATAGTGTAAGCTTAGTATAGTACAGTATTTAATATAATATTGTCAGTTAATCAGTAAAATCTATTAATTTTGTTAAACTTCGTTGTCAATTAAATTTTACTTTTAATTATATACATATAACATTATATACATATAACGACTTAGATTACAAACGAAACATAATTAATTAATACATAACTTGATACAGAAGTTATATAAACAGAACTCTTAGATAATACTCGACACTGAAAAATACATATAGCATTATAACTGTGTTGGGATACAAGTTTAGGATTATAATTTTGTACTAAAACTGAAATTTTATTGAAATTAAATAAGAAATCATGACTCAGACCAGAGCAGCAAAGCAAAAGGCTCAAGCTAATGGGAGTGCTGTGACTCAGGAGAAAACTAAGAGGGGCAGTTGCCCTCTGAATCACAGCCTTTTAAAATGCACTGCTTGCATGATGTTTGTGGAGCAATCGGGTACGGGACATGATATTGCCATGTGGGATGTCTTTGTGTGTGTGTGTGTGTGTGTGTGTGTGTGTGTGTGTGTGTGTGTGTGTGTGTGTGTGTGTGTGTGTGTGTGTGTGTGCCTGATGCAAGGAGTGTAATGAAATCAGACGACAACTCAGCGTTGTTATGGGCCTACATGAGAGCTCGAAGGATCTAAATTGAGGGGCCCATCAAGCTCTCAGCTGCCCACATCAACGCCAGAGCTTGCACTTGGTCCTCACGCAATACAGCGGCAACCCCCAAGGCAGAATGTGCTGGTCCCACAGGAACTAGTAGTTGTTGGTAACTATTGTCAGGGAAATGGGAAACATGCTTTGTAAAAAGGATAGGTGGAACAGGACCAGGGTATGTCTGCCAGGGACAAAGTTTGATGACGTTGTAGAGCAGATATCATCTTTTAGGGCAAAAAAGGTGATATAGTTGTACACATTGGCACCAACGACATTAAGAGTAAGAGAGTGGCAGAATTAATTAACAAGTACAGGTCACTGTTGAAAAAAAGCTGTGAATTAGGGTTGAAATTGAAAGTGTCTGCAATTCTGGCCAGACACGATAGGAGGGAGTATATGATGAGAGTCTTGTCGATCAATTCGGCACTGGAGAGATTGTGTACGGCTCAAGGGGTAAAATTTTTTTCAGCCTAGTCTGTACTTGTTCACAGGAGAGACTGCTTCTACAGTAATGGGATACACTTAAATAGAAAAGGTGCAGGAATATTTGCTGATGCTATCGAGGCAGTGTTAGGTGGGTCGAAAAACTGCTGGCCTTGGGGGATACAAGGACTAATAGATTAACAGTAGCCACTGGCAGAGGTGAAAGTGATTCTTGCACTGCTTCTATTGGAATGAGCAGCAGCCTGGAAAACAAGATGCAGGATATTTCAGAGACTGCTCGGAGTCATTGCGGTACAAGTAAACCATGGGTTGTGTTAGGGTAGCTAAGAATATGACCAGGTGCATGTATACTTGCATGTACACCAATGCTAGGAGTTTGGTAAATAAATTTGATTAATTGCTCAAAACATCAAAGGCAGATATTGTTGGGATATCAGAGACGTGGTGTCACACAGATATAAGGAATAAAGAACTGGAATTTGGAGAGTACAATGTGTACAGAAAGGATAGACAGGATGGAAGGGAGGAGGGGTTATGCTATTAGTTAAGAAACACATAAAATCCAAGGAAGTGAAGCCAGTGCAGTGTCGAGTCAGTTTGGTGTCATATAAGCATTGGGAGATCAAAATTGAGATAAGAGTGTGCTATACGCCTAATGACTCTGATGAGTATAATAAGAAACTGTACAGGGAAATAGAGTGGGCCAGTAAATCAGAGTCTTAAAATGGGGGATTTTAATTTCCCAGATATTGACTGGAATTTGTGGGTTTGTCACTCACACACTAGAAAGGCTTTTGTGGATTTATTGGATGATTGTTTTCTACATCAGCATGTTCTTGATCTGATTATCAGTAGTGATAATCAATACTCTTGATCTGATTATCAGTAGTGATTCTTCATGCATTAAGAATCTGCAGATAAAGGAACCACTAGATGGCAGTGATCACAGTATGCTGAAGTGGGATTTACTCAAAGAGGTAACTACCATCAGGAGTAAAGGGAAGGGTTTTTGCTTTCGTAAAGGCGACTACGATGGTCTGAGGCAGTATTTAAATTCTATACAGCGGAACCAACTGATGATGTTACCAACAGCAAATTCAAGATGGGAAGCATTCAAAGAACTTATCTTGGAAGCTACTAGGTTTTACATACCAACTAAGAAATATTGGTCAAGGTTTAGGCCTAAATGGATGTCAGATGAACTAATGAGACATATGGCAGAGAAGAAAAATGCATGGGATACATATAAATTAACATGTGACACAGAAGCCTATGACAGATATAAGCTGATCTGTAACCAAGTTACAAAGGAGGTTAGGCAGGCAAAGGCAGATTACGAGAAATCTTTGGCAAAGGATGCAAAGAGTTCTTTACTTATGTAAAGTCTAGAAGGAAGGGGATGAATCAGATTGGTCCACATGATATCGATGGATCGAAGGACTGTTGATGATCCTGCTCAGGTAGCTAAAAAACTAAATGAATATTTTGCATCGACATTTACACATGAGTTATTCAGCGAGGGAAATGCCACAAGTGTATTCAACTCTGGCAGTAAGCTAGATAATCTTGTAATAACTGAGAGTAAAGTGGAGGAGAAATTATTGAAGATAAACACAAGAAAGGCACCTGGAGTGGATGGGATCTATCCAATTCTATTAAAGGAGGCAGCAGAGGAAGTAAGCAAACCCTTAGCCATAATTATGAGAGCTTTCTTGGACTCAGGGGAGGTACCCATAGACTGGAGATGTGCAAATGTGACCCCAATTCACAAAGGCTGACACAAGTAATTATAGACCTGTGAGTTTAACTTCTCTTCCAGGAAAATTAATGGAGGCACTGGTTAAAGAAGCACTGCAGGATCATCTAGACAAGACTTCAGTTATGGCTTGGACACAGCACGGTTTTGTTAAGGGAAAGTCTTGCCTGACCAATTTGATTGGATACTATGATGCAGTCACAAAAACTGGATGCAGGGAATAACTTTGATATTATATACTTAGATCTTAGAAAGGCTTTTGATACTGTTGCACATGGAAGACTGCTGCACAAATTGGAGCAGTGTGACATTGGAGGCAAATTGCTGCTGTGGATAAAGAGGTGGCTGAGGGGGAGAAGACAGAGAGTGGTAATCAATGGACACTGCTCGTCGTGGACTAATGTTATTAGCGGAGTCCCTCAGGGTTCAGTGTTGGGTCCATTATTGTTTTCTGTATTTATAAATGATATTGATGATGGTATATCAAGCTTAATGTCCAAGTTTGCAGACGACAGAAAGGTTGGCAGGGTTGTTAAGGACACTACTGACATATGCTGCTGCAACAGGATCTGGAAAGGTTGAGCAGATGGGCTGAGAGGTGGCAAATGAAGTTTAACTTTGACAAAGGTAAAGTACTAATATGGGAAACAGTAACCCCAGAGCAACATATCAACTCTGTGGTACTACACTGACAGTGATAGAGAATGAAAAGGACCTGGGGGTAGTTGTGCAGGCAGATATGAAGTGAGAAGGGCAACAAGGTTAGTGAACGGAACGAAGGGTTGCTCTTACGAAGAAAGGCTTAAGTTTTGCAAATTACAGTGTCTGGAGACTAGGCACCGGCATGGTGATCTGATAGAGGTGTACAAAGCCTTGAATGGTTTGAGCATGCTCAATGCTGATGGGATACTGCCTCTTGCTCAGAATAATCAAATGAGAGGGCATAAATTCAAATTGAGGAAAGACAGATGTAGGATAGATGTGCGGAAATTTGCCGTTAGCCAGCGGGTAGTTGGTTGGTGGAACAGACTTCCATCCCTTGTTGTGGAAGTTGATAGCCTAAATAAATTTAAGGCTTAGCTGGAGAGGTATTTTGAACTAATGGAGGGGTGAAGTGGAAGGGGGTTTTTTTTTTTTTTTTTTTGGCTGATGCTGCATAAGCTTGCTTTCTTGCATCATATGCCTCTACTAATGCTAATTCCAAACTCACAGAACCAACTTCTCATCTTCTTCGTTTATTCATTCAACTGCCGTTTTCTGGAACAACCTTCCTTCATACGTATTTCCTGAAAATTAACGTCTACAGAAATTCAAGTCCCGTGTCAACAAATATCTTCTTTTGTCTTCTCAAACTCCAACCCAAGTACGGTACTAAGTACTATAGGTTCTAATACCTCTCATGTTTGTGGTTTACATTTTAAAAAAGAACGTTCCAAAAAACATGTATTTAACATGATGTCGGTGAATTGTCTGCAAAAAAGGAATAATTAAACTAGCACCAATGGGAAACTATCTTAAAAGAATGTAGGAAATACTTTCAAACTGGCTACCTAAAGTTCTGACATAAGGTTTATTGTTTGGGACAGTCCCTAACTGGAGGATCAGAGCTTGACCTCTATATAGGAATCAAAAAAAAATTTTTCTTGCCAAAGTACATTTCCAAAATCAAAACCTAATTTCTAATTAAAATACCTTACTGTAAGTCAAGTGAAACATACCACTGGATGAATTATAGCCCATTTCAGTGGTAGTGAATCCACTTTTTGTTGTTTCACATATGAAGAAATATGACAGTAATGCAGTTTCATTTTTAAATCTAGCAGGATAGCAGTTTTCAGATGGTATTCACAAAGTTTACTAGGACAGAATGCATTTTCCTTAGGAAACCTGGTCAAATATTCTAAGGATATGGATCAGTGTGGGATAAAAATGCATGTGATTTAGATGTGTGTCATATTACCAAAAAGAACCCAATGAAAGAACATGAATGTTAGGAGACTGTTTTGTAGTAAACAAGTTTCTGCATTTGTTATAAATAAATAATTACAGTCCCTTCAAACAATCCACTAATTTGTGGACATCCTGCACAGAAATACAACACGGGTAATAGGTGTGATATGCATTATTACCTTGATCATTATGGTATTTGTATAACAGGTTTTGTGAAAGGATAACTTAACATTCTGGCTATCAGGAATAAGTTAAATAAGCTTATAGAATTGGCAATATTAAAACAGACACATTAAAGGCAGAAGCTGTTTGATACAGAGAAATCAGTAATCAGAATGACACCATTTGAATAATGTGTCATTCTGATTACTCAGAATGACACCATTTGACTAGTGACGGTCGTGTTCCAAGCCGCTAAGTGGATTTTTCTTATTTATTGATTTGAAATTATTGTTTTTCTAAAACTTTTGATTTAAATTTAGTAGTATAACATTATTTTGTGATTTTTTGATTAATTTGGTGTATTTATTCTTTACTCGGCCTTGTAAAAGTATCGGTAAGGGTTTCCACGTGTTCGTAACTACCGCTACCGTTATTAACTTTCCCGCCATTGTGATACCGTACTAGATTTACCGTAGGTTATATACCGTACTAGATAGCGTTAGTTGAACTTCGTTAGCAGTTAAATTGTACGTTTAAATAAATACATATAACGACTTAGATTACAAACGTAATATAATTAATAACATAACATAATTACTCTTGATTGTTTTAAGAAGTCTTTATGTGCTGTAATGTAATAACTAGATCTTATGTATAGCTTAGCTTAATTTTCAGCACTCACCTCATAGTAATCCGCTTAGCTGGTGGAGGGTTTTACCACATACATGGTGGTTATAGGATTCTAATACTTCATGGGGATTATGGGTTTAAATTAAGTTATGGGCTAAAAAAAATTTTAAGAAAGGAGGGTGCACCTTCCATGGTTGCCTAATTAAATTAAATTAAATTAAATGAAGAGAAAAAAGGAAAGGAAAATATAAGCTAATAATCGCGCACGAGCGACTTTCGAGTTTCCTCGTCTTCAGTTAGCTATAGTGGAGGGGGGGAAGAGAGCGCGCTTGTGTTATATACGGGTTGGGTTCCCGAAATGCATTTCAGTGCACGTGGAAATTTAATACGTGCTAAATTCCAAATGGGGGAAAAATTGGCGGGAATCTTTTTGTTTAACACGTTGAGTGATGTATGGCGCTTAAACCATTCAATAACGAGGGCTTCGTTTTCAAGGATTTTGTAGCTAGAATTTAATTTAATTACTGTGATGGCTGAATCGATGAGTGGATTGTGATTTTGAGATTGGACATGTTGTGTTAGTTCTGTACTTGCCGAATTAGTTTTGAAGCTATTAAAGTGGTAGTATGCACGCGTGTTGGAAATTTTTGATGTCCCGAATTTTGCTGTTGTACTGCCTATGTAACATGCTTGGCATTCTGATTGGCATCTGATTAAATATATGATGTTGTTGTAGTCTTGTGTCTCGTACTCGTGTGTTGTTTTGTATGAATTGAATTTGGAACTTAATTTGTTGTAAGATGTGAATATTAATTTGATGTCTGTATTTTTAAAAATCTGTTGAAGTCTCCTAGCATATTGTTGATGATATGGGAGCGCGATAAGGGGTTTATGTATCTTATTCTTGTTCACGTGGTTAATAATTTTGTTTGGGTTATTAGTGTTATTATGAACTTTGGTGATGGTTTCTTTTATTAGTTGTGGTGGGTATTTTCTGTCGATGAATTTTTTGGTGAGGTATTGTAATTCTACAGATAGGTCTGTTTGTGTGTGGCTATATTTTACAGCGTTGTATATCTGGTTGTATAGAACTGCTTTTTTGATGTATAGAGGGTGGTGTGAGTGGTAATGTAAGAATTTTCCTGTATGCGTGTTTTTTCTGTATATTTTGGTGCCTAAAGATGTGTTTATTTTGTATATAGTGAGGTTTAGAAAATTAATTTTATTATCGTTTTCTACTTCGAGGGTAAATTTGAGTCTTTCGTGTGTTGTGTTGAAGGTGTTCAGTAAAGTGTCGATGGTGGTTCTGTTGCCTATTAAGAGGACGTCGTCTGCATACCTCATGTATAGTTTAATTCCTGGGGGAAAGGGTTGGAGAATTTTTTCTTCGATGGATGCGAGGTAGATCTCGGATAAAGGGGCAGAGATGCCGAGGCCCATGGGAAGGCCGAAAATTTGTTCGTAGACGTTATTTTGGAATGTAAATTGTTTGGCGTCAAGTAACAGTGATGTGAGGTCTAAAATATCATTAATGTTTAAGTCGGTACGTTTTGTTAATGTGTCGTCTTTGATTAGTAGTTCTTTAAGGGCCAGTAGCATGGATTCGATGTGCACGTTTGTGTATAGGGAGACGACGTCGAAGGACGCGAGAATATCGTTTTCAGATATGGTTATGGAAGTTATATGTTCGTGTGCTTGTTTTGTATTGTAGACCCTGAACTGAGAAAATCTCATTAAAGGTGAAATAATTTTGACGAGGAATATGGATAGGTTAGCATAGGCGGACTGTTTATAAGAAACGATGGGTCTTAAAGGGTAATCTTGTTTATGGAGTTTGACTATTCCAAAAATGTGTGGGAGAATGTTATTGCGTATGCCTATTTGCTGGAGGGTATGTAAATTAATTTGTTTGTCAGACTCAGAGCCAACAAACAAATTAATTTACATACCCTCCAGCAAATAGGCATACGCAATAACATTCTCCCACACATTTTTGGAATAGTCAAACTCCATAAACAAGATTACCCTTTAAGACCCATCGTTTCTTATAAACAGTCCGCCTATGCTAACCTATCCATATTCCTCGTCAAAATTATTTCACCTTTAATGAGATTTTCTCAGTTCAGGGTCTACAATACAAAACAAGCACACGAACATATAACTTCCATAACCATATCTGAAAACGATATTCTCGCGTCCTTCGACGTCGTCTCCCTATACACAAACGTGCACATCGAATCCATGCTACTGGCCCTTAAAGAACTACTAATCAAAGACGACACATTAACAAAACGTACCGACTTAAACATTAATGATATTTTAGACCTCACATCACTGTTACTTGACGCCAAACAATTTACATTCCAAAATAACGTCTACGAACAAATTTTCGGCCTTCCCATGGGCCTCGGCATCTCTGCCCCTTTATCCGAGATCTACCTCGCATCCATCGAAGAAAAAATTCTCCAACCCTTTCCCCCAGGAATTAAACTATACATGAGGTATGCAGACGACGTCCTCTTAATAGGCAACAGAACCACCATCGACACTTTACTGAACACCTTCAACACAACACACGAAAGACTCAAATTTACCCTCGAAGTAGAAAACGATAATAAAATTAATTTTCTAAACCTCACTATATACAAAATAAACACATCTTTAGGCACCAAAATATACAGAAAAAACACGCATACAGGAAAATTCTTACATTACCACTCACACCACCCTCTATACATCAAAAAAGCAGTTCTATACAACCAGATATACAACGCTGTAAAATATAGCCACACACAAACAGACCTATCTGTAGAATTACAATACCTCACCAAAAAATTCATCGACAGAAAATACCCACCACAACTAATAAAAGAAACCATCACCAAAGTTCATAATAACACTAATAACCCAAACAAAATTATTAACCACGTGAACAAGAATAAGATACATAAACCCCTTATCGCGCTCCCATATCATCAACAATATGCTAGGAGACTTCAACAGATTTTTAAAAATACAGACATCAAATTAATATTCACATCTTACAACAAATTAAGTTCCAAATTCAATTCATACAAAACAACACACGAGTACGAGACACAAGACTACAACAACATCATATATTTAATCAGATGCCAATCAGAATGCCAAGCATGTTACATAGGCAGTACAACAGCAAAATTCGGGACATCAAAAATTTCCAACACGCGTGCATACTACCACTTTAATAGCTTCAAAACTAATTCGGCAAGTACAGAACTAACACAACATGTCCAATCTCAAAATCACAATCCACTCATCGATTCAGCCATCACAGTAATTAAATTAAATTCTAGCTACAAAATCCTTGAAAACGAAGCCCTCGTTATTGAATGGTTTAAGCGCCATACATCACTCAACGTGTTAAACAAAAAGATTCCCGCCAATTTTTCCCCCATTTGGAATTTAGCACGTATTAAATTTCCACGTGCACTGAAATGCATTTCGGGAACCCAACCCGTATATAACACAAGCGCGCTCTCTTCCCCCCCCTCCACTATAGCTAACTGAAGACGAGGAAACTCGAAAGTCGCTCGTGCGCGATTATTAGCTTATATTTTCCTTTCCTTTTTTCTCTTCATTTAATTTAATTTAATTTAATTAGGCAACCATGGAAGGTGCACCCTCCTTTCTTAAAATTTTTTTAGCCCATAACTTAATTTAAACCCATAATCCCCATGAAGTATTAGAATCCTATAACCACCATGTATGTGGTAAAACCCTCCACCAGCTAAGCGGATTACTATGAGGTGAGTGCTGAAAATTAAGCTAAGCTATACATAAGATCTAGTCATAACATAATTATTTAATAAATTAATAGAATCATGACTCAGACCAGAGCAGCAAAGCAAAAGGCTCAAGCTAATGGAAGTGCTGTGGCTCAGAGCAGAACTGAGGGGGGCAGTTGTCCTCTGACTCACAGCCTTATAAAATGCACTGTTTGCTTGATGTTTGCAGAGCAATCGGGTACGGGACATGATACTGCCAAGGGGGATGTCTTTGTGTGTGCGCGATGCAAGGAGTGTATCGATATCAGGCAACAACTCGGCGTTCTTTTGGGCCTATATGAGAGCTTGAAGGACAGGGTGGATGCCCTCGAAGAAACTAAATCGAGGGGCCCATCAAGCTCTCAGCTGCCCACATCAACGCCAGAGCTTGCGCTTGGGCATCGCGTGACACAGAGACAACCCCCAAGGCAGAATGCGCTAGTCCCGAAGGAACTAGTAGTTGTTGGTGACTCTATTGTCAGGGAAACGGGGAACATGCTTTGTAAAAAAGATAGGTGGAACAGGACCAGGGTATGTCTGCCAGGGGCAAAGGTTGATGACGTTGTAGAGCGAATATCATCTTTTAAGGGCACAAAAGGTGATATAGTTGTACACGTTGGCACTAATAATATTAAGAGTAGGAGACCGGCAGAATTACTTAACAAGTACAGGTCACTGTTGAACAAAAGCCGAGAATTAGGGTTGAATTTGAAAGTGTCTGCAATTCTGCCCAGACACGATAGGAGGGAGTATATGATGAGAGCCTTGTCGATCAATTCGGCCCTGGAAAGATTGTGCAAGGCTCAAGGGGTAGAATTTTTTTCAGCCTGGACTGTACTTGTTAACAGGAGAGATTGCTTCTACAGGGATGGGATACACTTAAATAGAAAGGGTGCAAGAATATTTGCTGATGCTATCGAGGCAGTGTTAGGTGGGTCGGAAAACTGCTAGCTTGGGGGGAGACAAAGACCAATAGATTGACAGTAGCCACTGGCAGAGGTGAAAGAGATTCTTGCACTGCTTCTATTAGAATGAGCAGAAGCCTGAAAAACAATATGCATGGTATTTCAGAGACTGCTGGGAGCCATTGTGGTACAAGTAAACACATGGGTTGTGTTAGGGTAGCTAAGAATAGAAACAGGTGCAGGTATACTTGCGTGTACACCAATGCTAGGAGTTTAGTAAATAAATTTGATGAATTTGAGGTATTGCTCAAAACATCGAAGGCAGATATTGTTGGGATATCAGAGACGTGGTGTCACACAGATATAAGGGATGCGGAACTGCAATTTGGGGAGTACAACGTCTACAGAAAGGATAGACAGGATAGGAAGGGGGGAGGTGTTATGCTATTAGTTAAGAAACACATAAAAACCAAGGAAGTGAAGCCAGTCGACATCGCTGGACAGTGCAGTGTGGAGTCAGTTTGGTGTGACATAAACATTGGGAGATCAAAATTGAGAGTAGGAGTGTGCTATAGGCCTAATGACTCTGATGAGTATAATAAGAAACTGTACAGGGAAATAGAGTGGGCCAGTAAATCAGAGTGTCTTATAATGGGAGATTTTAATTTCCCAGATATTGACTGGAATTTGGGGGCTGGATACTCACACACTAGCAGGGCTTTTGTGGATTTATTGGATGATTGTTTTCTACATCAGCATGTTCGGGAGGCAACTAGAGGGAGTAATACTCTTGATTTGATTATCAGCAGTGATTCTTCATGCATTAAGAATCTGCAGATAAATGAACCACTAGGTGGCAGTGATCACAGTGTGCTGAAGTGGGATTTACTCAGAGGTAACTACCATTAGGGGTAAAGGGAAGGGTTATTGCTTCCGTAAAGGCGACTACGATGGACTGAGACAGTATTTAAATTCTATACAGTGGGACCAACTGATGATGTTACCAACAGCAAATTCAAAATGGGAAGCATTCAAAGAACTTATCTTGGAAGCTACTAGGCTTTACATACCAACTAAGAAATATTGTTCAAGGTTTAGGCCAAAATGGATGTCAGATGAACTAATGAGGCATATGGCAGAGAAGAAAAATGCATGGGATACTTACAAATTAACACATGACACAGAAGCCTATGATAGATACAAGTTGATATGCAACCAAGTTACAAAGGAGGTTAGGCAGGCGAAGGCAGATTACGAGAAATCCTTGGCAAGGGATGCAAAGAAAAACAGCAAAGAGTTCTTTACTTATGTAAACTCTAGAAGGAAAGGGATGAATCAGATTGGTCCACTTGATATTGATGGGTCAAGTGTTGATGATCCTGCTCAGGTGGCTAACAAACTAAATGAATATTTTGCATCGACATTCACACATGAGGAGTTATTCAGCGAGGGGAATGCCAGAGGTGTATTCAACTCTAGCAGTAAGTTACAGAATCTTGAAATAACTGGGAGTAAAGTGGAGGAGAAACTGTTGAAGATAAACACAAGAAAGGCACCCGGGGTGGATGGGATCTATCCAGTTATATTAAAGGAGGCAGCAAAGGAAGTAAGCAAACCCTTAGCCATAATTATGAGAGCTTCCTTGGACTCAGGGGAGGTACCCATAGACTGGAAATGTGCAAATGTGACCCCAATTCACAAAGGAGGATCAAAGGCTGACACAAGTAATTATAGACCTGTGAGCTTAACTTCTGTTCCAGGAAAATTAATGGAGGCACTGGTTAAAGACGCACTGCAGGATCATTTAGACAAGACTTCAGTTATAGCTCAGACACAGCATGGTTTTGTTAAGGGGAAGTCTTGCCTGACCAACTTGATTGGATACTATGATGCAGTCACAAAAGAACTGGATGCAGGGAATAACTTTGATATTATATACTTGGATCTTAGAAAGGCTTTTGATACTATTGCACATGGAAGACTGCTACACAAATTGGAGCAGTGTGACATTGGCGGCAAATTGCTGCTATGGATAAAGGGGTGGTTGAGGGGGAGAAGACAGAGAGTGGTAATCAATGGACACTGCTCATCGTGGACTGATGTTATTAGTGGAGTCCCTCAGGGCTCAGTGTTGGGTCCATTATTGTTTTCTGTATTTATAAATGATATTGATGATGGTATATCGGGATTAATGTCCAAGTTTGCAGACGATACAAAGGTTGGCAGGGTTGTCAAGGACACTACTGACACTATGCTGCTGCAACAGGATCTGGAAAGGTTGAGCAGATGGGCTGAGAGGTGGCAAATGAAGTTTAACATTGACAAATGTAAAGTACTACACATGGGAAACAGCAACCCCAGAGCAACGTATCAACTCTGTGGTACAACACTGACAGTGGTAGAGAATGAAAGGGACTTGGGGGTGGTTGTGCAGGCAGATATGAAGTTCTCTGAGCGGTGCAGACGGGCTGCAAGAGTAGCTCATGGAGTATTGTCAATGATATATACAGGAATTTTTCCAGCAGGGATAAGGAGGTGATTATTCCATTGTATAAGGCGATGGTCAGGCCACACCTAGAGTACTGTATACAGGTCTGGAGGCCTCATTTCAAGAAGGATGTAGAGCTGCTGGAACGAGTACAGAGAAGGGCAACAAGATTAGTGAATGGAACAAAGGGGTGCTCTTACGAAGAAAGGCTTAAGTTTTGCAAATTACAGTGTCTGGAGACTAGGCACCAGCGAGGTGATCTGATAGAGGTGTATAAAGCCTTGAATGGTTTAAGCATGCTCAATGCTGATGGGATTCTTCCTCTAGCTCAGAATAATCACCTGAGAGGGCATAAATTCAAATTGAGGAAAGACAGATGTAGGATAGACGTGCGGAAATTTGTCTTTAGCCAGCGGGTGGTTGGTTGGTGGAACAGACTTCCATCCCTTGTGGTGGAGGTTGATAGCCTAAATAAGTTTAAGGCTCAGCTGGACAGGTATTTTGAACGAACAGAGGGGTGAAGTGGAAGTGGTTTTTTTTTTTTTTTTTTTTGGCTGATGCTGCATAAGCTTGCTTTCTTGCATCAAATGCCTCTGCTAATGCTAATGTGATTTTTAAGAATAAGAAATGTGTAATTTAAAACTTTTAGTAATTTTGCATATTTTTGTATGAGCAGCAACCTAGAGATTTACAGTTCATTAACCATTTTCAGATTTTCACTTCTTGAACAAATAAAATGTGTTGCATATAAATTGCAATCTGAGCATGAATGTTTTCAAAACACTTCTGAAATAATGTAGAAATATAATACAGTATAAAACAAATATTTTATTATAAATAAAAAGCTATTTTATTAGAAATAATAATAATCTACTTACAGCAAGATCTCCAGATATATTTGCTCCTGCCAGAATACCAGTGGCTGCCGGAAAATATACAGAAAAGACTGAGAAAAATGTCTCATCTCTGAAATCAGGGATGAAGTTCTCGGTAGAAACTGATGCTGAAAAACGAATAAAAAAAATTTAGACTTTATTTTTATAATAATATATAGGATTCTGAATATAGAGTGTTCCAAAAGTATTATAAAAGTGTAACAAGAGTTTTGTTACAGATTTTGGCAACAGTTGTTCAATAATAAGTTGTGGCATTTAAAACTATAGAATCTTTATAAAAAAGCAGCAGAACAAAAGATAAGCAAACATTTAGTCCTAATTATGAAAACTTCCTGGGGTGGGTGGAAGGGGAAGGGGTGATGCAAGAGAGAGAGATTACTGTTTTTAGGCATATCTGCATATGCTAGTTTTCATCATGGCCATCTGCCTGCCCATACATACTCCAAGTAGATGGAGTTTCATGAAATTTTATATTCAACTCTTTCAGCAAGTTAACTCAAATTTCATTAAAATCAAACAAATAGAAATCTATTAATTATTTAATTATTATTTTTTATTTTTTTTGCATACATACTTACCATACAGGCTATTCATACTGTATATTGTAAATGTAGTACCACATATGTTTGTTGTCATACATTAATTGGAAGAATGAGTAAAGAGTATGGTGGATGAATAGAAAAGAAAATTTCTGTTTACACAATCATCATCATCAGCCATTTTCAATCCAATGCAGAATGAAGGCCTCTCCAGCAACTTTCCAGTTCCTTCTGTTTTGAGCACTGGCCATCCCATTTACTACGCACAAACTCACGAATTTCATCTATCCATCTCGGCCTGTCTTCCAGGTTTTCTTCTAGCTCCTCTTTGGTACCGTTCTGTTATTTTCTTAGTCCATCTGTCATCATGTCTTTGAGACATGTGACCTGCCCAAGACGACTTTAGTTCTTTAGTTTTGATAAGAATGTCCTTTACTTGAGTTTGCTGCCTAATCCATGTGTTTCTCTTCTTATCTAACAGTCTGATTCCCAATATAATTCGTTCCATTCTTCACTGTGTAGTTCTCAGCTTCTCTTCCATTCTTCGCTGTGTAGTTCTCAGCTTCTCTTCCATTCTTTTGGTGAGTGGCCAAGTTTCACTTCCATAAGTCATGGTGGGGAGTATACATTGGTTCTTTATTTTACGTTTCAGACAAACTGGGATATTGCTCTTCAGTATGTGACTATATTTCCTGAATGCTATCCATCCAAAATTTATTCTTCTCTTGACTTCCAGCCATTTATCATTATTACAGATAATAACTTGTCCCAGATAAGTATATGACTCCACCTTTTCAATTACTGCTCCTTCAATCCTGCTCTATTAGAAAGAGACTCAGAGGACATAAGATTTAACACAAGAAAAGTAGAACAAGCATTAAGGGAAAACAAAGGATTTAAATCAGCAGCCATGAGCAGTAATACAGAAAGACAAATGATACTGAAATTGAATAGCGATGGTGTACTTATAAACAGCAGAGAAGGCATAATTCAAATAGCAGAAGACTACTATAGAGAATTATACAAGGAGCGAGGGAATGATGCCAGCAGTGGGGAAGATGGATTGCAAAGTAACAACACATATGACATACCCGATATTCTTCCTGATGAGGTAGAACATGCATTGAAGAAAATGAAGAATCAGAAAGCCCCGGGGGAAGATGAATTACTGTAGAGTTGTTAAAATTAGGAGGAAGAGACATAACACAAAAACTGGCAAGGCTCTTCACAAAGTGCATTAGAAAAGGTGTGATGCCTAAACAGTGGAATAATGCAAACATAGTTTTGCTGCATAAGAAAGGAGATAAATCAGAAATTGGAAATTATAGACCAATTAGCTTGTTATCCCACATCTACAAGTTGTTCACAAGGGTCATTACTACAGATTAGAAAGAATACTTGATGAGAATCAACCGAAAGAGCAAGCTGGCTTTAGGACAGGATTCTCAACTATGGATCATCTTCACGTAATATCACAGCTAATGGAGAAAGCAAACGAATATAAAACACCATTATGCCTGGCATTTGTGGATTATGAAAAGGCATTTGACTCCATACAGCATAAGGCAATGTTTCAGGCACTGGAAAGACAAGCCATAGATGCCCCACATATGATTTTGAAGAAAATATATGAGAATGCTACCTCCTTTATTAGACTAGACAAAGACAGTAGGAAATTTAAAATCGAGAAAGGAGTTCGACAAGGAGACAATATCTCTGAAGCTGTTTACTGCTGCCCTTGAGGAAGCTTTCAGAAGATTAGACTGGTCGCAGAAAGGAGTCAATGTGAACGGAGAGTACCTAAACCATTTACGATTTTCAGATGACATTGTGGTCATAAGCGACGATCCCAAAGAATTAGAGGAAAATCTTAATCAGTTATGCACAGTTAGTAAGGATTTTGGACTAAAGATAAATATGGCTAAAACAAAAGTAATGATGAACAAGTATGCCACAGAAAGGGAAATAATGATTGATTTTATTTCTAATGTTTCTAATCTCTAATGTTTATACAGTGTGCATATGAAAGTCATTTCTTTTTGAAGATTTGTTATTTCACTAAATTACTGCTACTGAATTATAACAAATTATAATATGGATTTCACAGCAGAAATGTGAAATGAGTGTTACAGTTCAAGCTTTATTGCCATATGTATATATATTTCTTGTGTGTGAGCTGAGGAGTACATATTTATTTATACACTTTTCAAGATTGTTTCAAACCATGTGACCATTTATAAATTAAATCTTCTAATATGTATTTCGAAGTAATGGTAAGACAGTTTATAACAGATGGCAGCAAGAAAATATATTTTAAAATCAGAGGTGGTGAAGGCTTGTACCTGTCAGCCAATATCACAATAAAAAGAATATGAATTTGATTAACTTCACAACTGCACTGCTCAGCAATCCTTCAGTATTGTACCTCTTAGGGCAAATATGGGCCAATTCAAAGAGTTAAAGGTACACATAGCAAATGTTATTTTTATGAATGGAAGTTTTACTTCTATACTCTGCAATAACAAGCTTGCCTGTTCACTTACACAAACTACATTTATATTTCAGTATATATTTGTTAATAGCGACTACCTGCCAGTGATTCTTGCACTGCTTCTATTAGAATGAGCAGCAGCCTAGAAAGCAAGCCAATGGAGATTTCCAGAACTGCTGGGAGTCAGTGGAACAAGTAAATACATGGGCTGTGTTAGGGTGACTAAGAGTAAAAACAGGTGCATGTATACTTGCATGTACACCAATGCTAGAAGTATTGGTTAATAAATTTGATGAGCTTGAAGTGCTAGTCAAGACATCAAAGGCAGATACTGTGGAGATAACAGACGTGGTGTCATACAGACATAAGCAATCCAGAATTGGAATTTGGGGCGTACAATGTGTAAAGAAAGGACAGATAGGACAGGAAGGGTTATACTGTTAGTTAAGAAACACAAAATTGAAGGAAGTGCACCCAATTGATGTTGGTGGACAACGCAATGTTGAGTCTGTTTGGTGTGACATAAGCACTGGAAAAGGAAAAATGTGTAGTGAGCATTTGTGCAGAGAAATAGAGTGGGCCAGTAAATCAGAATATCTTATAATAGGGGATTTTAACTTTCAGATATTGACAACTTGTGGGTTGGTCACACACACTAGGAGGAATTTTGTAGATTTATTGGATGACTGCTTTCTACAGCAACATGTTCAAGAGGCAACCAGAAGGAGTAATGCTCCTGATCTGATTATCAGCAGTGATTATTCATGCATTAAGAATTTGCATGATAAAGGAACCACTGGGTGACAGTGATCACAATGTACTGATATGGGAATTACTTAAAGATGTAACTACCATCAAGGCTAAAGGGAAGGGAAGGGCTTTTGCTTTCATAAAGGTGACTACAGCAGTCTCAGACAGTTTTTAAATTCTGTACAGTGGAATCAACTGATGTTACCAATGTTGAATTCTAAATGGGAAGCCTGCAGGGACTTAATTTTGGAGGCTACAAGGCTTTTCATTCCAACTAAGAAATACTGTTGGAGGTTTAGGCCTAAATGGATGTCAGACGAATTAACGAGGATCGTGGCAGAGAGGAAAAATGTATGGGATGCGTATAAAGTATCAGGTGACACAGAAGCCTATGGCAGATATAAGCTAGTCTGTAATCAAGTCACAAAGGAGGTTAGGCAGGGGAAGGCAGATTACCAGAAATCTTTGGCAAAGGATGCAAAGAAAAACAGCAAAGGATTCTTTACTTATATAAACTCTAAAAGGAAAGGGATGAAACAGTTTGGACCACTTAACGTAGATGGGTTGACTATTGATGATCATGCTCAGGTAGCTGATAAACTAAATGAGTATTTTGCATCTACATTCACACATGAAGAGTTATTCAATGAGGGGAGTTCCAGAAGTTGATCAAACTAACAGAGAGCTAAGTGATTTTGTAATAAGTGAGAGCAAAGTGGAGGAGAAATTGAAGTTAAACATAAAAAAGGCACCAGATGTGGACAGGATCCATCCAGTTATATTAAAGGAAGCAGCAAAGGAAGAAAGCAAACCCTTAGCCATAATTATGAGAGCTTCTTTGGATTCAGGGAAGGTCCCCATGGACTGGAGGTGTGCAAATGTATCACTAATTCACAAAGGGTGGTTCAAAAGGTGACACAAGTAACTATAAACCTGTTAGTTTAACTTTTGTTCTGAGGAAAATAAGGGAATCACTGGTTAAAGAACCATTGCAGGGTCATCTACACAAGACTGCAGTAATAGTTAAGACACAGCATGGGTTTGTTAAAGGGAGGTCTTGTCTGACCAATTTGATTGTATACTATGATATGGTCACAAAGGAACTGAATGCCAAAAATAATTTGGATATCATATATTCTGATTTCAGGAAAGCTTTTGACTGTTGCATATGGAAGACTGCTGTACAAATTGAAGTAGTATGACATTAAGGGTAAGTTGCTACAATGGATAAAGGGATGGTTGAGTGCGAGACGACAGAGACTGGTAATCAATGGGCACTGCTCTTTGTGGTCAAATGTTATTAGTGGAGTTCCTCAGGGTTCGGTGTTGGGCACATCGTTGTTTTGTATATTTATCAATGATATTGATGAAGGTATATTAGGTTTAATGTCCAAATTTGCAGATGATACAAAGGTTGGCAGGGTTGTTAACAACAGTAAAGACAGTATGCTACTCCAACTGGATCTAGATAAGTTGGGCAAATGAGCTGAGAAGTGGCAACTGAAGTTTAACATTGACAAATGCAAAGTACTGCATATGAGTAGCAATAACCAAAGAGACACATACCAACTGTGTGGTACTACACTCAGGGAAGTGGGAAGTAAAAACTACCTGGGGGTAATTGTGCTGTTACTGTTATTTGTTTTTTTTTTGTTTTGTTTTTTTTTTGGAGCATTGGTAACTAAGACCATATTGCTTCGGGGATATGCGGTGGTCATTCCCTGACCTTTCCGCATCCTCCGTATTTGGTGGTCACGGGCTCAAACCCCAGTCTAATCAAGAAGCATGTGCTACGCACTGCTGCTCCTGCCCACGGGGGCACTGGGTAATTGGGCAGTCAAATATGAAGTTTACTGAGCAGTGCAGATGGGCTGCCAGGGCAGGTCATGGAGTCTTGTCAATGATATATAGGCATTTTGGCAGCAGGGAAAGGGAGGTGATTATCCCGTTATACAAAGCAATGGTTAGGCCATACCTAGAGTACTGTGTACAGGTCTGGAGGCCTCATTTTAGGAAGCCAGTAGAGTTGCTAGAATGAGTACAAATCAGGGGAACAAAGGGGTGTCCTTACCAAGAAAGGCTTAAATGCTGCACATTGCAGTGCCTGGAGAGTAGGCACATGTGAGGTGATCTGATTGAGTTGTATAAGGACTTGAATGGGTTGAGCAAGCTGAATGGGCATAGATTCAAATTGAGGAAAGACAGTTATAGAACTGATGTGTGGAAATTTCCCTTTAGCCAGTGGGCATTTGATTGGCAGAACAGACTTCCATCTTTTGTTGTGGAAGTTGATAGCCTAAATAAATTTAAGGCTTTGCTGGGCAGGCATTTGTAATGAATGTAGGGGTGAAATAGTAGGTTTTTTTTTTTTTTTTTTCCGGCTGATGCTGCATAAGCTTGCTTTCTTGCATTGTGTGCCTCTACTAATGCTAATGATAAGAAGCCAGTAAGCTTAAAGACAGCTCTCCTGATGGTGTCACAGATTTTTAAACGTATAGCAGAATCATCTTTACAGATGATGCAATACAATTTAAAAAGCAATTAGCAACTTATGCAAAACTGGCTAACAGAATTTGTCTCTAAGATGAACACAAGTCCAAGCCATAAAGTTCACTACTAGAGCCTCTAATCTTCTGCAGGGCATAAAGTTTAACTAAATAAAAACATTAATTTGATATTTATTTCAAATACTACATTAAGATAACCCTCGTCCCTCCAGAATACTATAGGATTGTATAGCCAATACTATCTAATTTTGGCTTATGAAAGTCAGTACTGCAAAACTCATTGCATGGGTGCAAATATGTTCAGGGAACTCATTCCTGAAACAGTTAAAATCCTGGAGGAATTAAGCAAAGCATACACATATAAATGTTGACTGCATATTATGATTGTGGTATGCATTGCTATTTGTTTATTTTATTAAATCACAGAATATAGATTAAATATATATATCACATTTCAATGTTTATAAAAAATCCACAATAAAATAAAGTATTATAAAACACTAATTGCATACTACACTGTGGGTTATGTGCAGTGATGTGAAAAGATTACTTTTTTATATTATTAGTTTATTAGTAATTAATTGGCAACAAAATAATTATTTATTTAGTTTTCCTATCTATTAATCACAAAAAAAAGAAAATTCAATTAATTTAAGAAATGAAAATTGAAATTTCCTGAAATCTAATGCAATGAGTACATAACCTAGTTTAATAGTGGTGGTAGTGGCAAATGATGCAAGAAAGCTTATACAGCATCAGTCAAAAACAAAAAAGGAAACACTCACTCCAAGAATTTGTTCAAACCATCCACTTCCACCACAAAAGATGGAAGCCTGTTCCAACAATTAACCACCCACTGGCTAAAGGCAAACTTCCACACATCTACCCTGCAACTATCCTTCAACTTGAATTTTGACACCCACATGAGTGCAGTCAGAGCAAGAGGAAGAATGCCATCAATATTCAGAGTACTCAATCCATTCAAGGCCTTAAACACCTTAATCAGATCTCCAGTCTCTAGAGGCTGCAATTTGCATAACTGAAACCTTTCTTGGTAAGAGCACTCTTTTTCTCCCTTTATCATTGGTTGCCCTTCTCTGCATCCATTCCTAAAGTGAGGCCTCCAGACCTATATTATATTCAAGATGCAGCCTAACCATGGCCTTGTACAAAGGGATAATCATCTCCTTATCCCTGCCAGCAAAGTTTCTGTATATCATTGACAAAGCCCCATTAGCTGTCCTGGCAACCTGTCTATACTCATCAGTCAGCAGTGCAGACGGGCTGCAAGAGTAGCTCATGGTGTATTGTCAATGATATATAGGAATTTTTCTAGCAGGGATAAGGAGGTGATTATTCCCTTGTATAAGGCAATGGTCAGGCCACACCTAGAGTACTGTATACAGGCCTGGAGGCCTCATTTCAAGAAGGATGTAGAGCTGCTGGAACGAGTACAGAGAAGGGAAACAAGATTGGTGAATGGGACAAAGGGGTGCTCTTACGAAGAAAGGCTTAAGTTTTGCGAATTACAGTGTCTGGAAACTAGGCACCAGCGAGGTGATCTGATAGAGGTGTACAAAGCCTTGAATGGTTTGAGCATGCTCAATGCTGATGGGATTCTTCCTCTTGCTCAGAATAATCACCTGAGAGGGCATAAATTCAAATTGAGGAAAGACAGATGGAGGATAGATGTGCGGAAATTTGCCTTTAGCCAGCGGGTGGTTGGTAGGTGGAACAGACTTCCATCCCTTGTCGTGGAAGTTGATAGCCTAAATAAGTTTAAGGCTCAGCTGGACAGGTATTTCGAGCGAACAGAGGGGTGAAGTGGAAGTGGTTATTTTTATTTATTCATGTTACTTTTTTTTTTTTTTTTTTCTTTTTTTTTTTGGCTGATGCTGCATAAGCTTGCTTTCTTGCATCAAATGCCTCTACTAATGCTAATGCTATTCGAAGAATTTCATATCTGACTGCACAATTACCCCACAATCTTTTCATTTTTCAATAGCCTGAGTGTAGTACCACAGTAGTTGATAAGTTACTTAGAGACTTGGTGCACTATGATCTGCTTTGTCAATGCGCCAATAAACAACAAAACAACCAACAAACAACCAACTTAGAGACTACAGTGGCTTCAGACAGTTTTTAAATTCTGCACAGTGGCACCAACTGATGAGGTTACCAATAGTAAATTCTAAATGGGAATATTCAGGGAAGTAATCAAAGAAGCTACTAGGCTTTTCATATCAATGAACTATTCAAGAGTTGGTCAAATGAACTATTGAGACATGTGGAAGAGAGGAGAAGTGCGTGGGATGCATATAAATTATCAGGTGATACAGAAGCCTATGGTAAATATAAATTAGTTTGTAATCAAGTCATGAAAGTTAGGCAACATCTCCCTAACTTTCAACCAGAGACTTCTCAAAATCTGCCTTAGCTTGCCTAAGGCAGATTTTGAGAAGTCTCTGGCAAAGAAAAACAGTAAGGACTTCTATACTTATATTAACAGTAGAAGGAAGGAGTTGAATCACCACATTGGGCCACTTGATGCCTATGGGTTAAGTTGAGGAACAATGGGTGCAAGTTGAGGAACAATGGGTGCAGGATAGATGTGTGGAATTTCCTTCAGCCAGTAGGTGGTTGACTGTTTGAACAGGCTTCCATCTTTTGTTGTGGAAGTAGATGGGTTGAATAAATTTAAGGAAGAACTAGACAAGTTCTTGGAGGGTAGGGATGTGTGAACTGTGCATGTTTTTTGGGTTTTTTTGGCTGATGCTATATAAGCTTGTTTTCTTGCATCATTTGCCATTTACTACTGCTCTAGGATATGCAGTACCTTGCATATGATAATGTTAAACTTCAACTGCAATTTCTCAGCCAAGCAACCTAATTTTCCTAGATCTTGTTGCAGTAGCTTGCCCTGGTCATTATCATTAACCATCCTTTGTATTAATGCAAACTTAGGCATTAAGCCTGATATACCTTGATGAATATCATAAAAAAAATATTGAAAACAATGGGCCTAGCACCAAACCCTGGGGTACTCCACTATTAACTTTAGTCCACAAAGAGCAGTGCCCATTGACAATCACTGTGTTCTTCCACTCAACCATCACTTTATCCATAGCAGTAAAAGGTAAACTGCAGCCATTATCAATCCATTGCAGGATGGAAGCCTCTTCAACAATTCACATTTATCCATAGCAATAATATACCCTTAATTCCATATTGCTCCAGTTTGCACAGCAGTTTATGTGCAACAGTATCAAAAGCCATCTGGAAATTCAAGTATATGATGTCAATATTACTTTTTGCATCCAGTTCCTTGGTCATTGCATCATAGTATCCAATCAGATCTGTTAGGCAAAATAACTTCTTAACAAATCCATGCTGTGACATAATTACATTCCTGGCTAGATGGTCCTGCAATACTTCTTTAACCAATTCCTCCATTATTTTTGCTGGAACGGATGTTAAGCTAAGAGATCTGTCATTACTCGTGTCACCTTTTGATCCCTTTTATGAATTTAGGTTAAATTTGCAAATCTCCAGTCTACAGGGGCCTCCCCTGAATCCAAGGATGTTCTCATAATTATGGCTAACGGTTTGCTTACCTCTTTTGCTGCTTCCCTTAATATAATTGGAGAGATTCCATCCACCCCAGGTACTTTTGTTATGTTCAGCTTCAACAATTTCTCTTCCACTTTCCTTTCGGTTATTACAAAATCATTTAGCATCCCATTAGAGTTTGATAAACTTGTAGCATCTCTCTCCCCTAAAGAATTCCTCATGTGTGAATGTAGATGCAAAATACCTATTCAAATTCTCAGCAATGTAAGCAGGATAATCAACAGTTAATACATTGTCATTAAGTGATCTGATTCAACCTCTTCCTTCTACTATTAATATAAGCAGAGAAGTCTTTGTTGCTGTTCTTTCGATTCTTTGCCAGAGACTTCTCATAACTCAATCTGCCTAACTCCCTTTGTGACTTGATTACAGACTACTATTATAAGTACCATAGGCTTCTATATCACCTGATAATTTATACACATCCCATGCATTCTCTCCTCACTTTTCTCAATAGTTCATCTGACATCCATTTAGGTCTAAGCCTAACACCATATTTCTTCATTTATATAAAAAGCCTAATACCTTATATGATTATTTCCTGAATGCTTCCTATTTAGCATTTGTTGTTGGTCCCACTATACAGAATTTAAAAACTGTCCTAGTTTCCTGTAGTTTCTTTTACAAAAGTAAAAACCTTTCCCCCTTATCCCACATCAATACACTGATCACTGCCACCTAGTGGTTCTTTTACCTGCAGATTCTTAATACATAAATCACTGCTGATAATCAGCTCAACTGTACTGCTCACTGTTATTGCCTCTCTAACAAATGCTGCTCTAGAAAACAGTCATCCAATAAAGCTACAAGTCTTGTTAGTATGTGAGTGACCAATCCACAAGTTCCAGTCAATATCTGGAAAGTTAAAATCCCCATTATAAGCCATTCAGATTTACTAGCCCACTATTTCTCTGTAGAGCTGTTTGTTGTACTAATCCCAGTCATTTGGCTTATGATACACTCCTACCCTAATTTTTGTTTTCCTAGTGCTTATGTCACACAAATCTGAATCCCTTATATCTGAGTGACACCATGTCTCTGATATCCTCACAATGTCTTTATTTGATGACTTGTTCAGCTCTTCAAAACCATCATTTATTTACTAAGCTCCTAGAATTGGTGTACATGCAAGTATACATGCACCTGTTCTTGCTCTTAGTTACCCTAACACAGCCCATGTATTTCCTTGTTCCATGATAACCCACCATAGACCTTGAAATCCCCAGTACCTTGCTTTCTGAGCTGCTGCAAATTCCAATTGAAGTAGGGCAAGAATCACTTTTATTTCTGTCTGCAATTATTTACAGAATAATTGATTAACAATTATTCCGCAAACTTCCTCAAGCTAACAGTTTTCAGACCCAAGTAAAGTCTCCTCAATAGCATCAGGAAATATTCTTGTACCCTTTGTATTTAAGTGCATACCATCCCTGTAGAAGCAGGGATGGGATACAGAGTCTCTCTCTTGTTAACAAGCACAGACCACTAGGAGAAAAAGATCTTTATACCCAACGAACTTCACACAGTCTCTCTAAGGCCAAATTGATTGACAAGGCTCTCATCATGTAGCAGAATTTCAGACACTTTCAAATTCAATCCTATCTTGTGACTTTTTCTCAACATTCCTCTGTACTTGTTAAATAAATCATCCAATCTCTTACTCACAATGTCATTAGTGCCAATGACTACAACAATATCATCACTCTTTGTGCCTTTAAAGGATGATATCTGCTCTACAACATCAACTTTTACCCCTGGCAGACATACGGATTATATTCCACCTATCCTTTTTGCATAATAGCTACACCAGCACATTCTGCATTGCCACTATCTTGCCTGATGTCAAAGCTGTGGGGGTGAGGTGGCCAGCTGAGATCCCGATGGGGCTGCCAACTTCAAGGGTATCCCTCTGTTGAGTTGCCGTCAAATATTCTCACACACTACATTGAATACAAAGACATCCCTCCACTGGAATGCTTTGCTGCTCTGAGGAATGATTTCCATTCAAATTCAATTTAATTGAGAATACTACACTAATATAATACAATAATAACACTATGTACCAGTTATGCAGCAATAATACATTAAAACATATTATGATAACATATATATTTATATTATTAAATATATATTACTTTGTCGAGTTTATGCTACATGTATTATTTTATTGAGTATAATGTAATATGTATTACCTTATCAAGTTTACAAGTTATAATGGTCTAGCATAAAGTTGTTAATTATAATAGCTAATAAAATTATCTATTAATGCCAACCTATGTGAATCAAACTTTCATCACCTAGTTATCTTAATAGTTGATACTATGAAGACACTAGAATTCTCCTACCACAAACTACACTACTGAGTTACTAGATATGATATTCGTGGCAAATCACAGATAAAGGTTCTATATATACTAAGTAATAACTTAATTTCTAGCTAAATTCGAAAATAAACTAACGAACATGACTAGGATAAGGCTATTTATGGACTATTTAATATGCTAATTAGGTCAATAAAATGGAAAAACTTTTCAAAAACTTTCCATTTCCAGTAGCTCAAATTTCTCCAACTAATACATAAATACTCTCAAAACACTTGATTTTTCTTTAATAGCATGCAAAAAATATTGAAGAAATATGAAAACCCCAAAAAAGGAGGACCTTGCTTTTATCGATCTTTGGGAATAGTCTCCCTCAAAAGCACTATAATGCTTGTTTACCATTCTTATCCCCCCCCCCCCAGCACAGGTACAAATTTGATTACTTTCTTGCATCATTATAGCATTTTAATATTAATACTAAACATTCTCCCTACTGATTTGATCAGCTCTACTGTCTTAAAATTTACTCCCTCAAGTAAAAAGGAAAAATGAAATGCATCAGTAGCTTTTCTTCAAAATAACTCTTCTTCTATTAAATAAGATGGAATTCTTTCCAACTTAAGTTTTAATGTACTTTAACTTCATTCTTCATCTTTCCATATTTAGCCAACATGAGATATAAACACTAATCTGAAGGATACATTCAAGAGCAACCTGTGCAGATCTAGGTATGCCACATTAAAAACAATTAAGTATATACTGAATACAGAACAAAATATATAAACAATATACTTACTGCTCCAACCAATAAAACCTTGAGACTTTTGCATTTCATTTGGGGGAATGAAAGATCCAACCACAAAATCGACCATAGAAATTACTAAAATAACAAGCAGCACTAACTGAGCCTATAATAAAAAGGAAAGAAAAAAAAAAAGCAATAAACTTACAATAATAATATTCATAAATGTTATATGAGGGACTTTGAAAAAGTAAAATAAAGGTAACAGAGGTAGGGGTGACGCTGTTTCTGAGGAAAAACAGTGCCCTTTCCATAGTGAATCATTACAGGATATTGTATACCTTTTTTGATACTAAATTATTATATCAAAATTGCTCATATCTTGAAGATGGACAACTGAAGAAGTGTACCCAGCTTCCAAATTCTGCATGTTAAAGGGAACAAGCCCACTGAATTCATCAACTGTCAGCAAGTGTTTTTGGTGCAATCAGTTCAAATAAGACAAACTCATTCTTCCATCTGTTCACTGACTGCAATGGTGTCACCACTGCAGATCGGAAGTGCATGCCCAACTTTCACACATCTTGAGTTAGATGCTTCTGACATTTATCTCTTCAGGCCTGTGAAAAACATCCTTATTTTTATTTTATTTAAAAAACACACACAACAGTAAAACCAATAACAGTTTAAGTTTGGTAGGGAATGAATCCTATGACAACAATAAAACTAAATCTTTCAGTGAAAAATGGTTGAAGGAAAGTGTTCCTGGATGTAAAGGATGTTGAAAAGCCTTCTTTATGCATCACTGTAATTACTGTGCTGTGCTTGCATGTTTTTTAACACAAAAAATCTTTTACCTATTTATTTAAAAATAGTACAAATTTTTGAAAGAATTAATAAATTATCTAAGTTTTGGTCTGCTTTTCCAGGCTTAAGTGGAAAAAAAAAAAGTTCTTATATGGCCCCTGTTTGCTTGACCTTCTGTGGGTACACAAGTTGGGTCTGTTCCTCTTGATGGTATGAAAAAGACTTCTAGAGGCTTTTTCATATCAAATTTGTGCACCAAAAGATGATGAAGCAGGACTAGAAACTAAGCATATTTCTAAACAGATCCTTGCCATCATAACTTAAATTCCAGGTCAATTATCCCACTTGCATAAAAAGCAGCAGTATTTTGTACAGTTCAACTATCTGAAAAAAGAAAGTTACAAAATGAATATCACTGAAAAGATGCCAAATGTACTTAGTGTACTCTGTACATTTTAAAAGCCACTCCAAATTTTCTTATTACATATTCGTGTAAAGTGTAGTGTAAATGGATTTGGTGGGCACATTTCTGTCACATAACAGAATAACTGTTAAATTTGATTTCAATGTATCAATGAACAATTCAGATTGGACAAACCGAAGCACAATGAATCTATTATTCCATTCATAAGTTATAACCGGCCTCCGTAGCCAAGTGGTCACGAGCGGGAGTGCTATAGCACACGCTCTTTGAATAGACCGGGGTTCAAGCCCCTGACTGCTAAATACGGTCGATCTAACAACCAGCGTGGCAGATTATGGTCCATGTCTCTCAGCATGAATTGTTGAGGGGGCTTCCATCCTGCAGTGGGTTGATAATGGCTGGAGTTTACCTTTTTTTTTTTTTTTAATGTTAAGAAAAATTACATTCACAAAAGAAAAAAACTGATCAAACAATTCTCAAACAACTCTGCTGCAAAATTAGTACTAAAAAGCAAAGTTTATGTAGAATCTGCTGTCAAAAAAGGAAACAATAAATAAAGAATAATAAAAAATAAAAAATTTTAAAAACAGAAAAAGAATGAGATAAATTGCTTCCTAGTAGTTTTATATTTTATCAACTTCTTCAAAATATTTATCTAATCCAATTTTAAACTGTACGAGCTCTCTGATTTTCTTATATATCCCTCTTATTATTATGTCTCCATTATCAAGCATTAAGCCCTTAAATGCCTCAATCAGATAAAAACCACAATGCAGTTTCCAAACTATGCAGCTTAAATAACTACCCAACAGTTTTTTTTTGTCATACCTCTGGAATGAAAGTTGGTTATTCTGAACAAAATTAATGTCCTGATTATGAAAATATCAATCTTTTACTTCTGTCACGTCTACATCAAAAGATAAGCATTTTTTAAATTCCTTATTTTTATACAATATCAGCATACATGGTTGTTTGTTTGTTGTTTGATATTTGGTTTTAGGAGCATTAGCAACTAAGGCCATATTGCTCTGGGATATGCGGTTGTCATTCCCTGACCTTTCAGCATCCTCTGTACTTGGCATATATGGTTGTAATTATTACACACAATATATGTTAGTTACTTAGACATGTTTCCCACTCAATGGTTTCCTTTTATGCTCCAGCCTGCTTTCCCGTTTAAGGAACCAATAGTAATCTCCCATCATGGCCGAGTCCCAGCGACCTTGGTATCGTTTTTCCATTGCATATACGTCCTGGTGGAAGCACTCTCCTTGTTCATCACTGACATATGCTAAGTTCTCAGGAAAGAAATCCAGATGGGAATGAAGGAAATGCATTTTCAATGACATTTGGCACCCCACGTTCTTGTAACATTTCAGCAAGTTCGTCACTAGTTGCTCATAGTTCTCTTCTTTTTTCTTTCCGAGGAATCAGTGTACCACAGCCTTGAAAGATCTCCATGCAGCCAGTTCAACATCATTCAGATTTCTTTGAAATTCATCTTTTAGGTGCTTTCTTATTTGAGGACCTATGAAAATTCCTTCCTTCAGCTAATTAAAGAACATTATTGTTAGATAAAAAATATGTCAAGATTAGTATTTCACAGGTGAATAATCACAAGGAAAAAATGTGATGTGTTTAAAATATTTTTATTCAGATGAAAAATTAAAACATGTACAGTAGAATCTGGATAAGAAATTTCTGCATAAGTTTCCCCTATACTAGGTTTGGTTTCTTAATTCTCATTATCAACTCTATATATTGTAATGTATTATTTTCCCCACATAAGTTTATTGGGTAAAAAGCTTTCCTGCATAAAAAGTATATGATAAAGAATACACAGTGTATTATTATAATAATGTTTTCTCAATTAATACATTTTTTAAATATAGAAATTATTTTTTTAATATTAAAAAAATAAACAATAAAGATTTTGGTAATCAAACAAGTTAGTGCATAGCATCATTTTAGGTCGTAGTAGATCACCAAAGTAGGCAAAACAGCATCATTTTTGTTACATCTCATATTGTGAACTCCATGTATTGCCTTGATATTGCACTGCCTCGGTGCATACCACCCAGGAGTGGTGGTTATGGTGGTGGTATGCACCAAGACAATAAGCAACATTAGCCTTCTCCATTGGTGAAGTGTTGCTTATTCGAGGTAGTGCAATATCAGGGCAACTCATTATGAAGGCATTCGCAATATGAGACATAACCAAAATGATGCCATTTCACCTACTTCGGCGATTTACTGCGAACTAACATGATGTGTGCACTAACTTGTTCAATTAGTGAATTTTCAATAGTCTGAGGCTTTCAGCCCTAAAACATTTTTTAGTATAAACATTTTGATATAATGGAAGTGACATATTGCAATTGTTTTCATCAATGTCCATAATTAGATAGCGTCAACCACTTGAAGCACAGTGAAGCACCTTTTGTTAAGTTACAATGGTTCTGAACAGTTCTGAATTATTTAGTGGATTGTTGCTGAAAGTCTTATTCTAATTATGACCTTTTAAGGTATGTTGAAAACTGAATTTATAATACTTAATTTCTGCAGATTGCTATTAGTATTTTTGGTAATTCTTTAAAGAATAACCATATTTTTCTTTATCTACCGTATTGGCCCTTATTATTTATCCCTCTGGCAGTTTTATTTTAACACTACAAATATTAATTATACTGATTGTACTAATTACAGTGAAACTTCCCTTTAACGGACAGCCATGGGGAATGAAAGTGTGTCCGTTAGAGAGAAGTGTCCGCTAACAAGAAGTCTGAGGAAGAAAAAAAAAAAAGGAAAGAAAAATCGTTCAACGTTTAATGTAAAATTAAATTAAAATATATACAGATTTTGAACAATATTTTTGTAAATAATATACAATTACATACACAAGAGATAAAGAAAAATCGTTAAACGTTTAATGTAAAATTAAATTAAATTATATACAGATTTTGCACAATATTTTTGTAAATAAAATACATACAATTGTGCTATGCATATTATGACTTTATCTTAAGAAAAATACACACAGTAATCACTTATTTTCTTCTGCACCTTCTTCCAGCTGATAATTTTGTTTTCAACATTTGTTTGGAGTGAAGAAACCATCGAAAGTCCTTCAGTATCTTCTTCAACGGCGAAAAACATTTTTGAACGATTGATTTGTATGAGTGCTTCTTCTATTTTCATCGGTGGTTCGTCGTTAATATGTTCTTCGACAGAATGACCTCCTTCCATTTTTTCATCCTTATGAGGAACTTCTTGAAAAATATCGATGATAATGTCGTTGATATCTAGAGCACCATCTTCTGTAGTGAGGTTTGAGTCTATATCTTTGTAGCCAGGGTCACTTGTAGCGGAAGTATTGTACATTATCAATAGATGTTGAAGTTCTTGTTCTTCTTGGTGCTCCACATTGCTGTTCACAACTTCAATTTTTGCGTTTGAGAAGCCAGACTTTACAAAACAGTTCACGACAGTTTGTTTTCTAATTGCGTTTACTGAAGAGGAAATCCACTGAATCACATCTAGGATGCTGATTTTCTTTGCAAGGTCACTCGCACATGTTACATCGTTCATGTTTGCAATGAGATATCTTAAAACACGTTTTTTGTAGTGAAATTTAAAATTTTTTATTATCCCTTGACCAAGGGCTGACACTCTGCTGATGTGTTTGGTGGCAGAAAAATGATTTGAATGTTGGACAATTCAATGTGCGAGTGAGATCCAGCATTATCCATGAAAAGAATAATTTTTCTGTTTTGACGAATTGTGTTTTGGTTAAAGTGACTTATCCATTCGCTCATGATATCTTGTATCATCCACGCTTTTTTATTAGACTTCCAGTCAACATCCAAAAGATTCAACTTTATGCCCTTGAAACAACGAGGATTTTGTGGGTTTCCTATAACAAGAGGTTGTTCAAAGTCTCCCAGCATATTTGTACACAATAGTACAGTCAAGCGTTCCTTAGAAATTTTTCCACACTGGCACTTTTCGTTTTTTAGACTCATTGTTTTTTCAGGAAGAGCTTTAAAAAAACAACCCTGTTTCGTCACAGTTGTAAATATCCTTAGCTTAAAAATCACGACATAAATCTTCCAATTTGACAGTCCACTCTGTTACAACCCCAGTATCAACAGATCCACCTTCACCACTTACGGTTTTCCAAGAAATTTTATGCCAAGTTTTGAACTTGTCTAGCCATCCCACAGAAGCTTTGAACTCATTTACTCCCATAGATTTCGCAACCCCCAAAGCTTTTTCCCTAATAATAGGCCCATTAATGGGAATTTTTTTTAGCACGTGCGCGACAAATTTGAAGTCCAACAGTTTTCGGGAATGATTTTTGAACCTGATTTTCTGTGTTGCTAAAATTGTTTGAGCAGTTCATTTTTTTTTTCTTTAGGATGTCGCTTAACTGCGTCATCCCGATTTTGAATTTTGCAGCGAGATTGCGAACACTATTTTTTTGCCGATCATACGCATTAATGAGTTCGACTTTATCTTTTAAAGTTAAATGTTTACGAGAAGACATTGTGCACTTCACACGACACTGAACAAAACTGAAACTGAAAAGACGAAAGGCCGACCATATTCCACCCCCTGCACACACTGAATTCATCAGAAGTTTTACACGTGCCTTAAAATTCCGCGACGTAAACCTTGATAAAATTCAGAGAATTGGAAATAGAAAATAAACACACGTATTGAGGCAATACGTGGAAGAAACGTTCCTAGAAAAAGGGCCCTGAGCTCGCCCGCTGTCCGTTATGGGGAGATCAAATTAAGTGCTAATCTAAACGAAACAGTGCAGATTGCCTGTCCGCGTCCGTTACAGAGAATGTCGGTTAGACAGAAGCTGCAAACACGTTAAAACCAATGGAGGTGAGTTGAGGAATTTGATAATGTCCGTTGTAGAGAGAGATGTCCGTTAGAAGTTTCACTGTATATTATATTTTTCTAATATGAAGGGTTACTGTTGGAAGGATGAACAAGTTGGAGTTCATCCTTCCAACTTGGTAATGAGTATTTCGTAATGAGTTTAGTGAGCAGAATATTAAGAAATTAGAAATCATCAGTTTAAAAATGTTTTCCATGGGAAGAGCAAAATATTTATAAATTCTGAAATAGTACTTAAAAATCATCTAACTTATATATGAGTATATTTTCATTTTTATATGTATAGTTAATATTTCATAGCCTTGGATCATTTTCCCTTCTAAGAACTTTTCATTTGTAAGAAGTTCTAACCTCCACTCCCTCGGAAAACATCTTAATAGGGTTCTACTGTAATAGGACTTTGAAGAACACAAACCAGTCTGTAAATTGTTAAGATGCCTGAAACTGATTCGATGTTTTTCAAAAATTATAATCACCCATTAACAACAATTCCATTTGTTATTTATGCAGATTTTGAAAAACACAGATATCTTTGGAAAGTTGTGTAAGTGGTGAAGAAAAAGTCATTAGAGCCAATTTCTGAGCGAAATTGCTTTTATATTTTTCATTTTTGAAAATGTTTGCTCGTGTATGCAAGTGCTTCTAAAAACAGCCAACATTTTTTCTGACTTTTTAAAAATTCCCTAAAGTCCTTATATAATAAAAAATTTTGAATCTAAGAGATATTTGAAAAGTTGTGCCTGAGAATTTGAATAGAATGAATTTCATTCAAATACCCAGTTCATCAGTAGTCCACATGTCACCAATTTCAAGTCAATAAATATCAGATGCTTCCATGGCCAAGTTGGTCTGTCTCAGGTGAGGTTGTTTGTTTGTTTAGGAGTATTAGCAACTAAGGCCATATTGCTCCGGGATATGCAGTGGTCATTTCCTGACATTTCCGCATCCTCCGTATTTGGTGGTCATTGGCTTGAACCCTGGTCTAATCAAGAAGCGTGTGCTATGCAATGCTGCTCCTGCCCACCTGGCTAAGGAGGCGGCCGTCTCTCTCAGGTGAGGGTCGCAGAGTTTTATCTCCTTGAAACCTAGGTTTTTATCTGGGAAACATCAATTATGGAATACATGTATGCAATTTATAGACACAATATACTGATGTCTCACAGTCTGAGTTGCTTTGATACTTAATACACTATCATAAGACAGGCACATTATGGCCTGTGTGGCTTTTGCACTATAAAATCCTTACAACAATAACAGCTTAAAACACACACACTGTAATGCTGTTTCTGAAACAAGCAGATATTGGATTCCAGACAGTTTTCTTAACAACGTGCTCTGAATCTAACAACTAATGTAAACAAGTTATTGAAACTTTACAAGCGAGTTGTGTATAATAACTTCGGCAGTGATTTAATTCAGTTCAAGTCTTTGGTCTCTTTTTTTTTTAGGTCTTCTGATCTAGGCAGACAATTTATATCAGTTGTTTATGTGGCTCCTCAGTTCACTCAGTTTTGGGTTCATTTGGCAAATGTCACTAACACTGGGAAACAATTTTGTTTCCCAGTGTAATTTTGTTACTGATAATGAGCAATCAGCTATGACCAAGTGGTAGGGAGATCTGTCAAAAATGATTACCTTTCAATTCTGTTCTTTAAAAAACATGGCAGATAATATAATCAATAATCTATTTGTGTGTGTGTGTGTGTGTGTGTGTGTGTGTGTGTGTGTGTGTGTGTGTGTGTGTGTGTGTGTGTGTGTGTGTGTGTGTTAAATACATCAAATATGTAAGGAGAGGAAAGAATTTAGAGAAAAAAAAAATTTACAATTTACATTGATCAATTAACATAAGACAGAGGCATCTGCTAATGTCCACTTCAGAAAGTGGAAGCACCAATTAATTAACTGCTATTGCAACCAATAATCATAACTGTTTTGAATTCTGAAGATCCTTACTACTACTTAGACTGTCTACTGCTGATTTCTATGATATGTAGATAGAAAGGCGCTAAAACTTATTAATCAAATAAAACATAATCTGTAAATTAAAATATAAAAGTATGTTAAGAAGATGACGAATAAAACCTAGTTATGTAAAGAGCAGTTCCATCTAAAGATTTTGGGCAATAAATAAAAGGCCATAAATATGAAATTAATAAAACTTAAGAGTATGTGCAAAAATAAAAGCAATAACTTATAAATCAAATGGAATTAATGGTGAAGTAAGGTTTGGGCTCATTCGATAAGTGATATGTTAAGAGGGATTGAGACTGTGGCTGCATATGTTAGTTCTGATAGGCTAATCAAAATTTGTTTTCTTGCCTCTTGGTATGTAACTTTATTTTCTATTTTATGCTTTTGAATTTTATTCCCCATCTTCTAATGCTCACAGGTTTTAGACTAGACTGGATGGTCACTTTTACAATTCAGGCAGGATAGTGACTGTACACAGCAGTCTACCTGTATGTGGTCCCTGCCTGGAGTCACTATTAGGATTAACCACGTCCCCTTGGCATGCAGTCTGAGAATGGCCAAATTTTTGGCAATTATAGTATCTTATGGGATTTGGAATGTATGATCACATCGACAATTACGATAACAAGCTTTGACAGAATTAGTATTAGTAATGGCAAATGATACAAAAAAGCAGGGGTGAAAAATTTTTTAATATTTTTTTTTTATTGCTATATGATGATTAAAGCTTAATGATTCCCAGGACTACTACTTTGGCCCTCCCCTTTAGAACACCCTGATGCTTATACAGCATCAGTCAAAAAAAAAAAAAACTTTCCATACTGCCCGTACAACCCATCTAATGGTTTGTCTAGCTCTTCCTTGAATTTATATAAACTACTCACCTCTACAACACCAGAGAAGAGTTTGTTCCAACAATCAACTACCCTTTTGGCTGAAAGCAAATTTGTGCACATCTATCCCACAACCATCCTTCCTCAATCTGAATTTATGCCCAATCATGTGCGCGCGCGTGTGTGTGCGTAGTCTGAGCAAGAGGAAGCATTCCATCAATACTGAGCTTACTCAATCCATTCAAGGTTTTAAAACACTTCAATCAGATCTCCTCACAGGTAACTGTCTCCAGAGGATACAATTTGCAGAATTGAAACCTTTCCTGTTAAAAGCTTCATTTTGTTCCTATCACTAATCTCCTTGCTCTTCTCTGCACATATTCCAACATTCTTCCTAAAAATGAGGCCTTCAGACTTGTATACAGTACTCAAGATTTAGCCTAATATATAGTTTTTAAATCCTATGATGATGTTACCAAATCTATCAGCAAATTCTAAACAGGAAGCATTCAGGGAAGTAATCATAGAAGCTAATAAGCTTTTCATATCAACTAAGAAATACCATTCCAGTCTTAGACCTAAATGGATGTGAGATGGACTAATGAGACTTGCAGCAGGAAAAAAAAAAGCATAAATTCATAAATTATCAGGTGATATAGAACCTAAGGTAGATATAAACTAGTCAGCAGTCAAGTCACAAAAGGAGATTAGGAAAGCTAAGGTAGACGATAACAACATTTCTGGCAAAGAATAAAGCAGTAAAGACTTCTTATATTAATAGTAGAGGGAAGGGGCTCAAATGCATTAGTTCACTTGATATTTTAATGGTTTAACTGGTGATGATCCTGCTGATATTTTATACCTACATTCACAGATGAAATTCTTGCCAGATGTTTAACAAACTTTAGCAGGGAACTAAATGGTTTTGTGTTAAAACAGAGGAAAGTGGAAAAAGAAATTATCTAAGGTGAACATAAAAAAGTACCTGGAGTGGATGGGATTTATTCAATTATATTAAGGGAGGCAGCAAAGAAGGAAAGCAAAAACCCTTAGGCATAATTATAAGAGCACCTTTCAATTCAGGGGAGGTCCCTGAAAGATAAAGACTGTGTTATCTAAGACATAAAAAGACTGCTAAAAAGACAAAGACTGATAAAGACATAAAAAGACTGCTGTACAAATTGGGAGTGGTATGGCATTAAGGGCAAGTTACTGTTATGGATAAAGGAATGGATGAGCGGGAGAAGATAGGGAGTGGTTATTAATGGAGCCCCTAGAGGTCAGTGTTGGGCCCCCTTGTTGTTTTCTATATTAATTAATGATATTGATGAAGGTATATCAGGCTTAATAACTAAGTTTGCAGATAATACAAATATTGGCAGGGTGATTAATGACAATGATCAAGGTAAGCCACTGCAACGAGATCTATAAAAGTTAGGCAGACGGGCTAAGAAAGGGCAGCTGAAGTTTTACATTGACAAATGCAAGATACTGCATATGAGTATCAGTAATCCCAGATTAACACACCATGTGGCACTACACTCAAAGTAGTGGAAAATGAAAGATCTGGGGGTAATTATGCAGTCAGATATCAAATCCTCTGAGCAGTGTAGACAGGCTGCCAGGTCTCATTGGGTTCTGTCAGTGATATACACAAATTTTGCTAGCAGGGATAAAGAGATGATTATCCCATTGTACAGGGCAATTGAGTTGGGGTAAATTTCCCCCTGGTGCTGATTGACAAGCAACACTATATACTATGTACAAGGCAATGGTTAAGCTGCATCTTGAGCACTGCATATAATACTGGAGGTCATTTAATTCTGGAGGGTGCAGAGAAGGATAACAAGATTGGTGTGGGGAACAAAAGGGTGGTCTGGGGTGTGGGGAACAAAAGTTTTTTTTTTTTTTTCCTTACCAAGAAAGGCTTCAGTTCTGCTAGATTGAACAAGCTCAATGCTGCTGGTATTCTTACTCTTGCTCAGGGTACACATGAAAGGGATATAAATTCAAATTAAGGAAGGAAGATGGTTGCAGGATATGTGTGGAAATTTGCCTTCAGCCAGTGGATGGTTGATTGTTGGAATAAACTTCCATTTGTTATTGGAGAAGTGGGTAATTTGACAAAATTCAAGGAAGAACTAGACAAACTATTGGCTGATGCTTTATAAGGTCAATTTCTTCCATCATTTCTTGCATCTTGTAGAACTGGATAATCATCTCCATATCCCTGCTGGGAAAATTCCTGTATATCATGGCAAAACTCCATGAGTTGTCCTAGCAGTCTGTTTGCACTTCTCATAGAATTCATGTCTGGTTTGATTTTTAGAATTTTTAGTGTCCATTTTTGTTGCAAGCAGAAAAAGGAGGTAAGAGGCAGAAAAAGTCCAAACTTTTTTAGAATTAATTTTTGAATATAAGTTAGATATCTATATGCCAAAGCCAAAACAAGGTGGAGGAAAAAAACTTGATTAATAGATACCACTAAGAACAGGCAATAATATAACCTAGATATCAGAAGTAAGCCAAGTAGAGAACTTTATTATAATATAATAAAAACAACCAAAAATTAAATTAATAAACAACACATGCACACTAAGTTGTTACCTTTGACTCCCATTCAGTTCCAATGATGGCAATACCAAGAAGAAAAACAACAGTACAACAGCCAATTATTCGTATATCATTCATACCTCCATCTACTATGTATGTATCTTTTATCTGTAAGATAAAAAAGTAATATGATATACTGATGTATGACAAAACAATTTCATGATATAAATCAATCATAACTATTACTTCTCAAAATACTACAGAAGAGAAAATAAAGAATCAAAAGTTTCTTATATAGTGAAAGAATAGTCTGATGTTAGCCAGCAGAATTGTATAATGAAAGGGTCATTATACAAACTATCGGCAATGTTTATGTTAAATAAAGAAACTTATGTATTCTTTATCTTTTCAATATCCATATAATTCAACCTGTTATGCTAATTCCACTGATGAAGAAATTCAACCAAGATTAGTGATCTTGAAACTTTTGATTGTTTAATTAACCTTTCTATAATCATTAGTAAAATCTGCTTCCATTACAGAAATTATTTTGTTTAATATTTAAATAAATATTGCCTAATTACTAACTAGGAAAATGTTTTCATTCATTGTTGTTCATATTGAAACAAACTTCCATCTGGAATTGTAGATGTGGGTAGTTTGAATAAATTAATGAAAAAACAAGTAAAACAGTTAGAAGGAATGCATAGGTGATATGGATAGGTTTTTTTTTTTTTTACTGATGCTGTATAAAGCTTGATTTATTGCATTTGCCACTACTTTGGCATTAGGTGCATCTAGATGCACCTAATGCCAAATATGTTGTAAGATATATAATATACATTGACGATCAGACCTAACAGTACAGTATTGCTATCAATCATTTTAGAATGCAAGTTTTATTTTAGTTGACCCATACTTACAGGAAAACCTGTTATAGTATTGCTGTTATTGTTATTATCATTTATATAGTGCACTATTATCTAAATGTCGGCAATATTTTATTATTGTGTATTATTAGTATTTGTATTAGTAGTGGTAATGGGTCAAAAAAGCAAGCTCATACAGTACCAACTAAAAAAGGGGGGGGGGGGATCTCTGATAATTATGTCTGTATCAATGTGTTCGTGGGCTGATTTGCATGACCTGTAGTCTGAAAAACTCTGAATACATCTGGGGGAGCTAATTCCTTTGCTGCAGCTCACTACAGCCCTCTAGCTTCCTTCTTTACTAAAATGCTAATTGCAACAGTTGCTAACATTTTTTTTGATGCAGACCAAATTTGAAAGCTTAAAACCTACTGACCCACTCTGTTAATTTACATGTATGCAGAACAAGGTTTGATAAAAAGACCATATGGTAAAAAAAGTTGGTAAATGAAGACAGATATACCCACATTTCAAAATGTGGAACTATTGTGATGACAACCAAATTATCACAAATGCAACTTACCCATTGGTTACCAAATGTCCATTTCTGCTCGAATAACCAATCATCAATTTTCAACGAACATTCTTTGGACACCCTGTAGGCCTAATAGTAATATTTCTAATATTACTGATATTTCTAATATCAGTAATATTAGAAATAAACTACTGACTTTTATTGATCCTTGCTATCATTGTGATCCTTACTAGCACAAAGTCACTTTCCAGTAATTCCACTATCAGAGATATGGTTAGAGAAATGTCAATATCTACATAAATATTGCCTCAAAATTTGGATATACGTTCTATTGCAGCTAATAGTCAACAGGTGATGGCATTTGCTTTTTGGTTTGGACTATTTGGACAAGTAATTTTCTATTCTCAGCCTGTCAAACTTGAGCTTGGATCAGTGCCGGACCAAGGTATTTTTGCACCCTGGGCAGAAAGATTTTTCGGTGCCCCTTTACTAAGGATATAAAGATATATATTTCCCCCCCCATGATTTGTCAAATTTGGTGCCCCTTACAGAATGGCACCCCAGGCAAGGGCACAACTAACCTGTGCCTTAATCTGGTACTGGCTTAGATTGATTGAGTGTTTTACAAGTGTTGTAAAACACTTCAACACGGTTTGGCAAATTTTATTTGGGGCCCACTGTTCATCTTGGTCACTGTATTTCACTCCAAAATAAGCATAATATACATCTTTTACAAATTCTTTTGTATCTTGTCTTTGCTTGAGGACTACATAACTTCTACAAATATAACAACATAAGTTTGGATTGTTCAAACACTTTCTTGAAGTTTGACACGATAACGTCAAAAATAAACTGATTAAGCTAATTAAGATTGCTACATGGAGCTCTCAGGGTCAAGAAATAATGACTGAAGGCAGTGCTGAAGACAACATGTGAATATTTTGTTTACAAATTCCCAGCTGTTTGTTTGTTATTTGGTTTTCAGGAGCATTAGCAACTAAGGCCATATTGCTCCAGGGATATGCGGTGGTCATTCCCTGACCTTTCCACATCCTCCGTATTTGGTGGTCACGGGCTCGAACCTCGGTCTAACCAAGAAGCATGTACTATGCACTGCTGCTCCTGTCCACCTGGCTATGGAGGCAGCCTACAAATTCCCAGCATTTACTCCTAACTTAATACATTCAATAACACAACTCATGACATCAACTTAAGTGATTTGTGAAAAACTGTAGGTGATAGAAAGAAAAATATAATTTCTAAATTCTGCACAAAAAAAGAAACTGAGTTTAAAACAGCTATTAATTTTACAAACATTGAAAACCATGCAGATGGTGTAATTGATTTATGCTCTTTCTTCCCCTTCACTTCTCATATCTTTCTATTGTCTATTTCTTATTCTTGCCACCTATAGAACTATTAAGTATTTTAGGAAAATAGATGTTTTTTGCTTTTCTATAATCCACTATATTTCACTTCATTTAGTCCAAATGACAAAAAAACCAACAGAGAGTGCATACTAGCCCTCTGATACCTAGTGGACTATCTCACCTTACAAACCTTTTTATGCTTTCACTACTAAGAAATTATGCTTTAACATATTAAAATGCACTTCTGACCTATTACATTACATCTACAAACAGCACTTGGTTGCAGCTGCTTATATATTTGTATTTACTCAGCAAGCTTAGCAATTGGCTTGTCATGCTTCTTAACTACCATGCATTAATGAATATACTTAGAGTAATGTTCTTTAAGGTTTATTTTAAGATCCTTAAACTAAGTTTTTAGCAAAGTAATATTTATTATTACTCTGCATTAGAAACTTTTCTAATGCAAAGTGATAATCAAAAAATAATAAAAAATTAAAAAAAAAAAAATCAAAGCTTTTCCAGTATGACTCAGCAAAAACAAATAGCTCTTTGATCAAACAGAATAAACTTTAAAACTATACATTTTAGGATTATGCAATTATTAGAAAATTTTAAGTTCTAAAATAAACATGTTAAGTAATGAATGCATTGCTTTATATTTCCAGTGTGTTAACTTAAAAAATAACCTACCTTAGGGGTTAAAACTTCTAGTTCCAAGAAGTGTTTAACAAAACTTCATGTGATGGGTAGGCTGAGATCTGTTTAACAGTACTACTTAAAACCTTCAATAGAGGCTACTGTCCTTCAGAATATTTAGATACTGTTGCCTTGACTGGTACTTGCAATTGCAGTGATGTAGATCTCTATATCTTCCTATCTTAGCTGATCACAGATCTAATGTGATCTGTGATCAGCCGTGGGCCAGTAGTCTAAGTATTTTGAGCACAAATTGATCTAGAGAACAAATAGTCATCCATGCAGCTACTCTCATTACAATTCTATTTTCAATTTCAGAGTGTGACATCCTTGTTTGCTGTGTAATCATACAGTTATTTTATACTGATCTTATTATTTCAGTATCAGTTTATTTCAGTATCAGTTTCAATTCGAAAGTCCAATGTTCCTGTTCACTGTAATCATACAGTTATTTTATTTATGCTTCACTAAATTTTGTTATGTTGCATTGTAAAAGAATTAAAGTAGGTGATAGTGACAATAGCGTTGCAATGGAAACAAACTAGAGTGGATTAATGAAAGTAAAAGATCATAACAGCAGCACTGGTGCGGGGGGGGGGGGGGGGTTAGATCAGCTATCCTGGGCTAGGATTTTGAATAGGTGCACCTCAACCACTACCATGAATTACAGAAGAGAGGAACTGTAGTGGAAAGGTGGGCTCAATGGTTATTTCTCCATTGGTCTAATGCTGGCTTTTGACTCCTCTGGAACTAAATAATTTTGAAAATCAGTGCAACAATGCTGAAGCTGATACTGGAAAAAGCTTTTTAGTGAATTTTCTCCAATCATGCTATGTGTATATAAATTGTTTGATCATTCACAATTGAAACAAAATCATATCTTCACTGATGAAAGAGGGAAAAAAAAACAAAAAAACAAAAAAAAAAAAAACTGAACAATCCTACATATCATTCAGTGGTTATATTAAATTTTTTTGTAAATATTTGCTGTGCTGAACATTAGCAGTAGCATTAGAGGCATACAATGCAAGAAAGCAAGCTTATCAGCCAAAGGAAAAAAAAAAAAAAAAGTTCCATTTTCACCTATCCATTCACTTTAAAATTTGCCTAGTTCAGCCTTGAATTTAAGCTGTCAACTTCCACAATGACAGATAGAAGTTTGTTCCAGCAAACAACCACCCACTGGCTCAAGGTAAATTTCCACACACCTATTTTACAACCGTCTTTCCTCAATTTGAATTTATGCCCCCTGAGGTGCAGAATCTGAGCAAGAGAAAGAATCCCATCAGCATTGAGTCTCTAAATGCTGAATTGCAGTTTCAGAATTCGCAATTCGGTTTTTTGGTAACAGCAACCCTTTATTCCACTTGCTAATCTTGTTTCCCTTCTATGTATTCATTCTAGCAACTCTACATCTTTCCTAAAATGAGTCCTCCAGACCTGTATACAGTACTCAAGGTGTAGCCTGACCATTATCTTATACAAGGGAATAATCACCTTCTTATTCCGGGTAGAAAAATTCCTCTATCATTGATAAGACCCCATGAGCAGTCTGCATTTCTGAGCAGTGCAGACAGGTCTGCACTGCTCAGAAAACTTCATAACTGACTCCACAATTACCCCCAGGTCTTTTTCATTCTCCACTACCTGAATATAGTAATGCACAGTTGGTACTTTACTCTGGGGTTACTACTATGCATATGCAGTACTTTGCATTTGTCAATGTTAAACTTCAGTTGCCACCTATCAGCCCAACTTTTCTAGATCCTGTTACAGTAGCACACCATCCTTACTGTCATTAATGACCCTACCAACCTTCATATAGTCTGTAAGCCTTCATATCATCTGCAAACTTGAACATTAAGCCTGATATATCTAAATCAATATCATTGATAAATACAGAAAACAACAATGGGCCCAATACAGACCCCTAGGGGACTCCACTAATAACATTAGTCCACAAAGAGCAGTGTCCATTGATTACCACTCTGTTTTCTCCCACTCAACCAACTGTTTTTCTTTGCATCCTTCGCTAAAGTTTTCTCGTAATCTGCCTTTGCCTACCTAACCTCCTTTGTAACTTGATTACAGACCAGCTTATATCTACCATAGACCTGTTAATTTATATGCATCCCATGCATTTTTCTTCTTTTCCACGAGTCTCATTAGTTCACATGACATAAAGTTAGGCCTAAACCTTGAACAGTATTTCTTAGTTGGTATGAAAAGCATAGTAGCTACCAAGATTAATTCCTTGAATGCTTCCCGTTTAGAATTTGCTGTTGGTAACACCAGTTGGTTCCACTGTAGCCACTTTTATGAAAGCAAAAATCCTTCCCTTTGTTTGTTTGTTATTTGGTTTTTAGGAGCATTAGCAACTAAGGCCATATTGCTCCGGGGATATGCGGTGGTCATTCCCTGACCTTTCTGCATCCTCCGTATTTGGTGGTCACAGGCTCGCGGTCTAATCAAGAAGCATGTGCTATGCACTGCTGCTCCTGCCCACCTGGCTACGGAGGTGCCATCCTTCCCTTTACCCCTGATGGTAGTTACATCTTTGAGTAAATCCCACATCAGTACACTGATCACTGCCACCTAGAAGTTCCTTTATCTGCAGATTCTTAATGCATGAATAATCACTGCTGATAATAAGATCAAGAGCATTACTCCCTCTAAGTTACCTCTCAAACATTCTGCTCCTGTAGAAAACAATCATCCAATAATTGCACATATAGTCGGTAATATTAAATAGTAGGTAATGATGCAGCACTTGAACAAAAATTAGCATTTTCCTAACTTACAGATACTGTTTCTTCAATTTTACTGTAAAAAAATTGCAATACAGTTATTGTGGAGAACAGTGATTATATATTATTATTATTATATATAATAAATCTTTGAAATTCACCCTGCATAGTGATATCTGTCTTTAATTTCTTGAAGGAATACAGATAATTCTCAGACATTCCATGGTACTTCTTATTTCACTTTTTCAGTGACCAAACTACTATCCTTATTATAGTTAGCATGTGTAAAGTTAACAGAGTAATAAGAACAGCAATTTATTCACCGAAAAAGAAGAATACTACAAAACATCTGAGAACCATCTGTAATTGCAGATTTAAGTGCTTAGATTTCCATTTCAATTTACCTATATATGCCACTAAAAGAACAACTTAGTTATTAATTTGTATGAGAAATATTTCTCCAAAATGTATAGCCTAATAGTGCATATGTTGAAATCCACATCTGTATTCCTTGTTCAAAGTAACACCACTAGTGTTGCTTTGAACAACAGTCATTTATTCATGAATAATAGTCATTTAAAATGACTTTTAAATTGCAGAAAAATATTCATCTATATAAGTAATGATGTTAGAAAAAGTCACGTAACCACTGAAGGGCTAACCTATCATCAACATGAAATTCGGTACAAAGGTCCCTGAGAATCTTCTAAATTAGTTCTGAAATTTTAGAAAGATTTAAAAGTTCCATATTTATAGCAATATTTCTGTAGGGAAGAACTTGGCAAAGGGGAAACTAAGAAATCAGAACTGTGCATAAATTAACATTCCTGGGGCCAAAACAACATACACTGAAAATTTAGTGTTGATCCAAGTTTTCTAACTCAAATAATGCCCAAAATATCCATCTGAAAAACACTTTCATCTGTAAAATTTCTATAGAAGAGACTGAATAAAGGGATAGTGAAGTCAGAATCTAAAATTACTGGAACTGAACTTTCTTATTTGTGGAGAGATGGACAGACATGGCAAAGGCAAGGTACTTTATACATTTTCAAAGTAGAATAAAAATTACTACTTACTGACATGTACATGGTTTTATTGAAATGATTAGTTTTTGCTATTCAGTATTATCATTCATCAGCACTGTACAGATATCAAGCAAGGTCAGTATTATTTCTTATTAATATATAATAATTTCTTACTACAAGAAGATCCCTGAGAGTTTCTGCAAAACCTACTACATACATTGCAATAGCTACAGCATTAGCTAATGCAAAAATGAGACCTATAGCACCTCCAAATTCTGGTCCCAGACTGCGAGAAATCATATAATAGGTACCACCTGAAAATATTCAAAACAAAATGCAGTTTATAAAATTTCCAATGCATTGAGAGAAAATCTAATGAATTATTTTTGAAACTTAAATCTAATCATATAGAATATGAATGACAAATTAATGTTATTTCTTGAAAAGGAATAAATGGTAACATTAGAGAGTAATAAATATAAAAATATATAATTTATAAATATCCTTGTTATCCTTTTATTCTGCAGTATCTTTTATTGCAAGTCACTAGTATATGAGTTTCTGTAGTGAGCCTGACATAAAACAGGTAATCTATGAGGCAGACCTATATATGAAAGTCTGTAACAGACACTTGGAAAATTCTGAAGTTCAAATCACAACAGTGTGCAATTATGCATGACAGAATTTACAAGTGCATTTGACAGATTACCTTGAATCACTTTAATATCTTATATTCCAAAATTTGGAAAAATTTACTTTAAATGGGCAACTTCTTGGATTAATATATAAAGTCACTATAAAAATATATATTCCATAACTTAATTGTAGTTGGTTTCAAACTGATCTACTCTTTTTTTCAATCATGTGGCATTAGCAGCTAATTAAAGTTGCTAAACTAATTTCAGTTCAACAACTTAAATTAGCTGCTTATTCAGCGAGGGGAATGCCAGAGGTGTATTCAACTCTAGCAGTAAGTTACAGAATCTTGAAATAACTGGGAGTAAAGTGGAGGAGAAACTGTTGAAGATAAACACAAGAAAGGCACCCGGGGTGGATGGGATCTATCCAGTTATATTAAAGGAGGCAGCAAAGGAAGTAAGCAAACCCTTAGCCATAATTATGAGAGCTTCCTTGGACTCAGGGGAGGTACCCATAGACTGGAAATGTGCAAATGTGACCCCAATTCACAAAGGAGGATCAAAGGCTGACACAAGTAATTATAGACCTGTGAGCTTAACTTCTGTTCCAGGAAAATTAATGGAGGCACTGGTTAAAGAAGCACTGCAGGATCATTTAGACAAGACTTCAGTTATAGCTCAGACACAGCATGGTTTTGTTAAGGGGAAGTCTTGCCTGACCAACTTGATTGGATACTATGATGCAGTCACAAAAGAACTGGATGCAGGGAATAACTTTGATATTATATACTTGGATCTTAGAAAGGCTTTTGATACTATTGCACATGGAAGACTGCTACACAAATTGGAGCAGTGTGACATTGGCGGCAAATTACTGCTATGGATAAAGGGGTGGTTGAGGGGGAGAAGACAGAGAGTGGTAATCAATGGACACTGCTCATCGTGGACTGATGTTATTAGTGGAGTCCCTCAGGGCTCAGTGTTGGGTCCATTATTGTTTTCTGTATTTATAAATGATATTGATGATGGTATATCGGGATTAATGTCCAAGTTTGCAGACGATACAAAGGTTGGCAGGGTTGTCAAGGACACTACTGACACTATGCTGCTGCAACAGGATCTGGAAAGGTTGAGCAGATGGGCTGAGAGGTGGCAAATGAAGTTTAACATTGACAAATGTAAAGTACTACACATGGGAAACAGCAACCCCAGAGCAACGTATCAACTCTGTGGTACAACACTGACAGTGGTAGAGAATGAAAGGGACTTGGGAGCGGTTGTGCAGGCAGATATGAAGTTCTCTGAGCAGTGCAGACGGGCTGCAAGAGTAGCTCATGGAGTATTGTCAATGATATACAGGAATTTTTCCAGCAGGGATAAGGAGGTGATTATTCCATTGTATAAGGCGATGGTCAGGCCACACCTAGAGTACTGTATACAGGTCTGGAGGCCTCATTTCAAGAAGGATGTAGAGCTGCTGGAACGAGTACAGAGAAGGGCAACAAGATTAGTGAATGGAACAAAGGGGTGCTCTTACGAAGAAAGGCTTAAGTTTTGCAAATTACAGTGTCTGGAGACTAGGCACCAGCGAGGTGATCTGATAGAGGTGTATAAAGCCTTGAATGGTTTAAGCATGCTCAATGCTGATGGGATTCTTCCTCTAGCTCAGAATAATCACCTGAGAGGGCATAAATTCAAATTGAGGAAAGACAGATGTAGGATAGACGTGCGGAAATTTGCCTTTAGCCAGCGGGTGGTTGGTTGGTGGAACAGACTTCCATCCCTTGTGGTGGAGGTTGATAGCCTAAATAAGTTTAAGGCTCAGCTGGACAGGTATTTTGAACGAACAGAGGGGTAAAGTGGAAGTGGTTTTTTTTTTTTTTTTTTTTTTTTGGCTGATGCTGCATAAGCTTGCTTTCTTGCATCAAATGCCTCTACTAATGCTAATTAGCAGCTAATTAAAGTTGCTAAACTAATTTCAGTTCAACAACTTAAATTAGCTGCTAAACATAATATGGAATATGTAATTTTTAATAAAATTACAAAAAAGAACAAAAATTATTACTTATTAACAATTCTCCAAAATAAATCATTTTAAAATTCCTCAGTAATGACAACATTTTGCAGACTAATGATCAGGCATCCTCTGTGCCAGAGCAAGCTCACTATCATAAACAATATTTAATTTCAAATAATAAAAAAGTTGCCTCAGTCACTTTTCAATTCTATTTGAACAGCTCTGTATCCAGCCTTTATTTTAAATCAGGTAAATCTGTCCTCAGATTCTAAACATATTTACTCCTTTAGGGGGAAGGCATATAGTAGTAGTAATTATAATAATAATGGAGGCATGTGATGCAAGAAAGCAAGCGTATGTACCATTAGCAAAAAAATAATCACACATCTATTCCCTCTAAAAGTTTGTCCAGTTCCTCTTTGAATTTTGGATTTATTTAAACTATCACTAACTGACAGGCATCCTCTGTGCCAGAGCAAGCTCACTATTATAAACAATATTTAATTTCAAATAATAAAAAAGTTGCCTCAGTCACTTTTCAATTATATTTGAACAGCTCTGTATCCAGCCTTTTTTTTAAATCAGGTAAATCTGTCTCAAGATTCTAAACATTAAACATATTTACTCCTTTACGGGGAAGGCATATAGTAGTAATAATAATAATAATAATGGAGGCATGTGATGCAAGAAAGCAAGCATATGTACCATCACCCAAAAAAAAAAAAAAGTCACACATTTATTCCCTCTAAACGTTTGTCCAGTTCCTCTTTGAATTCATTTAAGCTACCAACATCCACAATAACAGATGGAAGTTTGTTCCAGCAATTAACCACCTGCTGGCTTAAGGCAAATTTCCACACATCATTCTGCTAATGTAGTTCCTCAATTTGAATTTATGCCCCTTGGGTTCATAATCTGAGCAAGCAGAAGAATCCCGTCACAATTCAGCATGCTCAACCCATTCAAGGGCTTATACACCTCACTCAAATCACCTCGCAGGTGCTTAGTCACCGGATGCTGCAACTTACACAACTTAAGCCTTTCTTGGTAAGAACCCTTTGTACCCCTCACCAATCTTGTTGCTCTTCTCTGTACGCACACAGGCAACTCTACATCCTTCCTAAAATGAGGCCTCCAGACCTGTATGCAGTACTCAAGGCATGGCCTGACCATTGCCTTATACAAAGGGATAATCACTTCCTTTTCCCTAGTAGCAAAATTCCTGCATATCACTGACAATAAATACCCCATGACTTGCTCTGGAAGCCTGTCTACATTGCTCAGAAAACTTCATATCTGACTGCACAATTACTCCCAGATCTTTTTTTCATTTTCTACCATCCTAAGTGTAGTATCACGCATTTAGTACATTTCTCTGGGATTACTTTTGCCCATAGGCAGTACTTTATATTTGTCAATGTTAAACTTCAGTTGCCACTTCTGAGCCCATCTTCCCAAATTTTCTAGATCCTGTTACAGAAGCACACTGCCATTAACAACCCTGCCAATCTTTGTATCATCTGAAAACTTAAATGATTACCACTCTGTGTTCTCCCACTCAATCACCCTTTTATCCACTGTAGCAACTTATCCTTAATACCATACTGCTCCAATTTGTACAGTAATTTTTTTTTTTTTTTTTTTTTTTTTAAAGGAGCATTAGCAACTAAGGCCATATTGCTCCGGGGATATGCGGTGATCATTCCCTGACCTTTCCAAATCCTCTGTATTTGGTGGTCACAGGCTCGAACCCTGGTCTAATTAAGAAGCGTGTGCTATGCACTGCTGCTCCTGCCCACCTGGCTATGGAGACGCCATACAGTAATCTTCCATGTGCAACAGTGTCAAAAGCTTTCCTGAAGTCCAAGTATATGATATCAAAAATTATTTTTTGCATCCAGTTCCTTTGTAACCACATTATAGTATTGAATCAAATTTGTCAGACAAGACTTTCCCTTAACAAACCCATGTTGTGTCTAAATTATTACTGCAGCCTCGTCTAGATGATCCTGCAATGCATACTTAACCAGTGACGCCATTATTTTCCCTGGAACAGAAGTTAAACTAGTCTGTAATTACTTGTGTTACCCTTAGATTCCCCTTTGTGAGCTGGATATACATTTGTATATCTCTAGTTCACGGGGACTTCTCCTGAGTCCATGGATGCTCTCATAATTGTGGCTAAGGGTTTGCTTACTTCCTTTGCCACCTCCTTTAACATAACTGGATATATCCCATCAACCTAGGTGCCTTTCTTAGGTTTAATTTCAAAAATTTCTCCGCTGCTTTGCTCTCAGTTATTACAAAATCATTACGCACCCTGTTACAGTTTGATAAACTTCTGGCATTTTCCTCTCTTAATAACTCCTCATGTGTGAATGTAAATGCAAAATACTCATTCTGAGCTGGATCATCAACAATCAAACCATCAATATCAAGTGGACCAATCTGATTCATCCCCTTCCTTCTAGAGTTCATATGAGTAAAGAAGTCCTTGCTGTTTAACTGAGCATCCTTTGCCAAAGATTTCTCTTAATTAACCTTCTACCTTCACTTGCCTAATCTCCTTTGTGATTTATTTCCAGACTGGCTTATATCTGCCATAGGCTTGTGTCACCTGATAAATTATATGCATCCCATGCATTTTTCCTCTCTGTTACGAGTCTCATTAGTTCATCTGACATCCATTTAGGCCTAAACCTTGAACAATAATTATTAATCGGTACGAAAAGCCTAGTAGCTTCACGATTACTTCCTTGAATGCTTCCCACTTAGAATTTGCTGTTGGTCCCATTGTACAAAATTTAAAAACTGCCTGTAGTCACCTTTATGAAAGCAAAAACCCTTCCCTTTACCCCTGATGATAATTATATCTTTAAGTAAATCCCACATCAGTACACTGATCACTGCCAGCTAGTGGATCCTTTATCTGCAAATTCTTTATACATGAATAATTATTGCTGATAACCAGATCAAGAGTAGTACCCTCTTGAACATGCTGCTGCAGAAAACAATGATCCAATAAATCCACAAAAGTCTTGCTAATTAGTCTTGCAAGTTAAAATCCCCCATTATAACACAATCTAATTTACTGGCCCATTCTATTTCTCTGTACAACTGTTCATTGTACTCAGAGTCAATAGGCCTAAAACAAACTCCTATCCTCATTTTTGCTTTCCCAGTGCTTATGTCACACCAAACTGACTCAACATTGCACTGTCCATCTATGTCAACTAGATGCACTTGCTTAGATTTTATGTTTTTCTTAATTAATCCCTTCCTATCCTTTCTGTACACATTTTACTCCCCAAATTCCAATTCAGCACTGCTTATATCTGTGTGACACCATGCCTCTGATATCCCAACATATCTGCCTTTGATGTCTTAATCAGCACTTCAAATTTATTTACCATACTTCCAGCACTGGTGTACATGCAAGTATACATGCACCTATTCTTATCCTTAGTTTCCCTAACGCAGCTCATGTATTTATTTATTTTTTCACGATGACTACCACCAGTCCCTAAACCCCACAGCACCCTGCCCTCCAGGCCACTGCTCATTCTAATAGTAAGCAGTGCAAGAATCACTTTCACCTCTGACTGCAGCTACTACTAACCTTTTAGTCTGCGAATCCCCCCAAAGTTAGTGGTTTTTGGACCCATCTAACGCTGCCTTGATAGTATCAGAAAACTCTTGTACCACTTCTGTTTTATTGTATCCCATCCCAGTAAAAGCAGTCTCTCCTGTTAACAAGCACAGACCACCCTGGGAAAAATTCTATCCCATGAGCCTTGCAGAGTCCCTCCAACTAAATTGATTGACAAGGCTCTCATCATATACTCCCTCCTATCGTGTCTGGCAGCGCCATGCAAGAGTCATTTTAGTACCTGAGACAAGAATGAAAAATTGTGCCCTACTGTTAATCATGGCAACATTGGCAATTATTTAATCTTTCTTTTGGTGCCCCTTTCAGCTTTTAATCTGAGGCAGGAGCCTTGTTCGCATCACCCTCGGCATTGCTCTGGTGTCTGGGCAGAATTGCAGACACTTTCAAATTTAAACCTAACTCACAAATTTTTTTCAGCATTGATCTTAGAAGCATACTTTAGAAGTAGCCTCAAGTAGCTTTCAGTTCTTCAATGTCTCTCACCCTTAAGTGAAAAATATTCTCCTGTATAATTAAAAAAAAAAAAAAAAAAAAAAAAAAAAACTTAGTAACACTGATCATTCCCCTTTGAGAAAAATTTAGTGTTGTAAGGTTTGAGCTTCAACAACAAATGAAGCATCAGCTACAAATTTCTATGTAGCAAGAAAAACACTAGTAGAATAAGACAGTAAAGACACAATAAAACTGGTGAGTTCTGGAGCACAGAATTTTAGAACTGAAGAAATGTTATCATGACTTCGATACTTGGTACAGTCAAACCTCCAAAATCTGGAAATTTAATAGGTTAAATTTAGCTTTGTCATTAGTAGAGGCATATGATGTAAGAAAGCAAGCATATGCAGCATCAGCCAAAAAAAAAACCACTCCCATTTTACCCCTCCTTTCATCTGAAATACCTGTCCAGCTGAGCTTTAAATTTATTTAGGCTATCAACTTCCACAACAAGGGATGGAAGTCTGTTCCACCAACCAACAACCCGCTGGCTAAAGGCAAATTTCTGCACATCTATCCTACATCTGTGTCTTTCCTCAATCTGAATTTATGCCCTCTCAGGTGATTATTCTGAGCAAGAGGAAGAATCCCATCAGCATTGAGCATGCTCAAACCATTCAAGGCTTTATACACCTCTATCAGATCACCTTGCTGGTGCCTAGTCTCCAGACACTAATTTGCAAAACTTAAGCCTTCCTTCATAAGAGCAACCCTTTGTTCCATTCACTAATCTTGTTGCCCTTCTCTGTACTCGTTCCAGCAGCTCTACATCCTTCTTGAAATGAGGCCTCCAGACCTGTATACAGTACTCAAGGTGTGGCCTGACCATTGCCTTATACAAGGGAATAATCACCTCCTTATCCCTGCTAGAAAAATTCCTGAATATCATTGACAAGACACCATGAGCTACTCTTGCAACCCGTCTGCACTGCTAAGAGAACTTCATATCTGCCTGCACAATTACCCCCAGGTCCTTTTCATTCTCTACCACTGTCAGTGTAGTACCACAGAGTTGATACGTTGCTCTGGGCAGAGGCGGATTTAACGGCGGGCGCACGCCCTGGGCCCCAACTTCTGAAGGGCCCACGCAAAACCCCAACAAATTAGTTGAACTAATATGTTCAACTATTAATTCAAAACTTTGTGATTATTATTATGTTATTATTAATTATATTATATTCAAATTTTATTGGAAATAAAACATTAATAGTACATAATATTTTTTATTTATTTAAAAAAATGGTTAACATGTATTTTTATTTCTCTCTCTTTTTTTTTTTTTAAGGGGCCCAATATTTTTTCTGCGCCCGGGGCCTCAACCGACCTTAATCCGCTACTGGCTCTGGGGTTGCTGTTTCCCCATATGTAGTACTTTACATTTGTCAATGTTAAACTTCATTTGCCACCTCTCAGCCCAACCTTTCCAGATCCTGTTGCAGCAGCATAGTGTCAGTAGTGTCCTTAACAACCCTGCCAACCTTTGTATCATCTGCAAACTTGGACATTAAGCTTGATATACCATCATCAATATCATTTATAACTACAGAAAACAATAACGGACCCAACACTGAACCCTGAGGGACTCCACTAATAACATCAGTCCATGATGAGCAGTGTCCATTGATTACCACTCTGTCTTCTCCCCCTCAACCATCCCTTTATCCATAGCAGCAATTTGCCTCCAATGCCACACTGCTCCAATTTGTGCAGCAGGCTTCCATGTGCAACAGTATCAAAAGCCTTTCTAAGATCCAAATATATAATATCAAAGTTATTCTCTGCATCCAGTTCTTTTGTGACTGCATCATAGTATCCAATCAAATTGGTCAGGCAAGACTTTCCCTTAACAAAACCATGCTGTGTCCGAGCTATAACTGAAGTCTTGTCTAGTTGATCCTGCAGTGCTTCTTTAACCAGTGCCTCCATTAATTTTCCTGGAAAAGAAGTTAAACTCACTCACGTCTATAATTACTTGTGTCAGCCTTTGATCCTCCTTTGGAATTGGGATCACATTTGCACTTCTTCAGTCTATGGGTACCTCCCCTAAGCCCAAAGAAGTTCTCATAATTATGGCTAAGGGTTTGCTTACTTCCTTTGCTGCCTCCTTTAATATAACTGGAGAGATCCCATCCACCCCAGGTGCCTTTTTTTATGTTTATCCTCAACAATTTCTCCTCCACTTTCCTCTCAGTTATTACAAAATCATCAAGCTCACTGCCAGAGTTTACTTCACCTATGGCATTCCTCTTCCTGAATAACTCCTCATGTGTGAATGTAGAGGCAAAATACTCGTTTAGTTTGTAAGCCACCTGAGCAGGATCCTCAACTGTTGAACCATCAATATCCAATGGACTGATCTGATTCATCCCTTTCCTTCTAGAGTTTTTACATAGGTAAAGAACTCTTTCCAGTTTTTCTTTGCATCCTTTGCCAAGGATATCTCATAATCTGCTTTTGCCTGCCTAATCTCCTTTGTGACTTGGTTACAGACCAGCTTTTATCTATCATAGACTTCCATGTCACCCATTAATTTATATGTATCCCATGCATTTTTCTTCTCTGCCATATGTCTCATTAGTTCATCTGACATCCATTTAGGCCTACACCTTGAACAATATTTCTTAGTTGGTATGTAAAGCCTAGTAGCTTCCAAGATAAGTTCTTTGAATGCTTCCCATTTTGAATTTGCTGTTGGTAGCATCATCAGTTGGTCCCACTGTATAGAATTTAAATACTGTCTCAGACCATCGTAGTCGCCTTTATGAAAGCAAAAACCCTTCCCTTTACGGCTGATGGTAGTTACCTCTTTGAGTAAATCCCACTTTGCACACTGTGATCACTGCCACCTAGTGGTTCCTTTATCTGCAAGATTCTTAATGCATGAAGAATTATTATTGATAATCAGATCAAGAGTATTACTCCCTCTAATTGCCTCCCGAACATGCTAATGTAGAAAACAATCATCCAATAAATCCACAAAAGCCTTGCTAGTGTGTGAGTGACCAACCCACAAATTCCAGTCAATATCTGGGAAATTAAAATCCCCCATTATAAGACTGATTTTCTGGCCCACTATTTCCCTGTACAATTTCTTATTATACTCAGAGTCATTAGGCCTATAGCACACTCCTACTCTCAATTTTGATCTCCCAATGCTTATGTCACACCAAACTGACTCGATACTGCACTGTCCAGCGATGTCAACTGGTTCACTTCCTTGGATTTTATGTGTTTCTTAACTAATAGCATAACCCCTCCTCTCTTCCTATCCTTTCTGTACACTTGTACTCCCCAAATTCTAGTTCTGCATTCCTTATATCTGTGTGACACCACATCTCTGATATCCCATCAATATCCACCTTTGATGTTTTGAGCAATACCTCAAATTCATCAAATTTATTTACCAAACTCCTAGCATTGGTGTACATGCAAGTATACATGCATCTGTTCCTATTCTTAGCTACCCTAACAGAACCCATGTGTTTAATTGTACTGCAATGACTTCCAGCGGTCTCTGAAATATTCTGCATCTTGTTTTCCAGGCTGCTGCTCATTTCAATAGAAGCAGTGCAAGAATCACTTTCATCTCTGCCAGTGGCTACTGTTAATCTATTAGTCCTTGTATCCCCCAAGCTAGCAGTTTTCCGACCCACCTAACACTGCCTCGATAGCATCAGCAAATATTCTTGCACTCTTTCTATTTAAGTGTATCCCATCCCTGTAGAAGCAGTCTCTCCTGTTAACAAGTACAGACCATTTAATTGTAATAGGATTGAATCTTGTCAAATTTTGAAATCGTTTGATTCTAGGTAGTATTAGTATTATTATTAGCAGTGGTATTAGCAATATTAGTATTAGCAGTGGAAAATTATGCAAAGATGCAAGATTATACAGCATTAGCACAAGAAAAAAAAAAGGGGGGAGGGAGAATACCCGCCTTACTCTTCTATTCTCTGTAATAATTTGACTAATTCTCCCTTAAATTTATTTAAACTATCTGCTTCCATGACACCATAAATGTCAAAAACTTTTTTATGGTTATTAAGCAGATCCCAAAACCATGCTGGTAAGGTATGCAACTATGGATGATATATAGCATTATCACTACCAGCCAGAACCAAAACTGCAATGAGAACAATGAATCATGCTGATTAATCACCTCCAAAGAAGGCCAAGTCAGTCCCAACATGCATCTGTTTTCTGAAATAATTTCAAAATAAATACCAAAAATTTAAACAGAACAGACAGCCTCCTGTTTGTAATGTTTCTTTTTTGTGTAATATGAACAGCCTTTTTTTCCTTTCAGTTTATTAAGACAAACAGCAACAATAAAATTTGAATGGCTTTACCTGCATACTAATTGTTTGTGTTTCAAAATTTTAAACAAATAAGTAACTATATATAGTAGTAACTTAAAAAATGTGTTCTGTTTATACTCCAGCATGACCACCAGGTCAAAAGAGTTTACAATTAATCAGTCTTATAATGAATACAATCATTAATCACAGTTACCAGTCAAGGAGGTTCGGACTGTGGTCAACTCAAATGTATGTGCTACTTGCACTTTAATTCACCACTCGTCCATGACATGGTTATTGTAAACTCAATTTCATTTCTAATTTCACAACTCACTGATTTTTAATGTATATTCTGTAACTTGACTACTTTGTTTCCCAGTTATTCTCAAATAAAAAAAAAAACAAAAAAAACAGCATTCTGAATTTATAATCTGTAATGTGTTTTTTCTAAATGAAATAATACAAATAATTGCTAATTTTTTTTTCCTAATTCTATTGTCAAACTTTTATTGTAAATATACTCTAATTCTTTTCTCAATTTTATATTTCTAATGATTTTCATTACTACATTTACTTTGTATAAATGTATTAACTCTTAGCATTTTCTCCAGTGTTCTGACTGTGTTTTGGTCTTCACTGTTTTTATCTGTGGTGTTTTGGCTGTGCTATTTTTATCTGCACCATTTTGGATGTGGTGTTTTGAAGTGATAAAAGATTGCCCTTCTCCCCCCCCCCCCATTACATGCCCAGTTATATATCAAATTTATGATGTGTCACAGATATAACACAAATGAATAAATTTTTACATTATTATTTTTCAAGTAGATATAGAAAGCAAATGTTTCAAATGTGCATTCAGCACTGAAAGGTTCTGGGAATTAAGCATAATGAATATTGAATAATAAAACAATCTAGGGTTTGATTTTTAAGGAATCCCACCAAGTAACCAAAAAATTTTTTTGTGACTCATATATAATAAAGATATAATGAAGTAGTATTTGCAGGAGGTCTAGATTTTAAATCTCTATACTAAGAGGGACAGTTTATATCTGTAACTTTTTTTTGTTACAAAATAAATATCAAGATCTTTGCTTATGCAAGTTATTTCAGAAAAGTAACTGAAATGCAAAATAATGATAACTATTCTGATTCAAAGATGAAATATGCATAATTTTTATGGAAAAATGAAATAAAGCAAATATTACCTCCTTTCACTTCCCCATTTGTGCAAATTGCCGACATTGAAAGAGTTGTAAGGACCGTCACTCCTGATGCTAACAGAACGACTAAACAGCCCAATCCTAAACGAAAAGTAATAATTCTGTGAAATTTAAGTTTAATAAAGTGAAAAAAAATTATATGCAGTATATTAAACTGAATGACGCACTTCTGATTGCAGTCTTGTTGTGACATACATGGCCATGAGTATGAAGATAGTCAGATAAAGCTTGCATGGTGCCACAAAAAATACATAACTCATTACTAACTGGTGCATTTGCATATTAGTTGCAATAAAACCATCACAATGAAGTTCCTGCCATGGCATCTGCAGAGTATCTATTATCATTATTATTTTTATTAAACTATTTAATAATACTACAATACAGACTAAGTGTCTTAAGTGTTTCAAACCAAAAATATATTGATTCTGCTTCAAGGGATTTAATTGCCATTTAATGTACTCACATATCTACAAATGTCATAGCTAGTGGAGATCAATCCTTGAAAGAACAATTATGTTAGCTGTTGGAAATGTTGCTTTTAACTGTAAGCTTTTTTTTTTTTTAGGAATAAGTTTAGTGATACAGGCTTTTCTTATATATTTAGACTTCTATTCATAATTTTGTTGTAGTCAGCTTGAATTATCAAGTTCTCTTTTTGTATTTTCCAGATTTCTTGTGGTTTACTAACACTATTCTAATTTTGCTAAAATATATTTTTTTCTGGCCCAGTTTCCAAGAATGAGAGGCTGTGTCAGACTTTTAAAATATTCAGGAATATTTATGTGTTGTAGTGGAGGACCCCAGGGTATCCCTCATTAGCCACTATTCTACTTGTGTTGAAGCTCACACCAAAACTGGCCATTTGTATGTAGTGTGTTGGGTGTGTAAATGTTATGTGTATTCTGTTGTCGGTCATTACCTGACTCTTAGCAGGTGGAAAGTAGCAACAACTGGTCACAACGTCCCACCCACCATCCCCACCACATGGAGATGGCCAGGATCTTCTACCCTCATACTAGTCTATACCGGAACAAAGTTCCAGGATAGACAAAGTTATGAGAAAAGGAAAATGGGAATAGCTAGAAAAGTTGCGGATGGGTGGGGAAGGAAAAGTACAGTGAGGGGTCAGAGAAGGGACCTGCCTTAATAAAAGTTAAGAAAAATTGAGAAAAGATAAATGAAAAAAAAGAGGGGAATGTGGAGGCAATTTTCAGCCTTTGTAGAAGCCCCATATTGTGGTGTAATCCTACCCTAAATTAGGATTAGCAATTCCTATCCTTTTGCCAGGATTAGCAGATGTAAAGGCACTTCCTCAATAGATCCTTCAGCTTGAAGGGTAACTCTTCCAACGTTGATTATTTTTTCAGCACGCCCATCAATTCAATAAGAAAATCCTGTTGGAACAAAGGTATAACAGAACTCTTTGTCAGACCAGGAGGAGGTTCGGTAGTTGTAGCAATCCTAAATTTCAATGTTAGATAAACTGTAACATGTGATAAATTACCACAGCTTGGTAATAGTGTTCCAGATATGGCGTAACAATTAACCAGCATTCCAGTCAGTGGTCTTCATCTTGAAACCAAGGAGTACAATTTCCAATATATTTACACTAAATAAAAAAAAAAAAAAAACACCATTGCAGACAGCTGAGCTACCAGAGCTTTATATTTCGGACAGGCCAGATCACCCAATGTTCGTAAGGCATAATGCCATTGAAATATAGAATATTTAAGACATGTAGTTAAAATCATGCACAGTAAGCTATTATTATTTGTTAGTTATTTTAGGTGCATTAGCAACTAAGGCCACATTGTTCCGAGAATATGCGGTGGTCATTCCCTGACCTTTCCGCATCCTCCGCATTTGGTGGTGACGGGCTCGAACCCCAGTCTAATCAAGAAGCGTGTGTTACGCACTGCTGCTCCTTCCCACCTGGCTATGGAGGCTTGTTTGTTGTTGTTATTTGGTTTTTAGGAGCATTAGCAACTAAGGCCATATTGCTCCGGGAATATGCGGTGATCATTCCCTGATCTTTCCGCATCCCCGTATTTGGTGGTGACGGGATCGAACCCCGGTCTAATCAAGAAGCGTGCGTTACACACTGCTGCTTCTTCCCACCTGGCTATGGAGGCGCCTGCACAGTAAACACAACAGTCAGTAACTGGTTATTCCCTTCCCAAGTATCCAACAGCATGGCACAGCTGAAGCACTAGAGTCAACTATATCCACTATTTACAATTTCTAACACAGTAGGTCCGTCACTCCAGTCAATAAGGATTTAACTTTCATCACGATATATCACCTAATGTTCGTGAGCCAAAATGCAGGAAGTAACAGTTGAAGCTTTTATGCTACCAGTCAGACAAACATAGTAGTAGTAACAAGAGTTATTTTTATAAGATAAGACAGAGAAATAAATGATAATGTAACGATATATTAAAATCCAATATATTAGTCAATAGTTTCTAAATGTCAGTCCTTGTTCAAGTCTGAAAAGAGAATTTGTCTTTGTTCAAGTCTTTTCTTGATACACACTATCTCAGGGCAGTAGCTCTCAATTCCTGTTGTCGTTTAAATGCTCATGTTGCAAATAAGTTAAAAGCTTTAACTGCATCTTGTGAATGGATCAGCAAAGGTTTATTCTCCCTGTCATAGAAACCAGTAATGAATTGTAGTTCATTCCTTAAGTCTGCATAATAGTGACATTCCAAAAGAATATGATCTATGTCCTCTTCATCTCCACAGAGACAGAGAGGGGAAGGAGACAGTCCAAGTTTATATAGCTTTGTTATTGAGACTGCCATGACCAGACAAAAGGTATGTTCCATATAGTCCAGGTGCAAACCACAATAGTTCCCTTTTCCTGAATTCCCTTACATTGGGCAAATACTCTCTTGTCACCTTTCCTGACTTGGATACAGACCAGTCAGCCTGCCACTTATCAACATAAATAGTGCGCAATCGTTCTTTTTCAGTTGCAATTGGGATATTCAGGTCATTCCACATTATCAAGAGAAGTAGGACGTGCCTTTTCAGGTGGTATCTCAAATACCTATACTGGACCTCATATTGTATTGGCATCCTTCCTGTCAGGACCTGCAACACTACAGTAGAAATTGTCCTACAAGCTCTTCATAACATAAGAGCAACATTCTGTGCTTGCAATAGCTGTTTAATAATGGCACACTTGGCTGCCCTATAGCCCTACGTTCCAGCACCATATGTGATAATGGACAAGCATATGCAGTAATAATACAATCTCAGTGAGTGACCTTTAAGGCCCCACTCTTGTCATGTTACTTGTCTCGTTCTAGATAATGACTTGCATTTTTCTTAAATGTATTTTGCATGAAGTATAAAGCTCAGACCATCATCCAAAACAATTCCCAAATATTTTCTGGTTTAACTGTATTTATAAGCTTGTCCTTTAAATTTTTTTTTTTTGAGGAGGACGTCCTCTGTCTAACCTGCCTCTAACCTGGAGTTTATGCTAGTCAGACCACACAGACAGCTCCTGCAGTACACTATTGGCAACATCTTCAAGAGACTTCCTGGAGTTTCCTTGGACCAAAATGGTTAGGTCATCTGCATATGCAATCATAGTTGTTGCATCAAAATGTTTATTTAACCAGGAGTATAACACTAACTAGATTTCAGCAAAGGAGCCCAAGAATAGACCCTCTGTGGACATCCTCTGGTAACTTTTCTTGAAACTTGAAAGGAACCACTCTTAACAACAAGTGAGTATTGCAAAAAGTAGCTCATCAGCAACTGGTATATACTTGTCAACTGTAACAAAATTATTCTTTTTGATGTTCTGTTCTTTTTCATAGAGAGGCCAGATTGTTGCAGTAGATCTGATGGTATTCATTTTTCATTATTCATTCTGATGGCTTGCAAACCGGTTTTATAAAACTGGTTAAATCTGTTTTCATACTGAGTTGTTAAAATCGAAACCGAGCTTCTAAAACTGGATTCGAATATTTTCTTAGTAGCCCTCAAATATAGTTTTTTGTTACGCACATTTTCTTTTGTTTGTTCGTTTGTCTGGATCGTTCAACTGCTTTGTTTTAAACATGTTTTTTATTTTATTTTGTTTTAAGGTACGAATCTCATGGGCAAGTGGCCCAAATCTAGGAGGGGTACCTTTATCTTCCCACCTGTATCATGGCATGATGCAGGTGTACTCATTTACGACTGAGTGAGTCTGAGCGATAGTGTAAAAGAAAATGTTCAACATTTCTCCGTTCCATCTATCTTGTTCACCAGGCAAGTTATGGAACGCGCCTTATTGATGGTTACCCACTAGAAACAGATTTGCTGAATATTGCATCAAATTTCAATCGTAGAAAGTTTTTTGCTTCTTTATTCCTATTAAATTTTAACATTTGCGATCAAATGTTCTCCAAAAAGCAGCTTCACCAAATTTAGCTTTTATGTAATTTTGAAAATACAACAGATTTAATTGGGGGAAAAAAAGACTGCAAGTAAATAAATAAAAAATTTCTTTCGTGAAAATTTTGAAACTTGCCCCTTGTTTTTTTTTTTTTTTTTTTTATGAGAACCCCAAACACAAGAGGTATTAGAACCTATAGTACTTAGTACCGTGCTTGGGTTGGAGGTTGAAAAGACGAAAGAAGATATTTGTTGACATTGGACTTGAACTTCTGTAGATTGTAATTTTCAGGAAATACGTATGAAGGAAGGTTGTTCCAGAAAACGGCAGTTGAATGAATAAATGAGGAAGATGAAAAGTTGGTTCTGTGGGTTTGAAGCTGGACAGCAAATGGATGTTGACTGGTGGCGGCACGTGTTCGGACTGTTTTGAAAGAGAGAGAGCGGGAATTATAGAAGCCAATTCAGAAGAACAGTGCCCATGGAAGTATCTGTAGAAGAGGCATGCAGCAGAAACAGTACGTCTATGAGAAAGCGAGTGGAGAGACTCTGTTAGAGGTGAATCATTAATTAACCTAACTGCCCTCTTCTGAATGGAATCAAGAAGCCTGAGAGAGGTTTTGGGGGCACCACCCCAGATGTGGGAACAATATTCCATGGCAGGGCGGATTTGCGATTTATACAGAGTGAGCAGCTGTTTGGGAGAAAAGTAACGCCGAGAGCGAAAGAGAAAACCAAGTTTTTTAGATGCAGAGGAAGCAATATTTGTAATGTGCTTGTGCCAAGAGAGATTAGAAGTCAGGGTAATCCCCAAAAGAGATATATCATTTTGCCTAGAAATTGGAGTGTTACTAAAGATAAGCATAGGAGCAGAAGAATCCTTTTTGCGAGATATAAGACAAGACTGAGTTTTAGAAGGGTTGAAATCAACTAAGTTGTCTTTGCCCCACTGGACAATTACCTGAAGATCGGCATTTAAGGAATTGGCAGCAGATTTTCGAAAACTTGAAGCTGATTGAGCAGGACAAGGTTTCTCAAAATGGAAAGTTGAATGCAATGTGCTATCATCGGCAAAACTATGGATAGCATTTCCAGTCAATGGAAGAAGGTCATTGATATACAAGAGGAAAAGAGTGGGGGAAAGAACTGAACCTTGGGGGACACCGGCATTAGTGGAGAAGTTAGAAGACATAGAGCCATCTACCATCACCCTCAGTGAGCGATCAGAGAGAAAACTGGATAACCAAGTACTAAAAACAGTTGGCAAACCATATGATGGAAGCTTGTTTAGAAGACCTTTATGCCAAACACGATCAAAAGCCTTTGAGATGTCAAGAGCAACTACTTGTGTTTCACCGAACCTTTCCATTGAATTAGTCCATAAATGGGTAACATAAGCCAGAATATCACCAGTGGATCGACACTGACGGAATCCATACTGGCGATCGTTGATCAGACGGAAGGTTTCTAGGTAGTTTAAGAGTTGCCGGTTAATTGATTTCTCCATTACTTTAGAAAGAGTAGAAGTAATTGCAATGGGACGATAATTGGATGGGAGGGATTTGTCACCCTTTTTAGGAACTGGCTGGATATGAGCAAATTTCCAAGCAGAAGGAAAAACACCTTTGGAATAAGAAAGTGAAAAAAGGCGGCAAAGAATAGGAGTAAGTTCAGGAGCACAGGTTTTGAGAACAAGTGGAGAAATACCATCAGGACCTGGAGCTTTCTTGGTATCAAGATTCATCAAAATCCTTCTGATATCCTTTTGACGGAAGACCACAGAAGGCATTGAATGGAGCATGTTAGGAATGGTGGGAGGTGTTTTACCAAGATCATTAATACATGAGTTGGAAGAAAAATGGGATGCTAGCAGGTCAGCTTTATCCTTGGCTGAAGTGACAACAGAACCATCTGGTTTGGACAGAGGTGGGAGCAGAGATGGACAAAAGTTGCGGCCAATAGCTTTGGCAAGAGACCAGAATGCTCGGCTACCATTAGGGCAAGAAGCAAGTTTTCTACTCTTAGCCTGTTCAAACTCTAGTTTGGACTGATTAATAACTGCTTTACAATTGTTGCGAGCTTTGGTGTAGGCAGAAAATGAAACTGAAGAATTAGAAACAAGCCAATTACGATATGCAACATTCTTCTCTTGGACAGCCTTAGCACATTTATTGGAGAACCAAGGTTTAGATAAAGGACGAGATTTTAAAGTGGAGTGTGGGATAAAGGATTCCATTCCTGCAAGAATAATTTCACTGACACGATCTGAGCAAATGTTGACATCAGAAGTTTTGAAACAGTAATCAGACCAAGGAAAAGAAGAAAAGTCTCGCAGTTCATCCCATTTTGCATTCTTGTAATGCCAAACAATACGAGACTGGGAATAGCCATGAGATAAAGGTTCCATTGGAGAAGAGACAATCACCAAGTTGTGATCTGAAGTGCCTAAAGGACCTCTCATCGACCTTGTACTTAGAAGGGTTGTTTGTGAGAAAAAGATCAAGCGTATTGGCTGTATGATTAGGATTGTCCGGTATTCTTGAGGGTAAATGAACAATCTGTGCTAGGTCGTTAGTAATTGCAAAAGCCTCAGCATCTCGACCTGCTGGGTTGGTGTAACTAGAAAACGGAAGCCAGCTGGAGTTGTGAATATTAAAATCACCAAGGAAAATTACCTCACTGTTAGGAAAGTTGGACTGGAGAAAGTCAAGTTGCAAAGAAAGGAAGTCAAAGAGCTCCAAGTGATTAGTGGAGTTGGGAGAACGGTAGAGACAACAGATGAATTTGACACAATGAGGTAAAGAGATTTTAAGCCAGAGAAGATCAAAGAGAGGAGATTCCAAATTGCCAAGTCTCTGACAGGGAATATCAGAACGGACATATGCACAAGTACCACCTTTGAGGTGAAAGGAATCATACAGCAAATAATTTGGACATCTGAGATGAGCAGTAGTTGAATCAACTGATAACTGAGATTCAGTCAGAAAAAGTACATGGGGTTTGGAAGACTGCAAGTGGAAATGGACATCGTTGAGATTGGAATTGAGACCACGTATATTTGTGAAATGAATTAGGAAGTCCTTGGGAGGTTTAGGTCTTTTCGCAGATAAGCTTGCTCTATTATTTTGACAATTCATGGTGTATTCAATAGTAAGAAAAAGTGGGTGGGACATGCTGTATGAAGTAATGAAATTTTTGGATATGGCGTACATGTGGTAAGAATATACCCAGATCCTTGACATTACGTGGCCTCGACAATGCTCCCCGCATACACACTACTCGGACTCCCTCCAGTCACTATCTGGCAGAGTAGAGGCAGCAAGATTATACACTAGCTGATCCGGAAGCCTCCTAGAGAGTTACCAATAGGTTTGGTCCGGTTTACTATCTAGCGGCCGGCCTGCGAACACCGTTTTAGAGCTGTACCCTCGAAATGTAAGGAATATTGGATCTCACCACGACATTCATCATAACCTCAAAAATCATCAATCAGACTGCAAGAGATAGGGAAGGGTTGGCCGGAACTTAGCTCTAGAGACTAAACATGGGTTCCACCACTTCAAGTCTCCAATAAGCAAAGTGGTGGTATTTCACCGGTTGATGAGAGTCATCTACCACCTAGTACTGCCTGGTAACATAGAGGGGTGGCGTTCCTCCATGTGGTGTGGGCACCACACCTCGACCCCTGCTTACGTTGGTTCACACCTGGGTGGTCACCCACCATGTACTTGTGCATGGAGGTTATACCCAGGATTACTAACAGTCCCACCATCGTGAAGGTGCAAGCAGAGGATTTGGCTGTCATAGACCATCCGGACTTCGCCGAAATTGGGTCCACTTGACTTAAGTGTCACCCGAATATCAGTTCCATCAGCATTTTAGACTCCCAGGTAGCAAGAACAGCTTGTCTGGCATATCTGAGAGAATGTCTGTGACAACCTCAAGGACCAAGTTTAGACTCTTCATTCAGTACTTACGGAGTGACGCATAGTATTGTGCCTTTGTTATCTTCAATATTTTTATTTAAGATTGTCGGTGATATAAATTCCTACTAATCAACATTTATTACTCTTAATATGTCTAAGATGAAATCAAACGTATGGAATTATTTTGCTCGAAAAAGCAAAGATGAAGCACAATGTTCGAAATGTCAGAAGATAATGAAGTCGTCTGGAGGATCTACATCTTTGATGTTGCATTTAAAGAAAATGCATCAGATTGACATTAAACAAGATAACAGCGAACCTCCCTTAAAAATGGTAAGAACATTAGAAAACTTTATCGTTAAAAAATCTATGGAAGAAGAGATTTCAAAATTAGATTTTCTTTTAATTCAATTGCCAAGAGTGAGTTTATACAATCAAGCCTTCACACCTTCAGAGAAATAAATACGATAAATTACCACCAGCCTCAGTGAATGGAATTAAAAATATGGTTCTGAATTATTATAAAACTAAGAAAGAAGAACTCATTCAGCATTTCAAAAATTCATTGACTCTAGATGAATATACGTCTATACAAAATAAAAGGTATATGAATATAAATGTGCATCATTCAAAAGACAATCATTGGTCGTTAGGTCTTATTGAGATTAACAGCTCACTTGATAGCAGAAGAACTGAGCAAATTGTGAATGGACACTTGAAGGAATTTGGTTTGAACTTGGATGAGGATATTGTTGCCTGCACCACCGATGGAGCAGCAATGATGATTAAGTTTGGCAAGCAAATTATGCCTAATCATCAACAATGTATAGCCCACTGTATACATCTGTCAGTTATAGATGTACTTTATGAAAAAGCAATGAATTATGGTGCCACAGTCTGAGTCTCCCAAAGACAATGAAAATAATGAAAAGAGTAGTGATGATGAAGAAGTTGAAGAAAGACAGCAAGGCATACTTTATCAAACCGACTTTACCGATGAGCTCATTTATTTTTTCAATCCAATGGCCAATATTGCACAAACTATTAACAGTCAGAAAAATTGCAAGCTTTTTCGAAAATCACCTACCAAAAATGACATATTACAAAATTTTGTTAAAGCAAAATTTAATGGGAAAGAATATAAACTTATATTAGATTGAAAGACTAGATGGGATAGCACATTCTATATGATTGAGAGATTTTTGAAATTGAAAAATGGCATTCCAAATGCTCTATGTGCAGTACTGTCAACTGAAGCTGTGTCTGACGTTGACTATAAAACACTTGAATTGCTATGCAAAACTTTTCAACCAGTTCAAATGATTCTGAAGGCTATAACCTCAGAAGATACAGACTTACTTAAAGCAGAGTTTTCAATAGCTTCATACAGCAGAAAACCCATTTGCTTTAAAGTTTCACCAAAGCCTTTTGCAGCATTACAATGCAAGACGAAATTGACAAACTGTGGCTTTGCTGAGCTATCTACACAACCCCAAAAAGTTTAGGAAAGAAGATTCAGGTTCAAGAACTTTTGATTTCCCAAGTAAGCAAGTTTTGAAAAAGCATGCTGAAGAGATTTATCAGAGATTATTTGCAAAACATTCTGAAGGAGTCTTAGCGTTGAATGAAGAAACTGAAAATAAACGAACTGTTCTTTTAGAAGAAAACAAAGACTCGTCTAGTTCCGATGTTGGAGATACACTCATGCGAGAGTATGATAGTGTAATAAAGAGATTAACTGAAGAGCCTTCAAAATATCCCAGTGAATTGGAAATCAGCAAAGAATTTAAAATTTTGGAGGCAACTAGCAGTAGAAGTGAAAAGCTGGAGAAAGTTTATAGAGCACTGCTGACCATCAAACCAGCAAGTGTCCAATCTGAGAGAGTGTTTTCGATCACTGGTCTCTTTAACACAAAAATAAGGTCAAGTCTATCAGGAAAAATGCTTAATATATACTGTGTTTTTTAAAGGATCATTTTCAGAAAAAAGCTGAGCAATAAATAGTAATTTCCCCAAGCTGTTTTTTTTTCACATTATTTTTATTTATTTATTATTATTGGGCTTATTTTTTTTGTTTACCATACGAGAAGATAGTTTTTATTCAAAGGATTTGAATACAATTTGTAATTTTGTATTATCTCAAGCTGGTTACTTATTTGGAGCATTTTAATTTTTTTTTTAACTATAAGAGGTGATAAATGTTGTTTAAAAGATTTGATTGCGATTTGTACAATCTACCCAAGATAAAATAAATATCTGTGTTATAAGCGTTTAATTATTTTCCCCAAGTCTGAGAAAATCAGTTATAAAACTGGTTTTAAGAGTAAACTTCGGTTAAACTTGGTTTTGAAATTTCTTGGTTTTATGCAAGCCCTAGTATTCATGTTGAATGCTGGTAAGTAGTTCTCCTGGAAACTCGTTGGATTACTATTACCATAAGGCCTAAGCCAGGATCTCAAACATATGGTTTACGGGCAGCTCACCAATTCATTTTCTGTGGTACTCATTGATTTTATTTTAGTTATAAAATGTGGTCCAGTTCCATGATTCTAAAATTTTTAACTTTAAATACATAAATCATTAGATAGTATGAACCAAAGCTATAATTACTCAACACGTTCTATGTTGATATCAATAATTGTAAAATAATAAGAGAAGTTTACCTCGATATAGTACGTAGAACACTTCCGTATGATACTCTCCAGAAATTAAAACGGAAAAATCGAAAAACTTACATTAGAGTAACAAATAGTTTAAAAAATAATTAAAAATCAATTTAACACAATAAAACTCAATTTAACACAATTAAAAAAAATCAGAAATTTAATTAAAAGAATTTAACGAAAAAATTGCAAAACAATTTTCCTTCCTGAAGCTGACAACGCTTTGTTCGTATGTCGTGGTCACAGGAATGAAATTTACTGAATAGGGGCAAGTACAGTCAGTCCTCGTATAGCACGATAGTTGTGTTCCTAGAAGCCATCGTGCAATGCAAAATCGTGCAATATGAACAACAGGCCCTATGGGAAAAATGGGGTTAGGTGCCGACCACCCACGAATGAACACACATTTGTAACCAAAACACAATAAATAATCGTAATAAAATACTTACGTATTTTATTACGACTATTACGTAATAAAATATTGCTAATGCTTTTGCTTCTATCGTAAGCAAACTTGTTTTTTGTTTGATTTTCTATCCCAACAGTTGACAGCCGTTGCATCTCTTCCAATTCTTTGTGTCTTAATCTAATGAATTTTAATTACACTTTGAGTTGTTACTGCTATGAAAGTTTTTATTTTCTCTGCATTCTTTGTAATTCTCGGCGTTGCCTCATTTAGGTCCGTAGCACGTGCAATATCATGGTCTTTCATTTCGCTCAAAGTGTTTCACAATTTCATATTTTTTCTCTATTGACAGAGGCGGACTGGCCATAAGCCTTACCGGGGAAACCCCGGTGGGCCGGAGGCCGGTGTGATTTTGGCCATAAACACTAGTATGAGGCCACTACAAATTTTCCCAGGTAAGAATTTTTGATCCAGTCTGCCTCTGTTTATCGATATTGCTTTTCTTTTTCTCTCTGAATCTGCAGTGTCTTCACCATGACGCTTCCTTTCCACACCTTTTTAAGTATTTTACTCATTTTTAGGGAATAAAGCACAATTACAAAACGAGGAGGCACGCTTGATACATAAACAAAGCTGCGCACATGTAGCAACTGAATAAAGAACACCGTAAAGGCCACTATTAACACCTCACATTTTACTACAGCACATTTCTAGGGGTTACTACCATAAAACAATAAAAACAATTTCCTGTTGCATTTCTGCTAGTGGAATCTGTTATAAACTGGTAGTAAACTCGATCTAATTGCATTTGCGATTATACCGATAGTTGGAATTGTGTTGATTTTTACGTTATTATGGTGAAATGTGTTTCCCCTTCACTGATATAAAACACATAAATACATTTTCGGAATCTTCTCTTCATTCCTATCGTGTTGCATTCGGTTGGGGTGATTCCGCGTTCGACTGCCATTTCTTGTAAACACAAATGCGAATCGTGCATAAGCAAATTCGGTTCGTGTTATATAAGATATCGTTCTCCTATTTATAAATCGTGTATGATCGAATTCGTGTAATGTAAACGTGTTATATGAGGACTGACTGTATGAAACTTAAAAAGGGATTATTTGTCTTTGCACATGCGCATAAAAGCCCATAAATCAGAGACATCATCTTTGATTTGGAGATGTTTTTTCCGATTGAGAAGACTGTCATCAGACATGACATCTCCGATTTCGGAGATTATCTCCAATCCATGGGCTTTTATGCACATGCGCGAAGACAAATAATCCCTATTTAAGTTTTATACTCTCCCCTATTCGGTAATTTTTATTTCTGTGATCATGACAGAATCGAAAAGCGTTGTCAGCTTCAGGAAGGAAAATAAATAGGTTTGCAATTTTTTTCATTAAATTCTTTTAATTTTCTTATTTTTAATTGCGTTAAATTGATTTTTAATTATTTTTTAAACTATTTGTTACTCTAACATAAGTTTTTCGATTTTTCCGTTTTAATTTCTGGAGAGTATCATATGGAAGTGTTCTACATACTATATTGAAGTAAACTTCTCTTATTATTTTACAATAAATCATCATTATAAAATACACCATTCAAAAGCACTGACAACTGACGGTCAGTAAAAGATCATCTATTTTGTTGTTCAGAAGTAAAGAAACATGGCAAAGGTATAAAGCCTGCATGAGAAGCACACAAAAGTTCGATGAAGTTTACCAGTAAAAGTACTTTGCTGTAATGGCATTTGTATTGTTGCTTGCTCAGTAAACATATAGTGGGTGTTATAGGTCAGGAGTAGAAATTGATTTTAGATTGTATTTTCAGTACATTATGTACAATATAATTATAGATTGGAGTTTTGTTTTTTTATAAACAGTATGAATAATAAACCAATTAAAATGTAGAGAACGTTTGAATTTAACCTCATAGAGAGAGAGATAGCCTAGGCGTAGAAACGAAGGTATATTCAGTATCGCTAAGTAAAAGATAAAAACATTACTGTATTTAAAATGAAAAATAAAAGATTATAAAAATAAATCATAGAGATGATAAAAAGATTAGAAAGGTTAAAAAATACTGTTAATAAATATATGGCCGACATACGACCAGATCGACTTACGACCTGTCAGTCAGAACGGAAGTCAGTCGTAAGTCGACGACCAACTGTAATTAAAAATCAAATGAACACAATTAAAAATCAATTTTAATGCAATTAAAAATTAAGTAAAAAAATCAATTTAACAAACAAAATGCAAAATGATTTTCCTTCCTGAAGCTGGCAATGCTTTGACCATATGTTGTGATCGCAGGAATGAAAATTACTGAGTAGGGGTGAGCATGGAACTTAAATAGGGATTATTTGCGCATGCACGTAAAGAACCACGAGTTGGAGATTAGATATGGTCGGCAAACATTAATAGAATTCTCATGTAATTTAATTTCAACAGTTTCTGCAACTAATAATAGTATAATTACATTGGACACTAATTATTTTGGTCTCGTTGAACAAAAGTGTTTTTCATTAACAGCATAAAAGGCTAATTCAGACACTGCTGAACAAGAAGCACAAACTGAGGCTGCACGTTGATTGGCACAAATTCAGAGGAAACCGCATAGAACCCTGATAAGATGAGTCACAATCACCACAACAAATGTTGTACACTAGGAAAGGGGGTTGAACGAGGAAAGGACTGAGCGGTTGTTCAGTATAGTGTGTAATTTCCATATTGGCCTGGCCACAATTTTAAATTCAGTATCTTTAAAGAATCTGTTAAGCTGCTTGTGCCACTTAACTGCTGCTGGTTAATATTTGTATTTCTGAGCCCAAAAGCAGATTCTGTCATTGAATATTTATAAGCATTGAGAAATTGATTTTGTAGGTGAATGGGTGATAGCTGTTATAACGTCGAAGCATACCGGTGTTTATAGGTTTACGATAGATGTTAAATTGGATTTTATTCGCGTCCCGAGTAAGCATGAAATTTAGAAAATTTAATGACCTAGTATCCGTATTCTCCCTCTCCAATGTAAATTTGAGTCTAGAATGACTATAATTAAACAAATGTAAAATGTCTTGGATAGTGCTACTATTGGTAATGACTAGAACATCGTCTAAATATCTCTCATAGTATGTGATACGGGGTAGAAAAGGTGTCAAATGTATATGTTCAATCGTTGAGAGATCGATCTCTGATAATAAGCCTGAGTGGCTTATTATCAGAGATCGATTATCATCTTAGCTGGCTTCAACTAAGTTTAATTAAGTGAAAAATTTTCTTAATAGGAAGCTTCATATAATTAATAGGTATCGAGTTATTTAACATGTCCCAAAGAATATCTAATGTGTATTCAACGTTTACATTCGTATATAACGAGGTAACATCTAGTGAGAATAAATTATCATTACCGCCAAGTCTACAGTCCTTAAGGTTATTAAATCGTAGTTCTTAATCCCAAATTGTATTGCCTGTCTAAAGGGTTTTATAATGCTATATACGTGTGTGGCCAAGGATGAAAATGCCGAGTTTCTGTAGGAAACAATAGGCCGAATAGGAAAGCCGGCCTTATGTAATTTTACCCGACTGAAAAGTGCAGGAATATTGTATGGTCTGACCTTCAATTCCTTTAACTGAGTCATAGTAAAGTGGTGGTTTTTTCAATATGCAGTTAACATTTTATTGCATTGAATGAACAAATTGGTAAATATTCCCGGGTCTACCTCAAGGTAAGTGGAGGTATCTGATGCAACTGACTCTAACTTATTAATATAATCGGGTTTATTGAGTATTACCACTATATCTCCTTTGTCAGCTCTCTGAATAATAATGTCTTTATTTTCCCTATGCTGAACTGTCATTTGTATTCAATTTAGGCAGTCACATTTGTTTTATGTTATTCACCACCTGGTTAATTTGTTAAATAAATAAATCTTTCTTCACCAAGTTAATTTATTTATTGAATAAATAAATCTTTATTTATTTGGCTGGTGCAGCATAAGCCTCATGCTTCCTTGCACCATATACTTATTAATAATAACAACAAATTATTCCAGGAATGGCTTCAAGTAGCAGTAACCAACTGTCAAACAATATATATTCTTTCAATATATGATAGTTACTTCATCTCCTCTAGCTGATAATGCAAGTGTATGACATGTGTGCTTCTTCCTGAAGCAGAATGAGCACTTCAAATGTTGTTTAGTAAAATCTTCCGAAGAAGAATAAATAAAATTTTTGGTTTGAAATATGTATTTGGTATACTGCAATTGTTACTGTAACATTATTAAACAGTGGTGTGTCATTCAGTTTTATATGATAAATATCTACATTATGTCTGTAAAATAATAAAATTCATATTATTCAAATTTCAATAAACCAATATTTCATGCTTTACTCATTTAAAAAAAAAAAAAAAATACTTGATAAGCAACCTCTGTTCAACTTATTTCTCTGTTCACCCATCACTCAATGTTTTTCCACTTCTTGAATTTATTTAAGCTATCAACTTCCACAACACCAGATGGAAGTTTCTCCCATCAATCAACCACCCACTGGCTAAAGCTAAATTTCTGCACATCTATTCTACAACTGTCTTTCCTCAACTTGAATTTATGTTCCTCAGGAGCTTAATCTGGGAAAGAGGAAGAATCCCATCAGCAGTGAGCTTGTTCAAACCATTCAAGACCTTATACACCTCAATCAGATCACTATGTAGGTGCCTAGTCTCCAGATGCCACAATTTGCAGAAATTAAGCCTATATTCTTAACAGCCACACTTCGTTCCACGCACTAATCTCATTGCCCTTCTCTGTACTCTTCTTGGTAGCTCAAGGTCCTTCCTAAAATGAGCACTCTACCTGTAGACAGTAATCAAGGTGTGGCCTGATCATTGCCTTATACAAGGGGATAATCACCTCATTATCCCTGCTAGCAAAATTCCTCTTTCAGTTTGTCAGCTACCTGAGCAGAATCATCGACATCAAGTGTACCAATCTGATTCATCCCCTTCCTTCTAGAGTTTACATAAGTAAAGAAGTCTTTACTGTTTTTCTTTGCATCCCTTGACAAAGATGTCTCATAAATGATGTCTCAAAGATGCCTTTGCTTGCCTAACGAACTTTGCCACTTGATTATAGACTATCTTATATCTACCATAGACATCTGTGTCTTCTGATACTTTATATGCATCCCATGCATTTTTCTTCTCTGCCATAAGTCTCATCAGACATCTGTTTAGGCCTAAATCTTCAACAGTATTTCTTAGTTGGTATGAAAAGATTAGTAGCTTCCAAGGTTAATTCCTTGAATGCTTCCCATTTAGAATTTGCTTTTGGCAACTGTTGTTCCCACTGTACAGAATTTAGAAACAGTCTGAGGCAACTGTAGTCACCTTTATGAAAGCAAAAACCCTTCCCTTTACACCAATGGTAGTTACACCTTCGAGTAAATCCTACATCACTACACTGTGATCACCACCACCTAGTGGTTCCTTTATGTGCAGTTTCTCAATGCATGAATAATCACTTCTGATAATCAGATCAAGAGTATTACTCCCTCTAGTTGCCTCTTGAACATGCTGCTGTCGAAAACAATTATCTAATAAAGCCACAAAAGCCTTGCTAATGTGTGAGTGACCATCTCACAAGTTCTAGTCTATATCTGGGAAGTTAAAATCTCCCATTATAAGAAAATCAGATTTACTGGCTCACTACATTTTCTGTGTAGAGTCGTTCGTTGTAGTCAGAGTCATTAGGCCTATAACACACTCCTACTCTCAACTTTGCTTTTCCGGTGCTTATATCTAGAAGTATAACTTGGGTTGTGGCACCCACGAAAAATAAAAAAATTGCATCCTTTGAAAACTGTTCTTTTGAAATTTTTGCATTTTTAAACATAAAAAGGAAATTTTGCACCCATGGTACATACTGCACCTGCCTCACCCTAGTTACACCACTACTTATGTCACACCAAACTGACTCAACACTGCACTGTCCACCCATGTCAACTGGATATCCACAAATTCTAATTCTGCATCTCTGTGCGACACCATGTCTCTGATATCCCAACAATATCTGCATTTGATGTCTTCACCAGCACCTAAAATTCAAATTTATTTACTATATTCCTAGCATTGGTGTAGATGCAAGCATACATGCATCTACTCTTACTCTTAGTTACTCTAACACAACCCATACATTTATTTGTTCCATGATAGACTCCCAGCACCTTGCTTTCCAGGCTGTTGCTCATTCCAATAGAAGTAGTACAAGAATCACTTTCATCTTTGCCTGCTGTGAATTTCCCCAAGCTCGCAGTTTTCTGACTTGTCTAACACTGCCTTGGTAGCATCAGCAAATTTTCTTGTACCCTTTCTATTTAAGTGTATCCCATCCTTGTAAAAATAATCTCTTCTGTTAACAAGCACAGATCACACTGAGAAAAATTCTACCCCACGAGCTTTGCATAAACTCTCCAAGGGCTGGACTGATTGACAAGGCTCTCATCATATATTCCCTCCTATTATGTCCAGGCAGAATTGCAGACAGCTTCAAATTTAACCCTAACTTGCAACATTTTTTTTTTTTAAATGTTGACCTGTACTTGTTAAGCTTGTTTGTTTGTTTGTTGTTGTTTGGTTTTTAGGAGCATTAGCAACTAAGGCCATATTGCTCCGGTAATATGTGGTGGTCATTTCCTGACCTTTCTGCATCCTCCGTATTTGGTGGTCACGGGCTCAAATCCCGAGCTAATGAAGAAGCATGTGCTACGTACTGCTGCTTCTGCCCACCCTGGCACTTGTTAAGTAAGTCCACAGATCTCCAATTCTAACGTCATTAATGCCAACATATACAATGATATCACCCTTTGTGCCCTTAAAAGATATCTGCTCTACAAAGTCAAAACTTTTGCCCCTGGCAGACATCATCTCGCCCTATTCCACTTATTCTTTTTGCATGATATATTTACCGTCTCCCTAACAATAGAGTCACCGAGTCACTTGAGTTTGGTGCTACCAAACTCAAACTACTCAAAGAGTAAGTTATTCTATGATTACTTTTATTCAAGTGTTAGAGAGACAAAAAGAGAAAGCAAAATACTCTTGATTTGATTACCAACAGTCACTCTTTGCACATTAAGAATCTCCAGATAAAGGAATCACTTGGTGGCAGTGATCATGATACACTGATAGATCATGATATAAAAATATAAGTACCATCAAGGATCAAGGGTAGGGATTTAGCTTTTGTTAAGGTGATTATGGTAGTCTTAGACAGTTTATAAATTCTTTATAGTTAGACCAATCAATGATGTTACCAAAAGCAAATTAAAAATGGAAAGCATTCAGGAAAGTAATCCTAGAAGGTACCAGCATTTTATATCAATTAAGTGATATTGTTTAAAGTTTAGACCTAAATAATATCAGATGGGATGAGACTAGTGGCAGAGGAAAAAATGTATGGAATGATTATAAATTATCAGGGTAAACAGAAACTAAAAAGTACAAACTTCTCTTCAATAAAGTCACTAATTAGATTAATTAAATTACATCAGATTATGAGAAGTCTTGGATTAATAATGAAAAGGAAAAGTAGCAAGGAATCTTCACTTATATTAAAAACAGGAGGAAAGGAATGAACCACACTGGCTGACCCACTAGATATAAATGCCATAACTATTGATGGTTCTGTTCAGGTTGCTAACAAACTGAATATGTATTTCTCACCTGTATTCAAACATTAAGTTTAGGGATGGGAAGGCACCTCCGTAGCCAGGTGGGTAGGAGCAGCAGTGCATAGTACACGCTTCTTGATTAGACCGGGGTTCAAGCCCGTGACCACCAAATATGGAGGATGCGAAAAGGTCAGGGAATGACCACCGCATATCCCCGGAGCAATATGGCCTTAGTTGCTAATGCTCCTAAAAGAAAAAAAAAATAACAATAGGAATGCCAGGAGTATATTTATACTAAATTATAACCGGGAGCTAAATGATTTTGTAATAACTGAGAAGAAATTGGAAGAGAAATTGTTGAAGCTAAAAGAATATCGCTCTCATGGTGATGGAATCTGTCTAATTATATTAAAAGAGGCAGTAAGAGGTGAGTAAAATCTTGGCCATAACCATGAGAGTATCCTTGGATTCAGTGGAAGTTGCTAGAGAGTGGCAGATTGCAATTGTCTCCCCTATTTACAAAAGAGAATTTAGAGTGAAGTAAGAATAGACCTGTATGCTTGATATATTCATCTTGACAGGAATGCAGTTAAAAAAAAAAAAATCATATCATGGATTTGTTAAGAAGCGACCTTATCACCAATCTAATTAGTTACTATGATGTAGTAACAAAGAAACTGGATGCACTTAGATTTCAGTGAAATTTTTGACATTATGCTGCATAAAAAGTCTGCTACAAATTGGAGCAGTGTGGTATTGGGGAAAGTTACTGCTATAGATAATGGGATGGTTGAATGGCAGAGTAAAGAAGATGGCTATAAATGGGAACTACTCTTCTTGGACTAATGTTATTAGTAGAGTCCCTCATGGTTCAGTGCTAAACCCCTTACGGTTTTCAATTTTTATTAATAATCCTGATGAAAGCATATCAACCTTATTGTCTAAGCTTGCAGATGATACGAAAGTTGACATGGTGCACGGTACTAATGACGGGAATGAAGGAATACTACTGCAAAAAAACCTAAAAAAATTTGGCTGGCAGATGCAGCTAGAGTTTAATATTGATAAGTGCAAAGCATATGTGCAGCAGCAATCCCAGAATAACATACTAACTGGAAGGTACCGTACTCAAGGTAGTGCAGAATGAAAGGACTTAGGGATAACTGTACAGTGTGACATGAAATTCTCTGAGCAGTGCAGAGAGACTGCTAGGACAGCTTGTGGGTTTCTGTTAATGATATACAATAGGGTCTCGAAGTACACAATCCCACTTATACACAACTAACCTCCTGATTCATAGTTACATTTGTGGCTCATAATTATAGCATCGCTGTTTCATGATGGCAGTCAGCAGTGTGTGAAAGGAATGGGAAGTAACAGAAAGGGGAAGGTCAACATCATAGCTGATATGCAGGATTGGGTTTTCATTTGGTGCATAAGACTTCCATATTTTAACTAGACTATACCATATGGATTAATAAGGACAATGTGTGTGTCTCTGGCTGCTTTTACACATTCACAACACTTAAGTGGATGCAGCAGTACTTATTGCTCAAATGAACCAATAAAGCTAAGACCCCACATACCTCCCTAGTTTTACTGTTTGCTTAGGGAAATAAGCAGTGCTATGTTCTGCATGTGCAAACAACCTTTAGAATAAATACAGCTTTCCCTAAAGGCATACTCTTTATGAGGATGGAATCATCTTTAAGATTTATGTACATTCAATTTAAAGAAATTGATTTTATATATATGCATACATAGTTTAGAGGAATCCATCTAGTTTTACCTTAGTTCAATAATTTTCTATAGGGAAACCCTGACTTACATCAATTCTCACTTACACAGGGATGCTAGGAAACTAATCTTTGCATGCTTTGAGAGCCTACTAGAGAGGAATTTTGCCAGCATGGACAAAGTGATTATCCTATTGTGTTAGGCAATGGTTAGGCAACATCTTGAGTGATGCATAAGTCTCGAAGCCTCATTTTAAGACATGTGAATATGCTGGAATGGGTGCAGAGAGGAGTAACAATTTAGTGAAAGACACAGAAGGGTACTCTTGCCAAGAAAGATTTCTGTTCTGCAAATTACAGTGCTTGGAAAATAGATACCTACAAAGTGATCTCATTGAAGTGTTTCAATTTTTATTAATAATACTGATGAAAGCATAAACGAGTAAACTACCCGCAACCCCTGTACAACGTGCAGTACTTCTAGAACACAGTTCCACCCTAACACAATTGATAAATTGCTGCAATCCTTGCACAACATGGTACTTCTACAACAAAGTTTCGCTCTAACACGGTTTGAGAATTGCGGGGAATCTCATATAACATGGTATTTGAGCTTTTGTGCTGGGAAAACCCTGCTATTATGTTAGATGTAATTTTCAATGTTTCCATTCCTTTTTATGGATCCCTGGTGTTGACTCTAGTCTTTATCGTCTTCATGGTATTTTTCTAAAGCACATTTCTGGAGGTCATTACCACAAAACAATAAAAACAATTTGCAGTTTCTGGTTTATTGGTCTTTTCTGTTAGTGTAATCAATTATAAATGGGTAGTAAACTATCTTCTTGCATTTGATATAGTACTGATAGCTGGAATTCTGTGGGTTTTCACGTTATTGTGCTGAAATGTTTCCCTTCCACAAAATATTCAATCATAAAATACATAAATTTTCAGAAACTCATTACTCTGTACCTCACTTGCAACTTGTGCATGCGCTGTTCTTTTTTATTAATTACTTATCATTTTTACTGTTTTAAATTTTACAACCAAAAATGTCAGTGAAGAGAAATATCAATTAGTTAGTATGTACATATTACAGTACGTAAGCGTAAATTTATTTTTATTTTGCTAACTGGAAAATATTCTTCTGATTTTCATGTATCATTTAATTTTTTTTAATTGGTAAGGTAAAGTTAAATTTGTGCTTTATATATCTTTAAAGTGGGGGTCCACTGTATTTTGTTGGGAGATCCCTGGGTTACTTTCTGTGCTATTGAACTTGTGCTTGTTTGAGACCATAAAAAAAATTGACTTTGAAACGTGCAGTTCATGACTTTTAAAGAGAGCAGAAGGTACATGCAATCTAGATGCTACAGAAGAGATTGTGCTTAGCAGCAATGAAGAGAAGGAAACTTAAATGAACATACATTATCTGACATAAGTATCACAGTTTGTAAGGTAAGACATTACTATTTAAATTACTACTATTAAAAAAATTAAATTAAATAATAAATTAAATTATAAGGTAAATAATAAATATTAAAAATATTAAAAGTTAAAATATTAAGTTATTATTACTATAAAAATAAGTTTCCGATAAGTTATAAAAAAAAATGGGGGTATTTTTGTTAGCTTTTGGAATGTAACGCCCCCCTTCTTGTACTGGTTCTTAGTCCCATATAACACTGTTTCGCATTACACAAGATTTTGTAGGAACCAAACTACTGTGTTATACGAGGTTACCTGTATGTACATTTGAATAAGCATAGAACCTTGAATCCAAGAATGCTCTTGTTATTGCTGCAAAAGTTTGATTACCTCTTTTTTTGCTTATTTTAATATAACTGAACAGAATCTCAGCTACAGCAGTTTCACTTCTAGCATTCTTTTAGTTATCGTAAAATCATTCAACAATCAGTCAGGGTTAAACATCTGGTTTTCCCATTTCTGAAAATTTATTCGCTTTTGAATGTAAATGCAAAACATTATGAGCAGCCTACCCAGAATCATCAATAATTATGCCATTCATATCAAGTAGACAAATATACTCAATCCCTTACCTTCTTTCATTTAATATAATTAAATAATTTTTTACTACTTAGCTCTGCATTCTTAGCCACAGCTTTGGCATAATCTTAGTTGGCATGCCTAACTCCTTGATTATAGACCAAGTTGTTGGTAATTGTTAACAATGGTATTTGTTAACAATGTCAGTTGGTCCCATAAAATGTCTAAGACTATTGAAATCAGCCTTATGAAAGCAAAATTCCTTCCATTTATTCTTGATGGTAGTTACTTCTTTGAATAATTCCACATCAATACACTATGTTCCCTAACTAAGTGGTTCCTTTATTTGAAGATTCTTAATACAAGATGAATCACTGCTGATAAGCAAATTAAATGTACTGCTTTCTCTTCTTTCCTCTAGCACATTGGGTATAGAAAGCAGTCATCCATGAAATCTAGAAATGTTTTCCTAGTGAGTCAGCTGACAAAACACGTCCTAATTGATACCTAGAATGTTAAAATTTCCTAAAGCAAGATATTCAAATTTACTAGCATACTCTATTTGTATGTATGACAGTGTATTATACTTATCACAGTCATTTGGCCTATAATATACAGAAAATATTGCAGGAGGAGAATACCAAAATCTGACTGCAGAGCTGGCCAGTCAAATTGAGCAGAAAAAGATAGCATGGGATAGTTACAGAGTGACAAGAATTACTGAAGTCTACAATAGATACAGGTTGAACCGTAACAGTACCAAAAATAAGGTTAGGGAGGCCAAGGCTGTGTATGAGAAAACATTGGCTAAGAGAGCAAAGAATGGAGAAAAAGAATTTTTCATGTACATGAATACAACAAAGAAGAAAGCTAATCAGATCAGACCTTCGTGCAGTAAGTGTGGGAAAGTTTTAGATAACCCAGCTGATGTATGATTAAAGAGGCCTGTGCACTCTGGATTCATTATTATTAAATCACAGTTGCTCAGAGTGAAACGGATACAAAAATATAGATTGTGACAAGTTTAATAATAGGAAATATACATATATTACATTAGATACATACAAATAAAAGCTTTCGGTTGTTTATTCAACCTTCTTCAGTTAAACTGACAGTTAGGATGGAGCATGAGGGCGTGTACTGCCAATCTTGTATGTGAAGTGCGTGATTAATTGTTGGATGTTGAAGCCTGTGGCTGTGATGTATGTGAACGTGGCCAGCGTTTGTCAGTGGACAGGATTGCTGTTTCAGTGATAGGGTGGACTTCACAACCACTGTTCCTGTTCACTGAGGTATTGGAGCATTTGATGTTTAATGACTCCAACCAGGCACATCGCCGATAATGGCAGGACTTATCCACAATCACAACATCGCGGTGTGGGTCAATGTCATGGTGAGTGGCCCAAACGTGTTCGGCAATAGCTGAGTGCTCCACATCCGCTAAGGGGATTGCTCTTTTGTGTTCGGAAAGGCGTTTTTCGAGCCGTCTGTCTCCCAGTTTCCCCGATGTAGCAGCTAGTGCAGTCACGGCAAGAGATGCAGTAGACCAATCCACTTTGTAGTAGGGTGGGGACAGGTGTTTTTACCTTAAAGATGAGGGATCGTAATTTTTTGCCTGGGATTTGTACAAATTTTATCCCATGTGATTTTAAGATTCTACAAACCTGTTGTGATAGGTTTGGGTAGTATGGGATAAAGGCGCTTGTGGCTGAGTCATCACCTTGGATGTTTCTGTTGGTCGCTACGTGGTCGCGTGTCTGTAGGTCACACCTGTTAAGGGTATATTGATGGGATAGCCACACCTCGTAAGATCCGCCTTGACTTTAGCGATTTCAGTGCGCCTCTCATTTACAGAGCTAGAATGTGTCCAGGCACGAGTTAGCAAGGTTCGTGCAGTGGCAAGAAGATGGCTATGTGTGTGTGTTGACCGGAAGTTGGTAAATTGGCCAGCACACATTGGTTTACGATGGACAGTTGTCTTCGAGCACGTGCCCTCGTGCCGGACAAGGGTGTCTAAGTATGGTATGGTGTTGTCCGACTCTAGCTCGATCGTGAATTTTATGAAAGGTGACAGAGAATTGAGGTGGTCTAAGATTCGGTCACCTGAATTTCTGGGGATAACTACGAACACATCGTCCACATAGTGACACCAAAAGACAATGGGATCTGGTACATTTGTAAATGCACGACCCTCTAATTCCTCCATCGCGATGTTTGCCATGACCGAACTAACCGGGGAACCCGTGGCTGTGCCGTGTACTTGTTGGTAAATGGAGTCATTAAATATGATTGCACCGCCTGTTAAGCACAGTCTGAGGGCGGTGGAGATATCGTCTGGTGTTAGAAGAAAACCTTGCTAACTCGTGCCTGGACACTCTAGCTCTGTAAATGAGAGGTGCACCGAAATCGCTAAAGTCAAGGTGGATCTAACGAGGTGTGGCTATCCCATCAATACCCTTGACAGGTGTGACCTACAGACACGTGACCACGTAGCTACCAACAGAAACATCCAAGGTGATGACTCAGCCATGAGCGCCTTTATCCCACACTACCCAAACCTATCACAACAGGTTTGTAGAATTTTAATCAGATGGAATAAAATGCGTACAACTGCCAGGCAGAAAATTACGATCCCTCATCTCTAAGGTAAAAACACCTGTCCCCACCCTACTACAAAGCGGATTGGTCTACTGCATCTCTTGCCATGATTGCACTAGCTGCTACATCGGGGAAACTGGGAGACGGCTCGAAAAACGCCTTTCTGAACACAAAACAGCAATCCGCTTAGCGAATGTGGAGCACTCAGCTATTGCCGAACACGTTTGGGCCACCCACCAAGACATTGACCCATACCGCGATGTCGTGATTGTGGATAAGTCCCGCCATTATCGGCGACGCGCCTGGTTGGAGTCATTAAACATCAAATGCTCCAATACCTCAGTGAACAGGAACAGTGGTTGTCAAGTCCACCATATCACCGAAACAGCAATCCTGTCCATTGAAAAACGCTGGCCACATTCACATACATCACAGCCACCGGCTTCAACATCCAACAATTAATCACGTACAAGATTGGCAGTACACGCCCTCATGCTCCATTCTAACTGTCAGTTTAACTGAAGAAGGTTGACTAAACGACCGAAAGCTTTTATTTGTATGTATCTAATCTAATATATGTATATTTCCTATTATTAAACTTGTCACAATCTATATTTTTGTATCCGTTTCACTCTGAGCAACTGTAATTTAATAATAACCAGCTGATGTTATGATGAATTGAATATGTACTTTGAATCGGTCTATACTGACAAAAGACTTCATGCTGATAATAGGTTGTGTGAGTGAGACTGAGCCATACGTAATTAATGATTTTAATTTCCAGTTTTGAGATGTCTTCTAGAGCACTGTTTCCGAACCACAGGTTTGGAAACAGTGCTCTAGAAGACATCCAGATAGCAAATGATTTTGCTGATCTGGATAATCTTGCTACCAGTACTCAGCCAGTTGTCTCTACAGGAAGTATGAGTAGCACATACGTAGAGGACACTGCCAAAGCTATATTGTGTTCTTAACATATCTACTTCCCTCACCTGCCCCCAACTTTTGCCTCCTCTGTGTCAGTGTATCATGAATAGTCAAACAAATGGAAAACCCATTCAAATCTGCTATAACTTCTTAATTCATTGTACATACAGTATATATGTGTTTGCAATTCTAATCTCAATATGTCCATTACCCTCTACAAGCTGCTAAGCTCCACTTACTTTTCACACAGAATCTCAGTTATTATGTGCTCTTTATTTGCTGTGCAATTCTTTCTGCTTCAGAGGCAGTCCAGTCTTTATGAATGTGCCCACTTTAATATTTCTTAGTTGGGAATGTTCTCCTTTGGCTCAAAATCACTTTCAAATTCTGTCAAATTAATTTGATCCCTCTATCCCAATCTACTCAAAATCATTTAAAATGTTTTGAATTTCTTACTTTGAAACATAGTTTTCTCCAATCTAACCTTCCTGACAGAAGTTACTTTCCATTGTGATTTCCAGCTGGCTTCAATTTTTGCTATTACTAATGACCATATAAAGCTTGTTCATTTACCTATCAGCTAGGTTTTAACACTTCTGATTTTTTGATTTTCCAATAATCCATCTGGGTGCACAATTAATGTTAGCTGTTCAATAGACACCTCAAACCACAACCTGGTGAGAGCATCTTCCCCAATGCAGCCTCTGTTCTATGTTCACTCTAAACCTTGTATTATTTGCCATTATAATAATGTTAAAATAGGATGATATGCATAATTCTCTTCCTCTTTCCCTTAGTAGAAAAGACGAAGACTATAAAACTATAAACAAAGTAAATTTTAAAAACACTATAATGTAATAAGCATGTTTTTCCTTGTTAATTAATTGAAAAGGGCATAATGCTAATCTGATTTCAAATACTATTATAACTATACACAACGTAAGCAACTATAAATCTCTCTCTCTCTCTCTCTCTCTCTCTCTCTCAAAAATAATAGAAGGCAAACTTCCATTTTAAAAACTAACATAATTTTAAGAATGTGCTTTAATAAAGGAAATCCTCTATATGAAAGTCAAATAAAATATGAATCACAATGTTAGATTTCCTTGGAAATTTAAGTTTATGCTGTAATTGCAGTTTACTTACCAATACCTGCTTGTCCAATCACCCAAGACAACCTCAAAAATAGCATTACTCCCCATATGTTTAAAAGACAACGTACCTAAATAAATAATATATCATGTAATAATATCTGTTAAATAATAAATAATGGGTTTTCCCCTCCTACTTATCATTCATCAGAATCTCAATTAACAAGTAATGCCTAAAAGTTTCATATATCAAAAATTATAGTAATTGAGAAGGCATTTCAAAATTTTTAAAATACTTTTTTTTTTGTTTATGCTGTGATCTGTAATTTTAATATTTATTCTTTGTTTTCATAAACTATTATAAATAGCAAGGAACATGCAATGAGCAAACCAAATTCTCTCATGGTAAAGAAGAAATAAAAGCTCTCTCTCTCTCGTCACTGGATTGATGGGGAATGCCACAGTTCCCCTTGCAAATTGAGATGACAGTAATTATCAGAGAATAGAATTCATCAAGATGACACCATAATACAAACAGCATCATGTTTTTGTTATAAGAGGTGCTGTTTATGTGTAGTGAAACAATAAGCTAACATAATGCAAGATCAATGCAATGACTTTATGGAAAGGTTATATTTTTCATAACATACTTTAGTTTGCTAACAGCCTATTCCAGAATAAATAAATAAATACTAGTTTTGTTATTTGCATTAGTTTGCTACTTTAATACTTCAGAACAAGGGTTCTAAAAAACTTTTTTGTTGGTGTATACCAACAAGTGAAATTGAACAATTTCAACATATAATTTATTGATTTTTTATTTAAATAAAAACAGGTTAAATTCTCTGGGTAACTGCTAATGTCAGTTTTTGAAGGAAAAAAGGCCAAACTTTAACTTGAAAGATAAGTACAAGTGTAATGAGGCCTCAACTAGCTTATGTGAAAGCTTAAACAAGCAAATAATTATGATTGAAAAAAAATAAATAAATACACACTTAGAAATTCATAAATTTGACAGCTACAATAAAACCTATAATTGGCTTATGCAAAATATTAATCAAGCAGATAATTATTAAAAAAATAATAAAATAAATCAAAACTGATAAAGTTTGATGGATACAATTAAAATGAAACAAAAGTGTGCAGAACATTAAACAAGCAGATAATTATTAAAAAACATTTTAAAAAAAAGTTGGTAAATAGATAAATCTGACATGCTCTAATTAAAATAAAGCTCAAATATTAATATGAAATGTTAATCTAGCACACAAAGTGATAAATTGATAATTTGACAGTAAGTTCAATTAAAATTAAGCATAAGTTACATACAAAATTTAATCCAGCAGGTAATTATTAAAAAAAAAAAAGATGAATTGTCATTAACAATGGTAAATAAAATATAAGCAATTCAAGTTTTCATGTTAATCACATTACAAACTAGTTAAATTTTCAGTGTGAAGGGTATGCTTGTTTAGCCAAACAACTTCCATAAGTCTGATTCAATTTTTCTTAGTTTCAGTCTTAAATCAGGCTTAATAATCAATCTGTTCCTATATTTATTCTTTATATAAATCACTGAAGAATATCCACATTCACAAAGGTAAGTAGTGCTAAATACCAACAGAAATTTTACAGTTGTATTGGAAATGAGCAGATATTCTTTTTGTCTCTCCAACTAAAAAACTCTTGCCAAATACATCAGAGGAAAGCTCTATCAGTTCATCTTTCTTGTTTGTTGTTAACGATTCTGGTAGAATGGCTTCAATAGAAAAAGGATCCCTGATCCAAAATTCTGATGTCAGCTTTTCTGGAAAAAATTTTCTGAAGTCTCAAGTTAAGTTCTCACAATGTTCCTTTATACTGGCTGCCAATTCAGGATCCAGTGAATTTATTTTCACTGATGAAACTGTCCAAATATAGAAAGGAAGATACTTGTCCACTTTATTTCTTTGATAATGAAAACAGTTTTTTTGTGAAAGCTTTTATGTCGTGGACTGAGAATGGTGTCACACAGAAACCCTGTATGCAAAATATATCTACTAGGTAGGCCAATCAGGAAAACCACATTTCATTATTAAAGTGATTGCTTAAGACTGAAGTAGAAATAAGGAAGTGAGGAAAACTTTGCACTCTGAATGAAGTTCAAATAGGTGGGTTAATACGCAGTGTGGCATATATCAAAAATCTTGAATTTGTTGCGCATCAAAATGGCTGGTATTTTTCTAGCAGCTACAACCTCTTGATGAATTCTACAGTGAAGAACATATTTAACATAAGGAGCAACTTCTTCAATTTGGACAACAACTGCAATGTGTTTTCCCACAAATGTATATGCTCTACACTTTTTTTTTTTTTCATTCTATGCCACGAACTGTCATAAACTGATCTATTTTTTAAAACTAGACATTTGAAGTACTGCAACCACACAAGTAGTCTGCAAAACAATAACTGGTGAAGGTAAAGAAAGCTTGCACAAGAACGACGAGAAACGTTGGATAACTTACGTGGAAAATTAGTTTCCCGATACTGCACTCTAGCACTGCTCACTCGGTAAACAGACGGTAGGTGTTATCGGTCTGAGCAAACTCGAGAACGATATATTAATTGACAGGTCATCATCATCAGCCATTTTCAATCCACTGCAGGATGAAGGCCTCTCCAGCAACTTTCCAGTTCCTTCTGTTTTGAGCACTGGCCATCCATTTACTACTCAAAAACTCATGAATTTCATCTATCCATCTCCGCCTTTGTCTTCCAGGTTTTCTTCTAGCTCCTCTTGGGTACCATTCTGTTATTTTCTTAGTCCATCTGTCATCATGTCTTCGAGCTATGTGTCCTGCCCAAGACCATTTTAGTTCTTTAGTTTTGATAAGAATGTCCTTTACTTGAGTTTGCTGCCTAATCCATGTGTTTCTCTTCTTATCTAACAGTCTGATTCCCAATATAATTCGTTCCATTCTTCGCTGTGTAGTTCTTAGCTTCTCTTCCATTCTTTTGGTGAGTGCCCAAGTTTCACTTCCATAAGTCATGGTGGGGAGTATACATTGATTCATTATTTTACGTTTCAGACAAACTGGGATATTGCTCTTCAGTATGTGACTATATTTCCTGAATGCTATCCATCCAAAATTTATTCTTCTCTTGACTTCCATCCATTTATCATTATTACAACTAATAACTTGTCCCAGATAAGTATATGACTCCACCTTTTCAATTACTGCTCCTTCAATCATTATTTCCCTTTCCGTGGCATACTTGTTCATCATTACTTTTGTTTTAGCCATATTCATCTTTAGTCCAAAATCCTTACTAACTGTGCATAACTGATTAAGATTTTCCTCTAATTCTTTGGGATCGTGGCTTATGACCACAATGTCATCTGCAAATCGTAAATGGTTTAGGTACTCTCCGTTCACATTGACTCCTTTCTGCGACCAGTCTAATCTTCTGAAAGCTTCCTCAAGGGCAGCAGTAAACAGCTTCGGAGATATTGTGTCTCCTTGTCGAACTCCTTTCTCGATTTTAAATTTCCTACTGTCTTTGTCTAGTCTAATAAAGGATGTAGCACTCTCATATATTTTCTTCAAAATCATAATATATGGAGTATCTATGCCTTGTCTTTCCAGTGCCCGAAACATTGCCTTATGCTGTATGGAGTCAAATGCCTTTTCATAATCCACAAATGCCAAGCATAATGGTGTTTTATATTCATTTGCTTTCTCCATTAGCTGTGATATTACGTGAAGGTGATCCATAGTTGAGAATCCTGTCCTAAAGCCAGCCTGCTCTTTCGGTTGATTCTCATCAAGTATTCTTTCTAATCTGTTAGTAATGACCTTTGTGAACAACTTGTAGATATGGGATAACAAGCTAATTGGTCTATAATTTCCAATTTCTGATTTATCTCCTTTCTTATGCAGCAAAACTATGATTGCATTATTCCACTGCTTAGGCATCACACCTTTTCTAATGCACTTTGTGAAGAGCCTTGCCAATTTTTGTGTTATGTCTCTTCCTCCCAATTTTAACAACTCTACAGTAACTTCATCTTCCCCCGGGACTTTCCGATTCTTCATTTTCTTCAATGCATGTTCTACCTCATCAGGAAGAATATCGGGTATGTCGTATGTGTTGCTACTTTGCAATCCATCTTCCTCACTGCTGGCATCATTCCCTCGCTCCTTGTATAATTCCCTATAGTAGTCTTCTGCTATTTGAATTATGCCTTCTCTGCTGTTTATAATTACACCATCGCTATTCTTCAGTTTCAGTATCATTTGTCTTTCTGTATTACTGCTCATGGCTGCTGATTTAAATCCTTTGTTTTCCCTTAATGCTTGTTCTACTTTTCTTGTGTTAAATCTTCTTATGTCCTCTCTGAGTCTCTTTCTAATGGCTTTGCATAACTCAGTATACTCAATTTTCTCCCTGTCAGTGTTTTTCTTGCTCTTCATTTGTCGTCTTTGGTTCATCATGACAAGTGTTTCTTGACTAATTTTTTCTTCTTTGGATTTCTGTTTCCCTATAGGTTTCTTGGGCTTTATCACTTTCAGAAAGTTGTAATATTCCTCGTCCATATCTTGGTCCTGAGCAGTCTGCAGAAGCTCAAACTTGTTCTTAAGTTCCAGTACATACTGCTTTTTCTCCTCCTCTGTTATTTCAAAGACCTTTGTATTATTTACTCGAGTCAGTTTTTTCCTTTCCTTTCGTATGTCTATATCAAGTGTACATCTTACCATTCTGTGATCACTTCCAACATTTACCTTATTCAGGACGGTAACATCATTCACAATATATCTTCTGTTAGTGAGGATGAAGTCGATTTCATTAGTTGTTAATCCATTTGGACTCTTCCATGTCCACTTTCTGTTCACCCTTTTCTTGAAAAAAGTGTTCATTACTGACATTCCTTGAGATTCTGCAAATTCCACAAGTCTTTCACCTCTTATTTCTTTCACCAATTCCAAAATTTCCTATAGTTCCTCTTTCTGCGCTGTTTTGCCTTTTTCCAACCTTGGCATTGAAGTCCCCCATAATAATAGTGTAGTGGGTTTTCTGCTCATCTAGAAGACTCTCAATTTCAGTGTACATTTCTTCAACCTCTTCATCATCATGGCTCGATGTTGGTGCATAAATCATTATAATCTTTAGCTTGTACCTCTTAGAAATCTTGAGTATTAGTCTTGACACCCTTGGTGATGTACTTTTGAATTCCAAAATGTTGTTTTTAAAATCTTTATGGACCAGAAACCCAACTCCACCTTCACTCCTTTCACTGTTTCCATTGGTGTACAGCAGATTTCCACTTGATAAACTTATAATTGATTCATTTCTTCTTCTTGTTTCAGCCAAACCAATTGACAGGTAGGCATGGCAAACTATGTGCTCATTGGTGCATAAACACAACACACGTAACATCGGTTTACTATCGCTTTAGCAGCACTAATGGTAACTTGTCCTAATCACACATACCCTAAACTTTTTTCACCATTACAGTATTTTGTAATGGTGAAAAAAGGTCAGGTTACTTTGACTTGAATCCCATGGGAGCTTGAACCCCTCCCGAAGTAGAGAGGGTAACCTAACCTTTCTTTAGAATCATGGGTGGGCTAGCACAAATTGTTTATTAACAAAATATTAATTTATTACTGTACTTTTATTTTTAAAGACACTCGTGCGGATACACATGTATCATAACATCAATCAGCACCTCAAAAGATTCATCGCTACTATTACCTATTCACCGTTCATTACAAAACTATTATGCACTGTTCTTTACTGGTAAATACACATCATAATGCCAACCAATGACTACACAGTAGCTTGTCATCTGTTGCACCCACCACCAATCATTTCATAGTTTGCCATGCCTACCTGTCAATCAATATATCCTTCTCGATTTCTGCTCCAGACCGATAACACCTACAGTCTGTTTATCGAGCGAGCAGTGCTAGAGTCGGGAAACTAATTTTCCGCGTAAGTGCAGGCTTTCTTTACCTTAGCCCAATAATTCTTCTTTTCCTGACTCTTCATCTTCAAATCTTATAAATGTAAGATGAGCCATGTTGCTAACACCAGTACTTCCATCTAATTGAATAGAACATTTACTAGCCTTAACTTTTTTCAATTAACTGTTCCTTAAATTTTAAGTCAGGTCTGAAATTTGTTGTGATATGCTGTCGTTGGATAATGGAATCGATTCAAGTTGTTTTTCTACTTTCTCTTGCACAACTGAACTGGCCATACCTTTAGCTGCTCGTAGCAGTAAGGACTGTCCAAATGAGGTTTTCCTACTTTAGCTATTCTTAAACTAATTTTGTAAGATGCCTTAACAGCCTTCATATTAACTTCTGAGAATGACAAACAAGTGAGTTTTCTTCAGAAATATTCTAAAGGCTTATGTTTTGAATCCACATACTTAGTTTCAAAAAACTTACCCTTGTCCCCACCCCAACTGCTATTTGGGGGACGCAGACAAGGTTTTTCTCCAGTGTATGCAAAACCAAAAGATAAATAACTAAGATTACACTTCCTTAAATGTGTACCAAAAACCTATCTTCCATATGTGGATAAATTTTTGGTATACATTGTTGAAATGATTTCCTTGATTGACTGGCAAAAAGACTCTTATGAAGTCTTTTTTGAAGACCCAAAAAGCTAACTTTAACCACTTACCCATATTGCAATTTTTAGTATACAAAATAACCTTCATCACTTAAACAGAAAAAAAGAAAATTAGACTTATTTAAAAAATAACAAATGTGCAGGCAAACACCTGTTTGCTTCATAACTGTGGCTGTTAGGGTTTTCAAGACTGACAATAACAATATTATGAATTTTAAAAAACTAGGAAAACTGAACAAAAACATTGCATCTATATCTGAGTGATTGTTAGGAGTTTAAATAACTTGTATAACTAACATTAATTATTAATATCTGCACATCATAATACAGCCATGTGAATAAATAGAAATTAATCTATTATTTTGCAAAAAATGTATATTATTGTGAATATCAAAAAAGATGAAAAAGGCTAAAATTGTATTTAAAAAAAAAAAAAAAAAAAGAGAAAAAAAATTTAGCAAAAGTGTTCCGGTGTCCCACTAAATGCTATTTTATACATTCTTGGAGTTTAGAACAAAGCCAGGTTTAGTTTTCAAAATCCTGAACTTGGAAAGACTGGGTGATAGTGAGAATGAGTTATATAATGTTTCCAGCAATACTGCATATTAAGAAATATATATCTTATGTTTTATTTATTTAAAAATTTTTTTTGCTTTTCATTTTAATTTTGTTATTAAGACTGAATACCATTAAACAATGGTTAACACACCAGCAGTATAATGCTGTAGAAGGTTTTAAGCACTTCCTGACAAGTATGTGGTGTTTTTTCTTTAAACAAAAACTATTGTGCTGAAGGGGATAAAAAAAAAAAAAAAAAAAAAAAATACTTACTAGTACTCCTTGGATCCATCCTAATTTTATTGCTGGTTTTAATAACTGGACATCTTCATTTGACTTTATCTGCTTATAATAATAATGCTGCAAAATAAATAAAAATATCACATTATGAAAATACCTAATGGTTTGCTAAAATTTAAAGTGGTTGGTTATTACTAATCTATAGTAGCATAATAAATATAAATAACACGTTACTCAGAAAGTGGTTATTCCATTAGTGCACCATTTTAGTATTAAGCAGTATCAAAACAAAGAAGGAAAAGAAAAAAAAAAAAAAAAACTCTTACCTACTTCATTTGCCCATCTGCTTTAATAATTTCTCCAATCTCTCTTTAAATTTATTCAAACTACCCACTTCAACAAGACCAGATAGAAGTTTGTTCCAATAATCAATTACTCTCTGGCTGAAAGAATTTTTGCACATCTGTCTTGCACTAATCCTTTTCCAGTATAAATTTATGTCCCTCTCAAGGAGTAAGAATGCCATTAGCATTTAATTGCAGAACAAGTAAATACATGGGCTATGTTAGAGCAGCTAAGAATAAGTACAGGGTCATGTATATTTTCATGTACAGTACACCAATGCTGGGAATTTAGTAAAAAAATTTGATGAATTTGAGGTGTTGGGATATCAGAGACATGGTGTCGCAGATATAAGGAATGCAGAATTACGATTTGGGGAGTACAATATGTACAGAAAGGATAAACAGGATAGGGAGTAGGGGTTATGCTATCAATTAAGAAACAAAAAAATCAAAGGAAGTGGAGCCACTTGACAAAGGTGGACAGTGCAGTGCAGAGTCAGTTTGGTGTGGCGTAAGCACTGGGAAATCAAAATTGAGAGTATAGGCCTAATGACTCTGATGAACAACTGTAGAGAGAAATAGAAAGGACCAGTAAATCAGATTGTATTATGGGAGATTTTAATTTCCCCAGATAGTGACTGGAACTTGTGGGTTGGTCATTCACACACTAGCAAGGCTTTTGTGTATTTATTGGACAATTATTTCGAGAGCAGCATATTTGAGAGGCAACCAGAGGGAATAATACTCTTGATCTAATTATCAGCAGTGATTCTTCATGCATTAAGAATCTGCAGATAAAGGAACCACTATAGGGCAGTGACCACAGTGTGCTGATTTGGGATGTACTCAGAGGTAACTACCAAAAAGAATAAAGGGAAGGGTTTTTGCTTTCAAAAAGGTGACTACAGTGGTCTGAGACACTTCTGAGACACTTAACCAACTGAAGATGTTACCAACTGCAAATTTTAAATGGGAAGCATTCAAAGAATAAATCTTGGAAGCTACTAGGCTTTTTTATATCAACTAAGAAATATTGTTCAAAGTATAGGCCTAAATGGATGTCAGATGAACTAATGAGGCATGTTGCAGAGAGGAAAAATACACAGGATACACATAAATTAATAGGGGCCACAAAAGCCTATGGTATATATAAGCTAGTCTGTAATCAAGTCACAAAGGAGGTTAGGCAGGCAAAGGCAGATTCCAAGAAAGCTTTGGCAAAAGATGCAAAGAAAAATAGCAAAGAGTTTTTTACTTATGTAAACTCTAGAAGGAAGGGGACGAATCAGATTGGTCCAATTGATAGATGGTTCAACTGTTGATGATCCTGCTCAGGTAGCTAAATACTCACTCAAACTGAATGAGTATTTTGCATCTACATTTAAACATGGAATCATTCAGGGAGGGGAATGCCAGAGGTGTATTAAACTCTGGCAGTGAGCTAAATAATTTTGTAATAACTAGGAGCAAAGTGGAGCAGAAATTGTTGAAGATAAACATAAGAAAGGCACCTGAAGTGGATGGGATCTGTCCAGTTATATTAAAAGAGGCAGCAAAGGAAGTAAGCCATAATTATGAGAGCTCCCTTGGACTCATGGGAGGTACCTATGAACTGGAGATGTGCAAATGTCCCCAATTCCTAAATGGGGATCAAAAGCCAACTTGAGTAATTATAGACCTGTTAATTTAACTTCTGTTCTGGGGAAATTAGAGGCACCAGTTAAAGAAGCACTGCAGGATCATCTAGACCAGCGTTTCTCAAACTGTTCCACTGAACACTAGTATTCCATGAGATGTAAACAAGTGTTCTGTGAAAAATCATAATTAATAATTAAAAATAATAATAAAATAAATTTTGCATATTTGTAGCGTACACCACTTTTGTATCATTATAATATTTAACATAATTTTTTTTCGGATATTAAAATACTGGCATAGACTAATAATCAAATATACCATGGAACACTTTATTTTGGTGGGCTTTGCATAGGGGTAATAATAACACCTACAAAAATGTAGCAATGTGGTGATCTAGTATGCCATTCATATGTGATTTAGTCTGGAGAACATGGGTTGAAGGAAAGGAGGAAGCGAACCAATATCATAACTAAACTCACTTCCTTGTAAAAATTTTTTTGATAATTATTAGTATTTCGAAATATTATTATTAAAATATGTGACCATTGATTGGTGGTTGAAAAAACAAACTTTAAAATGAGAAGCAAAGTACTTCTAGTAGTGCAACTGTGGTCGATGAAAATGAACACAATATTGTCACACTTCAAAGTGAGAATGAACAATCGCATCTTTTGTTCCCCAAAATCCGAAGTGAAAAAACAGTAACCAACTAATAAAAGACCAAAACGAAAGTATAGTGACAGTTATTTGAATTTCGGCTTTACATGTGTTGGAAATAAAGATGCTCCTGATGCACAGCATGTCATATATAATAAAATATTAGCAAACAGTTCTTTGGCTCTGGCTAAACTGTGTTTCGTAAGTGTTCCGGGAATATGTCGTGAGATGAAGTGTTCCGGGAATATATCGTGAGATGATCTAAACAAGACTTCATTTATAGTTTGGACACAACATGGGTTTGTTAACGGAAAGTCTTGTCTGACTGATTTGATTCGATACTATGACGTGGTCCAAAGAAACTGGATGCAAAGAATAATTTTCACATCAAAAACTTGGATCTCAGGAAGGTTTTTGATACTGTTGCACATGGAAGACTGCTGTACAAATTGGAGCAGTGTGGCATTAAGGGCAAGTTGCTGCTATGGATAAAGGGATGGTTGAGGGGGAGAAGACAGTAGTAATCAGTGGACACTGCTCTTCATGGACTAATGTTATTAGTGGGGTCTCCCAGGGTTCAGTGTTGGGTCCATTGTTTTCTATATTTATTAATGAGGCTGATGAAATTATATCAAGCTTAATGTCTAAGTTTGCAGACGATACAAAGGTTGGCAGACTCGTTAATGGCACTAATGACAGTACACTACTGCAACAGGATCTAGAAAAGTTGAGCATATGTGCTGAGAGGTGGCAAATGAAGTTTAACATTGACAAATGTAAAGAACTGCATTTAGGTAGGAGTAACCCCAGAGTAACGTATCAACTGTGTGGTAGTACAGTCAGAGTGGTAGAGAATGAAAAGGACCTGGGGGGGGGGTAACTGTGCAGTTAGATATGAAGTTTTCTGAGCAGTGTAGACGGTCTGCAAGAGTAGCTCATGGTGCTTGTCAATGATATACAGGAATTTTTCTAGCAAGGATAAGGAGGTGATTATCCCTTTGTATAAAGCAATGGTGAGGCTACACCTTGAGTACTGTACACAGGTCTGGAAGCCTCATTTTAGGAAGGATGTAGAGCTGTTGGAACGAGTACAGAGAAGGGCAACAAGATTAGTGAACGGAACAAAGGGTTCCTCTTATGAAGAAAGGCTTAAATTTTGCAAATTAGAGTCTGGAGTCTAGGTACCTGCAAGGTAATCTGAAGGTGCCTCCGTAGCCAGGTGGGCAGGAGCAGTAGTGCGTAGCACATGCTTCTTGATTAGACTGGGGTTTGAGCCCATGACTATCAAATACAGAGGAGGCAAAAAGGTCAAGGAATGACCACCGCATATCCCCAGAGCAATATGACCTTAGTTGCTAATGCTCCTAAAAACCAAATAACAAACAACAAGGTAATCTGATTGAAGTGTATAAGGCCTTGAATGGTTTGAGCAAGCTCAAACGCTGATGGGATTCTTCCTCTTGACCAGGAGACATAAATTCAAGTTGAGGAAACAGTTGTCGAATAGATGTGCAGAAATTTGCCTTTAGCCAGTGGGTAGTTGATTGCTAGAACAAGTTTCCATCTGTCATTGTAGAAGTTGACAGCTTAAATAAATTCAAGGCAGAACTAGACAAACATTTGGAGTAGATGGATAGGTGAAATGGGGAAGTTTTTTTTTCCCCTTTTGGCTGAGGCTATATAACCTTGCTTTCTCACATCATATGCCTCTACTAATGCTAATTGCTAATGCTAATTTACTCAGCCCATTTAAAACCTTAAATAATTCAATCAGATATCTTTACAGGTGCCTAGTTTCCAGGTGTTGCAAATGATAGAACCACATATTTCTTGTTAAGAGTGCTCGTTTGTGCCCCTGACTAATCTTGTTAAAGTTAGAGTTTTTAGTCTGACTAAAAATTCACTAGTATCTCAACTGTGGCTTTTTTGCCTCCTGCTTTTAATAAGTTTTATCATGCACTGCTGCTCACAGTAAATTAATTTTTACTAATATATACTATGTATCAACTAATAGTCATGTTAAGTAAAAGCTTGTTTTTTTATTGTTTAACTTTATTTTCAGTATTTCTAATAAATACATTATTATTAGCCCTATGGTGCAAGAAAGCCTGAGACTTATGCTACACAAGCCAAAAAAAAAAAAAAAATTCCCACATTACCCTGAGAGAGAGAGAGAGAGAGAGAGAGAGAGAGAGAGAGAGAGTAGAAAGGAATCACCAAGAAAGAGAAGAATGATGATATCCAGCCCTTGGTGTGCCAAGCCCATACTCACCAGATGGGAGTATGGGCTTGTATCTATATACATATATACATTAGTAAAATAATTATTTTACTAATGTATACTAATAATATTAGTAAAATTATTTTACTAATATTATTATCAACGTAGAACATATTGAGTAGCACAGCTCTGATTCATACTATACATATATACAGGAACTCTCCGACTTACGCAAGGGTTGCGTTCCGCAGAACGCTACATAAGTCTGAATTTCCCTCATGCTTGTGCAGTACTTGCTGAATTGATTGAATCAAGAAAGAGATGTTCGACGAACATGTAAATAGAATTATTTATTGTATTTATTCAATTTTTTTATCTCATGCGCAGGAAAAATTCCAAAACATGCAATTTAAAAAAATTACAAAAAAAAAAAGAGAGGAGACAGGCATAACATCAGTTAAGTTTTACCTCTCGAACATCATTACTAGAATCAACGTCTTCAGCTGATAATTACACCGCTGTGGAGGTTGAGGCCTGTGGAGACTTAGAAGGGGTCGGCCACACAACCTTACGAAAGAATATATTAATGAATGACTGGACAGTGGCTTTTTTCTTTTGATCATGAATTTCTTTGTGGCAAGCAAGCATATCATTCACCCCTCTGTTAACTTTTAAGAATTGTTCGCTGTCAGGATCCATCTTCTCAAACCTCGCCATTGCCAATGCAATTTCACGAAATGCCATTGGCATTTCTCTGGTGATGAAGCGTCTCGGCTCCTCATTTTGTTCATCTTGAGTTCGTCAGCATTTTCTTCTTTCACTATTGCTGCCTGCAAGTCAATAAGTTCTTCAATAGATAACTCCTTCTCTTCTTCCTCTATTAATTCCTTCATCTTTGGCATCAACTTCCAACTGAAGTAACTCTGCAGCCTTTACAATCTTATCTGTAACATCTTCATATGATTTGCCTTTTTCAAATCCTTCAAAGCCTTTTATGTGCTGTGGGCATATTTTCTTCCATGCACATTTTAAACAACTTTTAATAATTTTCGCCCAAGCCTTATTAATGTTTAAGATGGCGTGGTAAATATTGTAAAATTTCCAAAAGTCTCTAAATGTAAAATTTTTCTCATCGTCTACTGCAGACAATGCCTGAGCAAATGTTGCGCATAAATAGTATGCTTTTAAATTCGAAATAACACCCTGATTCATAGGTTGGATGATGAAGTCATGTTTGGTGGTAGAAATATTCTCACGTTCAAACTGAAATCATCTAGATGTGTAGGATGTCCAGGAGCATTATCTAATAGAAGGAAAATCTTGGAAGGAATGTCGTTGTCTTTACAATAATTTTCAACCTCAGGAATGAAGCAGCATTTAAACCAATCCTCAAAGCGAGATACTGTTATCCATGCTCTGGTTTGATCGGAAATGCACGGGTAGGGTGGCTTTATTGATGCCCTTAAATGCAAGAGGATTTCCAGAAGTAGTGGTTTTAATCTGTAATCTCCCACTGCCCCAAGCAAGAGTGTGGCCCTATCTTCTGACGTCTTGAAACCTGGCACTATTTTCCTCTTTGGCAATGTATGTTCAATCTGGCATTTTTTTCCAATACAGAGCAGTCTTATCAATGTTAAAAATTTGCTGCATCGAATATCCACCTTAGTCAATTTTTTTCCAACGCATCAAAAATTCCTCTGCAGCTGCAGAATCAGCACTGGTGACTTCGCTGATTACTTTAACATTGTGGAAACCAGCACGATGCTTGAACCTATTAAACCACCCGTTTCTTGCCATGAACTTGGGTTGGAGTTTGCCGTACTTATCCTTAATAACTTCATAAATACTTCTTGCTTTTTCTTGAATGATCATTAGATCCAGGGGCACTCGCTTCTGAATCTGATTTTCCATCCATATTATTAATAGCTTTTCCATCTTGGATATAGCACCTGAATGCTGTTTTGTGATCACTGTTGATCTTAAGTGTGCTGATCCTTTGACATGGTCTTTTATGCCTAGTCCCCATTGTCTCGGGACTAGGCACCAGCGAGGTGATCTGATAGAGGTGTATAAAGCCTTGAATGGTTTGAGCATGCTCAATGCTGATGGGATTCTTCCTCTTGCTCAGAATAACCACCTGAGAGGGCATAAATTCAAACTGAGAAAAGACAGATGTAGGATAGACGCGAGGAAATTTGCCTTTAGCCAGCAGGTGGTTGGTTGGTGGAATAGACTTCCATCCCTTGTTGTGGAAGTTGATAGCCTAAATAAGTTTAAGGCTCAGCTGGACAGGTATTCGAACGAACAGAGGGGTGAAGCGGAAGTGGTTATTTTTTATTTACTTATTTATTTTTTTTTTTGGCTGATGCTGCTTAAGCTTGCTTTCTTGCATAAAATGCCTCTACTAATGCTATACACGCACTGTCCTTTAAAATAGTATTCAATGTTGAAGCAGTGAGACGTAATTCACTTGCAAAAGATGATAAACTTTATCCTGCTTTGTACTTAATCATTTTTAATCTTCATTTCTAAATTGATTTTGTTTCGTTCCTTACCATTACCAACACTTGCACTTTTAGTTGGTCGCTTTCCCTTCATCCTTGTAATACGTAAACAGAAATGAAGAGAAGTTTCTGAAATTTAGTTTTTTATATTATTGAAGATTTCAGTGAAGGGGAACACATTTCACCATAACAGCGTAAAAACCAAAACAATTGCAGTAATCGGTATTATCGTAAATGCAATAAGATCGAGTTTACTACCCGTTATACTAGATTGCGCTAACAGAAAAGCCCAATAAACCGGAAAATGCAAACTGTTTTTGTTTTATGGTCATGAGCTCCAAAAACATGCTTTAGAAAAATATCACAAAGCCGTTCAAAATTGATTCTTATAACGGAACGTATGATAACGATGAGAGGGTAGTGCAATTTCCATTATAAATATGACCGTTTAGAGAGAAAAATAGCTTAGTAACATAGTGAAAATTAACTTCCAAGGACTTGGAACGAATTAAAAAAAAACAAAAAACGCCAATGTGTTATTGGGTTCACATTACGATATTTTCACAATACCTCCATTTATTCCTACGCTACAGGATGCAAAATACGTTAAGTTTGCACCGGCCGGCAAAAGCTTATGTAAAGTCGAATTTCCGTAAGTCGTGTATTACGTAAGTCGGGGAGTGCCTGTGTGTGTGTGTACACACACACACACACACGGGGTCGATCCCAGGTTGGGGCTATATCCCTTCCTTATGAACTAAATAATGGAAATTTATTTACTGCTAAACATAATGATTAAGCCATAATCCCCTGAACACTGCTTTAGCTCCTTCCTTTTTACTACTTTGGTCCTGGCTTTAGAAAATCCTGGAACTACTCTTTGCCTTGTAACTTTAAATTGTCAGTTATCTAGAATATGAGTGGTCTCTGGAGGGGTAAAAAAAAAAAAAAAAAAAAAACACCACCTTTTGATTTAACCACAATCTGTAATAACGGACACCACTCCCATAATAGTCCGTAAAATCGCGGTTTTCTGTATTTCATTAAAGCAATTTTTTTTAGTAATAATAACTAGAAATATCAACTTTAATACATCTAGCACTACAAATAATATCTGTCAGATATAAAATTTGAAACAACTGATAATTCAGAAGAAAGTTTAAACTGGAATAAAAACGGATAAGTGCGTAGCACACGCTTCTTGATTAGACCGGGGTTCGAGCCCGTCACCACCAAATAGGGGGATGCGGAAAGGTCAGAGAATGACCACCGCATATCCAGGAGCAATATGGCCTTGGTTGCTAATGCTCCTAAAAAAAACCCAACCAAACCAAAAACGGATAATGTTCAGATTTAAGTCCCCTACTGTGTGCGCGCGTGCAAGTGAGAGAAACCGCATTCAGAAGTGTACAAGAAAATAGTCTATAAGCAGGGCCGCATTTCCCATTAGGCACCATAGGTACAGTGCCTAGAGCCTACAAAGGAAGGGAAATTTTTTTTAAATAATTAAATAAACAACGCTTCACTCTTTTCACTGTGACTAACAAAAAATGAGCTGAGAAAACGTGTGAAATAGACTCTTCAATACACATACGCTATCTAGCAACTGTTCTCGAAACTAAAAGAATCGAAGTGATGATCGCTCCATCAATTAAGGTGGTTTATTGTTTATTATTTATTATAGTTGAAACTTGAATCACGTTAATTGACGTGATTCGCAGTGAAAATGTTAAAATAGAAGGAAAATGTTATCCCCTCCCCCCATTTTTTAAGCACATTTCGGAATAAAAGTGCCTAGGGTCTATGAACACCAATACAGCCCTGTCTATAAGAACTGTAGTTAAAAACAAAACAGTACAAAAGTGATCAGCAGGTAACAAAGAATAGTACACTTTTCTAAAAAAAAAAAAAAAAAAGTTGATTAAGCTGTCATTTGTACTGCTTTTTTTATTGCTAAAAAAATATCCATATTTTTGAAAAGTTAACAGCACGAATTCATCCAGAGTGGAGACTGTGGTACAACCCCTCAAAACGAGAGTCGATCGGGGGGGGGGGATAAGTAGATTAAGGCAGCAGCCCTGATCATAACCACTCCCAAAGAAAAATCTTGGGTATACACTTAGCTAACAGGAGCTCATATCTGATGAGTATGGGCTTGGCACACCCAGGGTCCTGAGCTGGTCGGTCGGTCTCTCTCGGTAACTCTGCGGTTTTTTTTTTTTTTTTTTTTTTTTGGCTGGTGCAGCATAAGCCTCAGGCTTCCTTGCACCATATGGCTACTAATAATAATAACAGCCTAACGTCCTGCATCGGGTCGGATACTCGTAGTAACGATCGGTGCGGCAGTGTAGATCGTACTAGGTTTTTCCTTGGCAGGGAGCAAAGGTTACAAAATAGGCGCTTTACTGTGTTTGTAATATGTTCTATTTCCCTGTCAAGAAATTGTGCACCCTTCCATAGATACCATTTAAAGCAAAAAATCTTGCAGGGGGAGCAAATGCTCTCCCAGGTACGCTACTGCGGTGCGGTTCCAGTTTTTGAATATAAGTGATTTAATATAGTAATACCAAAAATTAATATATTAGCTCCTAAAGTAATTGTTTTTATTAGTATATATATTTTTTTGTCTGAAAGCAGAATTTATTAAATTATCGTGCATGTATTTGTGTGTGATTAGAATTACACACAGCGCTACTCCACTACTGTTATCTTTGTAAATTGTATATTGGCCTTTTTAGTTTTTTTAGATTTAAAATTATTTTTAACCCTCATCTCCCAAGCTGAATATTTCATTGCCAAGACGTGAAAAGTAACCGATTTCTGAATTCTCTTATTGTGACTGATTATGATGTTATTATATTATACTGCGTCTGATGAAATTTGCACTCAGCACTTCAGAATTAGAAATTGAATCGACACTAAAAATATAAATCGTGATTAAGTTTAATTTTTTACTGTTTATTAAAATAATTTTTACAAAGTGGTATGCGATTTGAATTTTTATACAGGACGGACAACTTGGGTTTTGACGCACCAAATCTAAGGATATCCTTGAATGTGTGGTACAGTAAGAACCCCGTATCCGCGGGGGATACGTTCCAAGCCCTACCGTGGATGGCTGAAACCGCAGATATAAGCGAACACCTGACCCCATATGCAACGTGATTTTCTTGTACATACATACGTATAATAAAGTTTAATTGATAAATTAAACACACACACAGTAAGACATTACTAACATACGGTAATAATAAAGTACAGCAGACTCTCGATTTACCGGGATTGGATTAACCGGGACACTTCAAGACTCCAAATTAAAAATAAATAAATAAAACTAACCAAAAATCATAAAATCCAAGTAATAACTAGAATAGGTATAAACAGATATTTTGCAAGACATAAATAAGCGACAAGAATCGGCGTTATAAGTCGTCATTGGGACATTAGTGTACCTATTAGCTTGCAACCCCCGCTGTCTTCACACACCTACCGCTCAAAACAACAAAAAAAGAGACCAAATGTTTTAGTTTGATTTAGTGCATCGCGTCGATTGTTGTGTTCCATCGCACCACAAAAGGGCAAGTTGTTTCGTTGTCAGTGACGTCGGAATATTTATATATATATATTTTTTGTTTGTTTAGAAATCGCGAAAATGATGGGCAAACGCAGCTTTCAAATTAAACAAAAACTTGAAATTTTTCAAGTTTGAAAATGGCGCATGCGTTAAATCTCTAAAGAACCATTATAATGTTGGTGACCATACACGACATTGAAAAAATGAAGGGAAGCTTTTCGATTTAAAATCGACATCGCAAAAAAATAAAGGGAAGTACAGTCGTATTGGACACGTGAGTAGTACGGGTTAAGTTTTTTCGTGTTTTATTTTCTGTGGCTAACTGAATCAGCGGATACGGGGCACAACTGCATATGAAGATATAAAACAATAAGGGCACACAATTAAGAAAAAATACAGTACTCATTCCGGGAAGGGAAAAAAATATAGTTTATATAATTAAGAAAGTGTATTTAGACTTAAATCAGAGTTGGAAGTTTGGGAGGGATTGGGGAGGACGCATCCCGCGTTGCCATCCGCGATTTGTAGTTTTTGGCCGATTACGCGATACGAGTAAATTATATATCCAGGTCAATACAGAAGGTAACATTAGAGTACAGTTTCGTTCGGTCTTTGTCGAGTACATTTCTCCTCACAGTTACAGAAGGGAGGATTTAATTCTTGCCGTCCCAACCAACACTGACTGTGAAGCAAGAGAAAGTTTTTCTGCAACTGTATTTTTAATTGAAGGAAAAAGAATACTGATGAAGCCGGAAACTGTTCACGCCCTACTTCAGCACAGAAACTTACTCAAAATTTATAAAATGAATTATATGATGAATATGTTCATTTATTTTTTTTTTCTTTATATTTTTATGTATTACATACAATAAAAATATTAATACTGTTGATTGGTTTGTTTTAATTTAAAGCTAAATAACTATTGTATTATTATTATTGACGTATAAAAAATTAATACAAATTTTCTTAACGTCCTTCGCCCCCCCCCCCCCCTTCCCCTTTCTTCTTCTCTCCTCTTGCGGGTATAAACAACGCGAGTGGGGAGCCTGTCTAACTTGAACCGCGCAAAATTCTATAACAGGCTAAATTCCATGAAGATGTCCACGTTGTGGGGGTGGAAAAGAAGTCCTTTATTACATATATACATATCTATATGGTGCTTACACTTTTCTTTAAATTTTATTTTGAATATGTATAATAATGCTTTATTAAATATTCCTTATTTGTTCTGTTCCCTTATAACTATATAGACCTCTATTTCTTACACCCCCATGTACACATCTGACTTAGCTTCACAGGAGAATTCCAGATTCGTGGGAACTTCTCAATTGTGTATAATTCCCTTCGGAAAGGCTGAGTGTTCAGGAATAACAAACTCACAAATTAATAAACAAAGTTTATTTACATATGTATATACAACAAAATATACAAGTGAATAAAAAAAACATGTAATATGCATACAAGGTTAAGTCGAGGATACCTTGCATATATTATTCTTATATTAACAATCAATATGCTATTTTCATCATTATACTCTGTGTTCTCGCCATTCTGTTACAATATACTGAAGACCAATCTTAACTTTCCTAAAGTCTATTTGTTATTAGTCTTTCAGTTGGATCAACAATTCTTCACCAATACAAACACTATATTCAATTATCTATCCTTAGAACATTCAAAGATTCTCACTATATTCAATTATCTATACTTAGAACATTCCAAGATTCTCATTATAAACTTTATTATCCTTCTAACATATTATAATCATTTGAACAACACTTTAATCTATTACTTATCTTTCGTTTCTCTTGCATTTTACAATAACCTTTTTGAATTAATTAAACTCTGTTAGTATATATATTATAATCATTTGAACATATTATAATCATTTGAACAACACTTTAATCTATTACTTATCTTTCGTTTCTCTTGCATTTTACAATAACCTTTTTGAATTAATTAAACTCTGTTAGTATATATATAATTTACTTAAGAGATGTCCCGACAGCACATGGTCCACCGGGCTATTGTTTACCAGAGTTGACACCTTCTACTAATAGCCGTTGCTACTGGTTTCTATTGTTCTGGTTTGCCTGTGTGAGCTGAGAGTCCAAGTGTCCCTAGGTTGCTAATAGCTTTTCACTTACCGCTCCCCTTGTATAGACGTTGTCTAATTTAATCCCTTGGCTTGTAAGGTTCACTCCCCCATATTGCCATATTATAAGTTTTACTTTAAATAAATCTCACTTTTCTATAAAATAATATATTTGTAAGATTTTTACATCTTACAACGTGAAACCTTTACAAGTTAGAATCGCTGTGGAGTGGGAATGAGAACACGTACTTTAATGGGTATTTGCTTTATTCGGGAAGACCATATTCTACAATTTATTTTACATTATCATTAATTCACTTCAACTTCTAGTATTGTGTGTACCTTCTTTTGATACACTTATGTCAAAGGAACAGCTGTCACGTTTCATTTCTCGAAAGAGGCACGAAGACTTTGTAGTCCCAAATCCTAAAATTGTGGCAATTGACTCTCGGTGAGGCATGGCGGGTGGCCTCGTCAGTGAATATCATGTCTCAAAACAACTGTCCTTATCCGGGTTTGATTCAGGTCCGAGGCGAATGCATAGCGGTGTTGACGATCAGTAGGCTTCATAAAATCTGTCCAAGTTAAACTCTGCAAACATGCAGTTTCAAGTTGTATAGAGCCTTGTGCATTGCTGAAGTTGGGAATCTTCAATTCCCACTACGGCCAAATAAATATGGGATCCGTTCCACATCCTCCGCACTTATACTTGCATACCTGGATTCTGGACATTGTGAAACACTGTCTCCATGAATTTTTATGGAATTCACGTATCGACGGTCTACCAGGTGTCCTTGGGTGCCCGCTCCCCGAAATCAACGCTGCACCTGAACGTCTGATTTCGTCTCAATAAACCATGATATACACTATGCCTTTAGCATTTTCAACATTAGCATTAGTAGAGAATTTTCTTGCATCAAATGCAAGAAATGCATTTGATGCAAGAAAGCAAGCTTATGCAGCATCAGCCAAAAAAAAAAAAAAAAACACCTGCACCTCACCCCCCCTCTGTACGTTCGAAATACCTGTCCAGCTGAGCCTTAAACTTATTTAGGCTATCAACTTCCACGATAAGGGATGGAAGTCTGTTCCACCAACCAACCAACCACCCGCTGGCTAAAGGCAAATTTCCTCACGTCTATCCTACATCTGTCTTTCCTCAATTTGAATTTATACCCTCTCAGAGGAAGGATCCTATCAGCATTGAGCATGCTCAAACCATTCAAGGCTTTATACACCTCTATCAGATCATCTCGCTGGTGCCTAGTCTCCAGACACTGTAATTTGCAAAACTTAAGCCTTTCTTCGTAAGCGCACCCCTTTGTTCCATTCACTAATCTTGTTGCCCTTCTGTGTACTCGTTCCAGCAGCTCTACATCCTTCTTCAAATGAGGCCTCCAGATCTGTATTCACGAAGATCTCCAGCCTTCGTGAATGTCATTTCTGTTTGCTGGATTATGGTTGTTGTTTTTTTATTTGGTTTTTAGGAGCATTAGCAACTAAAACCATATTGCTCCGGGATATGCGATGGTCATTCCCTGACCTTTCCGCATCCTCCGTATTTGGTGGTGACGGGCTCGAACCCCGGTCTAATCAAGAAGCGTGTGCTACGCACTGCTGCTCCTTCCCACCTGGCTACGGAGGCGCCCCTGGATTATGGTGTACTACGTTAAACTATAACGCTGCCATTCGGTGGTTATATTTATTCCACTTTGTAAAAAATAAAGGTTTCATGTGCTTCACCATTGTTAGTAATTTAAAAAAAAAAAAAAAAACATGGCCGGACACAGATTTATGATCGTGTGACCCATCCGTGAAAAATCTTATATGCCCTTGCAAATCTGGTTAAGATGTAATTTCTTCAGTTGAAAATGACATAAATGCGAAAACGTTCATCTATATCTACTTTATTCAAGAAAGAATCTATAACGATTTTGATTAAAAGTTTGTTGAATTATGATATGCATAGAGAATAGAAAAAAGCAACAACTTAAAACAAATAATATAAAAGGAAACCAGGCCACAGGAAGGCGACTGTCATAAAAACACAACTACATAACAAGGTTTAACGAAAGAAAAGAATAGAATAGGCGGAAGTCAATACATCTGACGAGCTATACTAAGACAATTGCCTATGATTGTCTATATCAAGAACTTCCGTAAGGCTAATTATATATAATGCAACGAAAAACACAAGTTTCTTAGAGACCTTGTAGAAGTAATTTAAAGTATAATCAATATTATTTAGGGGAATAAGAGCAGTGAAAGCGAAATAAAGCTTAACACATTTCAATGCTACGTCATATCAGAAAAGTAAACTATTAATTTACTGTTACCATTAGTAAATAAAAACACATTTTCGACTTATAGAACGTCGATCTTTAACCTATAAGCTGGAATGGCAATTAAACAGAAAAAACGGAAGCATTAGATATTCAGCTTTCAAGCTGAATATCTAATGCTTTCAGCTTTAATTTAAAGTATAATCAATATTATTTAGGGGAATAAGAGCAGTGAAAGCGAAATAAAGCTTAACACATTTCAATGCTACGTCATATCAGAAAAGTAAACTATTAATTTACTGTTACCATTAGTAAATAAAAACACATTTTCGACTTATAGAACGTCGATCTTTAACCTATAAGCTGGAATGGCAATTAAACAGAAAAAACGGAAGCATTAGATATTCAGCTTTCAAGGCAACATTAATTACCCACTTAGGCAAAATGTCTCGTATCCGTCTTTCCTAGTGTGGTAGTTCCTGAGTTACACAAGATTTATGCGATAATTACACGAAAGATTGTTTTCTGCTGAGAGAGTCGGCGCATCGAAATCGAGTTGGTTTTTATATATAATCAGATACGTTTAAGGTCATGAGGAGTCAATTAATTAATTATCATATCTTTAAACTACATGCGTACATGTAGTTTAAACTACAGAATGAAAAATCCGACTTTCCAGGAGAAAACATAATCGTCATCATCCTTCATCGAGAACTACAGCCTTCCTGTAGAAGTCGAGATTAAGTTGGAGTATTTGGAATGGCCCTTTGGAAAAAGAGCCTCGAGCTCTTTTGGTCTGAAGACAGAATTCGTAAGAATTCTGAAACGTTACTTGCTAACAATCTCGTGTGGTTACTGAGCTTGTATTTTATAAGCTACAATAAAATCTATTTTGTTTCCCATTTCACTTCAGGTACAATGAAGTATCCATCATTATATATATTTACTTAGGCCTGACGTAGCCGAGTGGTCAGGAGCGAGAGTGCATAGCACGCGTTATTTGAGTTCAAGCCCGTGACTATTAAATATATTTGTATTGACGATTTTGTAAACTCTACTGACTTGGTTGTCGTGCCGGAGTATAAACAGGAAATTTATTATTATATACTTAGATCGGATCTCACTTTATTCGGACAGGTAGTATGGATGGATAAAAATAACTAAACTTTGCAGTATCAATATATATTTTTTGTTATAGAATAACTATTTTTAATAAATTTTTTTCAGAATATTTATTATTGCAATAAAAGTTTATTTAAAACATGAATTCAAGTAATTACAGTACTTGTTTTTTTTCTTACTTTATTGCACCTAACTGTCATCAAAATTTTAGAAAAATGTTTATTTTTGGAATACCGGATTCCGGTTTCATAAATTAAAAATACCGAGATACCGGTATTAACATTTTTACCGATATTATAAGCGTGATATTTGTCACAAAGGTGACAAAATAGGCGCTTTTACTGTCTGTTTGTAATATGTTCTATTTCCCTGTTAAGAAATAGTGCACCCTTCCATAGGTGCCATTTACGGCAAAAATCTGGTAGCCAACGCATCCAAAGTCTAAAGGACGACAAAATGAATATTACTGGAATACTCATAGAGGAGGGTTGGGATGGGATGGGATCGGATGGGATTGCATCTAGAAACAAGTCGTGACGCAGCTCCAACAGTACCGTAGTATAAAAATAAAAATGCCTTTTAAGGAAGTGTTTTAAGTAACCTACAAAGCTTAAGTGCCTTAGTACAGAATCAAAACATTTGTAAATCAACACAAATCCAGGAAAAAAAAGAAAATGTTGCAGAAAAGTTGTCAAAGTATTTACACTAGGGTTAACAATAAGGATGACATACAAGCGGTACATCGTTTAAGTAAACGCAGGCACAAGATTTTAGGCTGGTTATAACTGAGATAAAAGTTCTGTCCAAGTATCAAGAGATAACTGATTTACAATCAAGTTTGTAAATCACAGGAGAAGAATGCTTGCTACTTAATTTAAGTTAGTTTTGTTTATTCTTCAACAGAAACAAAGCTTTATCAACTAAAACATTAACTTAATATTTGTGCAGTGTAGAAAGATTATCGATACACTAAAACAGGGGTTAAAATGGTCATGAATCATTTCGAATTTGAAAGCCTATTAACGTTTCTATTTGTTTTCTTCCCTCTTTTTTGTTTAAAATGCATAAAAATTAATTGAATCAGAACACAGAAAAAAATAATCTTTCATTATGTGGTAGGAGTCAGAATATGCAACCGTATGTTTGCTTGCAATGTTTAAGACTTAGCTCATTTATAACTGATGTCGGAAGACCACTTCCTTTGCTGTCTTAGAACAGTGAACTTGGACTAAATTAAAATGACTTCTTTTTTTTTTTGGCCAAGTGTGAGATAAACGCAGACACCTCATACAAGAAAATTAACGAAAATAAAAAGACTCAAACTACACGAAAGTTTCACTAGTGGATAGGTTAGTGCTATTGCATCATTTCTGTATGTAGTGAACTACCGAAGTAGATAAACTGGCATCGTTTTAATTATAACTCATATTGTGAAGACCTTCAACAATCAGTTGCCATGATATTGCACTACCTCCAATAAGTAACGCCTCACCAATGGAGAAGACTAATGTTACTTGTTATCGGCAGTATCAGCCGAGAATAAGTATTATTTTCTTTGTTCCCCTCACCAATCTCGTTGCTCTCCTCTGTGCACAGTAAGATGCTAAAAGAAACTTACAATCTCGAAAGGTAATTACAGGATTTCAAGTAATAGCCGAGTTACCTTATTTTTAAAAACTCGAAAACAACTCTCCACAATATCTATAGAATTTTTTTTATCCTGATGAAGAACAAATTCATGGGTTTTAGAAGCTGAGTAATTTATATTTTTGCAAAATATACTGTAATAAATTATAAATATTATATATTAGCATAACTGATATCTTTCTAATAATTAGCGGTCTGGATATTTTCTCATTATCTGATTGAGGCACTGTATATTAAATCCGAAATATCACACAATTCACTTAATTTCAGAATTTTAGCTCTCTGATACAGTAAATCTTAGCCTTTAACATTTCACATTGGTAAAAGCCCGTGTGATAATCCCATTAGTTTATTTTTTATACATACACTCGTGTTCAAAGAAAGTGCATCTAGAAATTTCACATTTCCAACCCTTTTTCGTGATGGTACGTTACACTAATCACTAACATCACAAATAGAAATATAAACAAAAGATATTTATTAATAGTTAAGGTAAAGCTAAGTAATATTTGACAGGTGCTCTCAAAATATTCCGAAATGAGCATTTGCAACCTTTATACAACAGTTTTGGTAAACACGACAATTAAGGCTGAAATGTTATCAGAAGCCCGCAATTTGCTTCAGTTTATCATTTTAAATGGAAAACAAAATGAAAAGTTCACCAGATGCAAACTAATATTTAGTTGAACCGCCTCTGGCCCTGATGACAGCAGCACACCGTCGAGGCATTGACAAGATCAATTTCTGAAGATAGTCAACTGATAGTTCTTGGTTCCAAACACGAATTATGGCTTCCTGAAGTTCACGAAGGGTCTTTGGTTTCTTTCTGGCAACTGCAGATTCCACACGATGCCGACAGTTCTCTATAGGATTCAGGTCCGGGCTGATTCCTGGCCAGCTAACAGTTGTAATGGACCATTCTTCCAACCATTTTTTCACCTGTAACAAATGTAAACACATTACTGTCGAACTTTAAATGCAGAAATGAAGCTAAAGTAACTACCGAGTGCCTACTTACACTTTTTGCCCGATGAGTAGAGTCGTCCTGATATCCAACAGATATCCATTGGCATTTACGGAACCTTTTATAAACTGCAGGTGACCTACTCCGCGATACGAAATGCATCCCCATATCATTTGGCTGGTAGGGAATTTCACTGTAGACACCATACAGTTTGGATGGTATTCTTCACCACGTCTACGGCGAATCGTTTGTCTCCCATCAGAGCCAGGTTGAATTTCTTCTCATCCGAGAAAATAACTGACTTCCACTGCTAGGGGGTCCAAATTAAACGGGATTTTTCATTTTTTGTGTGAGGAGGGGCTTCTTCTTAGGAAGACGGGCTACAAGTCCATTTTTGAAGAGGCGTCTTCTGACTGTTACTGCACTTGTTACCATCCTGTATGTTCTTCCCGTTCTCTTTTCAACTCAGACGAAGCTTTACGGTTTGTAAAGCAAAAGCGTTTCACAAAGCGGTCATATTTTGGTACAGAAACTCGTTTGCGTCAGGTTTTTCTTTTTTTTTTTTTTTTTTTTTTTCCTATCAGCAGAACCACTATTCTTGAGTTTAGAAAGAAATCTACTCACTGTCGATGGATTACAAGGCACTCTATAAGCAATATGACGGGAAGAACATCCTTCCTCACGTAAAGCAACAATAGCACTCTTTCTTCTTAGTGTCACCTGCACGTAACTCGCAATCCTGACACAAGCAAGGAATGACCGCCATCCTGACACATTCCTTGCTTGTGTCAGGATGGCGAGTTAAGTGCATGCAGAGGGTGCTTATATAGTTGAAAGTAACAGCTGATGCAATATTACGTTATCACCTACGCGTGTCAATCTTATCTGATGCAATCTGTAAGAAATATTGCCATTACTTGCATTATTCGGACGAATAATGCAATTACAATTTTAAGGGGTGATGCACTTTCTTTGACCACCAGTTTTGTTTCCTGTAGGCTGTCATTACAAAATTTCTATGAAATAATATTTACCTTATTAAATATAACCATTGTATTTCAAGCAGACGTTCTGTTGAGCCACTCCCACATTTTTTAAAAACTTCCCAGAGGCAGGTATGAGTCAATTTGTCTCCTCATTTCTCTTCGTAGTTATCGAATGATGTCTTCAAGAGATGAAGGGCAACTTTTGGAATGGCACATCTTGGCCTTAGATCTTGTGCAAAAAAAAAAAAAATAACCCTCTCATTTGAACCCAACCAATCAACCAAATATCTAAAACGAATCCAATTATATAACCGACTTTAATGTAAGATAATCTTAAGAGAAAGTCCTGTTTTACAGGCAACTTTTGGATTGGCACATTTTGGCTTTAGAAGCCCTTGTGTCAAAAAAAAAAACTCATTCAAACCAACCAACAATTAAAATATGTAGCATTTATGAGCTTTGTAATCATTTACAAATACTTTGAGAGGATTATGATTATTTGATGTTCTGGTAAGTGGTCCTCACTCTCCAGGGAATCAGATTAAGGCTGAACAGAACGGCTCTTACTATTGTAAATGGCTTCCTTTCCACCCTGATCATCCACATCATTAGTCAATATTCAAGGCTCATGAATGCTGTCGAACATAACTACCGGAGCAGATGTACAAATAATTGAATCATACATGGGTATCGGAACTACATAAGGAACTGTATGCTGAGTAAGGTTTCTGGTGCCTACAAGCTTATTTTAGCCACTGTGTTCACCTCTACTGGCACATCCAGTTGCCAATGATAACTTTTGTTCAAGCCCGTCGATAGCTAGCACAGGGTCTTATCTCTGCTTTGCAGAAACAAGCTTGCCCCCCCCCCATATAACATTTATATAATAGCTAAAATCCGAGATCCTCTACATGGGTCCAAGAGGAGGAGGGGGGGGGCTTAGTTTAGTGTTAATGTTTCTGAATGTCAGATTTACTAGCAACGACACTAAATGTCTACTCGTCAGGTTTATACTGCTTTACATTCTGGATGAAAGTGCCTGCTGTTTATTATTATTTGCCAGAACACTGTTTCAATACTTTTGCAGAGAGTGGATTGTAAGAATCGGTCGATTCACAGCTAAGGCACATCGAGGCACAGCCAGGAGGAAATGAGCAGATCCGATAAACAGCATACTACGCAGCCACACGATATTACCCCGATTCGGGCGACGGCTAGTTTTCTTAAAATCTCTCAACTTCGTAAACATCACGAAATCACGTACATATTCGGCCACCAATGTTCTAGTTTATGGCAGTTTATGACATAATGAGAAACATCACAACAGACAGGAGCTGCTTCCTGTACAGTTTTAAGGAGGGAAAAGGTTATGATATAAATAGAAGAGGGGGGGGATGTAAAAAATTCGAATGCATCTTCTCAATTTTAGGTGAAAGAATTATACTGAATTTCTTGATGTTTTTTCTCTATTAATCTGTTATCCGTAACTATGAGTTAGGGATAACCAAGTATGAGCTGATAAAAGCTCAAATTTATTTATAATACTCCTGCATTACCACAGACATTAAATTTTCTATTTTTTTGCTTTTTTCTAAGCTTGGCACATCATACGCTATATGAGACTGTCATTTGAATGAACCGATATTCTAGCTGCCATCTGTGCTTCCGCAATATGCAACTAGTTCTCGGCTGTGTTTTTTTGCTTTCCTTCAATCAAGGTTAGTAATATTGTTAATCAACAATGTTAATGTGATAATCACCATTCTAATAACAAATAACTAAGATAAAACGACCATTTAGCCTAGCAGCGGGGACGGAGTCTCCTCCCCACCACGAGGAGGAGGGTCGCCATATCTAGAGAGTCATTCGACGTCAAAGACGTCGAGTGAATCAATCTGTTAATTTAACAAAATATCTTGACAATTTTAGTCATACATCAACATATCAATCGACGTCTAAAAACACATTTAACAAATCTGTCAAACGACATAACATCCTGACAAAGCTTCACCAACGTGGATCTGGAGAAAGCGAGCGTCCCGTCCCCGCCTCCCTCCCAACTCACTCGGAGGCCTGTGTAAAGTGAGCAATCAAGCACAATGTGGAGCGGTCTCCGGCTCACCACATGAGCAAAGGTAAGGTAGATCGCATGCACCAACTAGAGCAACCTAAAGCCATGTCCAGTCAGGACACAGCAGATATTCAGCCCAAACCGGAGCCAGGCTCTGTGCCGCTATATGGGACGCTTGAACACGTATTTTCCCCAATGTATCTATGACTGATGGTAGTTTTACACCCATTTCTAAGGTAATTAATAAAAAAAAAAAGGTAAACTGCAGCCATCTTCAACCCACTGCAGGATGGAAGCGTCCTCAACAATTCATGCTGAGGGAAATAGACCATAATCTGTCACGCTGGTCCAGTGCGGGTTAGCAGATTGACCGTATTTAGCAGTTAGGGGTTGCACCCTGGTTTACTCAAAGAGCGTGTACTACTGCACTCTCGCTCCAGATCACTCGGCTACGGAGGCCGTCTAAGGTAATTAGAGGACTTCAAGTAGTAGCAGAGTTAAGAATCCTTTTGAACTCTTTTTGTGATGAAACCTTTTTAACCACTTTGTGATGGAAAAACTTACTTTTTCATCATTAAGATAAAATTATAGTCTTGATACGGATGTTAATTACCTCTCCTGTGTCGTTCGTATATTTCACCTTTCCTGGCCACTGAAAAGGATATTCGAGCACGTTTTGTTAGATGACAAGGTCACGCCGGCAGTAAATGAATGACTCCGAGACCAGCTAAAGGAATCCTATCAAAAAATGTATTTAGCTATTATTTAAACACACAGAAGCATGTGGAAAGAAATGGAGACTCCATTAAGAAATAACATATTTTACTGTCTATGTAAAACAATTTTTTATATAGAGTGACCACTTTATTAGTTACATCCACTCTAGCCCTTAGAATTACCTGGGTTCGTCGTGGCATTGAATCAAACGAGATGTCGAAAGGGTGCCACACGAATACTGATCCAAGTTTACTCAACTACTTCCACTCAATTGTTGCAAGTTGGATGGTTGCGGATCTCTACTCCGAACAGCTCGTTCCCCTTAACTCAAGTGCTCAGTTGCATTGAGATCTGGTGACTGGGAAGATCACCGCAGTGAGCTGAATTCACTCTTATGTTCCTGGATCCAGTTCTGCACAATTCTGATCTTGTGACATTATCCATTTGGAAGAAACCATCCGCAGAAGATAAGTTACAGCCATGAAGAGATGCACCTGGGCAGAAACATTTCCAGATAACCTGTGGCATCCAAATGTTGCTCCGCTGGTATCACGGGGGCCCAACGGCCCTCGTGGGTAGTACAGTTAGCAAAATCGCGGTGAAAAAGACCAGAGTTTGAATCCTGTCAATGACGCAAGGTATTTTAATCGGTTTTTTTTTTTTTTTTCACAATGTGGCCGAGTTGGTTGGTCTCAGGGAGGTTTGCATGGTTTTTTCTCTCCCAGAAAATTGGGTTTTTTCGTCCAAATAGAAAATCGGCCACAGAACATACGTAGTTTACACACATTACATGCGGCGCAATGTGGCCTAAGTTGCTGATGCACCTAAAACCCTAGAACAACCAACCGACCAGGGGCCGAATATGCTCCAGAAAGCAGCTTCCACGCCATTACAGTTCCGCAGGGTTGAGAGAATCACCTTCGCCAACAAATTTAATAGAATTCACCGTCTTTCTCCTCCGATCCACGAGAGCTTGCAGAACTACCTCCACCCCAGCACTCCAGGTGATTTCCGTAAATCTACCTTTAGACAGTAAACAATGTTTACTGTCTAATCTTGTACTGCTCCAGAAGGAACTTACAAGCTACCTTCATTGGTATACCTGCTGCTACCAACGCCAACTTTGCAACCAAGAAGAGACTCTGGTCTGAAGTTTCCAACCTCTGGCAATCCCACAGAGCTCGTGGGCGAGACCACCAGAAAATTCTTTCCAGATATTGCTTTCCTCACAAAAAGTACACTGACTTGGCTCACCCTCAATTTAAAGACCACCTTTATGCTCACTGGGCAGTGGGTGATGACTCTTGCATCTGTTATGAAACAGAGAACTGGAATCACCTTATACTCTCCTGTGTGGTGGTTGAAATTAGAGAAATCAATTACTTCATACACTTCTTTACTGCCGTTTTCAAGAGGAAAAAACATCTTCCGACTACTACTGCGCCACTGGAACCTGATTAGGTTTCTCTGTTGGGAAACCTGAACTGTAGGATTTCTTTAAATTCCTGCTCCTCCCCCCCCCCCCTTTCCATTTCTTGCTTGACTGACTTTTGCTGTCCTCTCACCTTTTTCGCAGTTTTGTGGGGACCACTGGCACTGCTGACAGATACACTATGTCCAACACCATTACACCGCCTCCACCAGCATGCATTGCTGGTGGAGGCAGTGTAATCAATAGACTCATGACTGTTTTCGTCATATTCTGGTCATGCGATCGGCATGACCAGAATATGATATTGGCTGAAGTCCAGTATACTATACACCGGCAGATACTTTCATGGAAGCGAGAAAGACTGCGATAATTGGCAGGTGAAGGCACCTCCCTTTTCTGTTTGTTTTGTGTCGTCGAGGGGGGGGGGAGGGCTTAGCTTAGGTAGGGTGTTTATCCCTCCATCTGCTGTTTTAAAATGGGAAAACGAGTTCCCGATTTAAAAACAGCCGCAAATGTAGGGAAAAACACCCTAGGTAGTGGGAGGGGAAAGCAGTTGCATCTGCCAATCACTGCTTTGTTCCTGTCCCTTTGTCGAAATATGGGAGTCAACTTGTCAATCACTGCTTTCCCACTGTTTTGCTTGCCGCCATGTTGGATGGTGTACACCGTTCTGATATTTTACAGTGATATTTATTCGCCCTTGAGAATGCCGCGCACTACAAATGCACAGATAAATAATTACACAGGTCATTTCCTGATTAGATATCGACCAGTGCATTTCGACAGGTGTCTTATGTAAAAAAGATCTTACTCCGAATACTTCTACATTTTACATAGAAAAGCGTGCGCGGGGGTAGGCGAAGTCCCCTAGTAGTTATTAATAACATAATGCAAGTAAACTAGGCAGTAATATCAGTATTTCTTTGTCACAAAACTATTCTATTCTTTCAAATTGCAGTCACACATCGTTGAAGAATTCTTGTACCAGAGATTAAAAAAATAAATTTTAAAAAAGAGGTACGTTACATACGTGTAATATATCTCTTTATACAGTATAAGTGAAGAGTTGTTCTGGCATAACGCCAACATTTCCAAGTAAGACTGATGTTAATTTTCATTTTGTGGCCTTTGCATATGTCACGTATACGGCAACAAGAAAATCTTTGGCGATACGACTGACTAGAACGTAACCTTGATTAAATTTTAGCAAAAGTAAATCGAAGTTAACAATTTATTTAAAATGATTTTCGGATATTAATTTTAATTTTTTTTAACATTTATAGTAGCAAATATTCATCGCCAACAATTTTACCTAAACATTTATCCTAAAACCATTATACGTTAGACAAAAAGCTAACGAAAAACAGCACTGTAAAATCCATATATCTTCTGAACTCAATGAAGTGATAATATCAATCTGCTAAAGAGACCATAGTAAAATTCTTAACTGGTTCTGTCAATATCTTGATAAATAAAATTATCAACCTTCACGGGGATTTATGAGAATTTTATTCTTAAGATGGAGACAAAAGAAGTCCTAACTTTATTAACAGAGAGTTAATGCGAGAACTGTTTCTTTCAAAACGTTTAAGAACGTCGTTTAATTTATAATTTTAAACATTAAAATTAAACTTAACTGAATTTTAATATTTTCTTTAATTAAACTGTACGTATTTTAATTAAATCACCTGCTGAGCTATATCACTTTCCTTTTCGATATGGTTTCTTATATTTTTACAGAAATCATTATACTTATTAATCCTTTCTAATAACTTCATTCAACTTTCCTGTCGTTCTCTGCGATAGTATAGGTTCGTTGATTTTCACTCATTTGGAGAGATTCAGTTCCAAAGAGCATCGAAGACTGGAAGAATTGTTAAGGGGCGATTGGGCACTAAATCCTTTTGGACTCTATGGAGGACACAATTTTTTTTTTTTTTTTTATCACCAATTAGTCATAAAACGGCCCTGGGGAATAGATAACAATATCTTTAATCGTTGTATGAGTTGTCAAGCAAACTTTCTCTGTTCCAAGTTAAGTTGTTTTCCATTTGTATCAAATGTTTACGGCAGTCTATCACAAATATAATATTGAAACAGAAATGGGTAAATGTTTTATTCTGATAGAAAATAAGTTTATTGAAACAAAAAACATTAAGATGGAAGTTCAAATGTAATGTTACTGTTGATAAGGAAAGGAAACACGTAATTGTCGTGCGACATGATTAAAAGTTCTCTTCAAAACAGTAGGCTACTTGCGTGTAGCCTACTATTTTATGTAGGAAATTTGTATGGAACTTACTGGTCATGAGCTAAACCTTACTAAGATTCATTTGGGCTTCGAAAGAAGTGCTCATTCAGCGTGTCTCCGGAATGCCAAACAGGCTGTCTGTTCCATTTTGGGCAGTGTTGGTACCGGAAAATACAGGACAAAAGCCTCAGGAATCATTAGTCAAAATACAGACTCAGGACAATAGCTGATATTTTTTTTTTTTTTTTTTGCACTCAGTTTTTTCACCTTTTTATGAAGAAGGTAACAAACAGGTTTAGCACAGTGATTGCTATTGTTCCACCAAAAAAAAAAAGTCTTTTCCTGATTACATTCTGGAAAACTATCTGGCAGAAGAGCCCCTTTATTTACGGTCCTGAATTCTTACATTCTCATTACAACAGCCGTTTTACATCCCTCATCCCAATATACATCAAGTCCAATGTATTTATGGATATTCAGAGTGAACATTACGTTAAAATAAACGGTTTAAAGAAACTTGAGGATAGAAACCATAGAACGAAATGAATTTATCCTGAAAACATGGAATGATTGCAGTAATTTAAAAATAATAATTTTATAATATTTCAATTTTTCCTTAATTATATTTTACCTGCTCCCAGGTGAGCAAAATAAAATTAAGAAGCGAATATACGACAGGATTTATTTCTTTTATGTAATGTTTTAATTTGTCAGTGGTTTATTAAATATATAATTTAAATCCTTTAGGATTTAAATTATATACTGTGGATATGGCTGTATTTTTAATATGATTCTCTTTTATGAGAGGATTAAACTTAAATCGGTTAAGTATTCCTTATATACATGTATCTGTAGGTTTCGCTACATAAAACAAAAACTTAAGCGATTTAATCCTCTGAGAAAATTTCATGCAAAATAACCACCTAACGTCCTTTCCTCAACATTTAGTAATAATCATAATTTTTTGCAATATTTTAAATATATTTTGGATAATTTTTGTATTATTTTTTTAAACAAACTCCATTTACCACTCTCTCTGGTCTACAAACGTCATTATCATTAGAGGAATGTTTTCAGCAAATAATTAATTCATTGAAAATAGACCTCTAAGTGTGCTAGTGACAGGAAAGAGAACTCAAATCGATAATAGAAAAATCAGTAAAACGTTATTGTGACCATTCAGAATTCAGGGTCATGTGAACTTGTATAGTGCTCGCATCTGTTTATGCATAACATGCAATATATATATAATTGCATTACTTTTGTTTTACTCAATTCGAAGTGCATAACTTCACCCGTGTACGCCACGTTTTACTCTTGCTGTTTAACTGTTTATTGTGGATCAAGAAAAAAGTGTCGATCAAGGAAAAAGAGAGTATACTGTTTCTCTCTCAACAAAGTTCTCTTTAATATAAACAATTTACATATAATAACTAGGGGGCTTTGCCCCCTGCTCTCCTACGTAAAATGTAGAGGTATATGGAGTAAAATCTTTTCTAGTAAAAGACACCACTAATCAGGAAATGATTAGATTAGTGCAATTTTTTTTTTCTTTTCTTTTTTTGTAATGGCATTCTCAATGTCGAATAAATATCACGGTAAAACTCCAGACCGGTGTACATCCTCCAACATGGTGGCAAGCAAAACAGTGGGAAAAGCAGTGATTGACAAGTTGACTCCCATATTTCAACAAACGGACAGGAACAAAACAGTGATTGGCAGATTCCACTGCTTTCCCCGCCCACTCTTCCTAGGTTGATATGCCTAGAGTGTTTTCCCCGTATTTGCGGCTGTTTTTAAATCGGGAACTCGATTTCCTATTTTAAAACACTCTACCCTAAACTAAGCCCCTCCCCACCTCGACGACACAAAACAATCAGAAAAGGGAGTTGCCTTCACCTGTCAATTATCGCCGCCTTCCTCGCTTTCATGGAAGTACCTGCCGGTGTATAGTATACTGGACTTCAGCCAATATTACTATGTAATTATTTACCTGCGTTTACCTAGGTCACTTAGGAAAAGGCCTTTTGCTTCGAGTTCCATACTACATGAGGAATATTGTTGCATCCAAAAGAGCAGATCTAAAATATAACTGAAATATTTACAAACTATACAAATATTTACAAAATACTAAACTACAGTATTTACAAATATATAATAATACACAAAAAAAAAACGTTACGATGGAACGTCAAATGTTATATAGTGAATCACGTGCACGAAGTTGGTGAACGTTATGGAGGCAGTTGTCAATAATTAATTGCATTTATAGTGACATAATTGCCTTGCCCTCTTCTCGCAAATCTTCAAGGTGCATTTTAGCCACATTAGCTCTTGCGCCAAGAACTCATAAATCAATCAATCAAAACCTCTTCTCCCATTGGCTCGAATAAATATCACTAGTAGGAAAAGTTTTTTTTTTTTTTTTTTTTTATGTATAGATAGATATCATAAGAGGAAAAAGAAGAAAGTGAAAATGAAGAACGGGAAATTTATGGACAAGAGCCACTAACAGACAAACTACTCAACGATCATAATGAAAAGTGATATAAGTAATAGGAAGAATAAATGCAGAAAAAAGGGATGAAGATATAAGTGATAGAACGAAGACGAGAAGAGTGCAGAAAAGGCTAACGTAATAATAATAATGAATTGTTCGACGACGTTTCGGACCCAACTTTGGGTAGTCGTTATTACGACAAAGTTGAGCAGGTAACAGGCCTCATCCAAGTTTCTTTGGAGGAGACGTGTTGGCATACCCGATTAGTTAGTGTTTTGGTGATAATTTTACTGAAGTTTTAGTGTAGTTCAAATGCAGCGAGAATTTCGCATAAAATTCAATATGAGAACTAAAAATCTGTAATCAACATGTTGGTTAAGTATGAAAATACCAGCACTGCGACCAATAATATATCAGTAGAAAAAATACTGAGTACAACAGATTTTATCGTACGTGTTAAGAAAGTAATGATGCGAATCCCACAAAACCTGTAAAACGCCTACTAGTATTTCAACACTTGATTTAAAGAAAATTTACTGACGTGGTTCTTACACAATATGTGGAAAAGTTTCCTTAATTATAAATTCAAATCCATCAGGATCTCGACGCATGCGACCTTTATGAGATTTTTGGGAAAAACTTCTACAGTTCGAAGAAGGCAGAAGTTAAGTTTTTCCCAAACTGTAAAGAACTGTAGAAAAAACTTCTTTACCATTACGGATACGTCATCAAGAAGAATTATGCATATGATTTAGTTTGATAGTCAAGGAGACATTACATTCAACGAAATTCATACAGTGGGCTGTTTCAGATCCTGGAATTGTTGGGCCAGTTTTCCACAACGAACAAAGTGAATAATGGAGGTTATCTGATGTCCTTGAAGAACACTTTCTCCCATTTCTTCAGGATGTGGTAGTTGACTACGGAGATTATCCTCCCCCACCCCCGCTTCTAACAGGATGCGGTTTGGCTTCATACAACAAATGCAGGTTTGGATGAAGAGCATTTTGAATATCATGTTCTCTCAAATCCTGAAATTTTTCGGTATGACTGATTTTGTTCACCATGTTTTCCAAATCTGAACCTACGCGATTACTTCTTAGGGAAGTATCTTAATGAAATATTTACAGAAATAACCCACAGTATTGAGCAAAAGCATCTCCCTAATATTCAAGGGTAGAAATAAACAAGTATGACAGAAACTACTTAACGACCATAATGAATAAATGATATAAATAATATAAAGAGGAAATATAGAAATAAGGGGTCCAGACAAATAAATAAGTGATAGAGCGAAGAGAAAATGAGACGTGGTGTGTCACACAGATATAAGGGATGCAGAACTGGAATTTGGGGAGTACAACGTCTACAGAAAGGATAGGAAGGGGGAAGGGGTTATGCTATTAGTTAAGAAACACATAAAAACCAAGGAAGTGAAGCCAGCCGACATCGCTGGACAGTGCAGTGTTGAGTCAGTTTGGTGTGACATAAGCATTGGGAGATCAAAATTGAGAGTAGGAGTGTGCTATACGCCTAATGACTCTGATGAGTATAATAAGAAACTGTACAGGGAAATAGAGTGGGCCAGTAAATCAGAGAGTCTTATAATGGGAGATTTTAATTTCCCGGATATTGACTGGAATTTGGGGGCTGGTCACTCACACACTAGCAGGGCTTTTGTGGATTTATTGGATGATTGTTTTCTACATCAGCATGTTCGGGAGGCAACTAGAGGGAGTAATACTCTTGATTTGATCATCAGCAGTGATTCTTCATGCATTAAGAATCTGAAGATAAATGAACCACTAGGTGGCAGTGATCACAGTGTGCTGAAGTGGGATTTACTCAAAGAGGTAACTACCATTAGGGGTAAAGGGAAGGGTTATTGCTTCCGTAAAGGCGACTACGATGGACTGAGACAGTATTTAAATTCTATACAGTGGGACCAACTGATGATGTTACCAACAGCAAATTCAAAATGGGAAGCATTCAAAGAACTTATCTTGGAAGCTACTAGGCTTTACATACCAACTAATAAATATTGTTCAAGGTTTAGGCCAAAATGGATGTCAGATGAACTAATGAGGCATATGGCAGAGAAGAAAATTGCATGGGATACTTACAAATTAACACATGACACAGAAGCCTATGATAGATACAAGTTGATATGCAACCAAGTTACAAAGGAGGTTAGGCAGGTGAAGGCAGATTACGAGAAATCCTTGGCAAGGGATGCAAAGAAAAACAGCAAAGAGTTCTTTACTTATGTAAACTCTAGAAGGAAGGGGATGAATCAGATTGGTCTACTTGATATTGATGGGTCATTGTTGATGATCCTGCTCAGGTAGCTAACAAACTAAATGAATATTTTGCATCGACATTCACACATGAGGAGTTATTCAGCGAGGGGAATGCCAGAGGTGTATTCAACTCTAGCAGTAAGCTACAGAAGCTTGAAATAACTGGGAGTAAAGTGGAGGAGAAACTGTTGAAGATAAACACAAGAAAGGCACCCGGGGTGGATGGGATCTATCCAGTTATATTAAAGGAGGCAGCAAAGGAAGTAAGCAAACCCTTAGCCATAATTATGAGAGCTTCCTTGGACTCAGGGGAGGTACCCATAGACTGGAAATGTGCAAATGTGACCCCAATTCACAAAAGAGGATCAAAGGCTGACACAAGTAATTATAGACCTCTGAGCTTAACTTCTGTTCCAGGAAAATTAATGGAGGCACTGGTTAAAGAAGCACTGCAGGATCATTTAGACAAGACTTCAGTTATAGCTCGGACACAGCATGGTTTTGTTAAGGGGAAGTCTTGCCTGACCAATTTGATTGGATACTATGATGCAGTCACAAAAGAACTGGATGCAGGGAATAGCTTTGATATTTAAAAAATTCTGTTTATACTCCGGCACGACAACCAAGTCAGTAGAGTTTACAATAAATCGTCAATACAAATATTTATCGTATTTAGTAGTCACGGGCTTGAACCCCGGTCCACTCAAGGAACGCGTGCTATGCACTCTCGCTCCTGACCACTGGGCTACGTCAGGCCTTATATACTTGGATCTTAGAAAGGCCTTTGATACTGTTGCACATGGAAGACTGCTACACAAATTGGAGCAGTGTGACATTGGAGGCAAATTGCTGCTATGGATAAAGGGGTGGTTGAGGGGGAGAAGACAGAGAGTGGTAATCAATGGACACTGCTCATCGTGGACTAATGTTATTAGTGGAGTCCCTCAGGGCTCAGTGTTGGGTCCATTGTTTTCTGTATTTATAAATGATATTGATGATGGTATATCAAGCTTAATGTCCAAGTTTGCAGACGATACAAAGGTTGGCAGGGTTGTCAAGGACACTACGCTGCTGCAACAGGATCTGGAAAGGTTGAGCAGATGGGCTGAGAGGTGGCAAATGAAGTTTAACATTGACAAATGTAAAGTACTACACATGCGAAACAGCAACCCCAGAGCAACGTATTAACTCTGTGGTACTACACTGACAGTGATAGAGAATGAAAGGGACTTGGGGGTGGTTGTGCAGGCAGATATGAAGTTCTCTGAGCAGTACAGACGGGCTGCAAGAGTAGCTCATGGAGTATTGTCAATGATATACAGGAATTTTTACAGCAGGGATAAGGAGGTGATTATTCCCTTGTATAAGGCAATGGTCAGGCCACACCTAGAGTACTGTATACAGGTCTGGAGGCCTCATTTCAAGAAGGATGTAGAGCTGCTGGAACGAGTACAGAGAAGGGCAACAAGATTAGTGAATGGAACAAAGGGGGTGCTCTTACGAAGAAAGAGCTTAAGTTTTGCAAATTACAGTGTCTGGAGACTAGGCACCAGGGAGGTGATCTGATAGAGGTGTATAAATCCTTGAATGGTTTGAGCATGCTCAATGCTGATGGGATTCTTCCTCTAGCTCAGAATAATCACCTGAGAGGGCATAAATTCAGATTGAGGAAAGACAGATGTAGGATAGACGTGCGGAAATTTGCCTTTAGCCAGCGGGTGGTTGGTTGGTGGAACAGACTTCCATCCCTTGTAGTGTAGGTTGATAGCCTAAATAAGGCTAAGGCTCAGCTGGACAGGTATTTTGAACGAACAGAGGGGTGAAGTGGAAGTGGGTTGTTTTTTTTTTTTTTTTTTTTGGCTGATGCTGCATAAGCTTGCTTTCTTGCATCAAATGCCTCCACTAATGCTAATGCTAAAAAATCCTTGTCTTAAGTCAATTAATTACTAAGATTATAACCTCATGGAACATTTAATAAAACTATCTCTAAACTTAGCCATGCAGTTTAATTCCAACTGTATAACACACACACACGATACTGCATTAAAAGTACATTTAATCTATGAATTTCTCTTTTAAATACAAATTGCATTTCCATGCAGTTTATATGGAAAAGCCACAATTCTGTTTGTCCAATTTTGATGAAATTTGAAATTGCCAACTAATATTTTTACAAGGCTCAAACATAAAATTTTATGAAAATCCGTCCACTGGGAATCGAGTCGTTTCTTGCGGAAAGACGGATGGACATGGTGAAGACAATAGCCGCATATGCACAATCTATTAGACGTTATCAAAAAACTGTTCTTGAATAGAGGCAACTCTGTTTACGAACGAGTTCCGCTCCAAGACGTTCGTTACGTGTATCTGGCATTCCTGAGCTTTTATGATACGTATTGTGAGTTAACAGCCATTTTAAAGCATTAAAACCATATACTAATGGTTTATACAATACGTTTTATTATAATGTATGTATGCCTTTTTTGTATATAATACGTAACGTAAAATAAAATAAGAAAAGAATGAAAAAACAAGTATCTTATTTGTTAATTTTAATTAAGAACAAAGAGTTACATAAAAATAAAGAAAATGAGTACAGTACTAACGTTATATATATATATATATATATATATATATATATATATATATATATATATATATATATATATATATATATACACACACACACACAGTATTCAACTTTTACTCGTCAATATCTTCATCAGTTCAATTTTTCCACATAAGTGACACTAGGTGCAGATGAGGTAGATGGGCGTCTGATAATGAAGAAACAGCTGGGTTTCCACTTAATTAAAATCTTTTTATAGAAGACTGCACAGTTTCTTTTTCTTTTTTTTTTTTCAAAAATCTCACTGTAGCATGCTAGACAGTATAAACGTGTCTTTTCACTTTTACAATTCTTTCCATATTTGCGTCTTCTTCAAAGACTGCCAACCCCTCAGAAATTGATTTAAAAGATGCAGCCATTTTCTCCCAAGAGAAACCATTTTACGCGGCGTGACATATAAACCAACGTTTTTTTTTTTACTGGCTAGATTAGTTTTATTAACCAAGAACTGTTCAGTATAATAATTTTCTGATAAATTATCGCAATGAATACATTTTTTAAAATTTTATTTAAATCTTACAATTATGTTCACTATACGTTTGGCATTTCGTTTTATAAGGAACTATCAATTGGAGACTAAGAAATTTTGAATGAATTGTGACGTTCGTTATAGCGAATGTTCGTAAACCGAGAGTTGCCTGTATGTTTGTTCAAGGTATCAGCCTACGTTCTGCATCTACAAAGATGATTCATATCATTCAATAAATCACAACCAGGAATTGGGTTTATGACTGTAACCAGATAGGTATAAAATTTTTGTGGCTGTCCATTAAAGAGACAAATAGAAAAATATTTAATGAACACGCAAGTTAGGAAAGCAATAAAACTCGTGCCCTTGATAGACTTCAGTCGCACGCTTGTGATTGAAAGCGTGCGATACCTTGCCAGATGTGATACTTAATTTCAGTCTTATCTACACAGATTTCCTGGTTTAAAAACATTATAACGACACTTGTAAATTACTACCAATATTCGGTTTGTGATACCCTCACCTAGTTATAACGAGGTGAGGGAGCCTTAAAAAAATAAAATTACAAGAATATTAAGAAGTACACCAAACAGCAGCGTACCAACTGAGTAAAACTAAATCATTCTTGTGACATTTATCGCCAAATCCTTTACTACGCGACTTTTAGGTTTGTGTTTACTCGATTCATTTATTGGCTTCGCTTTAACAGTGCCGTTTTGCACTCATTAAACAAAACAAAAATAAAAAATAAATAAATAAGAGAGAAATGGAGCCAAAATGAATATGAAAGGAAAAGCAGCATGGAAGAAACGGTTAACCAAGACAAGGTTAAAACATCAAATGTGAACAGACATTGGAGAAAGCTAAGGCCTGGTTGGATTCAAAATTACCTGGAACGGAAGAGCCAACACATGCTATACAACGAAACACGGTGAGTGCAAAAAAGGTAGACTTGGAAAATACTGACGTAACCGATTTACTAGAATCACATGGTTGAGATTTGACTACAAAAGACCTCCTTGAACTTGAAGACCAAAGAATGCAAGGAAGCGTAAAGAAATGCTAACGCTGCAGCCCACAAAATTAATAACCAAGGACATGTCAGAAGCTTTAACCCATTTAGGAACTGCAGTGGAAGATGAAGACACGCAAAGGAGCGTGTCTCCATCTTTGCTGTGAAAGATAAAGACACGCAAAGAAGAATCAGCATTAATACAAACATTAAAAAACCTATGAACGATAACGGCTGTTCTATATAGAGAAGAATGAGCATATGTCAACAGACATTTTAAACGATCTCTTTTGCCTACAACGGAAGAAGCTTCATTTGTCTGAACTCACGAAGATTACAAATACCGCAACAAAAATGTTCACTTAATGCTACAATTTTCCTTTGTACCATTGTTATAGGCTTAATAGGGATGGTTCCAAAATAAACCAATAATGAACGAAGTTGCAAAGTTCTCTTATAATAATAAAGAAATATTATTATTACTACTTATTTCTTTTTCAAGAAATGCATCTATCATTTTATCATGGAAGTACATGGGAAGTAGTACCCACTTGGGAGAATTTCGCTTAACGACTCATTTTCAAGGAATTCAACCCTGTTGTTAAGTGAGGTATACCTGTACTCCACTATTTGGGTTTTTTGAGCGTCTTGCCAACGCTGCGCGATTACCGTATCAGGTGTGTGTCCTTGGGTAAAATTAAAAAAATAAAATATATATATATATGTGTGTGTGTGTGTGTGTGTGTGTGTGTGTGTGTGTGTGTGTGTGTGTATTACCAACGTAAAGATCTCCATTCCAATACGTTCTCAGAGTGGGTTAGTTTATCAAACTACGTGCTCGAATGTTTTTATTGCGAATTATGGGGTATTACATTGGCGAGAAACAGAAGGCTGGAGAAAAGTCTGTCTGAACCCGGGAAAGGAGCTATTAAACCTGATAATTTTGCTGTTCTGCTTTCGAAGGACATTTCTGGTGTGAGCAGCATGGCCAACTTAAACGCCGTTAACAAAGAGTTATTGACTGTTCACACAAATACCGAGTATGCTCGTGGCTTGAGGAATTCGAGATTCTTACATCGGGTTCCAGTAATAAAATAAATAAATTTTCTGTTTATAATACTCCGGGACGACCAAACGGTCAGAGGAGTTTTACAAGATACACAGAATAAAAGAAACAGCACTGTATTCAGCAGTCACGGGCTTGAACCCCGGTCACTTAAGGCATGTGTACTGATTGATTGATTGATATTTGATATTTATTACTTAAAGCGGTCCCAGCCAACCAATGGCAACCCCGCTGTCAGTTACATAATTTAGCAATACTCTTATATACTTCCTCTCCTGTTTGCCCAAGTACAGGGAGGGAAAAAACCTGCCATGACCAAAAAATATTGATATGAACAAATTGAAAAATAATCAAATTACATAAAAAAATAAATATACATATAATTAAATTTCAGACAAAGTCCAAACTTCACTGGAAAGATCTGCATCTGTTCACAGTCTGTTGGAAAGCCAGCAGTGCCAGGAGCTGCCGAGAGCAGAAATTCCAGCACAAGGAGCTGGAGTTTCAGTGGATATAGCAGACTCAAGCCCCCACGATTTCACAGAATTCTAGGTAATTCGGCATACACCATACTGCATTACAAATCCAAGGTTTCCAGATGCAGAAGTCTTCCGCCTAAGAAATACTGCAGTTGCAAAGGCTTGGAAAGCCAAGAAGTTCTCCTGTTTATCAACTAGAATTGTCTCGCAGCCTTCTGCCACAAGATTGAGATTACTAACCCGAGAGGCGCCTCCGTAGCCAGGTAGGAAGGAATGAGTAGCAGTGCGTAGCACATGCTTCTTGATTAGACCGGGGTTCGAGCCCGTCACCACCAAATACGGAGGATGCGGAAACCTCATCTTTACTCACAGTTAATGACCACCGCATATCCCGGAGCAATATGGCCTTAGTTGCTAATGCTCCTAAAAACCAAATAACAAACAATAACAACAAACTAACCCGAGATACCAATTCAATTCGTAGATCGCTGTACTCCTCACAGTTGCACATAACATGTTCCCATGATTCTCTTTCGCCACAATGGCAACTAGATCTTTGATTAATTTCTAAATCATGCAACTTTGCATTAATCGAACCATGACCAGTTAATAAGAACAGCTTGTAAGTTTGGGGCAAACCATTTGAATTTTATCGAGGCTGCATTTCTTAAATCTGGGAAAAATTTGTGTAATTTGCCTTTTATCACAAACACTCCAACGCTCTTGCCAGACTTTTACCAAAGCATCCCAGATTCTTGTCCTTTCCTTCCTGGGATCTGCCAAAATGTCCACCTGTATATTCAGAAAAGAACAGGGAATGCCACGGCAGATGAAGTAAGCCAATGCACAATACAATAAATGCAGATCAATAGGCAATTTTTCAGTCACAATATGCAAAGATGGGGTCGACTGTTCTGCATGCCATGCACATCCTAAGGAGCATTACTCCTTGAATGGAATTGAGCTTTCTAGTAAATACTCTTCCACTTACACATTCAAACCAAATTGGTGCACCATGCGTTACCATGGGGATAAATACACATTCATATAGCAAGTTCAGCGCCTTACCTTTTACTCCCCAGCCAACTCTAGTGATTCGAGTAATCATCCCAATAAATTTCCTTACCTTTTCTGATAGATAAGTAACATGCGAGTTGAAAGTCAAAGATCCGTCAAACAATGCCTAGATATTTTAATTGCCTTGCCGATTTTAGGCTCGATCCATTCATTCTAACAACCGGGGATCTTCTACTCGAAAATTGATCCTTGAAGACCATTGACATTGTTTTGGTTCCTGATATAGTCAGTTTATGTAACCTACACCAGTTAAGTTCAAATAAAACCTGCTGTGACCTGGTTTCTAGTTGTATCGACATATGCCACCATCTCTGTATGCTCGAAGTCCCAACACAACCAGTCCTCCAAAACTAGGTTCCACATTAGTGGTCCAAAAACCGATCCTTGTGGGTATCCCCTGGTCACCTCTCGTACAATAGAATCAACCGACAACTTAACAGTCACTGTACGGTGAGTGAAGTAGTCCTTTACCACCTAAAGGTCTTAGTTGAACAGCCTGCAAGTCTCAACATCATAAGAATGTTGCTCCATTGAATGGAGTCAAAAGCTCCCTCAAAGATTCCAAGGACATACTTACTGTTCGAGCCTAATATATAGTTTCGCAATGCCCGAAGCGCATCTTCTGTTCCACGACCTGGAGTAAAACCATATTGTCTGCCAGACCAGCCTAAGTTTTTTTCAGTATAGTCAGTAATCCGTCTCGCCAGCATCCTTTCAAACACCTTTCCTAATCCAGAGGGAGGCACGTGTACTTATGCACCAGCGCGCCTGACCACTAGGCTACGGCGGCCTTCATAATCGTAATAAGGGGACCCGTATACACCCTATTATCGATATAGCCATTCTACAATATAAAGATAAGGCATACGCCATATAATATACAATACATCGTATTAAAAGACTGGCTGCTTTTTCTTCTTCCTTGTTTCTTCCCCCCTTCCTTTTCCTATGTTTCTTTTATTTTCTCACCTTACTCCTTCCTTATTATTTTTTAAACATTCACCATGTCCTTGTCGCCATTATCATGGAAACTTTAATATTTAAAGTGTTTATCAAGCCAAGTTTTTATCAATTCAATACAAGCAATATGCTTCGAAAGTTCCCACGATATTATATTTTATCACTTATAAATTGATGTATTGAAGGTTTTTATCGTTTTCTTAATTTATATGTTAGTTAAATGCTTCATTTTATTTTCTAACGCCGTAACCATAACTGTGTAAGTACAGCATTACATAACTGTGCAGGTGGCAGTGTAGGTTTGTTCCGACTGGACTGATAGTATCAAAAACAGACTTTTTTTTTTTTTTATGAAAACCCCAAACACGAAAGGTATCAAAACCTATAGTACTTAGTACCGTGCAAGGGTTGAAGGAGAAGTATGGGGGGAGGGGGATGCCGGAAACTTTGCTCTAGAGACTAAACATGGGTTTCACCACTTCAAGCCTCCAATAAGCAAAGTGGTGGTATTTCACCGGTTGATAAAAGTCATCTACGACCTGTTGGAGCATACATCACTAGCAGCTGCTCAAATTCCTTTGTCTCTCAGGCTTAGTCCTTTTGGGGTGTAGAATTCGGTTAATTGCCCGACCTTCATTTATCCACGTTTCAAATAGGGCAGCCATACTCGTTTAGCTACCCTTGCCTACAAAAGGCATGGGTGGCTAAAATCTTTAATTAATCTTTACGAATATGCCTTTATTCATGAGAAGTTTTACAACTGGGAATTGAGGGGAGACGAGTTCCAGATTTAGAACTCCCTTTCCCCGAGTTCCAGGACTGTTATATCCGACTATACTGATGTTACTGCGGGTCTGGTTCTACCTTCCTGGATAAAGTGCCCACCTAGTTCCGAAAAATCACGCCCGTCCCAGGTTACCTTACTTCAAACAGCCACCGAATAACACATGCCTATAATGATATTCCACTAATGCAGTAATTACTTTAATGAATACTAGGGGGCTTCATTCCCTGCTTTCCAACCCTCGCCCACGCTTTTCTATGTAAAATGTAGAGGTATGGCGGAGTAAGTCTAATCTTTTCTACGTAAAAGACCTGTCGAAATGAAATGATCGATATCTAATCAGGAAGTGATCTATGAAATTATTTACCTGTCCATTTGTAGTGACGTAACTGCCTCGCCCACTTGTACCACATGACCCGCATCCCTCTTCTCCCATTGGATACCCCACTTCCATTATGCGGAATTTAAGTTGGAATAAATATCACTACCGGTCCGTAATTATTTACCGCGTTTACACAGGTCACTTAGGAAAAGGCCTTAATGAAATTATTTACCTGAGCATTTTAGTGACGTAATTTCCACGCCCTCTTCTCCCATTGGCTCGAATAAATATCATTAGGAGGAAATCTTTCAGATTTTTATGATGGTAAGGTAAAGTGCAGCCATTATCAATCCACTGCAGGATGGAAGCCTCCTCAACAATTCATGCTGAGGGAAATGGACCATAATCTGCCACGCTGGTCCAGTGCGAGTTGGCAGATCGACCGTATTCAGCAGTCAGGGGCTTGAACCCCGGTCTACTCAAAGAGCGTGTGCTACTGCACTCCCGCTCCTGACCACTCGGCTACGGAAGCCAGCTTTGTGATGGTATATCTCTCTAAATCTAGTTCTTTAATAAGAACCTTCGTCATTTTCAACAGAACTGTATAAATCAAGACATTTGTCCAATTGAATTATCCTATTTTGCCAGTTACTGTCTCGCTGCCGCTAAGAGTTGTGCTGTGTTGGGAAGGAAATTTCGCCGAGGAAGCGAAGACCAATTAGGCTTCGGTATTCGCCAATAAAAAAATAATAATAAAACATGTAACCCTGGCCTGAGGTTTAATTTTTGTACGATGTGATGAAGTATTTAAATGTCCTTCCCGTCCCAATGAAAAGTATTCTCAATTTCCGAAAGCAAGAGAACTGAATTCAGACTTTTGTCACGCAATGTGTGAGAGCCACAACGCTATCCGCTGCGATACCCTCACGAAGACAATCAACTAGGCAAACTGGACTAGTGCTGTTTCTGAAAGCTGACCAAGTTTTAAACGTACAAGGTGGGAGAACACTACAGTTTCATTGGTTTCCATCAGCCAGTAGTCAAAATAATGGGCATTAATTCTTATATTGAGAGCTCCACATTATGATTAATGTTACTGCATCAAGAAAAAGATTCTATTTTTACAGATGAACACTTTTTGTATAGTTTACAACTATTTTTAAAAATAATTTATAAAAATTTCTTTATATATGTTTATAAAAACGAGTAATGCTGGGGAATCTACGTGACTATTATTCTGATATTATAAATATTACCAATAAAATCAGTTGCGAAATTATTATACCACCAGGTCTGTAAATCGAGAAGAAACGGAGATGAGCAAGATGGTTCTTTTTCAGCATTGATCGTTTAAGAGTAGAAAGGGCCCAGTATTTGTAGTATCGCGAATGAATAAACATAAAACACAGTTATAAACAAGTCAGTTAATGTAACGTGGTGCGTTACATTTCAGGCACATTAGCAAATAGTAATAAACATATAAAAAAAAAAAAAACAGAAAGAATTGCTTGATTCCTTCTACAGGTCCGATTTTATTGAAATAGCTCGACAAACCTTTTTAAAAGATCCAAATATAAAATTTCATCAAAATCCGTCCACTAGGAGTCAAGTTGTTACATGCGGGCGGACTGACGGATATGGTGAAGACAATAGGCGCATTAAGCATATATGTGATAATGTGCCTAAAATATTAGAATTATGAAGAAAAGTTACAGAAGAACAATGTCAAAAACGTACGAAATTAGGTAATTCCCCGTGTGTGTATGTAACATAGTTTCTGTAATTTCAGAACTGTCTTCCTATCGAAATTACAAGGCATTACTACTGTGCTCAAGTTCCCTAATACTGTATTTTGTTTAGTGTTATATTTCGGTTTTGCTTTAAAGTGACTCATTCCTTGGAAAAAAATAAGCTGTGATAAATTATTTTATAAGGGGGTTGAGTGAAGGGGACAGGGCATATTTACCTTCAAAAGTTTAACCTTAGAAAGCGAATTCAACTTTCGTTGGTTAAACTAAACATCAGTTTTATGTGCCCAGTATTAGGAGGGGGGGGGGATATAATCTATTTAATCACTTCTTAAATGGGCCGCTAATATGAACTTTAACCCGAAAGTTTGAGAAACGCTGATCTACCAACGTTCTATGGTTAAAGTAATAAATCAATTCTAAACTGGGGTGGAAAGGGTGGTGTCGTCCCAGTTGTGGTCAAGTGAAATAAGTGTCAGTTGCAGTTAATCCTAACGCCTCGGGGTTAAATCTGGTGTGCAGCTAGTTGAGCCTCTTACTCGGTAAGTTAGAAAAGTGCTTTGCTACAATTTTCCCTTGAATTGTTTAGCAATCCTTGAGCGGAGGAAAGGGGTAAAAACGCTCAACACCGAGGTCATCCGTCGGTGTTGAGCGTTTTTATCTGGTCTGCCCTTCTTTCTATATGGTGAAAGTTATTTTACTGAAACATCTAAAGATAAACTGGCTTTACTAAACAAATGCTATGGGGAGAAAAAAACAAAAAAGTGGCAACCACAAAGAGTCACTCAGTGATCGGATGATTAATATTCGATTATGCAAATCACTTGATTACGAAATTGACAACAGTGACTGAATGAAGCCTTTTTAGGTTTCATAACATCGGATCGAATACCCCACTACCGCCCCCCCCCCAACTGGTTCAATTTTCTTCTTGTCGATTTTGTAATAGACTAATTTGCATATAATCGATTTTTTCGATGACTCGATTATGCCCGTCATCACTCACTATGACAGAAGAAAATATGTTGAGAGAATTCGCTACAATAGATATGGGGGGGGATGTATTTCAGGTACAAGAAATGAATTAACGCCTGTTTTCAAAAATTTTAATGAACGATTTTTTTTTTTTTTTTTTTTTTTAAATAATAGATGCGGAGTTACAAACAATTTTGTGGACTAACGTTGCCGACTTTATTTTATTTTATTATTATTTTTTTGGTATCGATGTTAGTTTCCTAAAAGTGTTATTCACGGCCCAGTAACCGTCCTTCAGAAGGGAAAAAAAAAAAAAAAAAAGTTAATGTCCACAGTGCGTTACATTTCAGGCGCGTTAGCAAATGGTAATATTCAGGATTTATAAAAAAATTAGTCAACCCATCGCTATAAAAAATTGTTACGATTCCTATAATATTCTACGTAAGCATCTAAATGGATCAGAGCTCCTGCTCGAAATTTATAGTAATATTTCAGTAAGCGAAACTGGAGAGGGAACGCTGTGAAGTCGGAATTGAACTTAGAAACATTCCAGGGGGCCAACAGAATACAATGCAGTGGTGTTCAACCGGGGTACCGCAACAACATTCTTGGGGTGCCGTGTAATTTGGGTTTACGTTATGTATTATTATATGGCGCCTCCGTAGCCAGGTGGGAAGGAGCAGCAGTGCGTAGCACACGCTTCTTGATTAGACCGGGGTTCGAGCCCGTCACCACCAGATGCGGAAAGGTCAGGGAATGACGACCGCATATCCCGGAGCAATATGGCCTTAGTTGCTAATGCTCCTAAAAACCAAAACAACAAGTTAGTTATTGTTATTATTATTTTGAAATTTATATATTTGTTTCGTTATAAAAGGGTACAATGTAATATCCATTGTATCGTATCTTTTTAATTTTGTGGTGATCTATAATTGATCTTTATTTAGTACTTCTATATAATGAATAAAATTTAATATATACCTATATAATAAAGGTCGAAAACCACTGTGTTAGGTATTTTATTTGGCCTAGAGGGTGCCGTTAAAAAATTATTGGGACAGTAAGGGCGCCATGAACCGAGAAAGGTTGGAAACCTCTGGAATACATGTTGAAAATTAAGTAGCAATCCGCGTTTATGTTGATTTTTGTATGGCGGGGAGGGGAACAGAGGGTTGTGAAATCGTAACTGGACCTGAAATTTTCCCAAGGACAAACAGAACATAGGTTGAAAATTTGGCCTCGATCTAACTTTTCATTTTAGAGTAATACGCGAAATATACTTTCATGTATATTAACAAATTTTCCAGAGACCAACGAAACATACGCTGAAAATGTGATATCGATTGAACTTTTTTTTTTTTTTTTTTTTAAATTAAGTCTAAACATCTGATAAACATACTTCCATTAAAGGTTAGTAATATCGCAGTGCGTTACACTTCAGGAGTTCTATTTTCTGCTAAAATTAATTGATTTTAAATAAGAAAAGAAAATTCAAAAGAATTTTTGAATTTTCTTTTTCTGTGGTTAACTGAAGTGAAAAGTAAATTTAGTTATCTCCTTATCAATTACTATGATATAACTTATAGAACACTTGATAAAACTTAATGGTTTCACGTTCTCTAAACTTGCCGTTTAGTTTAATTGTCAGCTGTATAATATTTATTACTCTTCTCCCGTATGTTCTTTTTCCTGTATTTTTTCTCTAAATACAAGTACAGTGTATATATATATATCTTAACAAGCGGCACCACGTTCACGAGCCTTACATAATGATACACGCGATGCGTGCACGAACTGTTTAAAGCTAGCAATGCTGCATTAAAATACATTCTTCTTCAAGAGGAGTGTTTCCATTTACAATGGGTTTCCTCAGCCTACAAGTTATTTCTTATTAGGAATTTTTTTCCCGCCATAAAGTGCGGTTCAAGGTGTCTTGGTCGGTTAAGCCTGGGCTGTCATGCACTCCCGTACTCCATCCATCCACGTCCTCCTAAGTCTTCCTCTTATCCTTCTTCCAGGAGGTATCCATTCCAGGATAGCCTTTGGATATCTGTTTTCTTGCATCCGTTTTACATGTCCATACCATGTTAGATGCTTTTCTTTGATGGTGTCAATAATAGTCTTTTTCACTTTCATTTTTTCCCTTATGTCTTCATTCCGTTTTCTGTCTCTTCTAGAAGTTCCTGCTGAGCGTCTCCAAAAATCCATTTCTGTGGAGAGCAATTTGTTTTCCGCTCGCCTATTCAATGTCCAGGTTTCCGCTCCATACAATAGAAGACTTTGCACAATCGTTTGAAATATAGGTTTCTTTGTTTTATTTAGAGTATTTTTGCTCCACAGAGTTTAACATGCCGATGGCCTTTCTGCCGCCTGTAATTCTCTTATTGATCTCTGCTTGGGATGATCCATCACTTTGTAAGATTGATCCCAAATATTTGAATTTATCGACTTGTTTGATTTTAAAACCTGCAATATTTAGAACGTGTCCTGGCCCTGAAGACAACATTTCAGTCTTGCTAAAATT